>NW_026096579.1:9583968-10210315 GCF_023614345.1 Adelges cooleyi | reverse complement strand
ACCGTCTATTTTGTTCATTGAAGTTTGCCCAGTCCGGCACATTTTACTTATATCCCGTCGTGGCAAGAGGAGAGCACGTGGAAGTCGACGTAGTTTGGCATGACCAGTACCCGATGTCCATTAGAAGCGCGTTGTTCTTCTTTGGTTACGCCTCGTCCGACGGTTGCTACCAAAACGATGATGTGGAAAAAGAAATAATGAAATCGATGACGTTGCCTAGGGCCTCGCCTTTAGACAAAAACCGCATGTATAACGACGTTATACTTGGCCACACCGTGTCGCCCGGCGAGTTTTATATACGACCGGTTTTCCACCCGAGTTCGGCCGCGCTGTACGAATTAATGACGCACACGCTTCAAACGGTCTATCGGGATACGGAAAAAAGGCAATTGATGTTTACCCCGAAGATCGGTATGGCAGTGGCGGCCAAACGGTCCGTAGACAACGCGTGGTACAGGGCCGAGATCGTTGAGGTATTACAACCCGGCACGGTCACCGTGTTTTACGTTGATTTTGGCGGCAAGGAAACGCTGTCGTGGCATCAGCTGCGGATGCTCGATTCGAGGCTCATCGAAATACCGGCACAAGCGTTTAGAGCTCGGTTGAAGGGACTAGTGCCGGCGCACGACGGAAAACAGTGTAACGAATGGTCACCGGAAGCAAACGCCGCCCTAGCAGATATGGCCGCAGTCGATTACTCCAACGCCGAAAGTCTGGACGTGTACGTGCACGCCGTGAACAAAGACGGTGTGCTCAGCGTGACAATGGTAAAAAGTGCGCGAGACGAAGCGTTCAACGTCAACCACAAACTCGGGTCGATGAGTTGCGCGTTATTGGCCGAATGTACGGACGACGAACAAGACGACGATGGGTTAGAACAGTTGGATAGCATCGAATACAGGCCAGATCTTGTTAGGTCACCGTCGCCGTACGACCGAAGACAATCGCATTGTACTGCGGTCCAAGATTGGCCGCCCGCCGAACCGTTGTACAAAGATTTAATCGAAGCACGCGTCACGCACGTGGACGACCGGTGTGTGATATACTTTCACGACGCGCACAGCGACGCCCCGCGAATTTTGCGAAAGTTGTCTGCCGACTTGGACCGACTGTTGGCTGACAGCGTGCCCGAACCGATGGACTACACGTGGGCCGACGGTCAAATGGTATTGGCCAAATACCACGTGGACGACTCGTGGTGTCGCGCGACGGTTTTGAGCGGAGACCAATTGACCGGTGACTACACCGTCCGGTTCGTGGACTATGGAAATATCGAGGTCTGTTCTCACGACGATCTCAGACACGTTGCCACGTACGAGGCGTTGAACACCGCCGACAGCGGCGGCTGCCGAATCCAAGACGTGCCCAAGTTGTGCCACGAAGGCTATTTCCGCGCGGTCGTGCCGATCGCTGCAAATATCGTGTGGCCCGCGTCTGTGTGCAACTTTGTTCGCAAGGAGCTGGTCGAGATACCGACCAAAATGACCATCTCGGGAGACATTTATACGGATCGAGTGTACGCAATAATGGACGTCCGCACGGCGTACGCGCCAAAATTTTTCGAATATATGATTTCGCTAAAAGAAGCCAACTATAGATGCGGGATAGACAATAACGAAGACGACAGCCGTTTCGAGGACGGCGGGTTCGACGGAGATAAACTCGGGTCGATGGATTGCGAGTTACTGGCCGAATGTACGGACGACGAACAAGACGACGACGAGTTAGAACAGTTGGATAGCTTCGAATACAGGCCAGATCTTGATAGGTCACCGTCGCCGTATGACCGAGAACAATCGCACTGTACTGCGGTCCAAGATTGGCTGCCTGCCGAACCGTTGTACAAAGATTTAATCGAAGCACGCGTCACGCACGTGGACGACCGATGTGCGATATACTTTCACGACGCACAGAGCGACGCCCCGCGAATTTTGCGAAAGTTGTCGGCCGACTTGGACCGGCTGTTGGCCGACAGCGTGCCCGAACCGATGGACTACACGTGGGCTGACGGTCAAATGGTATTGGCCAAATACCACGCGGACGACTCGTGGTATCGCGCAACGGTATTGAGCGCAGACGACCTGACCGGCGACTACACCGTCCGGTTCGTGGACTATGGAAATATCGAGGTCTGTTCTCACGACGATCTCAGACACGTTGCCACGTACGAGGCGTTAAACACCGCCGGCGACTGCGGCCGAATCCGAGACGTGCCCAAGTTGTGCCACGAAGGCTACTTCCGCGCGGTCGTGCCGATCGCTGCAAATAACGTGTGGCCCGCGTCTGTGTGCAACTTTGTTTGCAAGGAGCTGGTCGAGATGCCGACTAAAATGACCATCTCGGCAGACATTTATACGGACCAAGTGTACGCAATAATGGACGTCCGCACGGCGTACGCGCCTAAGTTTTTCGAATACATGATTTCGCTAAAAAAAGCCAACTATAGATGTGGGATAGACAATAACGAAGACGACAGCCGTTTCGAGGACGGCGGGTTCGACGGAGATAAACTCGGGTTCGCGCAATTGGATTTATCCGCCGCCGTTTCGGCCGAAGGCGTGGTAACGCAAATTTTGGGCCCGAACAAAGTGTCCGTGGTGGTGAACAAAATCGACGGCTTTGACGTGGCTTCCGCCATAGACGACATGAATTGGCTGTTGCAGAAAAAGTGCCCGGATCTCGTTAGGCCGAGGACGGTCACGCCCGGCACTCCGGTCTGTGTGTTCTACAAATACCTATGGAGGAGGGCCGTAGTCGTTGCAGTGGATCCGACTATCGTAGTGAGTTTAGTAGACTTGGACATCGCGACCTCGGTGCACAACATCGAACACGTTAGGTCGTGCCCGCAAGAATTCTTAGCCATCCCGGCGTGCGCGATTAAATGCCAACTGGCCAACGTGGCGACCAGAAAGGATTCGGACGAAAATAATTTAGCCACGCGAGCCTTGTCGAGGGAGTTGTGCAACTGTCATGTAAGAATCGTGGCAAAGGCCAAACGCGACGATGTGGTCTTGGCAGAGCTATACGATCGAAACGGTTCGATTCCTTACGCGTCGTTAATGGAAAATTCACATTTTACCACACCCAGGTTTTGCCCCCGTCATTGATAAATGTAGAAATTAGTTTGAAAATTTATTTACCTACGGTTGTTGTAAAAACCAACAAACCACCTTATTTTATTCTTCGTCAAATTTTACCCAATTGTGGTTAGGTAACATAATCAAAAATTAAAACTGCCATTATTTATTATTTATTCGAAACCTTTTCATATTGTCACTGTTTTTTGTTTTGTGTACATTTCCGTAAATTGTTATTATAGTTTTAAGTATACTCTTCTACCTGAATTGAGTTATTTTGTGTGTGTTTTGTAACAATTTATTTGTTTTAAATATGATTTAACGTATTATGTTCTTTTTGTATTAAACAATTATTATTATATACTAATTTATTGGTTACATTTTGTTATTTATCTATTTATAAACCCAAAAATGACAAATTAATAAGATAACAACATTTGTGGTTGAGTCAATAAAGGGGGGTGGGGGGAAATTGTATACAAAATAATAATAATGATAAAATACGAATGGATAACTTATAAGTGATTTAAAGTATATATTTTTAAAAAAAATCTGTAGCATTTTGTTTTTTTTTCATATATCAACACCAATTTGGTTTCATTCCAGTTACCGTAGTGACTTCATTTTTTTAAAACTCAAGAAAGTAATATCGTACTAAGATAAATTTAATCACAGTTTAAACAGGTCTTTTTCGTGTTTATCATTAGATTTAAATGCCACAAGGATATAAAAATATTTTAGTCGAATTAAATTTTAGTTATTTAAAAAAAACGGCGTCTCGCATAGGCAATTTCTATACTACTATTATTATTAAATGTGACACCCCATAGGGGTACAAATACAGTGATATACATGTATGTACAAATTATTAACTAAATTAAGAATTAAAAATATAATATCTTAGCTTAAAAAGCGAATCGAAACAAAAATCAAAACCACTATACAAATTACAATTGAAAAGGGCACAGGAGAAAAATGGTAGTATTAACATACTTCAAAAATTCAAACTGATAAAATGAAAAAAATCTAGAAACAGCTATACACCTGCTCACCATACAGAGGGGGGCAGGGGTATTACTCTGATATTTGTCTTACACATACGCTGGTCGGTTAAACCGTTTTAATTGTTATCATAACATTACAAACAAATTTTGAAGTTATGAAAGTTAATTGAAAACTGTATGAGTTTCCTCAGTAATAAAACAAGTTTGTACGCTTTAACTAATTATATTGGTCTTAAATTTGACTGATTAATGAACTTACTAAGAGCGAAGTTATACCCATGTTGCAGTTGTTGTTTATTTCGTCCAAATCCGAGTCCATGTGTCACTGTAATAATTTAACTACAAGACAATATCTATCTGTTATTTTGTCTCCAGTCGGACTGTTCTACATAAGGTTCACCTCACCTTCAGGTTCCACCAAGGAAGTTTTTTTTGAAAATCGTTTCTATCGTTACAGTTGTTGGATCATTACAACAGTATTTAAATGGGTTCGCGTTCACGACCAGCTAATATAGTATTATGACTACTGTCTAATAATTATGCTGTGTGTCATAAATAAATATTAAATTATAGTATTATAGTATTATTACATTCTTTACTAGGGATTGGAATTCCGGCGTGAAAATTTAAAGAAAACTTCCAAAAAAAATGGTTTTTAACAAATATACAATTTGACACAAAATAACAGCACTGAATTGTGTGTACCTGTATAAAACTCCTGGGATAGTGTTAATAATTTTAAACAATTAATTATAAATCCTAAAAATCATGATTTTTGAATCTTACTTGAGTAAGAAGTATGCATGTTTTCTCATACACATTCTCTTACATTTAACCATCATGAATATCCAGCAAATCGCTAAAGAGCATGGAATTAGTCAAATGAAGACATAAAGTATACGTTTTATAATATTATAAACAAATCTTGAAATAAAAACTAAATTAGAAAAATATTAATAATATAATAATAATAACAGGGAGGCAACTAGTTATATTTAGTCACTTATTTGATATTACATCACCCTTTATCACACCCTTATAAATTAGAGAGGTCTGGAGGGCCTAAGTCCCCGCAAAAACCAGCAATCCTATCACAAACACTTAGCTCTATTTAAATTTATAGAACTTTTTTTCAAAACAAAATTAGCTAATTTTTCAAATAGCAAATTTACTGTTATTAGGTACCAGCATTTAATCAGTACATAGTGAAATAAAATAGATATTTTATCAATATTGCAAAGGATTACTTTTTTAACAGGTTCAAGCACTTCCAGTCCTGTTAAATAATAATATCAGGGTAATGATATTTAGTATTGGACCGCGCCAATAAAACATAACATATTATAGTATTTTTTAACATTATTATTATTACCATGGATAATAAAGTTTCTGTGAGTCCAAACACATTCTATAATACTCTAATATATTATGTTATAATAAAAAAATACACTTTTAATGAATAAAAATTAAGTACATAGGAAAGGGCTTCAGCCCCCATAGCCCCCCCCCCTGAAAGTAATACTTATATACATTTACAAAATTAAAACAAAAACTATTTTTTATGACTAGATAATATGAAGTATATAAATATTTAACATAATTAAGTAAAAATACTAATGATCTGAAGAAATAAAATACATCGAAAGTATAAGAATAGTTTGCAATATCGTTCATAACTTAGAACAGTGGTACAATAGAGTTATAATAAAAACAATCCTTAAGTACGTACAACACCTTTTTCATGGTATCTAGAACCTGGTAATTGGTATCATGCCATTTGGCATTGTGTATTTTTGTTTAACAATTTGTAATTTGTATAATGTATTGTATGTATGAGTATTTGTACAATTACAAGATGCATTTGTACAATACATCTACGTATATTTACAATGGAAATATGATACCTAGGTATCACTCATAATTTGGGATTGAAATTATATCGGTAAAATAATTTATACACACATCTTTGCATTAATAGTGTAACATTTTAATCAGCGTATCAATGCTAAGTCCTGTTAAAATCATTGTTATTATCCAACTTGATGTATATGTCCTTTCTGGTTCGGCGCGAGATTTGTAAATGTACCCATTAGGCTTTGGGATACTTTTCGGCACGGGATATTTGATCGTGTTAATTCTAATTCGCCGGCTCATGGTATCGTTTATAAAGAAGTCGGATTTCATCAAGGAATTAGTTCTGAAACAATAAGACCAAAAATAATAATTACGCTGATAAAAAAACTAAGGTTATGTAGCTACGTTAAGACTTGAGAATATATTTTGTTAAAATAGTAAGAAAATATGCGATTAGATATTTAAATCAAATTAGTAGGTACCCTTGTGGACGAGCTTTTGTTCTCATCTGTTTTATCAAAGTAGTATGCTTGAGTGTAGGTTTACTAAAATAAGACAAATACATAATTATGTAGTTAACAATATTTTATTTTAAACAATAATATTTACAACCACCACTTATTTACATTATATCTTCGACTGACCGCATTGTTTTACTCGATAGCACCTTGAAACAGGTGTTGCACACAAAGTTCATGGTTAATTACTTTTTTAAAAAACTTGATCTCACTAACTTAAAATTAAATTAAAATAATAAATAACTTAGTACAACTTATTGATTATTGATGTTATAATGAAAATTAAAATACAAAATTGAATTCCATAGATACAAAACATTTCCTTAGCAGTATACTCTAGCGAACAACATATTAATAAAAAATTATAACTAGTATGTACTACAGAGAAACATAAAATTTGGCACATTTTTTTTATCCAATTAATAATATTTTTATTTATTATTGACGTTCAAGTGGTCATGGGCGTAAACAATACATAATAAACAAATTCTAAAACAATACAATTAGCACACAAAAATTATTTGATGTAGGCCCAAGTTTATATTTACAAATTTTCTTTTAAGAATAAATACTTTTATATTCAATACCCATAACATTGATGCAAAATTAATTTTCAGGTAGGTGGATAAAATGTAAGTAATTACAATAAAAAAAAAAAAAAATACAGTATAAATAAGTTTTATTACTATTTTAATAACTTTAAAAAAAATCATAATAACAAACTAATATAACCTACTTTAGTGTAGGGAACATTTTCCAAAACCAAATATAATAGTTTTTGTAGTATTTAAAAATATATGATTGTACATTATGTTTTTATTTATTCTCTTACTTAATTACATAAGAATAATAGTTAGTTTAACTGTTCATTATAATATAAAACTGAATAAAACTATTAATAATATAATATAAACAAATATTTTAAAATTAATTGATATTCGTTAGTAGATCAATTGCTTTTTTCACATCATATTAGGAACAAGTAACACAGGGTTATTGAAATTTTATACTACAGTAAAATTTCAAAATTATAATTTTAGAAATTTTTTGATCTTTATACATAATTATTTCACTGAAATGTCACTATAACATGGAATTTGGATAGTCATAAATATTTTTTTAAAATTATAATATTTTACTGTTAATCATCAATTCCACTTAAAAAATAATGCAATACAAATTCGTCTTCCTCTATCGAGCAGTGCAATAATGTTCCTTTTACCACATGACATAATATTCTTGATAAATTCAAGGGTTCACAGTTTAAAAACTGAGAAAATTTCTTTATGTCTACTAAAGTTGAATATTTCGTTTCGCCATCTTAAACAATAATACTAATTTATAAATAGGTAAAGGTATTTGATGAATATTTAAAAATATAAAAAATTAGCTTACATAATGTTTTTGGGTTGACTACTTCAAGATTACTAAAATGAGTGTCAACTGTGGACAACAAATTTGATATACCCAGAATCATCTTGCCAGAAGTATTCAATGTTACCATCAACCTAGGGCCAATACGTTTCATGTTATCTATGACGTGCCGTACTACTCTTATTGATGGTAAAATAACACTTATCTACAACACCAATATTTTATAATATTATAAACAAAAATTAAAGATTAAAATACATCTCATGTAAATGAAACTATGAATAAAGTACGTACTAAAATATTTGATTTTAATAAAATCTTTTAGTTAAAATAAACTTCACTTACATTAGGACTTGGTATATTTGGCTCATTATATTCAGACCATTCCGTTGGTGCTATAACACTTACGGGAACATCATGAACACACAACTGCTTGCTGGAAACTAGAGATTCCTAAAATACATATTATATTACTAATATATAATTATGTATCATAATATTTAATAGTTATACATAATATAAAATCTAACCAATTCTAGCTCAACCGTTAAACAAGGCGAAAGTTTATCTGTAAGTTTCATTTTTAGTGTTTTTACTGAATTTGTTTGCTTAGCAGAACTCAGAGAAGATGCTAACATATCTGAAATTTAAATATTAGTTATTACAATTAATAGCGTGTAATATTTACTTAAGTTAAGCATATAGTAAGTTCGGCATATACCAATTGGTAAACTAAAAAATATTTCATTTTTTTCTGTATCTCCACTCATAGTATAGTCTTTGAAGAATGATTGTTGATCCAAAACTGACCATACGCTGATCTGATTGCTAGCAGCAGCTGATTCATGTAGTGCAATCAAAAACAGTTTTTTTTCACTTAATCGTATTACTACATTCTTGCATAGCTTGGACAATATCATAACTATGCCTAAAAATTATTAGATAAAAAATTAAAATAATAAACATTATAGTTAATTAACAACATAATACACATACTATAAAACTGTCTCATACAATGAGGATCAATTATTTTTCCTCGAAATTTCATAATTTTTAATAATTATTAGGTTTACAATGTTAGAAGTGATTGCTACCCATTTTATACAACAATATATTTGAACAATTGAACAATAAGCAAATTAGATATTATAGTACTTGGTCGGTATATGTATTGGATTGTAAGTTTGCTATTAACTATATAGTACCAATTTTCGATTAAAAGTTAAAAAAATTAAAAAAACTAATTTTTATATTTGTTTTTTTTTTTTTTTTTATTAAATATAGTCCGCGACAGCTATGGTCATTGGACTTATATTTGTTTTGTTATCACAATTTTTATCTAATCAAAAATGTTCGAAAAACCCGCCATTTTAGTAGATAACGAGAAGTCATAAAATAATCACAGATGTGGTATATTATACACAGAATACAACAATATTTATCTGTGTACATAATAGAATAATGAGGTCATGCCGTCATGGACAAAGTTTACGTCTTGAGATTATAGTGATCAATTATGAGTTAGTCTTTATTGTAGGTATCTACAAAATAAAGAGTCCTAATAATCTGTCTCTCTCGTGTAGCCAATAGGTTTTAGTTTTTAATTTTTACTCTCCTTTTCACTCTTCCCAAAAAATGACAGCGTCCCCCAAGTTTAGGTACAGTCGTACTGCGTACAGAATATATTAAATTAAATAATATAGGTATAATAATAAGAAAATATCACAGATATATGTTTATATATCTGTGGAAAATATTTAATGTGTTCCGTGGTTTATATATTATATCTAGTTATCCATTATTTTATTATCTATAAAATATATTATCTGACTAGTGACTACTGACAATGAGAGCAAGTCGAGGAGAAATTTTTTTTCAAGTAAACGCGCCCACGCCAATCTGTAGATAATAGAAATCCAACTCGATAAATATTTAATGAGAATAATGTAATTAAAAATGTATTTTATTATTATGGTAGATACGATTAGGGTTCATCGTCTGTCTAAAATAATTTATTGCCGTTGTTACCCATATAATATTATAACAAAAATATTTTAAATACCTGTTGACTACATAAAAATCGTATATGTTATACCGCAGTTTTAGATCTACCTACGGTCTATTTTTCAGACCTTAAGTTCTAAAACTTCGTTTAAAAAAAAGAAATAAAGAAAATGTTTCCACCTATTTAGGGAAAAGGTTTTATGATATGTTTTTGGATGATCAACGTTTATCGACAATACTATGCCCAAAAAATAATCCATGCAGATTTGTAACTAATGCAAATTCATTTAAAAAATGTATTGAGCATCGTAATATTAAGGGGAACGGAAAGCGCTATTATTAAGAGGCAAAGGTTTGGCAATAGTTGACAAAAATTGTTCTAATAGCTATTTTAAACAAGCGGACTAATTTTAAGGTAAAATTATATTAAGTTTTTCTAATTATAATACTTATTTATTATTCTCCGATTCTCCGATATTGTTATTTTTCTCCGAGTTATGGCGAAGGTTTAAAAAATTACTTTTGTATAAGTCATTTACTGGCGTATTTATTGGATGGGTTTAATTTTTTTTTTTAAGTGAAGTTACCATTTTTTCTATGGGGGCTAAAAGTCTGATTTTTGACTAAACCAGAAATCCTTGTGAGTTGTGTTACTACTGTTTTTTAATATTTATCTCTCATTAAAAAAAAAAACCTTAAATAAAACAATAACTATCTTTTTTTACGCTCATACAAACAAATAAACAAAAATGACATTGTTAAAATGCCTTCTTAAATTAAGCGGTTTAGAGCACCTAATGAGCTGTGTCAGTGATAGAGAAACTCAGCTGCATTTTTTCCCCCATGTTATCAAAGCACAGCTGTTTGTTTATCCCCATTATATTTTAATATTACAGCCAGCTGCCAGTGGGCTGCCCAACCCAAACAGATAATTTAATGTTCCAAAACCTTTTACTTGCATAGTTGTATAGTCGTTTAACTGTTCGTATTTCGTTAATCAAGGGAAATACGTTTTTTGAATTTGTATGGATTCAATTATCATAACATTTAAGTAATCTACTATCTATAAGCATAATTTCTCGATTCAATTTCTTCTTTTTTTAATTATAATACCAAAAAATGTCGGGTAAAGACAAATTGCCAATGTTTCCATCCCGCGGGTAAGTAAAATATAATAATATAGTGATAAGGAAAAATGATATTTGGGCGTTGGCTTTGGTAAAAAACAAATCTCAAAAATATACCTATTATTGCCAACATGTTGTAGGTATAACAATATTATGTTAAATTATTATATTATTATCAGTTTTGCAATAGCAGTAATTTACCTCCCAAGGATTACTGGTTTAATCCTAATTTTTTTGTTATCATTTCTTAAGCGGCAATAACAACATTTATCTGTTAAATGAAATTTCAGAATAAATGTTCTTAACCAGACACCTTTTTTGCCATCTTGTAGTGTTTTTTTTTTACCCTGGTTGTAATCTAAATCAGAAATCGGCAGACTTTACTAGTTAAATAGTTATACCTACTTGAAATTTGAGAATAATTGTTGTGCGTTACGGCTCTTTTATCATGTAGTCGTAGTGAGCTGCGACGGACAAGCCCATAGCCATGCAATAAGAAAATGTATGTGCTACTACAGTATAATATCGGTTCAAACCCCTATAGAACTCTCGGTAGGATAAAACCTCCAAAGAAAAAAATAGCTTACCTAGAGGAAATAAAAAAACCAACCTGTCACTGCACTAAAAGCAGTCACTGACTTAACTGGGACTGCGGTCATATATTAACTATGTAAAGAAACTCATGCCCCTACAAGACTCTTGTACGGGGGCTCACTCTTAAAAACCCAGAGAAAAAAATATCTTACCCAAAAGGAATAAATAAAAAAAGCTAACCTGATACTGCTCTGCAACATAACAAGTCTAAACTGAGACTTCTGGCCCACCCTTCAAAATAATAAAAAAAATTAAGAAAGTAGACATAAATTAGTGATGGACACAGAAAATAATTGTGAGAAGATAATTAGTATATTTTATTATACCAAACCTAAACACTTATCAAACAAACTGCTGTAATTGTCAATCACATGGCTGACATCGCAGCAATTCTATGGTCTGATGGTGACGAGAGTGGCACAAGTACTGTAGAGCACCACTGATGTCTTGCCCAATGTAACTATAACTTTTAAAATAGAGGGGTCTGCGTATTTTTGACTTTAGGCACATTATTAGTGTAAACACACTACAAAGATAGCAAAAAAATAAAAGATACATGATGAAAAGTATTTATACCAATTTAATTATCTGTTTTTTTCTACACTCACTACAACATACTTTTGTCAAGACAAAAAAAAAATGTTTTGTTAAGTCTAAAAAGTTATCAGTTACTTTCCACACTTAATTTGGTCTTGTGCAATAGGAATGATTGAAATCGTTTGTATGCAAACATTTTTGTCATACAGCCATTAAGTTTTAAAAGTGGCATTGCGTAAACACATAATTATTTACATAATTAGATAGAATAAACTAAATTTAACAATAAATAGCGATGAGTTTAATTTTAAAATGTTTAATATTACTTTATATGATTTTAGGGCTCAAACATTGATGAAAGGTCGACTTAAGGGAGCCCAAAAAGGTCACAGTTTATTGAAAAAAAAGGCTGATGCTTTACAAATGAGATTTCGTTTAATTTTGAGCAAAATCATTAAAGTAAATACATTGTACTACTAAATTTCTTGTATAATTTTGTTACCTAATTAAAGTATTTTTCTAGACTAAGACATTAATGGGTGAAGTAATGAAAGAAGCTGCATTTTCTTTGGCCGAAGCAAAATTCACTACTGGTGATTTTAATCAGGTTGTCTTACAAAATGTCACTAAGGCTCAAATTAAAATTCGCACAAAGAAGGACAATGTTGCTGGTAATTATAAACTATGTGACGTTATTTTTATTTTATTTATTGAGTTAATTTATTTTAGGTGTAACTTTACCGGTGTTTGAAAGTTATCAAGATGGCACTGACACATATGAATTGGCTGGTTTGGCCCGTGGAGGGCAGCAGTTGGCTAAACTTAAGAAAAATTATCAAACTGCGATTAAACTGCTAGTTGAATTGGCTTCTTTGCAAACATCTTTTGTAACACTTGATGATGTTATTAAAATAACTAATAGAAGAGTCAATGCAATTGAACATGGTAATAAATAATAATCTTTAAGAATATTGTATTAATATGTATAAACATCATAGAAGTTATTTAAAATTGTACTTTTTTTCTAGTTATCATCCCAAGAATTGAAAAAACACTTGCTTATATAATTTCCGAACTTGACGAATTAGAACGAGAAGAATTTTACAGGTATTTAATTGTTGCTTTAACTATTTTGCTTAGTTTTCTTATATTTTTGTAATACATAGTGTAATTATTTTGTTGATCATTTTAAGTGTTTTTTCAACAGTATATAAAAAGAGCCGTCAGGCTTTGCGAGACTAAGAGCCAAAATATGTATAGTAATGTGAAGTCAGCTATAATTTTTTAACCCCTTAACGCTGACAATTTTTTTTTTTTTTTTGGAAGTTAGTTCTTTTTTGTCAAAAGTGGATATAACATAAAATGTAGAATCTAACATGAAATAAATAGTTGAAATAAAAAAAAATTGGAAGACAATCAATTTATAAATTATTATATTATATTATATTTGAATCAATTATGCATACAAGTGTAATTTACTTTTTATCTTAATGTTTTTGAAGATTAAAGAAAATTCAAGACAAGAAAAAAATTGCTAATAAAAAGAAGGAACTCCGAAAGCAAGAATTAAAAGAAGCAGAAAATGTTCAAAACATGTTAGATGAAGGTGATGAAGATTTATTGTTTTAAAAAGTTATATCTCGTGTGTTATTATTCCAAATAAATTAATGAACTAGATGTTGTATTAAGATGTAAAACTTTTTTTTCTGTGTATACAAAAGAAAATTTGTGGTTTTAACACGATTTTTAATAAGATAATTTAAAAAAAAATCAAATTTAGATTTGTATTGTACACCTAATTAAAACCATTTTTTCAGTTACCATATGTTATTATCATTATTATGACAGAATTTTATTAAGCATTTTATAATTGTACTATTTCTAAGTTAAATATTTTAATTTTCAAATGAATCTAATAAAAACGATCTTTGGATTAGTTATCATACAAAAAAATAGTGTTGTATAAGGCAACAAATAAATAAAATAGGCTAATTTGGTTTGTGTTAAAGTTTAAGTGTATTGTTTATGTAGAACTTTTAAGTCTCTAATGTTTAGTAAAAGCATTCCACCATTAAGCAGCACTATTTTGAAACAAAATTATTTGAATAAAAAGTTCCATAAGAATATTCAATAAATTTATTTATATTACTTATTTTATTATAATTATTTTATTGAATAAAACCAGTTTCTTCATTTTTCGTTCATATGTATTATCCATGTTCATCTATTTATTTATATAATGCATGTGTATATTTTTTTTATTAATTAAAACTATTAGTAAATGTACATTTTTGATTTTATAATACAAAGTTACATGCATACAACAAAACTTATCTAATTTGATGATATATAGGTGTGTATTACACTACCATGTGCAGGGTACACACTTTATGAAGTTTAATTTTTTTTATTTGTATTTTATTGAATTAAGTTCTTTATGGTAATGTTATGTTAGTATTGCCTAGTAATTTATGCAATTACATTTGTTTTAGCAAATAGCAATTGCATTAAAATGCAAGTAAGAAATTCCTACCAACTAAAATTTAGTTTGTGTTTATTAGTCGTATTATAAAATATGATAATACATTTTTGTGTTATTAATATGTTGGATTAAACTAGTACTTTGTTTATATAAACTTCTTAATCACCACTATTTTTCAATTTTATTTTCTCTTTACAAGGAGCTCAGTTTCTATTATTTGTTCCCAAATTATAAAGATGCAAGTTTCCAATAACCGTGTTCACTGTTCCAGGAAGTATAGTTTTAAAAGTTCAGTTCCTTTATTTGTTCTGGAATTTTAAAACTCCTCGTACGGTATTTAACAATTAATGTCTCCTTCATCATATTTTCTCCGGAATATTAATGATAATCAATCTTTTATGATTTTATTATTATTATATAATAATATATTATATTATAAGACGAATAGTTCCTAATGAAAATTCAGCCATGTCTGTCTCGACTTGACATAATTTAATAACCAGTCCCTTCTCTTATTACAAAAAACCTGCTTAGGTTAATGTTGGTTTTGAATTATTATAGTAAGACTCAAGCATCCAGATATAGTTCCGGGCAAAGTTCACATTTTTAAATAAAACTTTAAAAAAATAAATTAATTTTCTAGAATAGGCCACTAGAATATAGCAACCTTGTACATTTAAAACTAAGTTTAAACACATTTGTTTTCACCAAGTTATTCTCTCCAGAGTTTAAAACTAATGTCGGAAAACCACCAAAAATTCGGATTTACACAAAAAAATAACCTTACACCATTGTAAGGTTATTTTTTTGTAGTTATAGAATTTTTTGTATTTATAGAACTTTATTCGATGACCATTCATCGTGGTCAGTCGTGGAATTCACAAATCTATAAAGATGATAATATATGAAAGTAAACTCAATTATTGAAAAACGTTTTAGTGCACTTGTCTACACACAACCCAATAAGAAAAGGTGAAAAAAAGAAAATATAAAAATGATTAGAATAAGAGGTTATAATAATAATAATAATAATAATTAGTTTATAAAAAAAATGAGAGTATTTAGTGTGCAAAATTTAAAATATGATTATGGTTAGCATGCAAGTTATTCTGTGGATGGGGTGCTGTTTGGTTCGCCTTGTGCCTGTGTCGAGTGGACGTCCCAACCGACTTGAACCAAAGCCGGTATCTCCTCTGTATAGCATAGAATAAAAATATAACACTATTTATATATAAAAAAAAAAAAATTGACTTACCGCCCGGTTTTGTGTTTCTTGCTTAGCTTTTACACTATTTATGAGTTCACTTGATACTAATACCATTGACGTTTCTGTTATTGAACATCATACTTAAATCCAATTTTGAATTTTATTTCAAAAATAATAATAATTTTAATTTATTTACTTAATCTCAGTTAAAATAAAAATGTCTATTAACAAGTATCAAAACTATTTTGCCACCGAAAAAACTTTCAAACTTCAACGAAGTAAAACCTAATAAAGGTTCAAAAATGTAAGTGGAAATTACATACAAATCGAAATAGATTATAAATATATTTTTTTTTATATACAGAAACACTTAAGATAAAAAAAACTATAAAAAAATATATATTGTATGGTTTTTGTCAGTACACACGTTAGATTTTACTGTTACTATATAATTATTTAATAAACAAATATTTTGTTGTGTAATTTTGAACTTATTATCTGTAACCTATAACTGTTTTGTCTTCACTTTAACTTTGTATTTATACCAAACCAATTTTGTTTATTAGTAGACAACCGTTGCACAGTGGACTCCGGTCGTGGACGCGGATTGAAGAGGTCATGTGAAGGCCGACGTCCAAGCGAGTCAGGTAACCCCAAATAGCTGTCAATAAACGATTTTACCTGAAAAAAAATTAGGAAAGTTTTGAAACTTGTCATAAATTTTCTTTACGATCTGAATGACCAAAAAAAAATTCGCCACCTCTCCGAAGACCGAAAGTGTCCGCCATTTTATTTTTTTAATATATCATTATATATAATATTATATATGTATATTATAATATATCTATATATTATTTTTTTATATTAATTATCATCAAAAATATAAATTTTACAACAAAAACACTTCTATTCAGCATTGTCTCCAATTTTTCGAAAGATTTTTTTGGTACTTATTGGTTTATTATTTTTGCTTTACTGCATTATTTTCAAGTATTATCGTGTATTAAAAACAAAATAAACTTAACAAAATGCAGTATTTCCATAAAGATATTTTTTAGTATAATAATGGTTATAGTTAGTACCAAGGTATCTGAAAAATCTCAATAAATGTTTTGCTACATTTTGTCGTGTCTGACTAGTACCACGACCATTTCTAGATCAAATAGTGTAAATACTGCAAAGCCGTTTTAGCTAAGATTACTTGGTAAATATCCAGTATATGCATTGAGAAATTTGATTACTAATAAAATAAGCAGTATCTCCATTGTATATACTGCTTTATTCCCTAGGACATGCTACTTAGATGTACATACTGTGTTTTTCCCTAGTATTTGACAATATTTTGGTTGGTGCGACATTTTATAATGCATTTTAAAGCATTTCTGATGGAGATACAGTGTTTTTCCTAAACATAAAAAAATACGCTGAATTATCCAAGTATCCATGCATTTAATTTTTGTAACCTACTGTACATAACAATATTCAACATACTTTTTTAATAATTTTCTTTTACAATAGATGGGATTTTTGGTTAATAAAGTTCTATTCGAAATAAACTAGTAAATGATTTTAATTAATAATTATCATAAAACATTTTTATATATTGAACAATACTTCATATACATTTAAACTATTAATTAATTTTTATAAACTAAATTCTACGTTTTGGATGTTTAGGTATTTCGTTTACTTATCTTCTAAGCAGTCTTCATCCGAATCACATTGTTCAATGTAGCATGTTTTACACTTTAAACCCTGTTTTCGACAGCTGCATGCTGGTCCATAATTTTTCATGTACGCACATGATTTTTTTTCCAAAATGCAGTTTGGAGCTGGCTTATGTTAGGAAAATATTGGTTGCAATCCATTTGTAGCGATTTGCCACCCCCAATCTTTGGCATTTTTTTCATTACCGTACCACATTTGAAGTTTGAACCTGATGGTATGCCCGGTATACCGTATAAATGCTGTCTTAAAGCCTCTATTGAAGGAGGCAAGCTTTCCAAATTAAAATTTTGTTTGGCTGTATTTTGGTCAAAAGAAAAAAATCTGTAGTTATTGATTTCTGTTTGTTTATCTGGCGCACCATATAGTTTTAATATATGTTTTTCACCGCCTCTAAAAATATTGTCTAGTAAGGAATGTGGTCTATTGAAGACATGATTTCAAAATATTGTAGCCATAATTTTGAAGTAGCGCCATTTGCTTTGATTTCATTCAATTGATTTTGAAACTTTTTACTTATTTCTATCATTACACGTTCCTTACAGATTTGGTCAAATTCAATTGGATTGATAAATCGTTGCCAACATATGACGTTGCGTATGCGTGGCCAGTAAGCATTTTATCTGCTGTTACAAGTGCATAAATTGTACTGAAAATGTCTTTTAACCCACTTACTGGGCATAATGTATCCAACTGCACCAAAAAATAATATTAGCAAATGAAAGCCTAAACTAACAATAACATTCGATTATATTAGAACTTATTTCTCGAGCTTTGATGTACAGTGGTTGGTCAAAAGTCACTACGCAAGTGTTTTGATCTAATGTTGAACATTTATTTGATGTAAAGTTTAATACAGTATTTATAGTGTCATAGTTGCTCGGAGGTAAATTTACAAATGGAAGAGGAACTATGCGTGTTTGTGAAAATGAATTATTATTCTTTGTAATGTTTGCCATAAACGCAGTCCAACCTTGTATGGAAGTCCTCAATAAGTTCAACTAACGAAAATTGTCATTCCTCACTTTCTTCAGTATTTTTAAAAATTATGTCCATAGCTTCAGATATGGAGTCACAGAAAAAAGCCAAGAATCATATTTTTTTTAAATTTTTGTCAGCAAAATTTTTGAACAGAAGTATTTTTGCCGTAAAATAAATATTTTTGATGATAATTGTTATCATCCCACCTTAAATTTAAAGTATTCTAAAAAATATTATAGGAAACGGTCCAAGTGAGTTGATAGATAATTTTTTCTCCTCTATAATTTTCCATAATTGCATTTTTGCTCTATATTCAACCAAATGCCCACAAAAGTGATTATGTCTAACAATGTTTAGACCAACAACTATTTAATAATTAACAAGTCGAGATGTGGCGCTTTCAAACAAATCTCCCAGAGCACAAACCAAACCAGTGTCCGGTTCAATGTAATCTCTATTTAATATGTTGAACACAATTCAACTGTTTTAAATTCTATTTTCTTACCAATTACACATTTACACCTAATATTGTGCCCACCATTAAGCATTATAATATACCTAGTTTGGGATATTATGCTTGTGTGGGACAGGAAGTTATTGTTAATATTGTAAATCGAGTAAATAAATAAACAGAATATCGTCTATTAATCCTAATAAGATGTTTATAATTTTACAAACAGTGATGGTACGTCGGAAAACGAAAACGAAGCGCCTAGTATGGTTATCGTCGATCAATCGTTAATCCCAATTGATGAAAATATTATCGATTTCAACAAGTAATCAATTAATATAATTTCCTAGGGTAGGGGCTGTATGAAATATAGAACCCGTTCAAATACACCTATACACCATTCCCATCCCCTCTTATTTATGAACAGTAACGGCAGTGTCGACGATGTAACTTGTGATGTGTCAACCGAGTCGGCTGAACATGTGCCAAGTGAAGAAACCTATGCTGGGCTTATTGACGTACAAAATATTAAACAGGAAGTAATAGACGACGAATATGAAAACGTGTACAACCAGTACTTGAGTCAATGGACTACCTACTCGGACGACTCGGAAACCGAAATTACCTGTCCAATTATCAAGCAAGAAGTCATCGACGAAGAATACCACCTGAGTCAGTGGGACGATCGGGTGCCTTCGACCAGCTGGGAGGTGACCTATACGGAATTAACCGATCAGAGAATTAATGAAGACTATAGTGACGATGACGACAAGTATATTCAGTACCTGCGCTAATAAACTACGTTTAAAAATAATTTTTACACCATCTATTACCACCCATCTAAAATACGTTCGTGACGTCACATAAACTACATTGTTTAATGTTTATAATGTTTTTGTAATGTACCTAATGTATTCTTTGTTTTGTTATGTATTATTTCTTCTATCTTTTCTTACAATATGTGTTGATGTGTATTGTGTACCTAATACTGTGTTATAAAAAATATTTTTTCGTAAATGAAATGTAAATCATGTAATTGTTGTACCCAAATTAAATACTTGTAAAATTGTACGTTGTGTTTACTAGATTTGTTTTTACAATGATGGCTTTTAATTTTTTAGCAGCTCTCTAGTACAGAAATCGTACCTGAAATGGTAACTATATTGGGAAAAAATATATAAAAAAAAAAAATTTACCCCTTCCCCTTCAAAATCGAGAAAAACAATTACATATATTCCAATTAAATTTTTTTTTAAATAGTCGAATTAGTGACATATTTATGGAATATTCTCTAAATACAGTAGATAGTACCGATAAACATTGACAAGCCAAAAAAAAATATCATAAACCCTTTACCCTAGAAGAGATAGAAACGTTTTCTTTATTTCAATTGGATGGAGCCACAGCTCATACGTCCCGTCGTTCTCGGGCTGTTTTGCAAGAAATTTTTCCTGGTCGCCTGATCTCCTATTTCTTATGGGGATACCTCAAAACTGAAGTTTTCAAACATCGACCTAGAATCATTAGAAGAACTACAGGCTATCCGAAAGAATTTCACTTAACTCATTTTAACTTAAATTTTATCTTATTTAGGGGATTGCATGCGGTCTGTTTTTAAGGAGTTTTGTATAGGCAATATTTAAGAAAAAAAGAGGTTTTAATAAATTCGACCATTAATTTACCGGTTAATTTGTATAAGCTTCAAGGTGTTATTTTTAATTTGAAATAATTTGTTCCATAAGTAAAAGCCATTTTGTTTTATTTTAGATCCAAAAGCCAGACAAAATATCAAAAACATAGGATAGTCCTATTTCAATTCTGTAAAGAGATTCGAGTTCTTTGGCTACTTTACTATGTTATGTTGGAAGCCGATTTTCATTTAAACAATTCAGTTTTTTGTAACTAAATAAAAAATTAAATTTGCAATTTTTCAATATTCAAACCCAATTTTTTTACAGTAAAGTTGCCAGAGAACTCGTATATCTTTACAGAATTGAAATAGGACCATCCAAAGTGGTCGAAATTTTGTCTGGCATTTTGGTCTAAAACTTCAAAAAAACCGACCACATGCAATCCCCTTAAGAGGATACTGTGCGACATACTTATTAACGAGTAATCAGTAAGGTATAAAATCTTTATAATCGTCTATTATCATAATAAAAAAAAATCCTTTTGATATTTAATAATTATTGTATGCGACTAATATTCTTATATTAACAATGTAGTTGATTAACATTTTTGTGTAAAAATATCTTTTGATGATACAATTTTTTAAGAAGCTGAGCTGTTTTAATGGCAATGTAAAAAAGTTTAAGATATATCTTGATTTTGTTATGAGCACTTATAGATAAAATATTATTAGTAATTGAGTTTAATATTTTTTTTTCTTTATATATTTACCTTAAAATTGATTATCAACAATCGCTTGTGTCAAAATGTATATTATTTTTTTTTAGTTTTATATATGTATTTTTACAGTTTAACTGCTTCTTAGTTCTTTAGAATATCTTTAAGACATCTCCTAACAGCCAAAGTTTAGTGACTTATTTGACTACTAAAAGTTCAGACACTATAATTAGTTAGTAAATAATAGTTATACTAATTGAACAGCGTTTTTTTAATACAGGACATTTTATGGTAGTTTATCACTTGGTATACACTACCTGACAGATGAGTCAACTTTTACAAAGTATTTAAATTACTATGCAATTTTAAATATTTTTAACTATGTATTGTTTTACTCTGTTAATTGCTGACATTGTAATCTGTGAGTACCAACTGTGAAATGCGGACTAACATAAATAGGTATGAATTGTTCTCGCATTTAAAACGGCAATGATCCTGCTGTAACACAAAATCCACCAGTGTGTAGGTTAGTTCAACGTTCGCAGTATATACATATTACACAGATGTACAAACAATGCAAATGAGTACAACGTGCGCCACGTTAACATTACGTAGGCCTAATATTGTAAACTTTCCATGAAAAAATTATTTTGTTTTTAAGCTTGCATGCATATTCGTTCAACTGCAGTATTCTATAGGAATGTTGATATAAATATTTATTCCGATATTCCGTTTTTTAGGTATCAGCTAACTTATTTACAAGTGGAGTGCGATGGGATCTATTTGTAAATGCATTGCCCAACAGCCATTAATAGTGCGACGTCTTTTAAGTATCGGTGTATTGACTTTGTCATTTTTAGTAATTATAGTGATTTTACACCAAAAACCTTCTATCATGGACAAGACCATAGACAAGACTACAGACAAGACCATAGACAAGACAATAGACAAGACCATAAACAAAACCATAGACATTTTACCAAGACATGTTACGGTGCCACCTACCGTCGAAACACAAAATGAAGTATATACTTTTCAATATTTATTTTAATCTTACCTCCTTTAAAACTAATGAGTTACCAACCCCGGAATGTATGTTTTTAATAACTATATGACTAACCATTTTAGTAACTATATTGTATAAAAACCTTACGGCGAAGTACATAAATCTTATTCCCAGTTAAAATTTCCAACTTTACTTTAGAATGATTTTATTAACAGTGGCTTTCTTAAAATGAAGAGGTGTATAATATTTTATATAATCTATATGTTCCTACATTATAAGAGTTTAGCTTAACGAGTACGGCGATTCACATTAGGTCAGGTAGTTGACTCATTTATTAAATGTAGTGTAATATTTAACCTTTAAGATTAATTATGATGCAAACGGTAAACAGAAAATGGATTATTCGTTAATACAAGTTGAGTATTTTGAAAATAATAAATAAACACTTGTATTGTTTTTATTGATTTCATATTATATTTCTAAAATGTTTTTATAGTATTATTATGGTTGTTATTATTTTCAAATGTTGTCTGTTATTATTTTAACTTTTAAGCATATGAGAATAATGAGATCGATGTATAGAGAGTGAAGTGACTAGAATGAATATAATACGAAATGAGTATATAAAAGAAGAAAATATTTTATTTGACTAACTTTATTAGCCGACCTCATATTTTTGGAAATAGGAGAGAGAATAATAAAACCGGTTTTCACAGATTTAAAATGTAGGACAATTAATAATTATAGATGATATGCTATTATAATTATAGTATGATATTTTGGTGGTCATTACTTTGACGTCCTCAGAGGCGAATTAATACATTTAACGTGAAGCTCCATAAATTCATTTTAAATTATAAATTCCATTTTTTTTTTGTATTTTGAAACTGTAGAATCTTTTAAAAAAATACATGATAAAAATGTAATAAAGTATTAAAGTGAATACATACATTTTTCATGTATTATACAGAAAATATGCTTAGACATTTTTTCAAGATTTACTATCAATTTTTTAATCGAGATTCAAACCGGAAATTGTATTCCACAATTTTAAGTGTATCTTACATAGAATATAACTATAACCCTAATCCTTATAAAACTATAGCATTGTGTTTGTGAGCATCGTATCAAACGGATACTATATATACTGTTCTAGTTGTTTTAAGATGATAATATTATTATTTGTTATACTTGTTAAAATGTACTAGACTGCGTGCGGCTGCCATTATAAACAGGTGTCTAAATATACAGCTTGTACATACAAAATTAATAGCTTCGTTAAAATAAATATTAAATAGTATACTATACCCACTTAAATATAGACCATAATTAGGAAAATAATTATATGTTTTATTTATAAATAATCAAACAATTAATTTCATTGTCGATGAAATAGACAAAATATTTAAAACATTTTTGATTGACTCGAGTTAAAACATTTTTTGGTTTCTAGGTCACTTTCAAAAATCCCTGGAGATTAAATGGTTTGGTTTGAATCGTATTTATCTCGTTTTTAGTAAACATTCATTAAAATGTCTCACTAACGTTTGCAGAGGAAATGGCAAACAGACTAAGGGCAAAAAACACAAATAAGCGTTTGATATGGCCAGAAGAATTGCCTTATGGTGACCGAATAATGGAACAAATTTTATACGTGCCGGAAACATACAAAAATGAAACATCAAAACTCAAAACTATTTTGCTCTATAACGGAATTGGCAATGATTGGGAGACACCTAGACTTAACCAAGGGGAGTTTTTAGATTGTCCAGTAAGCAGATGCTCACTCACTATAGATAAATCTTTGGCTCCAACCGTTGATGCTATAATATTCAGACACCATTATGAACGACCTCAACATAAAAGAGAACCAGATCAAGTTAGTAATAGTTTTAATACCATGTACAGTATTTTGTTATGCATCCATTTGGGTGCTAAAATATTAGGCGTTGCTCATAACTACTTCCAATTACACAAAAAACATAATATGGTAACCTAAAAGTTAAAACGTACATTGAATTTACGCTTATTATTGAACACAGTCTTATATTTTAGAGCATAAGTAAATGAGGTGTTTTACTTCATTTTTTTCTGTGTACAATAGGTAGTTTGTCAGGGAACATCTTCCTTAAGGAGAGGTAGCGTTAACTCTTCATGTGCTGCTTAAGCTTTTTTATTCCATTGCTAAATCAAAAATCAGCCTTTAGCTTTTATAAATTATTAAAGACAAACGATCAACCCTAATCGTATCCACCTTAATAATAATATATTCAGTTTTAATCGCATTATTCTCATATTGTATTTATCGATAGTTGTATTTCTATTATCTACAGATTGGTGGCATGGAAGCGTTTTTTTGAAAGTGTCAGACAATATATTTTATAGATAACAAAATAATGGATAACTACATATATATATATAAACCATGAAACAGATTAAATCTAATCTTATTTTATTATACCTATATTATACAATTTAATGTATTCTGTACTTGAACTGGGAGGGGACGCGGTCAATTTTGGGGAAGAGTGAAAGGAAAGTAAAACCTTTAAAATTGTTTTCTAACCTTTTTTTTATTCACTTCTTTAGATTTGGATTATTTATTACACCGAAGCACCCTACTCGACGGCCTATATTCCGGAATCCGACCGCGACATGTTTAACTGGACCGCGCATTACCGAATGGATAGCGACATACCGAACCCTTACGGCTACTGGTATGAATACGACGAAGAAGAGATGCAAAAACGATCCCCGTCGCTTTCCATCAGAAACTACGCACAAGGCAAAACCAAACAGGTCGCTTGGTTCGTCTCCAACTGTCATGCAAACAGTAATCGGTCAGAGTACGCCACCGAATTGTCCAAGTACATAACGGTCGATATTTACGGCCAATGCGGTCCCTTGGAATGTCCCAAGTCGGATGCGTGTTTTAAGATGTTGGAAACCACCTACAAGTTTTACTTGGCTTTCGAGAACGCCCACTGTTCGTACTACATCACCGAAAAATTATTCATGACCTCGTACTAGTAAGCGTAATACATATATATTGCAACAATTCTGAATTTATCCATTTTTATCTACAAACGTTGAATATACTGTTTCATAGTTTTACTTTCTAGCCACGACGTAATTCCCATCGTTTTGGGACCGTCCAAAAAAGATTACGAGTTGGTGGCGCCCAAAAATTCTTTCATACACGTCGACGACTTCGAATCAGCTCAGCAATTGGCAGCTTATCTACATGAACTGGACAAGAACGACAACCTTTATAACGAATACTTCAAATGGAAAGGCACCGGTGAAGTGGTTTTACATATAACCAACGCAATGTTTTACTGTCGTCTTTGCGCTATGTTACACGACGAAACCCATCCCCCAAAGAATTATGTCGACATCAATGAATGGTGGCGAGGACCGGGCGTGTGTCGTCATTACAATAATATCAAAGTATAATATACAATATATATTATTTAACTGTCTATTGTCATTGAATCAAACTTAAATCGAACGGTCGTTCGTTAATATATAATTTACATAATACATTATTTAATTTTATAAATACTTGTGTATTGTAATAATTTGTCATTTGTTCTGTTGTAAGTATATTGTCACTTATTAGTGGCCTAATTAACTTCAAATTGTTAGGGGGACTAAAGTATTAATAAAAAAATATTCGCAGGGTATATAGCATCTTTTTGGGGCTTCAGATGACTCAGGGTGGCTATAGCCTCTAGCCCCTCTCTTACAATTCAGAAATTGCGCAGGTAATTCAATAAAACAGGGTGATTCAAAAAGCGTGAACCGATTCCATGATCAAATATTTTGTAAGTAAATGTATGAATCAGAATGAGGGAGTAGCTGTTTGAAAGATTAGGTTTCTAAGTTTCAAATGGTTGCTACGTGATCGCGCTAGGTGCATCGGTCTCCTAAGGAAACCTTATCTGTGCTGTATCCTGCAACAAGGTTTATGGCCCATTTTTCTTCGAGGGAAACTCTGTTATAGGGCAAACCATCGAGGATATGCTACGAAAGGGCTCTTCCCTTAAAAGGAAACTGATTTTAATAAATACATTTTTCAACAAGATGGGGCACCTCCCCACTGGAGCCTATCAGTTAGAGCATTTTTAAATGTAACAGAGTTTCCCTTGAAGAAAAATGAATACAGCACAGAAAACGTTTACCTTAGGAGACCGATGCACCTGGTGCGGTCACGTGACAACCATTTGAAACTTAAAAACCTAATCTTTCAAACAGCCACTCCATCATTCTGATTCATACATTTACTTACAAAATATTTGATCATGGAATCGGTTCATTCTTTTTGAACCACTCTGTATTATACTGTGTATTGTTCTAGAAACAAATAAAAAATGCATGTCGAGAGCATAGCACACACATTTTCTTAAAAGCACTTTTTTCATTTTACGAAAACTTCGTTCTAATATATGTAAGGCTTTATCATTCACGAGTACAAGTATTTCAAGAGCAACGTGACTCTTCATTAAAAAAAAAATTGAGTCTTTGGTTTCCGAATTCAGCTATATACAATATCTATTGGGCTATTCGGTATCTATTTCTATACATAACTCAATTACTAAAAATAAAAAAAAACGCTTATCACATCTTTTCGGCTGTAATGTTAGGTTATGCGAGGTTATCAATTAAGTATGTAATACGTATATGTTAAAAATTTATAAATAATTTCAGAAAACGGCCAAAGTAAGATTATAATCTCCATCGTGTTAAAATATTTTTTTATACCTGAGTTTGATAAATAAAAGTTTTATTAAAAAAATATAATTATTTTGTTAAGTCTTTTGTTGCTGTTTGGTGGTACTTAATAATACATTTTAAACATTTGATTAAAAAAAAAGAAGGAATTCTGAACTCCTGACCTTTGCCGGCAACTAAGAGCTAATAACTATAAATTACAATATTATGCATACATAATGTCATGTCGACGCTCTGCGGTATACACGAGAGAACTCTCGTGGCTATTTCATTACAGTTTTTAAAAACCAGTTATTAAGTACAACTCTGCCCCTGATCAGTTTGATGTCTACAATACAGTTAAAATGATCTCCAGTCGATGATGTTGATGGGCTTGCTGTTAAAACATTTCGTTACTCTCCAACAATGGTCACAAGAATGATAGTTGTCATCACTGTGACATTAATTTATTTCATCTTCCCGGTTTCACATGCTTTGCTATTTCCTGCCGAAAGTGAAAGTCGAGAATTGCGTTCCTTGGACGGCCTTTGGAACTTTAAGATATCGCCTATTACCGCTCAAAATTTGGGATTCAAACAAAAATGGTACACGAAGCGATTCGAAGAAGTAATTTCACACGATAATTATGAAAACTATGTTCACTAAGTTTTATATTTTATTTTATTTATAAGGTTTTTTTAATTTACACATATTATCGATAAATATGAACTCTAGAGCAATTAAAAAAAATCTTAAACATTTTTTTAGAATTTTGTTTGCAGCATGCCCTCCCCCCTGTGGAGGTGGAAGTTTAGCTAGAAAGCGTCCTGTTATAGACGCTTTTTATCTAAACTTCAACCCCGATGCGGCACGTGAAGGAGTTGAGTAATCGAACTTAAATTTCACAGAATAATTTTTTTTTATCATAAAAAAATTGGGTGGGGGGGTGGGTTGCTACAAACAAAATTCTAAAGTAAGGTTTTACTAACCACCCTAATGAACACAGTGTACTTATATAAAGACATGTAATATGTGTATTTGATAAAGATAAAATTAATTGTTTTACTGTTAAAAGACAAG
This sequence comes from Adelges cooleyi, assembly GCF_023614345.1. Taxonomy (NCBI): domain Eukaryota; kingdom Metazoa; phylum Arthropoda; class Insecta; order Hemiptera; family Adelgidae; genus Adelges; species Adelges cooleyi. The sequence goes on along the minus strand of NW_026096579.1, from coordinate 10,182,235 downwards.
CGTATTAATTGAACCGTTAATTCATTTAATCGATAACATAACTAATGTAACATCTTAACTAACACTACCAATATTTATTTGTACAAAAACATTTTTTTTAAGTGTAACTTGAACCACTTGATTAAAATATGATTCATTTTAATATAAAGTTGAGAAATAAGACTAGAATTTTGATTTATTATTACAATAAAACTGACTAAAGCTTGTTTTATAGTCGTAAACAATTAATTTATATCTAGTTATTAATACATTACATACAATAATTATTTTGTACCTACAGTTGGGAGACTTTTGGAAGATGCCCGTACCGTCTAGTTACAACGACGTAACAGCCAATGCGACTTTAAGAGATTATGTGGGTTGGTCTTGGTACCAACATGAGTTTTTCGTTCCAAAAAGATGGGCTACTGATCAACTTAACGTTTTCATACGTTTTGGAAGTGTCCATTTCAATTCGACCGTGGTACGTCTTTATAGTTATAGGTGATAAACGTGTATATTAATTTTGTGATGTACACACACAACGCAACATGGGTTCGATTTATTTACTTACAAATAAACGTTTATACATGATAAATATTTTTATACTCAAAAACCATGACGTATGTTTACACTTATTAGGTTCAAAGTATGTGATAACTGATAAGTAAGTAAACATCCGTAATTATCACATTTTATAGACAAACATAATATTTAAGAGTCATGATTATACTATAAAAATGATTGTAAGTACAAAAACATAAATACAATGTATATTTTTAATAATAGAATATTCAAGTTATTGAGGATACTTTTGAATTCCGACTTTTAAGGGTGTTAAAGAATGCTATTTTGATAAAAAATGAATACCTAAATAAAAATATCAAATGACATTAAGTTTCTTTAATGATAGTGTACACGTGAAAAGGCTTTTGAGGTTTGATAAATTTAAAGTGACTTGTCAATATAAGAGATTTTTTAAATTGTATAAGTTTAAATCTTATGATTCAAAATGTAATGATATATTTACCATTGAAATAATAAATTAAATAAAGAAAAGTGAAAACACCCACATGTCACCTTTTAAGTCGCTATTCTGAAAAAAAATTGTAGATTTCGATTCGTCTCGTTTACAGGGTCGATAACTGAAGTTATACACATTGATACTGTTGATAGACATTCTGTATAATTATATTTTAGTGGTTAAATGGCGAGTGGTGTGTGGATCACGAAGGTGGCCATTTGCCGTTTACGGGCAATGCTACATTCTTACTCAAATACGGCGAACTCAATTTAATAGTTGTTGCAGCAAACAATACATTGGGACTAGACACAATACCGCAAGGCTTTATAAATTTTCCAAACGATACATACAAGTAATAAATATAAATATCTAAGACCCTTATCTAATACTACTATATTTGTTTGATTTATAAGCATAGTTGTTTAGATTTCAGGTTACATTAAAGTATTAAAAATATCAATGATTCCGTTTTAATTCTGATAAGTAACGTCGTATCTTATTTAAAATATATTATAATATATTATTTTATCTTTGATATTTTTAAATAGCTTTATTTGAAGTTAAGAAAAAAATTAAAGCGGTTAAAATTATTAATATTTATGAACATGATTCATGATAAATGTAATAAGCTGATGGGACAAATGCCAATTAATTTTTTTTTTTAATTATCCACTATAAGTTTAATAATTGAGCGGCTTATGTTGTACAAAATTGAATACAACATAAACTTTTTTAATGTTTTATTAAAAATTTGCATTTAAACTTACTACATTTGTCTTTAGCTATCCCACTAGAAATATTATTTTTTCACATTTGGCGAGTAAGCTACCTAATAAAGTATAGTTAACTAATTTAGGTATCCAGAAGGTTATAGAAAATACTCTCATAATTTCGACTACTTCGATTACGCTGGAATAAATAGAGCAGTTTATTTATATACAACGCCAAGAGTTCACATTTGTGACATTAACGTCACTACAAGTTTTGGAACAAATGGAGAAGGTATTGTGTAAAGCAATTATTTTAGTAAATATAATAATTATGTTTTAAAAAAGTAAAGCTTTCTAAATGACAAAACGTTGAAATTTTAGTTATATATGCTTTCATAAATAATATGTATAAAATTGCATTAAGGGGTGGGAAGACATAAATTAAGTTATAAATTCAATAGTTCCTATTTATAATACATAACAACATATAGGATTATTAACAAATTATCTTGCTTTACGTGCGAAGTTGGGTCTAGGGAAGTATCTTACTTGAGTTATCTATTGTAACTTCGCAATTCTCAAAACGACTTTCATAATTAGTTTTTGGCTTACATAAGTTAAAAAAAAAATGAATAAAATTATATTTTTAAATTCAAATGTAGACTTGATTTTTAAAAATCCATGAAAAAATTCATCGACATGATTCAGTTTAAGTTCTTAATTTTTTTAAAAGCTAAAATAATATTTGTTATCCTAATTTTTTGGTAAATTCGTAATGAGAAAGCGAGAGACTCTTTTTAAGAAAAACGTCTGTAATGAGGTTGTAATAATCTAATACAAACAAATTTTAATTACTAAAGAATCCTGTAGAAAAAAAATTATGCCAATTTTAAAAGAAAAATGTTTCATGGATATTATATTGAATGATTTTAAGCCACAGTCATTGCTAAATTGATATGGTTTTTTTTTAGGATTTGTAGATTTCAAAGTCGACGTTTGTGGAGGGAATGCCGTTAAATGTCAGGTCAAGCTTTTGGACTCCAATCGGACTATGGTCGCCAGCTCAGAGTTGTGTTTTGGACGGCTGACGATTTCGAACCCTACGCCGTGGTGGCCTTATATGTCTGGAAAAAGGCGTATAGCATATTTATACACATTCGAAGTTGGTTGAAATTGTTGTCGTCTCGTCAATTTGTGGGCACTTCGTCATTTGTATTGACTCGTTTGAATATGTTCAAGGCAAAAACCACCCTCGTCGAAAACACCGACGTTTATCGACTACCGATCGGTATTCGGAGTCTAGAGTGGAACTCCAAAGGGTTATTACTGAACGGCGAACCACTATACTTGAGGGGTTTTGGAAAACACGAAGATTCGATTGTAATGAAAACAAGTGGATAATTAATACAATTTTAACGGGGTTTCGGTAGAATCTCTCAACTCATTTCTCAACTATATATGTCTGCAGTTACGGGGCAGAGGATACAACGATGTGGTGAGTGCCAGAGACTTCTATTTGATCAAATGGCTGGGCGCTAATTCGTTCCGTACTTCACACTATCCTTACGCCGAAGAGACATTGCAACAAGCCGACGCCGAAGGGATCCTCGTGATCGTAGAAAGTGCTGCTTGTCAAATAACGTACATACCACACTACTTGTTTCACGGTGTAATTCAATATGTTTAATTAATATTGCTGTTTATGTACCATTAAAATGTTTTAACAGCACGTTTGGATCGAAACTACTGGAATCTCACAAGCAAACCATGACGGAAATTGTCAACCGCGACAAGAATCACCCCAGCGTCATTATGTGGTCTCTAGCAAACGAACCCACCAACAATGTGAATACTTCGACATCGTACTTCCAGTGAGACTTCATTATAGAAATGATTTAGTCCTAGCAATAATACTGACAATGACGATTTATAATTAAAATATTACTTCGCACTTCACTAACATTATGACAACAAACAAATTTAAAACTATTTTTTTTTAAGGACTCTCTATCAGCATGTTCGTTTAATGGATCCAACAAGACCTATAACGTTCGTTAACAGTCAGCCGATTCAAAGAGCAAAAGGTGTAAGTATAGATTTATTCCAAAGACATTGCCAAAAACACTGTTGTTAACTTCCAACATTAAAGGAAATTTACTGTCATGTACAAAAACATAAAACAATATCAAAGTCAAAAATGTTTTCTTGCCGCACCATTGCCCAAAAAGAACATAAAATATATAACGTTACAAAATGTTACAACTATTAATGTAAATTAAAATTATAATAACTTTACTAGGTATCTAATTTATTAGTGTATATTATTACATATCACTTATTACTTATTTACCAGAATTTAACGTTTAAAATTTTAAAAATTTGTTTTATTGTATTATAGATTGAATATATGGACGTCTTAACGGTGAACCGATACAGTAGTTGGTACAGCGATTCAGGACATTTGGAACTCATACCGTACCAAACGTACAAAGAATTAGAAGCGTGGAGTTTGAAATACGGAAAGCCAGTATTAATGACCGAATACGGAGCTGGTTCGTTATCGGGACTACACTCGGTATAAATGTTATATACAAAGTGATCAATTTAACGATAGGCACTCCTTTTATCTTAAAATAATTGCAATGTTTCAGTTTTTCTTTTTGAGGACACTTTTATTTATGTTATTTTATAATATTAAACAATTTTTCAATTTTTACTTTTTCAAGGCTCTTCCATCTTAAAAGGGTAACGTTTATATTTAGTTAACATTTTGGATTAAGCATGATTTGTTGAAAATATCGATTAGTCGATAACCAGTTTTGGATAATTACTTTTAAAATTATTACTTACTAATGTTTAAATTTTAGAACTGGAGGTGAAGTTAGGTAGAGTAATGAGTGCAGATAAAAATAATACTACATTCTCGCGTCCTAAATTCAAAACTATAATTGCTTTAAAAGTAATAAACCAATAAACCAGTCAACATTTTTAGAAAATTTTTCTTAATCTAAAGAGTTAATTAAATCTTACATTACTATTTAAGTTTCAAAAGTTTATAGAGCTCTGGAAAATATTTTTTTAAAAACGGTTTCAAGAAAACTGAGTAAACTTAGTTAAGAGTATCCACACTTCATGCAGATACATCAGTACATGGATATGTACATACGTTTTTTAGTAGTTTTTAAATATCTGGCCTTAATCGATTTACTGGCAACATTCATCAATATTTAACACTTCTCATAAATCAAGTTCCGTGGTTGGCCAGTAAGTAAGTGCCTACCTAACAAATTAATTTGCCTACCTTTATATATATCGTTATGTCCTTCTATATCCTGCAACTTGATGTATCTGCATGAAGTGTGGATACTCTTAACTTTATTTTCAGAATGACCCTCCATAATTCCTCGATAAAGAGAATGACCTCCAGCCATAAGACATATCCATGTCAAAAAGGTAAACATTTAGCAATTTTACAGTACTGTATAATAACATAAACAAAAATGGTTTCAAAAAAAAAAACACAAAATTGCAATTATTTTATGAGAAAAATACGTTAAATTGATCACCCTTTATAAAGTTGAAGTTGGTTCGAATGTACTAAAGTTTTCATGGATTGAAATATTATGTGGATAATTTTCGGATGTCTTCACTTTTATGCTGACATTTCAGAGTCAATGCAGTCCATCTTCGACGCGATAGTCACCGTTTAGTTCAATTTTTTTCTTTCTTCTTTCCTATTAAAATGTTGGTTTCCATATATTGCTAATTTTCTAACTATCTTCTCTATTGAAATTTTGCGGCCATTTTTTTAATTTCTATTGCTTCTTAGAACATATTTTTTCCGAACGTCGCTTCTTTGTTTAGTAGTTTTACTTTGAATGGTATGTCCGTTGTTTTCTGAATGTTCGGCTATTGCAGATTTGTTGACATCCCGTTTGTCTTATTTTATCCAGATCTCTATCGCTCTTTCAGTTTGTCCAACGTATGACTTGCCACATATGCATGGTATTTCATATTACACAATAATATACACCCGGTGTTTGCATATCTGATATTTTATCTTTCTGACACCGAAATAATGGTCCTATTATTATATTTTATGTTTTAATTTATATCCTAAGGAAATAACTAGTACCTATTGTTTGATCTTATTTTAATTTAAGCTTCCGGAAACTATGTGGAGTGAAGAATATCACGTGCTGTTGCTTCAAAAAAATTTCGATACGTTTGACTTACTAATAGCTAACGGCATTCCGTTGCTCGGAGAAATGATATGGAATTTCGCCGACTTCAAAACCCCCCAAGGTATGTATATATTGTACACAAATACCGTGTCATCACCATTACCTAGCATGTGAATTCCATTTTTAATTTGTGTAAATTATTTTTTTAAAGAGTACATAAGACCTGGCTTATGCGTCAAAGGCTTATTCACAAGAGAGAGACAACCAAAAATGGCAGCTCACGTGGTGAAAGAGCGTTTTCAAAAATTCACACACAACGGAGCACGTTCCAATTTAACACTTAACAATTTTTTTAACGAACTCTAATCCATTTATGTAGTCTTTCTTTAATTGGATTTACTAAGTGATTATAATTATTACTAATATTTATTGTGTATTAACTATTATATATTGTGAGTGCACTAGCCAATGGTCAACATGAATCTAAAAAATATTTGCATTATGTTGTTAATACATGGGAAACAACGACAACAAATAATAGTTATTACAGACAGACATTATTATACTATACAGTGTTTCATAATAAGAATGATTAATTATCCTACAAATTGTTTACTTAAACGAGATGTGTAATGTTCCAAATTAGTTATTTTAACTAACTTTTGCTCAGTAGTGATTAGTTAAAAAAATCATATCATTATTCAAAATCTAATAATAATTTGTTAGGTGTATTGATAAAAAAATTTGAAAGGGATCGCGGGAATAATTTGTATTCTTAACTTAAATAGCAGTTTTGTTGTATTACATTTTAATTTTATAACTTAAATTTTAAAAACAATGAAAACATTATGTGGATTTTCAAATAATTCTTAAAAATACGTCAACAATGATAATGTATAGATAGATCTGATTGAACATCATAATCATATTTTCTTATGTTTTACAATCTTACACAAATTACTTTACTTGTGAGTTCCAAAATTAAAACTGTTGCCGAAGAGGTAGGTAAAACTCGTGCGTACGTTTGAAATACATACCTAAATCTATTAAATATTTGTTTGTTCCTATAATAATGTGATACTGAAACATTTAAATATGCTTACAGTTTGACGATAAGATTATGGGAATTAAAAAGATAAAAAAGAGGGCAGACTGATATTTTTTTGTCTACTTACAATATATATTGTACGGGACCTTGAACCCATCGCGGGTGGACTGTAATTCTTTTATTGTAAAACAAAATTTCGCTTACGGTTAAATTGCATTTATTGTAATTTAAATACAACCGGGCGGTTACGGCGCGAAACGACGACTAATTTATATACATGGTCCGCGGAGGGACTCAACACTACAACAACCGGTTTTAACCATAATAATAATAACAACAATAATAATAATACACAAACGCAACATATACATTAAAATGTATATATTATATATACGTTCATCAAGATCAAAAATCCTTTTAAACTTTGATACATGTATCAATATTAAATGATACTTGATTCACTTTACTTGATAAATAATTCTGAAATATGAATTTTAATAAATTGTTAATGTATTTTTTTTGAAATTTATATTGTAGGTATAATATATAGGTAGTATACAATATTAAAAGTAATAGAAATATTAGTTAATATTATGTACGTTAACTCATTTACGTTTCATTAATTATTAATGTATTAACTTTTTTTATTTGATAAATGATCCGTAAATAAATAATTATTTGATACATTTTTGTTTGTATCGTTAAAAGTTTTTTATGCATTCCCATTCATGGATACAAGTAAATTTAATAACGTTGCTGAATATCAATATTAAATCAACACTATTTCTAATTGATAGTTGTTGATTTGGAACATCCGTTTTTATAATAGATCTCTTACCTGATGAACCTGATACTACTTGATGAATAACAAATAGAGTTATAAAAGTTTTCAACTATGTTTTATTGTAAAAACTGGTAAGGTTGGTATAGATAATTACTTTTCTAAAAGCATTACTTTGAAGTGGTACGTGCAGAAAAAACATACACGATCGTTTCCTGTTCATATGCTTTAATCTATTTAACCTTAATCTTTAAAGTGTTCATCGTCACAATTAATTATTTCAAAATAATTGCATTCAAACAAATTATCCTCTAGCCCATTTCCCCCTCCTAATCCCCACTATCAAATGCACGTGTGGCTGTTGGCAGTGCTCGTATCCCGCTTACGGCAGTAGTGTCTTTTTAATTGCGATAAGATTATAATAAGATAAAACTCATCGAAACACCGACACCGCGTGAACGGTGTGCAATCGGCGCGTGTTATGGCACGCGGATCAGGTACTGTTGTTTGTGGCACGTCGTCATCCACTACTTTAACGTTGTACGCCATCGTAACTGGCTCGATCCAATCGCAACCGTCGCCGTCGTCTTTGAATGTCCATCGTCGCGCGACCGACCGACCAGTCCAACCATGGACGATCGTTCGCGGACCGCGACCAACTGTGGCGTTATCGAACACTTACCGTTATCGACGTGTTCCTGCACGTTTTCGTCGTGTCCACTTTTGTCATCGGCATCTGGCGAGGTTCCTACGAACTCTTCTCCCACTATCATGACACAGTCAACCCCTGGTTAGCTCTTGGCTTGTGCATTATCATCCAGTTGGTAAGTACCAACTATTCCGCATACGAACTACCCCACCCAGACATTCTACGGTACTGTTGTTGTTGTTATTATCATTTTTATCATTGCTACTAACCTTAGGTATTTTTTTCAATTGAATGGTTAGGTTTTGTTCGGTTTAAAATAAAATGGTCGTTAATTTTTCTCAAGTATTTTATTATCGCTCAGAAGACTACGCGTGTGATTTTCAACAACGAACGCGGCCATAAAACGTTAAACTGATTTGTAAGGTTATGTTTTTCGTAGTTCATAAACCTTGGTTCATAAAATAGTACATACTGTAAGCGCCAAGCATGTCGAAATATAATAAACAGAAGTGTGGATCAACTAACAAAACAGCCGTTTGCTTTAATCATGCGGTTAGGCAGATAAAGCCAACGTTTATTTGGAAGCCACTTAATTCGCACTTCAACTATTATGTGATAAAGCATTATAAATTATATACAAAATATTATACAAACACATAATAATGTGATATTATTTGATGAACCAACGCTTGAAAAATGCGTGCTCGTTAATTTCTAGTACATTCTAGATGTTGGTCTAAAGTGTGACCGGTGAATTCTGAATTGATTTAAGAATACGATACAAAACGATTTCGACTTAAATCTAAATGCAATTAAACTATTACGCAATTGTGTACTGTGTTGAAAGTTTAAGTAAAATATGCCTAGTGGTTAATAAGCTGTTTTAAATGATCGTACGCGTTTCTGAAAAACGTAAGAAAAAATCGTCCATCACCGAAAAAGGGTTTGGCTTGTCTGACGTCAACTAGAAATGTAAAAATAAAGCGTACACCCGGAAACTTGATTATATTGATTAAAAAATGACAACTACAACACTAGGAAGTAGGAAGTCTGATCGGATATAATTTCATTATTCAATTAATTCGGTTTTGATATAACGGTATTTTTTTTTTTTTATCAGGTGCTGTCTTTTACTAGCGACCCTTTGGTAAAATATTTCAAAAGGTCCAGTCATTCAAAATTACTGTTTTGGGTGACGTCCAGAGCGTATATCTACGCACATTTCATGAGTGGCATGATAGTGTATACGTATCAGGAATGGTTGCTGGACATAACGATAGTGCATATCGAACACAGCATTTCCCAAATCATGGTGACTTTTGTCGCAATCGGCATACTGTGCATGTTCCGGATGGTGGCCATCATCATGCCACCGCCCGCTTGCGGTTTGGAGTTCGATCCAAAACCCGAAGAGATATTTCAGTTCGAAACAATGTTTTGGTCCGATCAGGTGAGCCTCCTAATCATGTTGTAAATAACATACAAAAAAAAAAAAAAAAACCAGTAAAATATAACATTTAAACAACATGTTAACGGTATGGAGTGCCGTGGGTGAGATGCCTAATGCATTACAGTCTAGTGGTTTGGTGTTGACCATCGCTTATACCCGGATGTTTGACCGTTTCCAGGACCCAGATGGAAGTCTTTCAGCCTAATTGAAAGTTGAAATATAATATTGTCGGTCTAATACACATCCAGTATTTACAGGGGTATTCAAACTTAACATGTAACATTTCACAGTACAATATCGTGTTATTTATTACTGTATTATATAATCCTGTACATATATAATACCAGTAATATGCATAAGTTTGCCATCTTATATGATGCATATGTAGACAAAAAAAACATACAGTCACAACTAAAAAAAAAAAAAAAAATTGCACGTATAAGTGATTAGTCAATTACAGCATTTTGTTGCCACTTTTTCAGCGTAGACAATATGTTTAAAATATTAAATTGTATAACTGCTTAGGCACTTATAGATATAAGATGTACAGTAACAATTACACTGATCAATGATCATGAAATATATTTATGCGAATTACACAATAAAAACATTTTGCTTAATTCGAAATTTTATGCAAACGACAGAATAATTACAAATATTACCAGTAACATATAATGCATATATATATTGTACTTACCAATCAATTAAACATATGGTCAAATTTTTGGAGGGATGTAGTTTTCACAATGATTATGCATTCCATACTCTCCACGACGTGACCCATAGTGTTAACGCGGGAGTTAGTCTGCATAATAGTTCAAAACTAGGTCACTGTAATAATTTTCTTTCGCTAAACAAATTGACATGGAAAAATCATCATTCCCATTCCTTCGAATGCGGAAGGTAACGGAAAACAGCTTAATCAATACGCCCTAGACAAAGCTCTTAAAAAAATAGTTATTGCCGATAAGACTTGTCACTTGAACTTCGAATAAAATTATGAATAAAAAAGTATGAAACTTCGTTATCATAAAAAGTTGACTTAAATCCTAGAAAAAAGAACGAAAAAAAACTATTTATCATAAAACCCAAAGTTTAATATCCCATAGGCCATAACTTAAATTATGCTTGTGTTAAGCTTTATCCAAAAATGTTGTATAAAAATTACTTTACTTCTAAATAATTAGGTGGTTTTACGCACTTTTATAATCAGATTACTGTATATATTCAATATAGTGTTGTCTGGGGGCGGTGTGACGCAGTGGACCCCTCAGCTGCCGCATGGCACTCGAGGTTAAGCTGTGGCCGTTGCTGCTTGAACTCGGATGGGTGACCACCCGGATTTTTAGCGGCGACCCACACCATCAACCCCCGATATGCATGGCAGAAATGCCATGCACCCTCCGGCGACCGAACTGGCATAAATTTAGCTATAGCCCTCCCGGTCAAATACGCCATTCGAATATTTTTTTTTTTTTTTATTGATAACACTTCGTGTGCATCATTCTCAATAAAAGTAAATAAAAAACACAAATATAGATAACGGTTAAAATATATAGGATTAGGTACTATATTTGTTTAGATAATAAATATGAACTTTAAATAGTACTGTATACAGTAGAACCCTAAACTAATGATACAATGTTCGTATTCGAATAGTTGTATGTGTTCGTTATCTGGTAGTTATTGTAATTGTAATTAAAACAAGTAAGTCTAAACTAGATTTATACCTAAAATAAAAATGATTCACCATAACAATTTTATTGACTAAATCAAATGGACAGTTTAAATTAGAATAATTAAAAATGTAGAATTTATTATGTTTTATCAGACTTACAATACTAAATACATGTATTATTGTACCATTATATAATAGTTGATTTTAATTGTCCCACCAATGCTAAGCTCTCATTAGGTACGTAATTAAAAAGGCTTAATTAAATCGATGGCAATTTAAATACAGAGATAATGCAGTTTAAAAAATTTAAAAAATAGTATTATTTTAATAATCAGTCAGGCTTTTTTTTTAAATTTTTTAAGATATTTTTATAGATACAATTATTATATACAGACGTCAGACACTAAATACTACATTTTAAAGAGAGTATTGGATTTGTGATAAGACTTAGGTAGAATACAAACTACAATAACTGAACTAATATACAATTGTTCTTATCGTAAACAAATTAAAAAAATACATTTTAACAGGTATATACATTATAACTCCAATGGTAATATCCGTCAGTGCCATGATAATTATTAACACATATAATTTTGTAATAGATATTGTTAAATGTTAAACACTGTTTATTAAAAACAGTTTAGAGTTCAGTTTTGTACACAATCAAGTGGATCAAACTACAGGAGTCATATTATGTTCTTTTAAACGTAAATATTTATTATTAATATGATTTAATAGCGAAGTAGATGTTTAAAATGCTGCATCAAACTAATACATAATATCTAAATATTTTTCTATCTAATATATTCATAATGCAATAATATAGTTATGTTTCTAAAAACTGTTTAGTTATAAATAACAACGCAATTAAATTTAATTAAATGTAAAAGTATAAAATAATGAAATTGTGAATTGCGCAAAACGATCTCTTCAATAAAATAAAGTTTCCAACATTCTAACTGATAAAATTATATGGAACAAATATGCTCAGGTTCTTTGATACATAACTCGAGTATAAATCATTTAATCTCGTTCACATTAAGTTTAAACATGATTAATAGAAGTGTTTGGATATAATAATATTGCACAATTAGATATAAACTAAAAATAAATAATCAATGAGTGTGTGTTAGTTGTCATTAAAAATTACACAGATAATTACTTAATGTTCTGATAAACATAAGTTTACCTGCACAAATCAGCCCATTAAAAAATAATAACAAATTTCGAGCTGTTTACTTATTATCATTTACTCGTACATACAGTGTGATCATTGGCGCATATTGTGGTTATTTTTTGCAGTTTACTCGATGAAAATATGCGATTACATTAATGGCATTTAAAACAAATGGTATAGTATGTATGATATTACCTTTTTAAGTTCAGAGTAATCTAATGAAATTTTTGACTGATCTATTAAAAAATCTATAATATTGTAATAAAAGAAAAACAAATATTTTCAAAAATTGAAAAGTCTAAAATTATTTTATTAATTTTCATTGTTATTATTATAGTACTGTTATTTCCGAAAGAAGTGTTTTAGGTTAAACTTACCTACCACGTTTTATACTTTTTTTATAAATCAGAAATTAATGAAAATTCATCAAAAATCTCAATAAGTAAAATCAACTAGAATAATATACAATTTTATACAAGTTGTTGTATTTGTAACCTTGTTTTTATTTTTTTTCAGTTTCCTTGTTAATATTTTAATTTGGACCTTTTAAAGTATCTTTTGGGTATGAATTTTGATCTATAGACTTGCTATATGAAGAAATAGGTCCAATGGCTTAAGAAATATTACTATTCTAGATACGAAAATTGAAAAATAAAAACATATATTTTTAGTTATATTATTTACACTTGAAAATTAATCAAATTGTTTCTTACAGGACTCTAATTGAGAGATACAAAACAAAATATTGTCGACATTTTGGTTTTACGTGCAAAACAAAAATAAATTGATTTTTTTGATTAGACATAATATTAAATCAGATATATAGAAGGACGAGTGACCAAGTGGATAAGGCATTAGTGAGTTTGGCGGTGCCTGTTGGTTATCACCGGTTCGATACTAGGTCACTGCCGCTCCGTTTTCCCGGCGAAAATAGTCTGATGCAAAAGTCTGCAGTCTAAACTCTAAAGGTACTTGTACACTGTAGATTTTTTTCGTAGAGTAACTCTAACTAGAGCTCTACGTTTAGTCTAGGTCTATTCAACTCTATTCAACACTATTCAACATAGAGTAAATAGAGCGCAGGCAAATATCAACAATTGACCTGTACATGTACAGTTGTTTTTTCGATATTGTTTATATAAGTTTTATTGTAACTTTTATTATAAGTAATTGTTTCAAGTTGTATTGTTTAATATTTTCTTTTGAATGTACGATGAGTGATTTTGTGTGGGACAGAAAACATATCAATAGAACTCATTGAATCGTTTCCTGGACTTTGGAATTGTTGAAATAATATAGAGACAGATAATTAAAGGCCAAATGAAAGTTTTACAATCTTCGGTGCAATTTCTTACCCACGACCTCTTCGTTCTTTTCTTTTTTTACCGTTAGGTAAGGCAGTGCATCAGGAAACCTCCTCCCTAAAAGAGGCTAGAAATGACTCTACATGGACTGCTTAAGCTGTTTTAAAGCAAATATACAATACTTCTATAACCTTAATAATATTAAAGATAAAGAGATTTTTTTTAATTACCTAGTTATTACACAAAGTAGTGGGCAATTGTATCAAAAATACAATAACTTAAACTTCTTAAAAATCAAAAGGGAAGAAAAATTTGTCCATCGCAGAAATGTAAACGACTGCAGTATAGTGTTTGTAGTAATTTCTTAAGAGAGTATCTATGGTAGAAATTAGACAGGAAGACAAAATAGCCTACATGTGAATATAATATTTAAGAAATAAGAATTTTATTTTGTAATCAAACATATATGGAACCAAATTGCCTTCCCCGATATCTAATAGTACAGTGGAGGTAAATTAGGAAAAGGAATAAAGTTATTTTGTCAAAGCAAAATAGACAAAATAAACAACGCTGAGAATTCAACATTTAAACGAAGGGAATGCCTATGTTTAAAAAAATAATTATTATCTTGGCTATTAATTGTTGTATAAAAAGTTGCACGGAGAGCTTTTAAATATACAGTTTCTTGTCCCAAGCTCCGCTGAAACTAAACATGTTGAACAAACAACCGTTACATCCCGAAACGGGGCACCGATAACGACAGTCGGAAGGAACATGACTGTACTAAGGCAACGCAGCTGTAAGTGACGCGCTTTCGTTAACGGCCCATGTGCGTCGATTTCTATGGGATTGTAAGTTCGAGATTGAACATATATAGATAAAACTCTGGACAAGCAGCAGGGAGGGGACAGTCAAAGGCACGACCGTCTACCGAGCTACGATTTTTGGGTGGTGGGTGTAGTTGGGGGGTAATTGGTGGGAAGGGGGATCCACATCACAATAACGACTACCGTAATGATGTGCGCGGGTGATAAAGCGACAAGGCTCGAAAATCATTGTTCCATTTAGCCGTGGCGTCAGTTACCGTGCACGCTCGCGTTCCGCATTACTTGGGCACGCGTGTCTACAACGAACATATCCGGCTCGAGCAAAGGCCCGTAGTACAAGCCAACCTGGTCACCGCCATGGCCGTAGGATAATAACCCGGCCCGCGGTCTTGCCTAAATGAAGACGTCGTTGTCGGTGCCGTCGCTGCGGCGTGAGGTCGTCAGCGACGCCCATTCGAAACTCGTGGTGTTGGATTTCGCCCTATGCGCGGCTGTCATAACACCCGCCGTCATCGTGTACTGGCGGGTCACGTGGGCGCTATTCGACATTTACCTGTTGCCGGCACACCAGCAACTCAGCGTGGTCGCGTCCCTGTGCATCGGCTTTTTCGGTGTCACCCTGTTCACGTTAGCCCAGCACCGACTCGACACCGTTCTGCATTCGTGGAGAGACACGGCCGGCTATTATGTGATCACCCGCAGCTACACGGCCCTGTTCGGGTGCGCGTGCATCAACTCGTGGCGCGGCATATGGGAGACCATGGACCTTTTTACAGGCTCCGACCCGGCCGTGGTGGCCGCCACGGTGGTGCTTGCCTTCGGCACCCTGATCGCGATGGGCACCCTCCGTAACGTAGTCGCGCCACCGGTGTCCACGCTGTCCGATCACTACCACGGGTACTTCGAGGTGCCCACGTTGTTTCGCTTACGAGGCCAAGTAAGATGGTTTCGGTTTACTTTTCCATAACCTTAATGTAGTAATCGATAGAATGAAAGAAAAAATTATTCGACAAAAGTCAAAATAACCATAAAAATGGAAAACTTAGGTCTTTTTTGTTCTAAGTTTTCAAGCTCTACAATGGAATTTCATAGTATAATTTTGTTAGTTCGTTAATGTTTGGTTAGTTTTATCGAATTTAAAAATGAGATCAGACCACAGTTAACAATCTAAGAAGTAGCTGCGGATAAAAGAAAACTGTACATTAAACACTCATTGCATAATTCTATTAGTCGGCAATAAAAATTTAAAACATCATGATAATTATTAGTATAGTTTATACTAGGTTTCCAATGCTAGATAGTAACGAATGGGAATTATTCAAAAGATAAATTTAATATCAGATATTTCTTACATTATGTATCATAATTGGAACGTTCTAATATATTATCAAAGTACTTAAAAAGTTGTTCATACTATTAACACCCGTATACTTATTACTTAGTAATATTCATAATTGCATATATTTCTTACAATATCTCAATTTAAGCAATTTTTTATTTTTTTTTAATCGATTGTAATACAATTATATTTATTTATGTCTCAGTGACTCATATTTTAATTTTTAAGATATAACTGTTTTTATATTTACTATAGAACTTTCATAATAATAACTATAATAATAATAATAATACTAATTAATAATAATTTATTATAAATCAGACTCAATCTGTTGGGAGTGCTGATGATAATAGCATTTCTACCGAAAAAATATGCGTATACGCTGAAGTGTATTATTTTTTGTGGTAAAGGATGTTTTGAAATATTTTATTGTTATTTAGTTATATATTATACAACTGCAAGTGTTGCACAGGTTTCTTTTTGGATTAATAATAGGTTAGTTAATACGAATACAAAATAATATGCTATAGTTGTATAAAATTCGCCATTGCAAAATATATCTTAAAAACACTTAAAAAGTAACTAATTGATAGAAAAAACAGAAACAAAGCTTAAAATTGGATGCAAATAATTTTTCAATATATATTTATTTTAATTGCTGTTTATTTTTTGTCTTCAATATGTAACTCAAAAAGGTATAATTTCAAAATAATATAACTTCCGAGTTTGTTTTACTATTTAGAAATAAACCTATCAGACTAGTCAAAAACCTATAAAATATCAAAATATCTCTCTTTTGAGCCTAGTCTTTGAAGTATATTATAACATGTAGACTTGTATATTAGTGATGACGATAATCCAGATTTTATGAAGTTCAAAAATTTAGATATTTAGTAACCGAAACAGGATTTTGGATCATTATAATGAACATAATATATGTTTAATTTAATTTAATCATTTTTTTAGAACAACACAGTTTAAAATATGTTTGAGACGTAATATGTGTGTTATGACTTAATTATGAAACAATTTAATCTTTGAACTTAAACGTAAGTATTTATTTGAAAAATAACCGATTATTTGTAGTTTATTAATAGTCTGACGAGGTAGTTAATACAAAAATTCTAATATAGTGAGGTCTGTATAGTCAAAGGACTGTGGGAATTATCACTCTTAAAAAAACGTTTCAAAGTGTACTTGTTAAATACATGTTAAACAATGATTAAAATAATGTTAAAAAAATTATGTGCTTAAAATTGTATACTTTTATAATGATTTTTTCATTTTATACACGTGTCAATGATTTGATTCAGGAAAACTCATTGCTTATTTCAGGGATATTTTTATTTGGAGATCAAAATGTGAATTTTGCCCTTAACTTTATCCGGAGTCCGAAACCCTGTTTTATAATTTATATTTTTGAGACATTTTAATATAACCTAATAAAAAATTATTATCTTCATTTATCGATCGTCCTTATCCTTCACCTCATGTTCGGAAAGCGGTAGGGGCAAAGATGGTAGGTATACGATTCATACGTTTTCTGTATGCTAAACTTTAGACACATGAATAAATCAGATACCGTCTTCAATATTTCCTCACCAAAGTACCAACCTCATTCGATTTCGGATTGATAAACACATTACTTATGTGAATCGAGTCACAGGAAAAAGTTACCAACTCGGTTCTACATTGTAGCTAAAAATACGAACAAAAAACCTAGTAAAACTCATATCACCGTTTTCACAAGCTTAGTTAAGAAAATAAGCGATAAAAGGTTATGTAATGCTACAATTAAAAGCTAAACTATACTTAAATGATAAGCTAAACTGACGAAAACTGTCATAAATGACATTGTAAGTCAAGGTAATAAATTGATAAATATTATTTTAGAATGGCCTGTTTGAAATTACCTTCACAGGTAGATTAGTAGGTATAATACTTTCCCCAATTATAATTTTTTCTTCATTGTGATAGTCCGATATTAAATAAAGTATTGCAATAACAACGTACTTCAAATTTAGAGTAAACATATTAGGTAATATCTGCTGTAACACATTTTATTAAATACAATAAAAAATATTAAAATAAACACTTTTAATACCTATTTGTTACCTCAATATTGATGTATTATTGAGATTGTTCACATTAAAAAAATTCAATATTTACGTGGTGAGGTAATTTTCATGGTGAATTTATAAAAATATATATGTATTTTAACTGCGTTAGCGGCAATTGCATAACAACTATAAGTACAAAACGTCATAACGATACCTATACATTTGTGTTTAAAAGCTTATGATGCATGTGAGTAAGTGAGCAAGTACATGTGTTAAGCATGTGAGTAGTTTTTTTAGTGTAAAAACTATGTACCTTGTCGAGTAAGTAGCTATGTAAAAGTCGTCGAGTGTGTAAATCAGCATTCTTCAGTGTTTACGCTTCCCCCGTCTATTAAAACTTTGTATTGTGTGTTAGTTAGGTAAGCAGTAGAATCATAGGTCCCATCATTTATCATCCGTTTGCGAAAAGTCAAACGATTTGTCTAGAGACGATTAAAAATACCCCGCCGACCCGGTCTATGTCGACCGTCAAAATCCTTAATAGTAGTGTAGAATTTGGACAACAGCTGCACGTGGTTATTAAGGCCAGCTGGCTCCAAACTGAAAACTTAAAATTGTATATTATCTAATCAGCCGAAGAATATAAACTTCATTGGCAAATATTAAATAACTGTTTGTTTTAACGCGTTTTATTTTGTAGTATTAGATTTAGTTAAATTTATTTCTAAACCACAATAATAAATTGTTAACCATATAATTGTGTATTTTTTGTTTTTGTTCGCAGAGGGGTACGGGATCGTTTTTGTACGTACTAGATAGTTTTTTTAGCGTGTGCATTATTGGTTCACTTGTAGTGATCGTATGGCGAGGCGTTTGGAATATCATGGATGAATACTTATATCCAGACATGCAAGATATATCAGCTTGGCTATCACTGGTGTGTATAATTAATAATTATAGTTTACATAATACAGAGTGGATCGGATATGCCCCGGCCTAGTGGGATATTTAATGGCGGCTCACAAAATTTGAAAATAAATCCTTATTTTGTTTATTATATGAAAAAGTGACTTTTCAAAATTGTTGCATATATACTAAATGGCGTTTAAGATAGGTAATTTCATTATGGACAATTTTATATACTTAATACGTAATTTATTAAATTAAAAATGGTGAAATAATAAATAAAGTTTGTTTACCCATAGTCGGATTGTCAATTGTGTATGTACAACATTTAAAAAAAATTAAATTTAAATACATGCCTTTTTTAGCTCCTCAAAATTAACGAAAAGTAAATAGTACAATACATTTAAGTGGGTATCGATAATTTTATGGAAAGGGGAACAAAAGAAAACCTGATAGTTTATTTTTTAACCCACAAAACTCCAAATTGATATATTATACCACGAACAATTGTATTGTTATTGTGGGTTGTAGTAGCTTTATATCATTGTATAACTATAAAACTATATTTTCCTCATTGAGAAGATGAAACCCCTCTTTTGGTCTCTTAATTTTGGTAATAATCTTATGAGTTATGGGTCCAATGCCCATTCTTATGTGAAAATAAAGTTCTGCTTATACCATAGACCTATTAACACATTTTTTTGGCTTACACAGTTGCACTTTACTTGCCTGATGCGCCTAGGTTTGCTTTTAATATAGTAACAGACGTACGTTATTTTTTGTGTTTTTCAACAAACGGTCTCTGAGATTGTCCAATTAGTTTATCCATTGATTGATCGGCATACGAGTTTTGACCTGTAAAGAAAAAAGTGGGAAAGCACCCGTTTAGAAGTTTTTTTTTTTCATATGTTATAAATACATACGTTATAGTGGGTCGACACGAAAAAGCAATGGAATTGCTTTGAAAAGAGATCTACTCTACGAAAATTGCCAACGCAAACTAATTCGCCTATTATATGACTGTGTAACGAATTTTCGGCAATTTGCCATGCTCCTACGCAAACACATTCTTATTATAAAAAAAGCTTTATTGTTTAACAGATAAATTGTTTTGGCTCATTTTCTTACCGCCATCTTCCGAATAATTATGATAATTGGCTTTTTCCGTATTGCGTTTGACCACACTTGTAGACTTATTCGAATGGCCCACACGTGTGCGGTACACTAGCGGTTAATAAATGTACCCAAGAAATCAGTTAACTAAATATATCGAATACTTTTGAACGACACCGCTTACAGTCGCAAACCGGAACTGAATCATTTTAAATGAATTAGTATCAATAAGAAATCTAACTTAGAAGGACCCTGGGGGGCATATTTTATGCCAACCCTACGCTGCTATCCAAGTAACCTCTTGAGATCTATTTAAGTAATTACGTATAAGTCGATT
Organism: Adelges cooleyi; assembly: GCF_023614345.1. Classification (NCBI taxonomy): domain Eukaryota; kingdom Metazoa; phylum Arthropoda; class Insecta; order Hemiptera; family Adelgidae; genus Adelges; species Adelges cooleyi. Next base: position 10,161,666 of record NW_026096579.1, on the reverse strand, counting down.
GACCGCTACGAGTGTGCACATCCTTCTTGTTAATTAAGATTTAAGTGGACAAAAAAAAACATCCATTTGTTGAACGAAATACGAATACAAACCGTATATAAAATCACTATAGTCCTTTATGGGAAGCAAGGGCAAGGGTTGTCTAAATTATTTAATCATGCAGATACACTTTTTAGTATAATATATTTATAAAGTCTTCAGAACTTCGTGATAATAAAAACATGTCACTTTATGGTTACTGTGTTATAAAATTATGACGACTTTACACTTCAATTTTCAATATTATTGCGATTTGAGTGCGGCGGAGACATGCACTATCTTACAAATAAGCCAAACACAACACATCTAGGCTTAAAATGTAATTATTTACTGGACACATGAAATTATTAACAATATAAAATGATTTACAGGCCATAGGATACGGCGTAGTACTAATAGCATTCGCCTTACAACCCACAGTAAAAAGTATAGTTAAAAAAGTCAGAGGTATCAAGCGAATGTTCATTGTGGACACTTACTTGTTGTTTTCGTTTTTCGGAGCAGTTAATGTGTGGCGAGGAATATGGACTATGTTGGATGTGTACTTTCTTCCAGGTAATTACTTAAAAATAAAATAAACACTTTTCTGGCATTATAGACAATCCTAAATATTAGTCTAAATTCTGATATCGGGTTACTGGCTAATTTTAGCGAATCTTGAAATATTTAGGTGTTCCTTTAGGAGAAAATTCTGAACAACGGTGGAATTATTCTTTATACATTCTTACGGTCAAAACATAGAAAATCTAAGCACACTCGTATAGTGTTGACAATGTTTTCAATTAATAATAATCACTCAATATCATAATCGAAATGCTAGTTTAAGCATTATTGGATATTGATTCCCTTGTGTATATATTATATAATATATTGCAATATGACTTCGTTAATAACCGACTATAAATATATAACTCTAACCTATCCTCATGGGTTAAAGTGAGGGGGGGGGGACGCAGGGGGACTCAGTCCCTCTACCTCTAATGGTGGTTAAAAAGCGTCCCCTTTAACAAATTATTCGTAAGGTACACTGTACCGCTCCAATTATAACCAAACATTAGTCAATATAATTCAGAATTCCGTTGAGATTAAATCTTGGTTTTTATTTTTTTATCAATTGTTACTTTACTTTTATCAAATGTATTTAATACAAATAATGGACTATCTAATATATGTGTAAAAATAATTGATTTTATTAGTTATTGTAAGTGGCTATACAGTGATAAATAGGTATTCGATTAACCCATAAGTGATAACATATATATATATATATATATATATATATATATATATAGGTAAAGTGTGAATGTGTGATTTTTTTAAGCATACTCACCCGATCATGCATAGAATTTGAATTTTTTCTTGTACAATTTAAAGCACTAAAAACATTACATTTTTATGATTTATATATTTTTTGTCTGGGTGATTTTTTTAGTTTTCTTAAAAGACAACCACTACTTACAACTTAATATTAAAAGAAAAAATATTCTCTTTCAAAATGTTAAATTTGTATAAAGCACGAGTTATTCTTAAAAAATGTTGTATTATTTGTAGTTTACATTTTTTTATGAAATAAATTACAAATTTGAACATTATTCAGGGATAAAAGTGGGATGAGTATGTTACACAATCACTGTTTCTATATTACATATACTGTATGCATTATACATAAAATTATATATGGAACGCTTAAAACTATATGGAGACATTAGTCCCCCCTGTAATTTTTTCCCACTTTAAGCCCTGCCTATCCTAAAGGCTTTCGCTATCTTTCGTTTTATAATTTTTTTCAGATGCCCCAATGACCAGTTATTGGATATCTCACATAGCGTGTTTTGCAATTTTAGTTGCCTTAAATTCTTCCAACTCTATATTGGTTCGAGGCGTTTACATGGACGCTGAAGAGGATGGCACTCAATGCGTTGATTTCCCGTGTTACTACTTCAGACTTTTAGTACAAGTGAGTAGTTTAGTATTTCTTGAAGTTAATGCGCCCAATTAAATACGTTGAATACTCCAAAAAATTGGTTTAAACCTTAATTACAACAGATTTTTAAACCCATACTTATATCTTACCCAACTTTTTGTTGTTTAAAGCCGAAAAAATGGTCAAGTTTCAAAATTATTTACGTAGGTACCTTGGGAAATTTATAAAAATAAATTATCTGAGACAAATTTGCATCTAAAAATAATAAATAAATAAATATTTGTTTATTTATTGAGTTACAAACAAGTACTAAAAAATAAATATTCTTATCTTATTTAACGTTTCCCAAATCTGGCATACAATATTTACAAAAAAAACTATATTATGGCCAATTTTAAATAAACAGTACAGTTGGGTCGGAGTAGGCCAGAGGTCTATATAAATTATAACCACTAAAAGTGATAAAATCACTTTCAAATAGAAGCTTCGATGCGAATCTGTAATAGTAGAATCACAAATATTGATAAAAGCATTGTAATTATATATCATGCTAAAAAATGAAATTTTTAGTATAAGAGCGAATACAATAAGGTCGACCGACTATCTATAATAATTATCAAAATACCTTTCAGGTACGATTTCTGATTTATAAAGTTGCTACACGAAGAAGTCGGCTCAGCGATTTAGAAGATATCATGGGTCTAGAGTCCAAACACAAAAATTAAAAATAACAAAAATAAATAAAAACACGTCATTGTTAAAACAATACTTTCTCAGCTCTGATTCGAAGCTAAAAATCTGTCATTACAGTTATTTGCGGGAGTAAACCCAAAATGTCTAAGAATTATTAAAAAATCACCGAATTTTCACAGCATATGGAGGAGAATATTATCTGAACTTAAACATTTTTAAATTTTCGATTTCTCGATACACTAACTTTTAAAAGTTAATTGAAAAACACAGAAAACATCTTAAAAAATGTACAGAAAAAAAATGATTTGAGCTATTAAACAATTCTCACTCTTGGATCATAGATTTTTTATACAAATTTGGTGAATTTAGTTCTATCCCAAATTACGAGTTGGTTGAATCCTCTTAAGATGAATTTATGAAAGGTAATATTTATGATGGCCTACACATTTTTTCGGTGAAGCTTTTTTTTTTTGTAGAATCATTGATACATTAAGTTATTTATTGCGAGGCAAATCTAATTTTCCATTTGGGCGGATACTCTTTAAATCCGCCTCTGGTGCCGATTATTCGGACGACGACCAATAACAAGTTTCTGTTGTATTTTAGAAAAGAAAAAGAAAAAAAACCCGAAACGCTGAGCAAGAAGGCAAAGAAATGATACAAATCAAGGTACAGCCAACCGATGAAACCACGGAAACCGTGACCGGCAAACTCCTGTCGTCGTCGACAACAAATGAAAATGGCGGCGTTATTACCAGCAAAATGAACGGCGACGAGGCTGAGGACACTCTACCAAACAACAACAAAATAGTCTGACACGAGATAGTTAATTAACTGCAGCAGTATACGCTCATTAAGTTTGTGCTTTTCGGATGGTACGAAAACAGTTTCAAAAGAACGACTGTATATTATTATTTTATACACCGTAATATTGTTCCTGAAATGCCTTGCCATAGAATTTTTTTTTCTACTCTATAGGCACTCCGAAATCGCTGACGGTATACCTACAACTAAAAATCATGTAAATAAATTATTATTCGTTACCTTATACTGTATTTATTATATAAATATATATATATCTATTGTTTTTTTTATAAATATGTATTAATGTACAGGGTTGTGTACAATATACTAAACACGGACGACCGGTCATCTTAGAAGATTTAACGTTTAGTTTTTTTTAGGCGCTATACTTATGGAAATTATTTCAGGTCATTTAGAATGTCACAACGCGCTTGGCTCCACTTAACATTTTTTTTTTATTTACAAATTGTAGCCTACCACTTAATTATTCCTTATAAGTTTAATACGCGATTTTTAATAGTAATTACTTATAATTTATTAGTTTCAAGCGTCTTGGAATATAAGTGTACGAAGTAAGGACTACCTATTCACCCGCGCAATATTCATCCCACCTATGTTTTTAAACGTTAATAAAAATGTTAAAACCTTAACAGTTACTAATCTTAAGTAAATGTTAAACTAATCAATTAATTATTTTTTAATTTAAAAAAAATTAGTAAAAATAACAAGTCATAATGAATAAAGATTGACAGGGGTTAACATTTTGTACTAATTGTCGATTAATTGTTTAAATTTTGTTGGCAATGATATTTTCCTTAGGTTTTGTGAAGTAACTCTAAATAATTCTCTCGAGTTTTGCAAACACAAACGTTAACTCTTGTTTAGTAAACTACTCTGTACATAGATACCTTATTCAAATGTCTTTTTGTAAATAATTAAAATTTAGTTCGAATATAAGGTAGTGTTAATTAGTAGTAGCTATATGTATGTGATTTTAAATAGAATGTTGTTGTTAATATTAAGATGGTTTTAAAATAAACATTTTAGTTCCAATCCATTTCGTTTTATTGTTTCTCGAAAAACGTATTATTTACGAAAATTAACCAGTATATTATAGAATAAACTTTAAATAACATTTTACAACAATTATATATTTAGTAACCTAAAAGAAATTGAATAAGAGGCAATAAACCTTAAAACTTTAATCAAATACAGTACCTAAAAATGAAATTAAAATATTGTTTTGGTATTCACACCGCATACAATTTATGTATAAAAAAAATGTATTATTACTTTTTTTTTTTAATTGAATCAAATTTCATTACAAAATAACAAAATTTTGTAGAAAACTCTATTTATATTAATTTTGGATTTCAATTTATTTTAACCCATCATTCACTTACACTATAGCACACACAAGTTCCTCTTTGAAATGTCTTCAATTACCTCCTTTTTTACATTTAATATTATCACTTGTGTCGAAATTAAACAAAATTCATTATGTTTTAATCGCCACTTCCGGTAAAACAATTATGTCATTATGACTGACGACTGTGTAGTACAATGTTTGATTTTTGATTTGTAAACGCCGACTTTCGCCTGAATAGGAAATAAAATATTACAATTAATACTTGTAGAGGATGTCGCGTAAATTATACTTCCAGTCGAGTGTGTTCCTCAACGTCCGTTTTGTTGTTAGCTGTTTTAACCCTTGGGATGGAAATAGGTCCCACACACTTGTTAGCGGTTGACAATTAAAGAACAATGGCCGCGAATTAATAAATTTGTCCCGCAACAAATTGCTTATGCTTTTATCCAATACAGGATGAACGGGTGAGTAGGTAGAATCACAAGCAGAAAATATTATTTCGTCCATCGCACCGGTTTGTAATGTTATACAAGTACGCTGGTACATGTAAATGATTACATATATTAATAGTCACTGCATAATAATATTATAATTTTCCAAATGTGGTACCAAATAATCCTTTATCCTTAGCATAACGGTTAAAGAAACCGGCGCAACCTGAGGCTACAGTCGTTGGTAAATGGTACCATCAAACTTTGAATGCACCCAAAATGTGAATACTCCAGGTTTGAAACATAAAACCTGCAGTGAATATTAAGTGGATTTTTTTAGCATGGTTTTATAAGTATTGTATACTAATATAGGTATTACAAATATATATATTGGAATGTGAAAATATCGTTAAATTTCATAATTATTGTGCTTATTTAACACACACGGAGACGGGATTAAAGAATATACCGACCTCAAGACGTAATATAGTTCATTTATAAATTAACCCATAAATTATGAAATTATAACTGCACGTGGAAAGATAAAATATTCTATACAGTGTATGATAGATTTATATATTTTACTAATATCGTATTCATTATTGAGTAAACAAATGGTTAAACATTTGGCATCGTGCTAAGTATCGAAAATTACTGTTTAAAATACTTTAATATGCACTTGAATGAACTGACATTATTTCCTGCCAAGTTGCGCGTCATTTTAAAAGGTCCTTACGTCTATTTTAGGTGTTAATAAATGATATCCATAGGACATACTATATGTGTAGGTATCTAAACAATTTAAATATGCACACAAGTTGATTTAAAACTGTCTATATTCAGTACCATTATGCCATTAATAAATTAACGAGTTCCTTTTCTCTAACACACGCTACTGACACAAGGTTAATTCGGCTTTTGTTTTGTAATTGAAATATGTTTTTATTCCCTTCGTCAAAACCAGAAGTTTGGCAGAAGTATGAATGTCAATAATAATAATTTCCGTCTTCGTTGTTTTTTTTTTGTGACATTCGATTCTGGCACAGAATTTTCTAATCGACATATTATGGAAATATCTAGGAAACTCGTACATCTAACCGTACAATTCACCATTACAACCAATTTTACTTTGAAGCCGTTATGGATTTACTATGACTTATGGCGTTTGGTCCAAGTTAGGTAATCCTAGGGTAGATAGCCCAAGGTGACGTTGACAATGTGTAATATTGACTGACGGCCGGTAAACATCTGCGTTGCTCAATATAGAACGGTTATCAAAAATAGAATCTGTGCGAGAAAAAATAAGTGTTAGACTGCACTGCGCTTAGTATGCGATTTGGCATGAACCATGGACCATCAGGAAGACGCAGGTCATTCATACGTCTCGGTCGAATTTGAAGTGTTCGGCAAAGTACAAGGTAAATAATAAAATATACAATATTTATACTTATACATACTTCCAATCCTATTGATATACATTTCTGTAGTCTTAAAACAATTTTAAACTTCATATAAGTGTGCACTTGACTATTTCGGTAGAATAAAGTTCACTTCTACTTTGAAACTTTGGTATTTATTTTATTACATTATTTATTATAAAATTATAATAGGGATCTACTATATTATGTGTACTGTGTAGTGTTATAATATTATTAATTTTATTATTTTACAATGTTATAGATATTAGATTTTCATAAAACTTCCTCGCTCATCTACGGTTTTTAAGGTCTGTCACTTAAGAAAATAATTGTTAGTCTACTGAACAATTTTACAGTCGATAACCAATTTAGTTTCATATAAACAAGAACTTTGCCTTTACTATGAAACACCTAAGTTTTACTAATATTAAATCACAAATTATATTTTCGAGGAAAAATACCGACATTTTTTCTATTAATAAAATGATAATAGACAATATAATTTGTTACAATTTATTTTAGATAGTGTTAATCACAAACAATTTTCTTATTATGATGTATCAGATTATAGGAATTATCACAGATTTGTATTGCTAACCAACTAAATTGAACATTTACTTTGCGTTGTAATCATCTTAAAAGTTTAAATCATTTTAACGAACTGGTATTAAAACTATTTTTCTGACAAAAAAATTGGCCATAATTTCCTAATATCTTAATTTCTTAATCAGCTTTTTTCTTAACCATACTTAATATATGTTCATGGTGAGTATCCATAAACTTTCCTCTTTACACGTCAATATTATTAAACAGTCGTTAGGTACCAAATAATTATAATATTTTGATAAAACTAATGACTAAGTGCTACCTATAAGATAGGTTTATGTCTATCAGTATAAGTTACCATTTGTGTTTTAGAACTTAATATACCTCTGAAAAAACTCAAATAGGTTAATCTTTCAAAATATAGACACGTGTATAGTTGTTTACACTTTACACAAAATCTAAATAATTTTACTAAATATTGACTTTTTGACTTAAAGCGGGGGAAATATTTTTGTTTAATTTTTCTTTTAAATGTGTGTACCAACACCAATACGCTAATTTTGTGAAGTATTATTAAAATTATTTTGGCCTCAATACATGTTTCGTCGTCTTGGTAGGGAACTTCTGTCTCCCCCTAATGACTCCTCACATCTGGCAATCAAATGATAATCGAAAAGGCTAAACTAGGACTGATTCAAAAGTTCATTTGTGACACGGGAAACATAAAGCCGAGAATTATCGTGGAAGAGACCCACATCTGTGGTCAACAATTATCTCCTCTTTTTTTTGTATTACCCGGCGCAGTTTCAACAATATTTCACAGTAGGCAGGGGAGTATATCGTTTGCCCACGAGACAAAAAATCAATAAAGAAACCCTTTTTTTTTGTCTAAAAATTCGACAATAAGACAACGTCTTGAAAATGTATGAACATAAATATTATGTTTATTGCATCAATTTATATAATTAACTAAACCGCTCATATTCTTCAGGGGAACGTTCGCTTAAACGCAACATAGACTATTTGTAAAAAAAATTCTCTCTTGACCAACAGAAGCAAACGGAACGTATTTAAAATTTTGTGCATCACCTCTTATCAATCTAATTAAATAGAAATCGAATTTTAAGGGGACAGTGAATTAAGCTAAATTTTTACTTCGCGGGTTTTCAAGGGCCGCCTTTTAGGCTGTTGCATTCCTTGAACATAACGTCTGCCCTCGCCAAAGTTGTCTATTGATCAAGAGGTCGAGAAGAACTTAATATAATATATATAAAAGCCTAAACACTTGTATTATATTTAATTTCAACGGTATATTGTTTAGTTTTATTATATGCTGTCTAATAATTTTTCTTGGCTGCCCATTCAGGCGTGTACTTTACCAAATACTGTAGAGACCAATGTGCAGAACTCAACATTGTCGGATGGGTGAAAAACAGTAAGCGCGGTACGATTATGGGAAAAATGCAAGGACCAAAATCGAATGTTGAAGCAATGTAAGTTCCCGCTTTCTTCAAAGTCTTCATATAACATAATATCCATTTTTCGTACCTATGATATGATAATAAAGTTATTTGAAAATTTTAATATATTCAGGCTGAATGATCCAGTAGCGTACTTTTGATTTATTTTGGTAAAATGTAATAATCAATAATGTTGTAGCAATATTAATAAAACATCCATAAAAACTCTACACAAAAAAATAATTAAAATAAAAAGAACCGCCGAATTCCTCATTGACATACACAACATTAATGAGAAACAACACTTTTAATAAACCTGCATAAATGCATGATAGCATTTATACCCTTTAAAATTAATGTTAACTTCTAAATGTATACATGTTATTATACTATAATACATATCATGTTTATAAAGGATTGCGTGGTTGTCGAATGAAGGAAGTCCTGGCAGTAAGGTAGAACGTTGTGATCTAATGAATTTTGAGTACTTGGCCAGGAAGGAGTTCAACGGGTTTAGTATAAGATTTTGATAAGAAAATTATTATAACATTTAATTATTTATTATAAGGCTGCTGCTACTGTGCATACTACATAGCGGTAAAACATGTGGATCTAAATGTGAAAACTTAATTATTTACAAAAAAGACATGTACATATTGTTAAAAAATTACATTGTTTATTAATAATTTTAAGTCAATATTAGATCGAATTACACATATATAAATGTATATATATATTTATCTTAACAATATTATTTTATAAGTAAAATCAAAGTGCATAATTATGAAACTATATTTAGAAAAATGAATAAAATATAAACTATTGGTAAAACAAAGGTCTATGTTCTATACATGAAAAATTATACTTATAATAATAAAAGAAAATACACAACTTAATTACTAAGGATTTTGCAGTAAAAATATTTACAACATATGCTATATTTGCTGTTGTATTTAATATATTATTACTCTCTATATACAAAATATACGAGTCATACAGTTAATGGTTTTTCATTTTATTTTATTTATTTTATTTATACAAAAATGTTGTGTCATAATCATTTGAAGACTTATTTCCAAAGAAGTAAAAGAACACTAAGACAACAAAAGAATTAAGTATTGTTCAAAATACAAGATTTTCAGATAAGGTTTAATAATGGCAAAAACAACATTTACAATTTATATAAGTTCGTAACCAAAACAGTCTAAATGATAATTTATTTTATTACATATTATGTTTGGAAGGTGACCCCGAATCGTTGTTAATATCTGTGTAAAACAAAAAAAAAGTGTAAATTTTATTTGAATTTATACTCTAACAAGTGTGTTTTATCATGTTAATGATGTTATTAAAAAAAATATTCTTATATGGACCTAATTCAATAAATTACCCAAATTGGGTATTTGTATGATTTTACTAAGACAATATTCAATTAGATAAGGTTTCATTCATTTGTAGTTAGGTTTTCAGAATAGGCTAAAATAAATTCTAAATCTATGTATCAAATAATTAACTATTAAAAAACATAAGACTGCTATCAATGACACAATCATCTATTTTTAAAAAATGTAGATTAGATTTTGAAAGTAATCAAGACAATAAAAAACCACAATATTGCAATTTGTAATGAACTAAATAATATATTATAACGATAATTAAGTATAGTGTTGTGTTTTATTAAATTTGCACTTATTAATTTAAAAACTTTGGTAATGAAATTAATAAATATACAAATATTAACTATATCATATCATTTACATACAATCAATAAGTATTATAAATAAATCATAATTATTAATGCTAAATTATAGTAGGAAAAAGTTAAATTGGTGTTATTATTATTATAAAAATAATAACTCAAATGCGTTAATAATTTAAAAAAATATATTAAAATCATACTTGACTGTGATGAAACATTAATTCTTATTTTATTGCTTGAATATTTAAAAAAAATAAACAAACCAAATAATAAAAAAGGTAGAATTAATAAACAAAATTATAATACACTATTACTTTATTTAGGAATTTATTGTCTTAAATTATAGTCATTTTATGAAACTGTACTTCAAGTAATTGAAATAATATACAGGTTTACTTTTTTTAGATAACAAAATTATGACCATACATACTTAACAATTTATGGCAGTGCATGTTTTAATATTTATTAGAGAACAATAGAAAAATATCAGCATCAAAATACAATAAAGAAGTCACAGAAGAATGACTATTTATCGCAAGTTGAAAATATTTTAATATTTAATCATTCACTTCAAAATAGTAATGATACACTCTTACAAGTTTTATTGTAAATGTTTTACTTGTAATAACTCGGGAATGGGAAGAAACATTTAGCTTTCAATTACTTAATATAAATAAAGGGTATAGTACATATGTTAAATGTAATACTAGTGTTGTTAGAAAATTGTATTAGATTTTTTAACTTATTAGAATAAGTTTTGAAAAAATGTATGATACCACACTTTAAATTAATAATGTGTGTTGAGCTTAAACTTTCCACAAAAAAAAAAAAATTAAATCAAATGAAACAAAATAATAACAATTACAACATTCCCATAATATTTAACAGGAGAATTATAAAAACAAGCTTTATTTTTATTTTTAATTCTATGGTGTTAATATGTAAGATAAAATAATTATATGAATGTAATGCAAATTTACATCATTGACTAGTTTTATATTTGATTTTTTTTATTTCTTAACAAATACATATTATTTATCGGAGTATATTATCAATAGAAAACTTACCACTTTTGTTGGTTTTTTGCTTACGATATTTAGCAGAAGGACCCCATATACGAACAGTACAGTCATCGGATACTGAAGCTAACATTTGATGATAAACAGGGTTCCAGCTAACACATGTTACTGCTCTAGTATGACCAGTTAATGTTGCTATTGGCAATTCATGTTTAATATGCCATAAATACACTTTGTTATCTAAATTATTAAAATAAATTAAATATATAATTAATTAATTATTATTTTGCAATATAAAAATAATATCATAAGTTTAGAATTACAAACCTTCACTTCCACTAGCAATGAAATCATGATTGACACCACCAAAACAGCTGTGTATTGAAAAATGGCCTTGAGTAACTCCTTGAAACTTACGAACTAAACATTTGTCTTGCAAGTCCCACAAATGGACCCCTTGAGATACAACATTAAGCAGTGCTAAACGGTCTGTTTTGTTTACTGTGAACGACATTATAGGATGATCTTCTTGTATTCTAAAGAAATAAAAAATAGTAAATAGAAAATAAAAATAAGTATAATTATACTTATTTTTAAATAGGGGTTAAGGTATTCTAATACAATGTACCTTAATTAAGGTACATTGTACGAGAATACCTTAAACCACATTATTATGCTACTTTTTGGAACATTAAATTTGATTTTGTATTATTTCTAGAAATCAAATACATGTCTCTATGAACAAAGTGATTTCTGTGTTGGATCATTTTAATTTTAAAAACTCATGGAAGTATTAAAGTATTTATTACAATAAAATCCAGCTTAACACACCTTAATAGTAAATTAATTAACCTTTCCACCATAGTACAAAAGTTATCAAAAATTCACAAAATACTTGATTTGCGTAAATCTAAATGCTTATTTGAAATACTGTTGTTGTATTTACATTAAATTTGTTACTGAATTTATACTTAACATAACATCTGATTAAGTTACTCACAAATTTTGATCACTTAGCTCGTCAAAATTGTACGAACGTATACGTTGACGTGTGTCGGCAGCCAAAACTGTTTTTCCATCTGCCCGACACCAAAGACAATTCACTCGGACTCCTTCCCATGAATCTAACACAGAGCCTTCTAGATCCTAACAATATATGGTAGTAACTTTATTGTTAAATGTTGAGCTGTTAAAAGAATAAAAATTAACAAAACATAAAAATAACTTACACATTGGTAGAACTGTCCACGAATTCCTCCACAGACAAATTTTTGGCCATCCTTATGCCAAGAACAGGCAGTAAGTGAGTCATCTGATGAATGTGATAGTTTTAAACGCAGTACACCAGTATTAACATTCCACACCCATAGATCAGGACAGTCTTCTGGGCCACAGGCCATAAGGAGTTCACCATCTGGGGACCATGATAGGTAACTAACCCCATATGAATGACCATCCAAAGTAATTGATTGTTCTACAGTTAAAGTTTCCTATGATAAAATTAATTAGCATTAATCATAGGAATCCACATTTTAATTTTTTTCTGAATTATTACTGGATCAACATCATATATAATAATAGATGCGTCCTTTGAGCCAGTTGCTAATTTTTTTCCATCTGGTGAAAATCGACAGAACCAAACTTCATCGCAATGTTCGGTCAAAATTTGAACTGTTTCACATGGAATTTGCTCTCTATAATGACAATTCCTTTTTTAAAAAAAAATATATTGCTATATTGTGAATTAATTACTTACAATGAACACTTATGGTCAGTAAGTAATGAAACATTTTCGATAGAATTATCAAATAATGTATTATGGAATAAACATTGGTTTCTTTGCAATTCTACAGCCTGAGTCAATAACATATGCAACCTAACAAACATGTTCATACTAATGAGTAATTTTTATTATTCAATAAATTTAATTTAAAATAACACAAATATCCACAAATCATAATAATTTATGAACACTCACTAAGTAATTTTCATTTATTTTAATTACATGAATATTAAATACACACCTTACATTTTATGATGAATTCATTATTAAAATAAAATACTTTGTTATGTAAAACAATTAGCATTATGTAATAAAAAAAATAGCTACCTTTTTGGTGGCAGCATAATATGCGGAGGCAGAAACTGCTGAATCATATCCATTAGAGAAGTTCTAGACTTTAATCCTTTTCCCTCCCAATTTGCCCGTTTCATTAATTCTTCCCGGCCACTACACATCATATAACTGAAAATAACAACAATTTAAAAAAGATTAAGTATTTATTTATTTAACAATTGTCACAGGCAAAGCCCAAGGTACAGATATGAAATAAACGTTTACTTATACTTATTTACAAATATACAACAGATAAAAAAAATATAACAGTATTTAATAATTAAAATTAATATAAAAATAAAATATTTTTCTGTTGAAATTACCTGCTGAGAATATGAACTTTGTCAATATTGTGTTGCAAAGGTGTCAATTCATTGCGCAACACATGTAATGCATCTAAAACTTTGCCATCCTCTAAATACTCCAAATACTTTTGCTCAAATATTAAAAACTTCATATCCTAAAATAATAAATTATACGGCATAAATATACCTAATTATACAAAATTTGTTTTATTCAATATTTTCAAAGCAAATTCAAAATAAACTAACCAAAAAATATTTGCATGAATTTCCTACTAAGGCCTGAAGTTCATTCAAATCTGCGCTAACCTTGAAAAAAAACATGCAAACAATTTATATTTACTCCAATTAAAATTAAAAACAAATTTTCATCTTTTTTAACCAATAGCTATAATTATTAGTACCTAAAAATTATTAAATTAGTGAAATAATAAAATAGAGTAACTTGTAAGAAAAATTTTAACTTTAATTTAATTAAATACACAATCTGTAATAAAATACATTTTAAATGTATTAATTAGATTGACTGTCACGGTCTATGTTTAGTGCTGAAGATGGCATCACCGTTGTTGAAATACCTGAATGTTTAAATTGTATTATATTGATTATAGATGAAATTCAGTTTTGAAATTAAACTAAAGCAATTTTGCTTTTATTTTAATATTGATATTTGAAATAAAATTGTAAATAAGAATAAAGAAAAATTTTTTTTAAACATACATTTTTTTAAAAAAATTTTTTGATAGCTGGGTAAACCTCACATATTTAATACTTCAGTATACACAATATGATTAATTGCACAACAAGACCTAAAAAAGTCTTAGGTGACTAAATTAACTTTCAGTATGCAATTTTCTAAACAAACATACAACTCTTCTAGTTGTAGTAGATCACTCATAGTCGTAACTAAATGAATTAGCAATAAAAACTTACTGTTATTATTACAAACCGTTATAGTTTAGAAACTTTGTAAAATATTTTTCAAAGAAGATATACTTACTTTATTCCATTCACCTTCCATAACATGATGTCTGAATTGTGTAGCAGCAGGATGTTCTAAACGACATCCTGATTCTTGCATCAACACTTCGGCTGTTTGACTGTGATAAAATTTTAATAGTTTGATTGTTATTGTAATACAAATGATGAAGTGATAATAATTGATAATAATCAGAGAAGTTAAGGAACATTGGTGTAGTTTCTATGTCCAGCAATAATATTTAAATAACCAATATAGCAATTACCGCCAGTGCAGGTGGTGTCTAATATTTATTGACAAGAGCCAAGTCATTATAAATTATTTTTTTTAATTAGGTATATATAATTTGGTGTGATATGTAAATATCAAACAAGTAACAATTAAGAAAATATAATTAGTGTAAATTAAAAAAAATTGTTTATTGACAGTTATTCATTAATCCATTAATCATTATATAATTTAGAATCATGATAATTCAGAATCATTATAAACAATTTTTTTTAATTGAAAAGAATCAACAAAATATTGTGTCTAACAAACTGCTTAGTATGGGAGAGCATAGGCGTAGAATAGGAGGGACTAAGGGTAGCCTCCCATAAAATTACATCAATTTTCTACGTTCATAATAGGAACAAATGGCACACAAATGTTTTGACGAGTTATGTCATACCTTCCTTAAGACGTGTACTCACGTCTCACCATTGCAAACATAAATATTATCCTAACAAAAAATATTTAAAAGAAGGGAGTCAATTGAAACTAATATGTAGTTTTTATATTGA
Organism: Adelges cooleyi; assembly: GCF_023614345.1. Taxonomy (NCBI): domain Eukaryota; kingdom Metazoa; phylum Arthropoda; class Insecta; order Hemiptera; family Adelgidae; genus Adelges; species Adelges cooleyi. The sequence goes on along the minus strand of NW_026096579.1, from coordinate 10,146,085 downwards.
CTTCTACCATATAAATATTGTGTTAAAATTTGAGAACATAGAAGAATTTTTTTGACTGATAATAACAAATTGACTAATAAGTGATAAGAACACATTAAAGAGATATTATATAAACTCAAAATTCTTACTTGAGACCAATGAGTTTTAAATGTTGACCAATTAGCCGCACAATTTCTTGACTCGATTTTCCCTTAATAACGCACCCATTGTTTTGTTCTTGGTCATCACTATTGCTTGTGCCATTGACTGTCGAACTGGAAGACGGCTCATCAATTGATCCATTGTGTTGCAAAACGCCGTTGGTTGGCTGCAACATGGTTTCTTCCGTATCCAAGTGCCTTTTCTTACACGGTGGTGGTACAAGCCCACCGTCATCAGAATCGCCACTCGAGGCCAGTCTTGCTACGCGATAGCTGGATTTAAACGCTTTTCCCACCTCTACGCGAATCTATTATTGGACGACAACACATCAAATCTAAAATAACAAATGCGATGCATCGATAAACATAATAATATCTTGCGCTGCGTATGTAAGCGTATTTATTGTATTTATGTTCGCATTTTATTATTTTCTTTTTTTCACTACAACAGCTGTGCGAGATAAACATACTCGGGCACGCACGCACGCGCATCAACACCCACCTTTGTTATTATTTAGGAATTCTCCATCTTCGTACAAATCGCTTAATCACCAGAACAACAACAACACTACCGTTTTCCTTTAAAAAACAATTCCGTAACACAGTCACTATTTTTCAAACGAACTCGAAAGCGGAAAAAACACGAATCGGACAAAGCGAGTACAAGAACTTTGTTGAAATATTGAATTTAAAAACAAATTACCTTAATACCTACCCCGAACTGTTAAGAGAAGGACCTTTAGATCTACCAATGGTTGAATTTTGTTTAACCTCAAAACGTTTTGGTTACCATTGCAATAATGATAAGAGCTGAGGAAAGAATAATCAACATCGAATTTTATAATATCAATATTAAAATTAAGAATCACGGTTGACGATAGCTGTTCACTTAATCAGTAATCCACATAAATTACAATAATTTTTGTGTACATACGAATATAATTATATCAAGTCTGTTCTGTTTTCGTAAACAAATTCAAGTCATACCTCGCTAGGAGTTGTTTATTATTGATATAATGTGTAACAACAATAAAGAAGAAGATATAGTGGGCAAATGGGGCTTGCCTCTTAAAGAACTCTACTCCTTCGCGTTAAAGTTTTTTAAAGGTATGCAAAATAATATTTTTTTAGTGGCTATTTGAATTTTAATGAAGGCTTGATGCAAAAATATCATGATATATAAACTTGTTGTAAAAAATAATTTACTATTTATGTAACTATTTATTATATTTAATTGTTTAAATACTAATTTTATCTTATAAAAATGCAACAATTGTACGTAATTAACTGTATATTATAAAGGTATAAATCTACTTTACCGGACACCCTTTTTTTTCAATTTTTTTTTTATTCGATAGTATTTTTCACGCTGATTACTAATATATAAAAATTTTGCGCCGCTCGCACTTAGTTTGGAAGTTACAGAAGTTTAAAGTTTGCCGATATCAACTTATGCGCGCGCCCAGCGCCGCACATCTACCCGCGGCCGCTGGGTACATCATTCGACAATCGCCGCTCTTGACATAGCGGGCGCGCAACACTGGGCTAGGTTTTGTGTCAATAGGTCGCTGACTGCTTCCAGGGTAGTTTCGAGTTAGTTTTTTTTATTCCCTTTAGGTGAGCTAATTTTCCCTCTAGGGGTTTGAGGGCGTGAGGCCCCACCCTAACGAAGAGTCCTGAAGGGACTCGTATCGGCTCCTGGAGCCGGCAGGCGTAGGGAGTTGCTTTATTTAATTAAGAGTGTTTTAATTAAAACTAAGTTGACCTAATTGACTAATTTGATAGTACTTATACTAAATACTAAAAAAAAGATTACGACGGGCGGGAGCCAAGTAGACGAGGGGGGTAATTAGTATAACGAACGCCTGCTATGTCGAGAGCGGCGATCGTCGAATGATGTACCCGGTGGCCGCAGGTAGACGTGCGGCGCTGGGCGCGCGCGTAAGTCGATATCGGCAAACTTCCAAACTAAGTGCGAGCGGTGAAAAATTTTTACATATTCGTAATCAGCGTAAAAAATACTATCAAATAAAAAAAAAATTTAAAAAAAAAGGGTTTTTGGTAAAGTAGATTTGTTCTATTATAAATTATGCAATATTACAATAGTAATAGTATAGCATGTTACAATAATATTTATTTTAAAAACTAATACACAAACTAGGTATTCTATTTATTTTGTTTACAGAAAAAGAAGGTAAAGCTTTTCATTTTACTTATGATGATAAACTTAAACTTGTTGCTTATACACGACAAGTTAGTCATGGAAAGTTGGATGAATCTAAATTACCACCATTGGGTGTATTTGATGTCATAGGTAGAGATAGAAGGTGAGTAAATTATTTAATTTTTAGTTTATACTTTAAAGTTATTTAATTGTTTTCTTGTGTTGGGCTGCAGATTAGCTTGGCAAGCTCTTGGTGATATGTCACCAGAAAATTCCATGATAAATTTTGTTAAATTGGTTAATAAAGAATGCACTTTATTTAAACACACTGTTGAAGCTTATAAAGCAGATTTAATTGAACAAAAGCGAATAACGTGAGTAACACTGTCTTATCTTTTTATAGTTTGTAATGTGAAATTATAATTTAAGTTACATTTTGTTTAATATAAATAACTATTGAGTGCTTGTGCGAGTGGCATTTGCACCTTTTTTTTTTTTAAACTGTGCCACGCATGAAGTCAGCCAGAAGGTACTGACAGATATTCTCTAGTTACAAAGGAAAATACAATTTTAATTTTGCCACGGTTGATTTAAAGCAGTACAAATGTCGCCACGCGAGCGATAGTGTGACTTTTAAAAACCCAAGTGCTTAAAGGTTAAAGACATGCTTTGTATCATTAAATTTACAGGGAAGAAAATGTTAAAAGAGAACAAGAGGAAATGGAAAAGCAATTTGCTCTCATGGCATTAAAACAAAAGGAAGAAGAAGAAAGATGCAGACAAGAAAATACTAAGTAAATGATAGTCACTAATTATATTTATTTTGCTAAGTATTATGTGCAGCTACATAAAAAATATGCATGATTATTAATTAATATCAGTCATAGTTATGTTGAAAAATTATTTGGTCACTATATACTAAAATTCTTTTGGGAGTAACCATGTTTTCATTATTTATACAAAAAAAAAAATTAGTTTTTGAATCAAGCAATCAATGTAAGTTTAGTTTCAACAACCATATAATTAATAAGAGTAATCATAATAGATTAAATGATATAACGAGAAATGTCGATAGTGCTGATAATAATGATATACATTTTTTGTCGGAATTGTGGTCTATAGTGAGTCTTTTTCTTTTTTTATGTAATACAAAGTCTGGCTTATTGTCCTGTACTGTGCTATCTATATGAGCATAAAATGTGCATTATTATTATTTATTAATAATCCACAAATTATTAATTTACATTTCAAATAGTTGAAAACTAATCAAATAATTGTAGTATAATAAATAAGTAAAATAACTGATTACATTACAATTTTGATCATCTAGTTTTTACATCACCATATTTGTTAATAACAGTTAGTCGTAGTAAAAAAATGTTTAGTACAGATTATTTAATAACCAATCAATTATCATTTGTCTTCCGATGGCCCATTTTTTTTAAAATTAAATACATGAAGTCACAATTGGTCTGATACAAACAATCGTATATGCCTAATTATTTCTTCAAGAGTAGATATCTTTGGTGGAAAGTTCAAGAAGGAAAAGAATGAAAGAATATTTAAATTTGTTTGAATTATTTTCTTTATCCCTTTTTTTTCAGGCAATTAATACAAGAAGCTTTAAATAAACAGACCTACAGTCAGTTCTTAACTTATGCCCAAAACCAGTTCCCAAATAATCCTGATGAAGTAAACTATCATATTTTATTTTATTTTAAATAAAATACTATATTAATATATTAAAATTTTACAGCAAGCTGTACTTGTAAGACAATTGCAGGAACAACATTACCATCAGTACATGCAACAGTTACAACAAAACTATGAACCTGGGAAAGAACTTGAAATAGCAAATGCCATGATGTCTGCTCCTGAAGAAAAGGGGAATGAAAATGATAATGTTTGTAAAGAACAATGTGGAAATGGTCAATGTCCATCTGGAGAATGTATGCGTTTTCTATTTGTTATAATTGTGTTTACCATTCAAAATGTTTAATATTTATTTTTAAACTAAAGGCTCTGTTCAAACATTGTTTCCTGCATCTATGTGGACTAGAAAAGATATTGATGAATTTAAACTTAGTTTACAAAGGGAAGGTGGAGAAGCCATCATAAAAGTCAGCCATGGAGAAACAGTAACTGTTAGTGTTAATAATTATTTATTGTTATATTATGCTGCCATCTTACAAAAAAAGCACAATAAGTGTTAAATAAACCTAAACAGATTATTAAACAATAAACAAAGGCAGTTGTTTAAGACGGAAATATTGAGACGTTAAATTATTTAATACATTCTTTTTTTCTTTGCATTGATATAAGTGAAAAGTTCTTCATTTCCAACCTATCTGACAAATTTTCTGATAATATTCATTCGTCTGCCTCATCTTTCACAACTGAGTGCCTTGCTATAATTGAAGCCCTTTTGGCTTTTTTGGAGTAACTTATTATGGTTGTATAAAATTGTATTAAATCATTTTGTTATAAGTCATATGACTATGTATCTCATTGCATCTTTTTGTACAGGTTATCAAAATACAATATCTTGACATATTTTTTAAACAAATATCAATATAATATGACATAAATAAATCAAATATATATATTTATAATATTTGTCGTAATTTATGTTAATTTAATGTATTTATGTATAATTCAATATTTAATTACAGGTTAGAGTTCCAACCACTGAAGGTGGAAATTGCATATTTTGGGAGTTTGCAACCGATGGTCATGATATTGGTTTTGGTTTATATTTTGAATGGGTTAAACCTGACACTACTCAAGTTTCAGTACATGTTTCTGATATGGAACAGGAGTTAGACGACTTGGATGATGACGAAGAAAATATTAATACAGGTAATACATTTATTTTGATTTATATTAAAATGGGTAGGTTATATAGTGGTATTATTAAATAAAAAATATTAACAAATTCAAAATAATATTAGAAAATGTTAATATTTAGTTCTATAATAATTAAATGATACAAAGATTTTTCTTTATTGAGAAAAACAATTTGTCATAGATTTACTTTGTGAATTGGAACAAAATGGTATTTCATTTAAAGATTTAAAAGAGAGCAGTTTATTGGATCGTCCACCATTATCATGTGTAATACCAATATACCGACGAGATTGTCATAAGGAAGTGTACGCTGGTAGTCATTTGTATCCTGGCGAAGGAGTTTACCAACTGAAGTTTGATAACTCTTATAGTTTATGGAGGTCAAAAACATTATATTATAGAATATATTATTCTCAATAAGGCCACAATATTTATTATATAAGTAATTTATTTTTCCTATTACAATGTCATTTGACAACAAATATTATGCCATGCTTATGCTTGTTTTAATTAAAAATGTATACATTATATGCTAATATTGAAATTTGTAAATCAATTTATTAGCTATATAAGGGTGTCTCACACTATTTTAATAATTTTACATAAATTAATATGTAGTTTTATTTATACGTGAAACATCCTTTTATGCATAAATATTAAAAATGGTACCCAAAAATTTACAATTCACTAAATATAATAGTTAATATTGTACACTCAATATAAATAAAAATTGTAGTTACGTATACAAATTAATATTTATGTATTTTTTTAACTTAATTGGATTTATAAAAACTTAAATTTGGCAAAAGAAGTAATAGTTAATCAAAATGTAATCGTAGGATATTTCCACATTTACGCCAATGTCTTTCGTAACCTATGTTACATGGTGTATTAATATTTAATTATTATTTTTACATTCAGTATTGCTTTTAAAAAAATCTTTTTGTCGAACAATATTTCTATCTTGACATAATTTATTTATTCTTAATATTGCAAATTTTCAAGACTAAAAAAATAGGAGAAACTATATTTGCAAGTTCAGAAGTTTCTTTCCTATAATAAATACGTGTTCAATCACTTGATTCATCAAAGCCTAATATCAATTTATCTACAAAAAGTAAACCTTTGATCTTTGCACAATAATTTGGTGGTTATTGTGCCAAACTATAGTATTAGTAAATAAGTGTATCTTATAAATTGTAAATAATTCTTTATTATACTTGTTAATTTATTAAATTCTAGTATAACTAAAATTTAGTTATTTTTTTCAAGTCTTTATTATTAATTGTAAGTGCTTAGTAGTATTTATTAGTAACTTAACCAAATATAGCTTTAATCAAGTATTATAGTTATAATTTTTATTGTATCACTAAGGTTGTAATAATATAATCAAATGTTATAACTACTATATTTGATACTTTACAAAATATTAAATATAATAGTCTGTTAATAGTCGATTATATAAAAATATGATACATTATGGTAATAATATTGCTTTATCTTAAATTTTACAATTTGTTATAAATACCTCCACATTATGTTGTTTATAATATTTTAGTTACTGTGTTTCTTTTTGTTCTGCAATTTTAATGAAAATACAATTTTACCTTTAGCCTATTAAGCTAGTCAATATTTGTAATAGGTTTTTTTTCAACCTTATTAATAAAAGTAATGACAAAAAAATATTAAGTATCTAAATATCATTTGACATGTATTAGTTCCTGAAAGTTTATATGACACCATTTATTTAAAGTAATATGGTACATTTGCCTTACAAAATATTGTTTATTTTCTATAATAAGTAAAGTATTTTATTCCCCCAACCTACTCGAAAACAAGTGGTAAATTTGAATCGTTTCTCACTTTCGACAAAAACTAATGTTACCTTCTTTCCCATGAAAATTAAAGATTCCACGGGAATTATGAGCTGCAAATCATACTACTTTCAAAGGAATAAAATAATAGGTATTAGTTCTTGACACAAGAAAGCCAAACTTACCGTTATATATGAGGCCTAGTATTAAACTTATTACTTTCATGAGAAGTATCCATACGAAGTACAGACCATCATTAAGTGATAAATAAAACTAAGTTCACACAATTTTTGCCACTTGTATCTAATTTTAAATATAAATTATAAAACAGTACTTTCCAAGACTTCAGAGTAAAATCAAATTTTATAATATAAGTAAAATTTGATTGTACAACAAAAAATTTCTAAAAACAGTTATCTTTTAAAATACAAGGATTGTAATAGTTGTATGGTTAATAAAGCCCAACTTTTTTGATTTCAGTAAGTAAATTAAAGTTCAAAATATCAAGACTATATACAGTGGTATTAATAACTTATTTCACTAACAAAAAAAAAAATCAATTGTCTTTCTGGAATGAAATTTTCCGTTCTATAATAAATCATGTCATTACATTATATAGCTTAAAAAAATTTTCAACAAAAATCATGAAATTATGTTTTAGGTATTAGACCTAAAAGCAAAAAAATAACCAACCCGATAACATATTTTGATAGTTACAGAATGATAGTTTTTAAATATTTTATTGGCTTCTTAAGTTATGAAATATAGAAAAACTTGTTTATGGATGTCAATGGTATGAACTATTTTGATTCTTATACTATAAAAATATTACCAATTGGCAATGAAAACATTATATCAACAAAATAATAATACATACAATTTTTCAATTATCATTATTATTTCAAAATAGTAATATAAAATGAAAAAGGTGTACAAAATTAAACCAGAAGTCGCTCTATTTCAGTCTGAACTTGTTGTATTTGAGGCCGCAGTTGTGATCCTTCATCACTAGTAATAGAACAAGCTATTACTGGCCTAGAAACACCACAAGCTCGTCCTAATGCTAAAACAATATAAAAAAATGTTTGTAATAAGTATTTTTATAGAATTATTATTCAAAACAAGGGTTTCAGAATAAATTCTGCAACACAGAAACAAATTAAGATTCATAGTTAAGCTCTGTGTCCCAGAATAAATATTTTTAAAAGTTCAGAAACTACACAACATACCTTGTTTTGACCTAATGAAAACATATGGAACATTTTTGTCTTCACATAATAAAGGTAAATGTAATAATATTTCCAAAGGTTCTGCATCTGCGGCACAAACAATAAATTCTGATATACCTCTATTTAGGGTCTTCGTAGCTAAAATACAAGAAATAATTAGCTTAAATTTAGGACTAAGATAATATAGGAAATATATTGGTTAATCGTTACCTTCATTTGCACCTTTGCGCAGTTGTTTGTAGTTCATTGCTTGTTGAACCAAATTAAGGATTTTAGTTGTCAGTTGTGGATCAGCCAAAGGATACGCTTTAGGATTCACATCCAAAGTAATTCCTTGATCATCCATCTAAAAAACAAAACCATCGTTTTTAAATACAGTAGACATAATACATTCATAAAAAATAATTAAATTAGTTATAAAAACTAAAACCCATGACAATAAATAATTAATAGATAATTTAAATTACCTATTAATTTTAAGTTAAACGATAAATTCAAATGTAATTAAAAAGACAACTGAATGAAAATATTGATGAAATCAGATATAGATTTTTTTAATTCCATCAACATCCTTCTTTCAGTACTGCCTTCATACAATATATCTATTAAAGACATCATTTAATTACATAGATAGTACGTTTTTAACTTAAAAAAAATAAAATATATATTTTAATTTTTATGTAAATCAGATAATTTAGTTTTCTCCCCAACTTTCATTCATTGTTTTACTGTGGGAAAAACAAATGTTAACTAAACTATAAAGTTCGACAATGATTTTATAATACTAATACAAACTAACTGGAATAAATCATCTTACTAACACATTCTAAATCATTATAATTAAGTACATAACCACGTGCGTTTCGTTATACACGATTGTGTAAAGAATGAAACATTAAGTTAAAATGCTTAAAACAAATAATTTCATATGTTAAATGTTATTACAGTGGAAAAATAAAACAATCAATTAATACAAATATACTTACAATTTGTCGAAATTTTGAATATTATTTAAAAAAAATCTAACTAATAATCACATAACCGAAGACATGAACACAACAATATCATAGGAATGATATACTGTAATATAGCTATGTTTAATTTGTTTGAAATGAAATATAAATGCCAGACCGCGCCGCTTACTTCAAAACATGTTAATTTGAGAAAATGTGAGGTTTTGTTTGTATTTTAACCGCATGTAGTTGCATGCAAACCGTTTATCTTGATACGTTTCTATGGTCATATGCGTAGTACATTTTTTTAATTAATTGATCAGTAGATAGCGCTACACAGTCATTGGGTAAGCTGCCATAGGTTCCAAGGCTAGAGGTTAAACAGTGTTGTTATTCAAAGTTCAAATTATAAATCAAAGAATAGATTAAATTTAGTCTATTCTGTGATCATAGTAGCAAAGAATAACCAGAAGGAAAACTTAAAGTTAATAAAATAATATTTACAACCCTTAACCATAAAACTGAGACTGTCGTTAGCGCTGAAGATGACAACATTGTTGGCTCATTGGCTGTTGCCGAAATATGTCGTATACGCGGAGAGTATATAATTTTTTATGGTTAAGGGTTTTAAATATTGCTTTATTATATACAACCATAAGTTGCTCAAGTTTTTTCTAGATAAACTTAAAGTTACTACTAGTAACCATAGTTTGACTTAACCACGGTTATAGATAAAATCGTATATCTTATATCGTGCTTTTATATCAAGGTCTTCTATAGATAATATTATCTATAGAACTTTATAAACTTTTATATAGCAACGGAAATCTGCCACAGAGATTTGATATCAGCTGTCCATATTTTTAGTTTTAACTTTTAAGCGCCAACTGTTTCGTATGTAATAACTTATATGTTTATCATTTAATTTTCACGTATTCGGGATTTTTTTACTAACGAAGTATAGTATATTGAGCTGTTTGCTCTTTTTCTCACCTCAAACTTTTAATTAGTTAAGTGTTAACCTTTAGTTCTGTTTAGGTATGTACAAGTTTGTGTATTTAATATTTTAGTATATATATATTTTTTTAATACATCGTTTAAAGGCCAAAAATCGTTTCTACAATCCTGAAAAATGTGTCATCCAATGAACGAAATATTAAATATTTACATCAATAATTAATATTGTGGTACAGTAGGTAAACTTACTCTTTCAATTACCTTAAAGAGAATAATAAATTATTGTTCTCCTTAATTTACAGTCTTGTATTGTCCTTGAATTAAAAACGAATATGAAGTATAGAAAAACTTTAAATGGCTTTTTTTCAAAAAGTTCTAGGGTTCTGTACATTTTTGGGTGTTTTTCTCCAATCTAATGGGTAGAGATAAACTTTTTAGTTTTTTGGCCTTATCAACTACTTTTTGGGTACAATATCTGTTCTCTAGATTTGCTATATGAAGAAATTGTGGTTCAACACACAAAAAAACACATCATTGTATAACCAATACCAATTAAGCTCCCTGTCAAAGCTAAAAATACAAAACAATCTAGTACTCATCTGGCCATTCACCAGCTTAGTTTAAAAAATAAATTGTTTTATAATACTACAATTATAGACTGATCTATACTTAAATATTGCCAAACTGGTGCGAACTTACATAAATTATACTATTGATTATATATTACTAGAAATACATAATCAATGATTATACTTGTTTGCTATTATTTTAGTGGGGCTTGTTTGAAACTACTTTCAAGAATAGGTATAATGTTTTGATCAAATATATTTTCTTCACCGTCATCGTCTGATATTTTATGTTTATACCTAAAAGGTCAATCTCACTTTTTGCAATTGTATTTCCATAATAGGTTCTATGCTACTCTTTTACAAAAACGATCATACATTTTTCATTTTTTACCATGTAAATGCCTTTTTTTTACAATTTATTTGATGTATCAATTTACATGTTTATTGTTCTAACTTAATTTTGTTAAAATTGAGATTGGCTCTTTAGACTTAAGGTACAGGTATATATTAAATATTAGAAAAGTTTGATTCAGGTGTGTTATGCACCTTATAATAAGTAGTATACACTTAGCATTCAATAACAATGTTTAATATAATATTTTAGGGAAAATTTATAATTCATTTCTGTTTTTAGCTTGTTGAAAATCCGAATAAAAATGGAGCACACCGTTACAGCTAATTTCTTACATCAAGATTTAAATTCCAGCCATTGTTATAAAAACACAAATGGTATTACACTTTTTGACAAAAATCTTTGTAGAATTAATAAAAATCTTGAATTTGTTAATGAATACTATACACCACAACATTATGAACTATTTGAAAATAACTTACAAACAATTGAAAATAAATCATCTGAAGACACATTAGAAGAACCTATTAATCAATCCGTTGCCTTTTATGATGAATTGTATAAACTCACTATGAACCAAATTGAGTCGATGAGAAAAACCAATGTTCGAAAAGTGTTGAACAAAAAAGCATGTGATTGGGAACGACAGAGAAGAAATCATAACTATTTGCTAGATACAGACTCTGATAAATCAAAACATTTGCGTCGTAAAGATCTTATTATAGATAGAAATTATTCTAATGAATTGTTGCATGTAGATGATGTTCAATTACAAACTAAACTATGCGAAGAACAAATTAAGTTTGATCAAAAATCAAGAGATGTCAAATGTGTTTTAGCTTTAAAGATAATATATAGTTTACTTGGTGATTCAAAAAAGTTGTTGAGTAAAAATCAAGTTTCAAATTCAAGTACTGAAGAAATAGATAGATATAATTCATTAGAGACTGCTTATAACAAATTTCAAAACAAGTTGGTTAATTTCAGCGAGCATGATTTTTTAACTATTAATCAACTTACTCAAAATATTCAAATATTTATTGAACAATTGGGAAAATATAGAAGTGAAACTCAGATAAAAAATTTTACATTCGAAATTGATGAAAAGAGTGAATCTAATAATTGTAATAATACTTTAAAAACTGAATGTAACAATGGCAACTCCGACAATAATTTAAATAGCTTCACATTTAAAATTAATGAAATAGATGAAAAGAATAAATCTAATAATCATAATAACACTCTAAACATTGAAAGTAATGACAATAAATCCGACAACAATTTAAATAGTTTTACATTTAAAGTTGTTGAACAGCCTGAACAAGTTAATAATGAGTTTTTTACTTTTAATTTTAAAGTTGACAAAGAAGCACCTAGCTCAAGTATTGAACATTTTTCATTTAAGATTGATAACCATGTTGAACAGTCTACTCGAAGTACATGTTATAAATTTGAAGAAGAATACACACAATTCTTAGAAAATCATTTAGTTCTTCAAAAACATCTAAGGAATTTTGAACATTTATATTCAACATTTCTAAATGACTCCAACTATAAATCTGCTAGGCAAGAATTGACAAAATCAATCAATACTCCTGTTAATAGTATTTCTTCAGTATCAGCATGGCATATGAAAGATAAATATGATAAACTTGATGCGTTATTGAAATGTAAAACTGTAAAAACTGGCAACTCTATTATTTCAGCAAATTGTCATAAAGATGCCTTAGCCTTTTGCAAGGACACATTAGCAAAAAAAATTATAAACATTGGTGAACAAGTAACTAGTGTTAAAACAGAAACCGCTTTTGAAGTAGCATCAATTGTTACAGAACTTTGGCAGGCTCATCCAGATTTTGGCACTATATTATATGCTAGGTTTAAACAAAAATGCCCGAGTCTCATTCCATATACCGCTGCAAAAACAGAAGAAGAGACTGATGAAGAATATTATAAATCATTAGGATATAACTATACCAATGGTATTGTTGAAAAACAAGATAAGTATGTAAAACGAATGACTGGAATAATAAGATTGTTTGCAGCCATTATTGTTTCTGAAACCAAGAGTGGTAAAGCATTAGGAATTGCCCATGCTTGGATGTTGATTGCAGCAACTGTAAATATGGTTCCTCAGTTAGATGTTACAGCAGTTTTAATACAAGAAATGTTAGTAATTACTGGATATAATTTAAAACAAGCATATGGTAAGCAATTCATTAAAATGTTAAGGTTCATTGAGAGCAGATATATGAATAAAATTGATGAAATCACACCAGTTGGATGTGGAGGTCCAGTTCAGCGGTTAAAAACATTTCTTTCTAAAACAATTAAATCAGGTTATATTGAAAAACCTAAAGGAATCATCTCAGTCAACTTTTGGTGACCAAAACCTAAATTTTAATTACATGTTTTTTACTTATTGATTTCATTGTTGTAATATTTTTTATCATTAATTGTAATTAAATTGTTTTTTCTACAATACAAAGAAAGAGTATTATATACTTTTATTTTTTGAACTAGTCTCTTAAGTTTTATTACTTTTAAAATCTATCAGTGATATATCTACACTATCTAGAATAATCTTTGGAAATGATTGCTAACAAATTCATAGATATTTTAAATAAAATAAGAAACTAAGCAAGTACTCACACGATGCCTTATGAACATGACCCGGTATTTTATTAAAAATCTAATGTTTTTCCTACAAAAAAATTTAAATAATCATTTTTTTGGTAAGTTATAAAAAACTTTATATCGATAAGGGTTTTTGCTTGCTTAATTTTTTAGTTGCTAGAAATCCATTTTTAGTTCTTAATTTTTTTCAAAAACTTTAAAATGATGTCTATCTAAATGTTTTGTAGAGTTCATTTTTAAAATGAACTTGAAGAGTAAACTTCTAAAATGAACGGCTTTTTTTCGATAACCTATTATTATATATTATATTAAGGCTATGTAATATAGACTACGCAATACTATTACTAAATTAACAGTCATGATACTGCGAAGAATAATTCTTTCTCAGACTTCAAAAAAGAAGTATTTTAGGAAAAGTTTGTATTCACAGGTGTTCATGCCTATTTATTTAGTCAAGCACTAATACTTAATAAATAAATATAGACTTAACAATATGGGTAACAGACCAAACTTTGAATCAAATATTATAAGTGATATGGAAGAGAGACAGAGATAACACCTATTATGAAATTAAAGAAAATGATTTTTGGTTGGAATGACATGTGATTTTAATAATACAAATCTCCTTCTTTTATTGGTGAAATAACTGTACATTAATGTATATATAATATATGTGGTTAAAAAAAATTACTTTAGAATTTTGTTTGCAGTACCATCGAATCCAAATTTTCACAGAATAGCTTTTTTGGGGGAGGGGGGAAGCTGCAAACAAAATTCTAAAGTGAGGTTTTATGTTGAACCAACCACCCTAATAAACACACCCTCTGTGTGTGTGTACATATTTACTACAATATTAATAATTATAAAGACAAAAAAAAATAGGAATAGAGTATTGAAAACAATAAAATGCATGTATGCTGTTTACTAGACATTTTTAAGATTTGATTAAATTTTTGATGATTTAATTGTTTTCTAATGATGCCAAAACTGGATAATAAATCTTTATCGAAAAATTCAAGATCAGACAATGTAAAAATTCTTTCAGGGACCTGTAACAAGTAAATATCAACTATAATAAAGTATAGTAAATAAGCATTATTACTATAAAATATAAGACATGCACATTTAAGCAAATCTGATTATCAGCACAAACTAACCTTTGTCTTAAATATATTTAAAGATTCTATAATCAACCCAACAATTAAGAAAAGTAAAACTGTTGTTATCTAGATACAAGTTATTATTTGCTATAATATTTTAGATTTTCTAATGTGACTATTTTTAACAAATAGGTTTTTTCAATCTGTAGTAATACATTTTTTTCAAACTAAATTTCACCTTTTCCTTTTTACTTAGACTTAGCAATGACTTAAGCCATGACTTTTTTTTAGAATAACATTCATTGTTAATTTGTATTGTAGTTATAGATTCGCTTGTTTGTTACAACAACAAGTAACAACATAACTCAAAAAACATGATTTTTCATGAAAACAGTTTAAGATTTTTGAATTACTTTAATACTTGACGGGGAAATAGTTCCACCTAGCAATGAATTTTAAAATTTAACTTGGGTTATTTAATCAGTAAATTTATTTTTAATTAATACACAGTCCATTTCACTACAGGTGTGGTGTGGCGCAGTGGACACCTCAGCTGCCGCGTGGCACCTGAGTGCCAAAAGTTGTGTCTGTTACTACTTGATCCCAGATGGGTGACCACCCAGGATTTTTAGCGGTGACCCATACCATTAACCCCTGCTATACATGGCAGAAATGTTAGCTATAATGCCTAATTCTGGACAATACGCCATACGTAAATATTTTATCCATTTCACTTAACTCGAAAAATGGAAATTTTAAGTTGTAGCATTATTTTAGCAAACAGTCTTAGTGTACCAAGTAATTACAAAATTATATATTTTTTTATAAATAATATATATATTATTACCAAATGTTTGTAAGAGGTTTAGATAGGTTTGTTAATAGCTTTGGCTTTAGCTTTTATCTTCATCAATATTTTTACCAACCAACGCCAGAGTAAGTGGTGAATCTATAATAACGGACTTAGTGTCAGGTAGTATAGCAGCAGGGTTATAAATGTCTCTTTTTATAGGTGGGTCTGTTGCAAAAGTCACATGGGCTGGTGGCTCTTTTGGTTGTCTTACAGCATTTTTTCCAACTCGCATTTTTGGTCTCATTATTGGAGAAGAAATACGATGATTCATGCATGGGTTTATATACGTGTCAATGATATTTGTTGAAAAATTATCAGGTTCATTTATACTTGACTCTTTCAATTCTTCATCAGTATCATTATACATTATCTAAACAAAAATATATGTACACTCATTATCAAAATAAATACAAAATTATTTCATACTAATTAAATGAAATACTTTTCTAGGTGGCCTAACGATTGTTGTTGGTAGAGGAACATCATCAAATGCATTCTGTGGTGGACATTCTAACTGTTCAAATTTGTAATTATTTGGAAATTCATAATGGGTTTGTATTTGTTTTTTTTCTGGCTTTGAAAATGTTGTTATAGGCGATTTCCATGATTTAGTTTCAATGGATTTTTGATTTTCTAATAATTCATCTTTCATTTTTTCTTGCATTAACCTTTTCTGTAAATACAAAACAATTTTAGTAAATAGGTCAATTCAATTTTTTTTGGCATTAGCATCAGAGAAGCCTAATCCACAAATCCATTATTTTAAGGGAAGTCAAATATAATATATTACATTTCATTCTAAAACAAATTATGTTGTGCCTTTTGGTGGATTCTTTTTTTTTTAGGTTTATTTATTTGGTTTAGAAATAATATATAATTCTAAAAAGTTTAATGTTATAGTAAGAATTTAAATTTTTTGTAGGATAAGCTTTCTGGTGCATTTAAAACAATTGTTTTTTTGTCGATCTGGCAAGTATGTGTTTCTGTATAGATAATGGATATGAAATACACGTATACTTATCAAGTAATAGCCAAAAACATCAAATACATCAAATATTCTTCACTCCCTCTTTTCAAAGTCCCTCTTTTCTGAGCTAAGTTAAATTTCTTAAAAAGGCAATAAAAAAAAACCTGAAGCTGAAGCAAAGCTCGTTCTTCAATTTCTCTTTCATACTCTTTTCTTAATTTTTCATCTCTTTCTTTTGCTGCTTTTTCAATCGCTTCATCTTTAATTTGTTCTTTACGTTTTCTTTCTTCGTCTAGTAATTTCTTTTCTTCTATCTGTTTCGTTAACTCAAGTCTGTATAGTTCTTGTTTCATCTTGTTATGGTTTTTAAATTGATCATCATCTACTAAAAAAATAATTGACAAACTATCATAGTTTCTGTTTAAAATACTAATAATTAATAAAAACAGTTAATTAACTTGTATACATACTATTTTTTTTTCCAATTGACAATTATATAATAATAATAATAATAATTATATTAATTTTTATAGTTAAGTAATCATATCAAAAGGTACAAAAGTATTTCCATTCAAATTTGAAAAAAAGCACTATGTACAATTTTTTCAACCTAATATTATGTCCATAGAGATCCACAAACAAATTTTATTGATTATCCCCAATTTATTGTGAATTAAATATCACGCAGCTCTAAGATTGATGTGATTTATACAGAATTAAATTGATCCCAAGTTACAACATTTTTTTTCTTAAGATATCACAAATTATATTATAATCTATTCAATCTATTAATAATGTAACCAATGCTTAAGTGATCAAATTACTCTCAAAAATGATATCCAATGTGAAACAGCATACAATGATATATTTTATTACTTATAAAATTTAATTAAATATATTTGCGAAAATTATGCTTTTGTGGTTTTTATTAGTTAATATAGGGGTTTCTTAATTTTAAAAAAAAAAGTAAATAGAATTTTTTTTTTATCTGTATGTAATTGTGACAAAATATCATAGCTCGTGTTTAAAATACTAATAATCAATATAGGTAAACACTAAACCTATATCCTTATAACTTTTGGCCCTACATAGTACATTCGGTGAATGATTTTTAATTAATAAATTGTATTGCACATTACAATGAAATCTGTTGGTTAAAATATTCTATTGTATAAATATTGTAGCTGACTTACTTGCACAAGTTTCAGAACCATCTATGAATGGAGCACGTTTAGTCATGTCTTTTAAGTCATCAACTAAAATAAATATAAGTAGATAGCTATTATTATTATTATTTTATTTTTTTGTCATATATAATTTATATATACATATCATAGTACTTTATAAAGCAAATTTAAGAAAAAAACATATTATTGGCTGATAGCAGTGTGTATATGTGTCACAATTATAATACAAAAATTAATTAAGTAAACACATACTTGTTTTGTTATAGTTTTCAATTTTTTCACATCTTTTGTTCCCCTCCTAAAATGTACATTTTTTACATTAATATAAAATATCAATTAAATTATTTTTTTTTATTTACAATAATAATTATTATTATTTATAATTATTAAACATTTTTTTTTTCTTACGCTGAATTTTGAGAAATCTTACCATAGCAGTTTTAAATGCTTCTTCACAAGAAAAATCTTGAAGTTTGGGCAATTTTGATACAGCTTTATCTTGTTTAGCCTTAAAAAAAAAAGGTTTTTAAACTTACTTACAATATTATATGTTTTATATTTTTATTTGTTAGAAATATATACTCTAGATAAGTAGTCTATATAATCTTTTTTTTGTAATGCCAATAATTTTTTTCTTTTATCATCGTATTCTCCAATTCCTAAAAATGGCTTGGAATTTACTTGATTGGCAGGATTAAGTGGCGAGAACTCTCCAATTCGTACATTTCTCTTCACCTAAAATGTATGTAAAATGTTCAATATCATTTTAAGTTATCAAAATGAAAAAGTTACTTTAGCGTCAGGAGAAATAAGAATTCTGTTATTTTTAATATTTTAAAGATATAAACTTTACGTCTATCTAACAAACTTCAAGCCTTTGAATAATGCCAACAGTTAATAACCATGAAATGTTGCAGGAATTATAAAATAAAACTATCATTTTAATACTTCATTACCAGTAGCTAGTATAAATCCAATAAATGTTGTAAGACATATAATACAATAAATCAAATCACACATCACAATTAACGATAGCTACAAGGACTTACATTGTCTGTTCGGGTATTCACTCTTCCTTTAACAATGCTCAATTGTGTTTTGAATCAATACTATAGTTATTGTTAGTCTTTGAAGTTAAAAAGCCGGGTGACTATGTAAATAGGTTTGCTAACAGTTCAATTTCATTATCTCGTTTATATAAATGACTTTGTTTAGGTGAATAACTTTTGTCATTTTTAGAAACTGATAATTATAAGGAATTCAAACATTTGCTTTGATTTCCACTTGGTTAGTGATGTATCTAAAACAAATATTATATTGTTGAGGTTTATTTTGTATTCCCTAAATAATTGAATAAACATACAGAGATGCCCACTGCATAACTTTTATGGCAACCCATTAAGAAAATGGAGTGGACCCAAAAATTGTGTTGTTTATTATAGCGTTGGGTCAAAAACAGTGCTGTCAAAAAATCATACAACATGGTCTCTTGACTTATGAATTTTCTCCCGTAGAAAAATCAATCCTTTGAACAGGACTTTTGTCAACTATTTATAACTCTGTAATAATTTTTTGAAACAACATAATATTATTACATTAAAAACTAAAAAAATGATTTAACTAATAGTCACACATTACTTGATGTTAATGATTTTTTTATGTTAACAAATAGTGATGGCACAGAAACTAGTTTTAAAATAAGGTTTCCATATGATGGTGAATAATAATTATCTTTAAAATGAAGGCTACAAAGTCTATGCTGAGTTACCGCTGTAAGACCTTTATTCATAGCAGAAATCCATTTTTGCCTTAAATCACTTTCTTTGGAAAATCTGTGAAATTACATTTCTAAATTATAAAGTAGTAAAATATGATAAAATAATTTATGTCTTATAATAATTCAATATATTATGATGCTTGTAAAAATTAAGAATATTAATAATTATTTACCCATGTAGTTTTATGGAAGAAGTTTTATCTGAACCACAACTACAGCATATGTGAACCATTTTATTTAAAATTCAAATATCTACTTAACAAAAAAACACTAGAAGAATGACACGACAATTTAAAATTTTAATGTTTTAAACTACCTGCCGCTAAAAAAACAATGCTTGTTTAAATTTAGCTTATTCAATATTTTATCACATAGTTTACTCTGTTTTATCATAGGGTTATCAATAATTTATTTTGTCACGGAACAACAAACTATTAATTAGTAGGCTCCATAAAAAAATCCTCTTTATAGCCTATCTCACTCTCACACACTGAACTCAATACATTTATATACTTATCTATGACTCAATAGTCAATATAACGAATGATAATGTTGAATATCTCAATACTAAGTTCAGTGATTCGAACGCCTGTCGCTTTTATTTTTTCTCTTGTCTGTGTTAACGTACTTTTTACATAACAGTATTTGGGCATTTGGATGAGAAATCCAACGCTGCACATAGAGTTAACACTTAACATCAATATTTGTAGCCGCCCTTTTTACAGATTATGCGCCCATTTTTTCGGAAAATATTAATGCCAAAACAAATTTTTCGATTTTTATAGTATACGCCATTTTTACAAAACACCGTCGACATAATATAAAATATTTTTCGGTTACATATCAGATATTTTCCTCTAAATCCATCCTAACAAAAATCTGTTATGCGTAGCTATATTTATGTTGATCAAGTACAGACAAACGTCGTTTGGGACGTAATCCCAAATCCACTAAACAAAACTCAGTTCACTGCAGACTGCATAGAAATTACTTTATGTCAACGCTATCATATAATAAAATATACTAATAAAGTAAAAATAACTACCGTTAAACCCAGATAGCGATATTTGTGGATTTAAATCTGGAGTTGGGAGCTTTATCGCCGTATATCGATAGCACATAGGAAAACAAGCATAATATCGTCAAGTTCGGGGCAGGTGTGGAATAGAGTATAGACTAAGCTAAGGACATATTTTGTTTCAAATGTAAAAAAAATACCTATTGAGAAAAGATTCTCGGAACAAAAATGTCGAGCTCGATCTCTAATATTTAGTAATTTGACTGTGATATTTGGTATTAAACTCATTTTAAAAACAACCGCATAATAATTCGGTTAATTTTTTGTTATCAGTTGTGAGTTGCGATTTGCGAATCACATTATCAAGTCACACTTATCAAAAAGCAGTTGAAAGTGGTTAAATTTCAAAATGAAATGTTTATTTTTCAAATTCTAAATTTAATTAACTATCATCACTAAATACCTACTTGTACAATATTTGTATTTTGTATTGAAATACGAGTATTAAAATGAATGTTCACGAAATTAGCAATGCCGCATTCATTGATTATTTAGATATAATAATTCATCAAGAAAGTCAAAAATTAAAAAAGGATAAGACTACAGGACTTTTGGGCAAAAGTATAGATTCTTCTCAGGTAACTTAACATTTCTGACTGTATACTCTTCATAATTAATAATGTTGTTCTGTTTTATTATTTTCGGTTTATTTAAGTATTGAGTTTTTATAAGAATTAAAATCTGCTGCTAATAAAACTAGTTCTATACCATCTACTACCTACCACCTATTTTATTTTTAATACCTATTTATATGTTGTAACAATTGTTTGTTTAATAGGTATGTTTTATAATATTATTATTTGTAAGCATGGAAATTCAAAATTTACAATTGTTAGCTCACCTCGTATATTACCACCCCAGTGTAAACACTTAGTTCGCCAATAGACCCACCCCTATTGTTTTCATATTAAAATCTCTTATCAGAAGGTTCCAAGACTTTAGTGACACATAGTTTTGGTTATTTTTAATCTAATTCTAATTTCGGTTAGTCCCATTTTGTATAGTCCAACTTTTGACGATCCAAGGAGCATGCATTTGGATTGAATATAAGATTCTATCAAAATTCTGTATGTCATCAGAATACATGTGTTACTAGTGTAAACTAAAAAATGTAGTTTGTAAATTGTACCATTATCTATTACATAATTTACATCACACATTATTACCTTAATTTGAAAATTATTCAAAACAAATAAAAAATGTTGCAAATATAATTTGAAGGTAATTTGAATATTAAACAACAATAAATGTTAAATAAAGTTTTGTAACAATTAATATACATTTAATTAAATTTAAGCATGAACTAAACATAATTCATACTAAACCACACAATTTTTGGGCACACTCAGTGGACATCTATGTATGTTCATTGATTTATAAATCAATGATTTAGGGAATATTAAATAAACCATAACAATATAATGTTTGTTTTAGATACATCACTTACAAAGTGAAAATCAAAGCGAATGTTTGAATTCATTAAAATTATCAGTTTCTAAAAATGACCAAAGTTATTCACCTAAACAAAGTCATTTATATGAAAGAGATAATGAAATTGAACGGTTAGCAAACATATTTACACAATCACCCAGCTTTTTCACTTCAAACAATAATAATAACTATAGTATTGATTCAAAACACAATCAAGCATTGTTAAAGGAAAGAGTGAATACCCAAACATACAATGTAAGTCCTTGTAACTATCTTTATTGTATTTATCTTTACTGTGAGAAAAAAAATTTATAATAATTGTAAATTGAAAAATATGTTAGTGATATTTTGTATTTATGTGCACAATTTACGTTTTAGGAAGGGAATAACCGATCTGAAAAAGTGGAAAACTATAACAAAACAAGTATGTGTTTACTTAATTAATTTACTTTTGATTTAACCATTTTTTTATGATAATAATAATAACAATCATATGTTGACATTCCTAATCAATCTTAATCAGTTTGCGTATACATTTCAGGGGAACAGGAAGCGTCAATTTTTTTACAAATAAAGACTAAAACGTGGAGTCACTTTCTGAAGTGTCTACCGTACCAATTTCAATAATTTTTTTTTTTTTTTTTATATATTTACACCTTCTTTATGGAGGCCGATTTTTTTTTTTTTTTTATATTTATAAGCATTTTTATTTCTACTTTTATATAGTTTTTTCTAATACATCTAACTACTTTTTCAATCGCTAAATTAAAAATAGGCCTTTTAGCCCCCATAAAAAAAAATAGTAAGGTTCGCATAGAAATAAAAAAAACTTGAAATCCGTCCAATAGATATGCCTAGAAAATGACTTCTATGAAAGTCATTCTTTATCAAACTTACTTCATAACTTGGAGAAAAATAACTTTAGAAGTATTATAATTAGAAAATTGTAATATGTGTTCACCTTGAAATTAGTAGACATATGAAAAATGGCTATTAGATCAACTTTTGTCAAATATTGCCTATCCTTTGCTCCTTAATAAATAGCCTTTTCCGTTCCCCTTAACACCAACATTCCATTAAATTTAATTTGACAATGACTTAAGTGAAACTAAATCTGAAATTTACTAATAAGTAATATATAAGAAAATACAAGGATAAGGTAAATAATTTTTTTTTTAAACGCAAGACCCTAGTAAAAACGTCTTCTCCAAAATGAGGTTCCTTAGCTCGTAATATGCTGTTTCTATTCGCTGAACAATTTTTCACTTAGTAAACAGAGCTGCATACAATCGTGTATCAGATTAGTACCAAATTGTGCTAGACCTATTTTTATTGATACCAATCATTATTACCACTAGTCTTCCAATTTAAAAATATTATAGTAGCTTAACATAGTTTCTAATGTAATATATAAATTGAAAAAAAATATAGTACATCCAATTGAGTATGATCAAGCCTCATACTTACTCAGCTGCTTATGTGGTAGCGATTTACAAAAATCGGTTTGATTGTGTGATATACATACACACAGCCAATTATATAATAGAATATGTTTTTTTCTAAAATTTAATATGTACAGTACTATATGCTAGGTATTTAAAAATTATATATGACAAAAAAAAAATAATAATAATAGCTATCTACTTATATTTTTTTTAGTTGATGACTTAATAGACATGACTAAACATGCTCCATTCATAGATAATTCAAAAACTTGTGCAAGTAAGTTAGCTACAATATTTAAATAGGTTCTTTTTAATAATAAACAATTATGTTAAACACGATAGACAATTTTTTCTTTTTATTATTTTTTTAATGAACCCACAATAGATAATTTAAACCAATGAACTAACAGATCTCTTTAAAATATACTAACATTATCATATAGCTTTAAAGCCCATTGCTGCCATCTTAAAATAATAGCTATAAATAATAATATAAAATAATATTTTGTCAATTATTTTTTTAGTAGATGATGATCAATTTAAAGAACATAACAAGATGAAACAAGAACTATACAGACATGAGTTAATGAAACAGATAGAAGAAAAGAAATTACTAGACGAAGAAAGAAAACGTAAAGAACAAATTACAGATGAAGAGATTGAAAGAGCAGCAAAAGAAAGAGATGAAAAATTAAGAAAAGAGTATGAAAGAGAAATTGAAGAACGAGCTTTGCTTCAGCTTCAGGTTTTTTTTTTATTGCCTTTTAAAGAAAATTAACTTTGAAAAGAGGGAGTGAAGAATATTTGATGTTTTTGGCTATAACTTGATAAGCAGACGTGAATTTAAAATCCATTATCTATACAGAAACACACACTTGCTGGATCGACAAAAAAACAATTGTTTTAAATGCACCAGAAAAGCTTAACCTACAAAAAATTAAATTTCTAACTATTACATTATACTTTTTAGTATTATATATTATTTTAAAACCAAACGAATTAAACTTCCTTGAGATAATAGATTTGTGGGTTGAGCTTCTCTGATACTAATGCCAAAAAAAATTGAATTGACCTATTTACTAAAATTGTTTTGTACCTATTTACAGAAAAGGTTAATACAAGAAAAATTGAAAGATGAATTATTAGAAAAACAAAAATCCATTGAAACGAAATCATGGAAATTGCCTATAACAACATTCTCAAAGCCAGAAAAAAAACAAATACCAACCCATTGTGAATTTCCAAATAATTACAAATTTGAACAGTTAGAATGTCCACCACAGAATGCATTTGATGATGTTCCACTACCAACAACAATCGTTAGACCACCTAGAAAAGTATTTCATTTAATTAGTATGAAATAATTTTGTATTTGTTTTGATAATGAGTGTACATATTTTTTTGTTTAGATAATGTATAATGATACTGTTGAAGAATTGAAAGAGTCAAGTATAAATGAACCTGATAATTTTTCAATAAATAACATTGACACGTATATAAACCCATGCATGAATCATCGTATTTCTCCTCCAATAATGAGACCAAAAATGCGAGTTGGAAAAAATGCTGTAAGACAACCAATAGAGCCGCCAGCCCATGTGACTTTTGCAACAGACCCACCTATAAAAAGAGACATTTATAACCCTGCTGCTATACTACCTGACACTAAGTCCGTTATTATAGATTCACCACTTACTCTGGCGTTGGTTGGTAAAAATATTGATGAAGATACTACAAGTAAAGCCATTAACAAACCAATCAAAACCTCTTACAACCATTCGGTAATAATATATTTTTTATAAAAGAAATATATATGTATGCAAGTAGTTGGTACTCTTCGCCTGTTTGTGGCAATAACTGCTACAACTCAAAATTCTTATTTTTCGAGTTGTTTAGAGAAATGTAGCATATATTTTTTTAAATTAAATTTTCTGAATAAACGACCCAAGTTAAATTTAAAAATTCAATACTAGGTGGAACTTGTGTCGTTAATGCGCCATTAAGTAAAACAGTAATTTAAAATTTTATCTGTGTGCATTACTCAGCCGCACTCCACTTCCTGTCATCAATTTAAAACTCTAATGACTCAGTCAAAAGTTTCAGCAAATTATTCGTGGCTAAAAAAACATTATATATGTTACCGTATAACTTGTACTCAACAAAATCTATACTATAATAAAAAAATATCTTTATTTGACTGAATTATGCACTCACAGGATGAGTCACATTTTATTATGGCACTTATAAAAAAGTGAGTAGGCTTATATAATAATAGATGTATTTATCTACATATAAATAAGTGTCGGCATGTAAAAGTAAATGTTATCTAATTTTGATTCAAATTAATTTATAAAGCTGGTTTTTAATTTTTAATTATTTAAAACCTAATTCAGTAATGTCACAGTAGTGTTCTTTTTTATTATTTCTTATTGTAATTTAAGATTTTAGCTTGCAAAATTATTGTATTCCAACAATTTATTTAGTGAAAACAAAATTTCCTAAAATAAAAATTGTCAATAAATGTTATTACCCTAATTTTTAATTTTTTTATTTGTAATAGTTATTTTTAAACAAAAATAACTTGCTACTTACTGAAAATCAAATTTAATAAAAATAGTCATTTTAGTTAATCTAAAATATTGTAGCTAATACTAACTTGTATCTGATAACACAAATTTTACTATTCTCACTCAGGTTAATTATAGAATTTTTAATTATATTTAAAACATAGGTTAGCTAGTGCTGATGTTCAAATTAGCTATTCTTAAATGTGCATGTCTGATATATTGTAGTATTTATGCTTACTCACTATACTTTATTATAGTTGATATTTATTTGTTACAGGTCCCTGAACGAATTGTAACATTGTCCGATCTTGATTTTAGTGATAAAGATTTATTATCCAATTTGGGCAACATTCGAAAACAATTAGATATAGATCATCAAAACTTGAAACAAAAACTTAAAAATTCTTAGTAAACAGCATAAGTGTGTTAATACACATTTCATTGTTTACAATACTCTATTCCTAGTTTTTATGTCATTATTATTATTATAGTAAAAATTTATACATATATATATATATACATACATTAATGTACAATTATTTTACCAATTAAAAAAAGTGATTTATATTATTTAATATTTTTTAAATTTACTATGTGCAACACATTTTTTTATAATACAGATATTATTTAAGCATAATTTTGTTTTATATTTACATTTAACATGATGCCTTTCACATACTAAGATTCGTACATATTTCAGTTAATTACAATAAAGTATTATGGTTTATAAGAAAAATTTTTATGAACCCTCCCATACAGGAATATTTTATAAGTTTTTAGACTTCTTGCAATATAAATTACCTTAAAAGTTAAAAAAAATGCAAAAAGTGCTGCCGGCGGTAGCCAGGGTTGGAACCCTGGTACCGCGCACTCTGGAGCACCGATCACGCTTGACCGCACCACATTTAATTTTAACTGACGGTCGTAAAATAGGTCTATTTAAGATACACCAAAAATATGTAAATTTCAAAGTTGATTATCTCTGGAATTAGGACGCATTGGCACAAACGCTCGAATAAGGGTCTTTTAATTTCTCATAAATAACATTTATTCGCAATTTGAAGAAAATCCGTCACGCCATCACTGTGACCTCCCCTTGTGAGTATTTTTTTTTTTTAACAGATAATAACAAAAAAAAATTAATCTAAAAGAAAACTAAATATTGAGCAAATACTATCAACTTTGCCCAATTCGCAATTGTTCGAACAACATCACAATCAACCTGTGTATGGTGAAGCGTTGGTTTTCGATTTGTTCATCAATTTGAATGGCAACGGATCAACCAACTAATATATTTTTGTATGGGAGGCTTTTTATTTATAACAATTATAGACAAAATATGTACTGTATTTATAAATATAATTTGTGAATTGAAATCCGCTTAATTTCTTTAAGAGTTTAGTTTCTCACTAAAAAATTAAATGTTAAAAGTACATTACATTACTGATCCAGGTAGTATAGTTTTAAGCAACTTTAATTAAGTAAACTATGTCAATTTACTACCATATTCATTATAAAAAATATAAATTATTTTAATTTACCTCATTTTTCATTGTTAATGCTGAGTCAGCATTAAGAATAATTACTGAATTCACATATTTTTACACTGTAACGTTTACATATAATATAAATATTTTTACAACATGACACATGTAATAATAATACTTGATGACACAAATGTTATTTTATTTTTATAATGACACAAAGACTAGGTATCAACCTTTTTTGTTTTAAGTTATGAATTATAACTGTTACTTTATTTAAAAAAAAAATTATGGATACATCAAAATATTACACAAGCACAAATGTTACTTTTATTCAAGCTCATTACTTATAAAAAAAAAATTATATACATCGTATTTAAATAATAATAATAATCGAGAACATAAATTATAATGGAAATTTTCAGTCTTAAAATCATAATTATTGTATTGGCTCTCAATTCTCGTTTGAATAACATAATAAAATGAAATAATTTCTCAGTCATCATCATCTAAAGTTAAATCAATACCTAAAACAAACAAATTTAAATAGTTATTATATGGATTGATTAGTGGTTCAGATAGTGTCACATAAAATCAATGTTATGTAGTGAACCTAGAAAACATTTTTCTAAAACTAAAATTACCTTTTTTTTTTAGTTAGTGTAAAATTGCAAATTTTGTATTCAATTTTTTTGGTATTATGTGTAATTCAGTATAATGCACACAAAAAGTTTAAATCAGTCAATAGATTAGGGAGTATTTAAGTAAATAAAGTACCTTTTAAGTACTTTATTGGGCCAAAAATTATAAAAATTTCCTCTTCCACTTCAAAATAAAAGAAAAAACAACCAATAAATTTACATATTTTTCAACTTGAATTAATTCCAAATATGTTTGGATTGTGCTTTATTGATAGTATTATCAATATATGTTGAATAACTAAAAAAATATCAAAAACCATTTATTCTAAAAGGGGTGCAAACTTTTTCTTTATTTCACTAGTTCAAACATAGCTTTAGGACTCAGCCTGAAAATTAAACTGAAGGTATATCTAGTAGGTATTTTCTCAAAAATCTTTAGTCACTGTTTTTGTAAAAAAAAATAATCACCCTTTTTAGACTGTATTATTTTCAAAATTGATTTACGTAAATGAATCGGCACTCAGCCACCAAATTATTAGAAAAAGTACTATCAACCCTAATCGTAACTTGCCTCATACTAAAAATATAGCGAGTGCAAGTTTTACCATTAAAACTCAAGTCTTAGGTACACTGAGTACATCACTTAAGTGTCTTTACTGGAAAGTGACTACTTTCAGTGAGAATAATTACTAAAAACCTGTCATCTCTACGAACCCAGTTTTTTAACAGGTAAAATAAATGTAAATTAAGTATTATTACTAATAATTGTGGTATACTTATGAAACATTTTGAACGTTTGGTTAATTGTTTATACTTTTAACACGATACTTAATTTCATTTAACTATATACTATTAATTTACTACAATACTCACTCTCAGTAACTACATAGTTATAAGTTTTCAAATCACCAGACGAAGAATATCTATTCTCAAAGCCATTAAACCCTGGAGTACTACTCATAGATTTATAACCCGATATTATAGGTAATTGGCTAGAGGGTGGGTGGATGGCAATTTTTGGTGGATCAACATATGCAACAAGCTGAAATATTAATTGTTTAATTAACAAATTATCAAAACAATACAAAAAAAAACTACACAATACTAGATTGGTAATTTAAGCAATGCCCAATCCACAATGAAATACCCTTGTACTTTGAAGTAAACAATACTTTAATTTAATAAAAATAATTTTAAATTAGAAACTAGGGGTTACGGTTATGAACAGGTAAAAGTATCCTTGTTTGTTACTCGGGTATTGAAAAAATAAAAATAAAACAAAAAATATTTAATAAATATCCTGGTAACCCCTCCAGTTATCTGTCAAAAATACCCGGTCTTCATATTTTGTAACCTCTAATATGTTTTAAAATTTAGTGTAAAAATATTTTATTAAGTAGAAATAAAATAATTTTATAAGTAGTAAAAATTAAAAAATTGTGGTTAAGTTAAGGTTATAAACACACTGACATGTTTGACTCATTTACAGATTTAAAGACTAACGATTAGTACTCGTCCTTTTTAAATACAATACAGTGAAAAACCTATGGAAAAGCATTACAATATTTATCTATTTACACATCTAGCTCATTGGAAGTATATATTTAAAAATTGGATATTTTTCTTGAGAAAGTGGCCATACAGCCTATTTATAAAAAAGTTTCCTGAAGTCTTAATTAAAAATAAAAAATAATTTATTAAATATAATTCCAAAATATAATAAAGCCTGAGTATTATTGTTAATTGGTGTATTTCCTACAATTTTACTTGTATTAATAATATGAGTATTTAGTGTAAATATACATTTATAGTTTTGTTTAATTATAAAAAATAAACGCATTTTAAAGCTAACATTTTATTTTACATTTTTGTAGGTAATGAAATTATTCAGTAATGAGTTTGTTTATTTTATTAAACTGTCCTAACACCATTACAATTTTTTTTCACTGTATTAACTTATCATCAGTTACAAACTATATTACTTTGTCTACAACAGTAGTAGAATCAAATAATTTTGGTGATATCTAAAAAAAAATAGAATACTATTATGATAGTGATTATCATCTCAAGATGGCAACGTTGGGCTGGAGTGTCGTTAAGCTAACATGAGAATGAGTGTGATAAGTATGAGTTACTATTTCTAAAAAGTGATTCGAATTTCTAACTTATTTTTATATTTTATTGAAGTAATTAAAAACAGAAAAGATTGGATCAAAGAAGTCAATAAAAAAATAAGCTTACCACCACTTATATTATTACCACTATTATTTGTTAGTTAAATTCTTAATATTAAAAATAGAATAGGATAAATTGTATAGATATTGCAAATGGTGTTGTTATATTAGCCAAATAGGAAATATTAAAGAATTTAAATTGAAACAGTTATGATTTTTATCAATTTTATTGTTTGTTGAAAATGAACAATAAGCCTCAAGCAAAGAACAAAGACAATAATGTTAATGTTAAAGCATACATAAATCCCTAAAATTCATGCTATTTATACGTACAAAATTTAGAAAACGTTTGAAATACATAGAAAGTACAACACGTATTCTATTTGGCCAACCCTGGAAAAAACAACAAATAGTTTTCAACTCTTAAACTATGGGTCACTGCTTAAATATCCAACTGTAAATAAATAACTTTTGTTCGCAATTAAAAATGTTTAAAATTATACTTACTTTTACGTCATCGTCATCACTATCACTACTGTCTAAAACAATTATCGCATCTTCACCTTGTTGTGTCAACGCCAATGTCTCATTTGATTGAGATGCATTGCCGTTAATATTTTCTGTAACATTACTATTTGACTGAACAGTGGCACTACAAGGTTTCTTCAGTTCTTTAGTGGGTGTTACATCGTCACATTGCGCAGTAGACGCATTGCTATTAGTTGACACCACACTATCATTTAAACGTCTTCTCTTTCGATCTACAGGCCCTTCTAAACAATTACAATTCATCATTATTTATTTATTATTATTTTTTTTAGTATAATAATTTATTCTTTGAAATGATTACATTTATTATATGAAGAAAAGCTTGTAGTATAAAAGAGTAAGTTGTGGGTAAGAAATAAATAGTTATAAATAGGTCTACGGAGTGATCCATTTGATGTAAGACACTCATTTTTATAGAAAATATGAATAATTCGAAAATTATAATTTTCCTGTACTTTTTGTTGTATATTTTTCAATACTCAAAAAATGTTCACTGTCATTGATTGATTATACGTTTAAGAAGTATGAACTTTGTTTTTTCAAATGGAAATGTATGTTTTTATCAATTCCATAAATATGTAGACTAAGAAAAATAAAAAAAAGGTTAGGGTTTGAATTTTTAACTTTCATCAATCTCTTTTGGTATTGTAAAGATTTGAATTTAGGATCAAAATTCGTTCGGTTTTTGCAACAGTGGCCTATTAAATAATAACATTGACCCCGTCAATAATGCTGTCATCGTCACTGAATAGATATATAAGGTTCCCAGTTGTCTATCATATCTTGAAACTCAAATCATATTTCATTGTGTCGTATATTAAGAAATAAAGATAAACCTATTAATAGAAATAAAACAGTATAGAGATTTATGGAGAGAATGTTTAGCTGGCTGATCCCATTTGAAAAGGATATGCCGAAGAAGAAGACTATTTATTATGATAACATTATTTATTTATACGAATTCATTTTGTCTAGCTAATCATATAAAGCTAATACATGACGTAATGTCTAATAATGAATCGTACCTCCTGTAATAGTTTGGCATTGTCCACAATACCATCTTTCTTCACACAACTTAATTTGACCACAAAGCAGATGAGTTCCACTTGAGCCACAAGAGTAACATAGTTTTATTTCCCATGGTCCACTAAAACAACATTATTATGTGAATTGCAAAAGAAGCAAAGAAAGAGCAAGTGAAATTGTGTTACTTACGAATCTTGTTGAAATTTTCTTTTTTGAGGATGTGGACACAAACAATTTTCTGCATCACATTCAGAGTGTCTTTCTAACAATTCAGCATAAGCGTTCGGCACCCTTTCCCATGAAGCGTCCCTGTGATTATATTTTTTCAGGTAACGACTGTCTTTATTGTAGTTTTTTTTATTTGTGGCGTCACAATTTGAGCGCAATTTACTATTCTCAAAGAAATAAATACATATTTCTTTATTGCTTGAATTTAATTATGATTTTATGTTTATATTATTATGTATGTTTTATTATGAAATTTGCTCTCTTTAAAACTTCTCAAATAAGTAGGTCATGTGAGTGGTAGATGAATATCTTTATAATAAAAGGTATTATTTTTAAAAATAGATTAAGTAACTGAAATCAAAATGATTGGCCTAATATGAAACCACAAACAATCAACAAATAAATTATGTAATTAAATAAAAACTTAGTGCACTATTAATTACTATATTTTATAGTTAGACATTTCCACCTATATAACCCCATTATGATTGTGTAATAAGAAAGTCAAGTTAGTGTAAATAAGGAATAGGAAGACAAGTATTAGTTGTAAAATTGTAAATATAAAATCACACGTGTATGTACTACATATTATGCTGTGTAATAGTCGGTGGTCAGTAGTCAATAGCCGTAATTAATAATTAGCTGTGTTATAGTAAAACGGGTGTAATCTTTGTCTTCTTCTTTCGCAGTTAAAATAAACCTAAGTGTTATATATCTTTTTCCTTACGATTTAATGATGCTCTGGGGAATAGCCAAATCAGACACATAACAACCCATTAACCTTAAACTCTGTTATATTACAAAGTGTGAATAATATACCTGCAACCCAAGAACTTTTATCTATAAAACAAAATTCACAATAAATAAAAAGTAAATCCCTTATAAATTGTGAAAATAATAATCAAAATAAAATAATATGGTATGTACATCAATCTTTTAGAGATTTTAATTGAAAATAAGTTACTTGTCACACATTTTGTTAAACCCTTCTAACTTTTTTTTTTATAACATTACTTTAGAATTCCTATAAAGTAAACTTAAGTTAAGCAAATAATAATTGTATTTAAAAACAGAAAAAAAAACCATTTTAGCTGTTATTCCATATTTGACATTTTTCACCAGTATTAACAAATTTTCATTATAATTTTAGAATTAATAATTAATAATTTTTTTTTTTTTTAAATGTGAAAAAATAAATATGCTTAAGTATGCAAAATAAATTGTTGGAGTTGAATTATCAACAAAACATAACTCAAATTAGTAGTTTATTTAGTTATTTCTTAGACCATTCAGTAAAAACATGCAAATAAATGAACTTCTAGGTCCTACAACTTATCAAAATTTTAAATGCTATAAGTTTCCTTTTTTTTTATTTATTTATTTATAAATAAAAGTATTGAAAAAAAGTTCTATATAAAAAAACTATAGGTATTGAAAGTAAAAAAAAAAAAAAATTTCAACCAAATCAAATGGTGTATGATTTCAGTCCGTAACCCCAATGTGCACATTATTATTAAACATATTCAAGATGTTAAAAAATCAGTAAAAAACATCTTAACATAGTGAAATAATTTTCTCCCGTAATTTTATTTATATAGAAGTTATTTCTTAATAATAATTGGCTTCCAAAAGTTTTAGCTAAATTAAAATATGGTATTTATTACAAGTATCTTGGGAGTCAAATGGATAAATAGAAATATTCATCTACCGCTAACCAATTATAAGAGAACATTTCTGAAGGCCAAGATATTATAATAGGTTCTTATATAAAACACACTATTTTTAACATGAGAACTTGGTCAACGCTGCTCAGGACACCATATTATCTCCCCACTTGATTTCACCAGGCTTTTTTATAAATCAATTCTTAATAAATGTCATTTTATTTTTAAAAATTTGGTTTAATGTTTAACTGTGCTTGATGAAATCATGTTATTATATTTTTAACTTTTAATTATTAAAAAAAATATTATAAATATTTTTAATTTTAATTATCTAAAAAAATAGATGTATATTATACTATACTATACTATTTAATAAAATAGTACAGACTATTCTATTCAATCTACTATAAATAGGACACCGTCAATTGGATATTAAGACATTTGGGTTTTGGACAATGAAAACTTAATGAAAATGGAAAATATTTTAATTAGTCAATATTACAAATACATAAAAAAATGTTTAGGATGAATTGCATATAATAGTTTAATTAGGTATTGAACACAATATGTTTAAATAATAATAAATTAGAAAAGTATTTTTAAAAGTTACTAGTTAATTTTTACATTAAATTGTCCTTACATCCAAAAGACAGAAATAAACGAGACATTATTCCATTTACATTTGTCTATTCTGTTGTTTTAAAAATTGTAATATAATTTTGAACACTGTGTAAATTATTGACATATATTAAAAAAAATGCCTTCAATAATTTCAGTTGATAAGGGTATGTTTGTAAAGTTATTTATACTTTTGTTACTTATAAAATAAAATTTGTTAAATTTACCGTGATGGTATGTATATTCCAAGAGTTAACATTCTAGCTTTGAATGTTTCGACATTGTTGCATAATGGACACTTGAAAAAGTATCCAGCACTTAACGCTAAATCCTGAATACATTTTCGGTGAAACCATGCATTGCGTTTACAACAAGGGGCCCATAAAGACGTCGGCATAGGTGTTGCTTTTACTTCGTCTTTACAAATTGCACATTGAACATTCACAGAGTCTTGTAATTCTTGTAGTTCAACTGTTTGTGTTATTCTATGTTGCGAACAAAATGACCTGAAATCAATTTTGATGTAACTGATGTTAATAACCCATGAAGATATAATTAGCAAGAACTCACTTGAAAGTCTGATAAAACTGATGCATTGACCCATTTTCAATTCCACATGGAAGATGAAACACTTTCCTACATTTAGGAGCACAACAAGATATTGTTGCTCCTTCTTTTTTACAATAAATGCATACCTGTAATGAGTGTGCAAAATTATTACAAACTAATAAATACTTATTTAAAACTTATATACATACAACTTTTGATCCTCGTTCAAGTTCAGATCTGATATCTTTTGCTAGAAACCCCCATATTCCATCATTATCCCTACCTCTTTGTACAGCTCGAGATGAAAGAAGCTGAAAATAAAAAGTAATATGTTTTAATTTAGAATAACAGTTATATATTGCGGTCACATTCTTACTATGCAAAAATAATGAACGACTATATCATTCAGCTGATACAAGAAACCATAAAGCTTTTCGCTAATCTCTTTTCTTCCACAAAACATACATGCTTTACCATGTCTAAGGCCAAGTTCGACCATCTGATCTTTAGGCATAGGTTGACGAGCAGATTGTCTGCGGACTAGGGGGCGGGAACCTACAATTCAAAAAAATCATCAAGCATTTAGTTTGCAATGTGTCAAAAATCACAGACAAAAAAAAATTTGTATATCTAAATACAATTTACTGGCACCTTTTTTATTGCAATCTTTTAATGTTTTTTTAACCTGATTACAAATCTTAAATCAGAGATCTGCAGACTCTTATAATTTAAAAGTTTTAAATACTTTAAGAACTATTGTTGGGAAAAACGCCGCTTAGATTGTATCACCACCCAGTTGCAGCAAGCTACAGCGCTCAGCGATACGAGTAAAAACAATAACAGTTACTTAATAACATAGTATATTAATCAGTGTATCTCAATAAATTATTTTCTGTGTCTATCGCTCATTTATGTGTCTTTCTTGTGTTTTTTTTTTTTGTTGATAATTTGAAGGGTAAGCTTGAAGTTTTGGTTAGTTGCGCTTGCCGAGTTGGCTTTTTTATTCCCTTTAGTAAACTATTTTTTCCTCTGAAAACGTGAGCCTCTGTCCTAACAAGAGTCTCGTAGGGTTTTCCATAATATAATGAACATACTGTAGTAGCACGCATATGCTTCTATTGTGTCGCTGATGACTGATCACCGCAGTTAGCTACGACGGGATCGTAAAGAGGGTGTCTCTTGCAAGAATAATTTTTAAAGTTCAAATAGCTATAGAACAAAAAAAGTAATCGAATTTCTGACTTCCGATATGTAATTAGCGTAAATAAACTTCACGATAACAAAAACAAAATCGCTAAATAAAAGGTACCAGGCAAACTGTATATGTTCCAAACATTAAATGTGCTCAACACCCATCACTTGGAATTAAAGGTAAAAACTGAGAACTTACTTCTCCTTCTCAATGGCGGCATGATGAGGATAACTTTCTAACCAATTTTAATGTCACATTGCAAAGTGTGAGTGGGTCATAACTTTAAAATTTAAAAGTAATAACATCATAAGTATGGCATGTGTAGTTGATAAGACATAAAACGACAAGTTTTTTAACACTAGCGAGGATCTGAATATAGGTTGACAATTGACATAGAAAAATGAATGTTAGGAAATAGCATAATGCATTACACTATTACAGTAAACGGTAAATATCAAATGAAAATATGAAATATAATACAAAATAAACATTAAATATAAAGGCCACCACTATTGGCCAAGAGTCTCAATCAAATATACGTGCGATTACCGTCTTGGTAGCAATCAGTGTAGTCAAAGCGTCGTTAAACATTATCCCCACAACAGGTAGTAGTCGACATAATTCGATAATAATATTTAGCAATGAATTAATTTCAACGGCATCCCAATTACTTTTGATTGAATTTTATTTTATATAACAATACATATATTTTTTGTAATTTTATTTGTACAATTTTACTATTCGAGAGCTAAAATTTTAATTTTGAAAAAATTATTGCAACATTTCGATTATGAATAATCGATTATCGATCATATGTTTCGATTATTCCTATCTCTCGTTAATAATGAATACCAACCGTTTTATGATCGTTTATAATAATCAGAATTCAGAACACCTAACCTTGTTGCACGATAAGCAACCTGACAACAATAGAATTTGACTATTTGGCGGGAAGTAGGAACAATGTCTAACCACAGAATTGATTAAAGCAGAAGACCCACTTCCAATGTAAACAAAAACGTGCAGCCATTTTCCTATTAGTTGTATTCATAATAAATAATCAATTATAAATGTAATATACAACTAATAATAATAATATGTAGATCATGACTTAATAAACTTGCTATATTACGAACGTTTCCTATCTGCGCATTTTCACACGTTTTGCCTCGGGTCATGAAGATAATATTAAAACTTATAATGAGAACTTAACACGGCAAAATACTTCCATAGTTCCGTTTCCAAGTCTGGGGCAATTTTCCTGCGCGGTATTATCCTACAATCATACCTGTTGAGTTAGTCTAATTAAATCAGTTATATCATGGACATAACATTTACTAATTCACAAACGAGAACATGGCCGCTACGTTTTTGTATGATAAGTATTGTTACCGTCACCCGTGTTAATTTTTACAAGTGCCCGGGACCTGACTGCAAATGTCGGAAGTATAAAAGATTTAAAACTGCTCTACTTTGCATTCAGTCAGTGGCGTAGCAACCGTGGGTGCAGGGGGGCAGCTGCCCCTGGGCGCATTCTATTTAAGGTGTTTTCGTACGGTTAACTATACAGATTAACAATATGTAATATAGGACGCAAAACAATTTTCTTGCTCCTAGGCGCTTTAGTCTCTAGTTACGCTTCTGTGTATTTTTCTACATTTCCATGTTTTCCATTATTCTAAAAGATAATGACGTAGTTTTAAAACTAATATCACAATTTTGTTTTAAAAATTTTAGTATCGAAATGCAAAACATGAATTTATTATTTAAAACAAATTTTGAACATCCATCATCGAAATTTGGAAATTTTAACCAGTATCGAGTAATTGGGGCAAAACGTAGGGGACAACGATCATATTAGTAATTGATCAGTCATTAAGGCGTATAAAATATATGAGTGTTTTAAGTATGTATTCGATTTCATTTTAAAAATGTATAAATAAAAGGCAGTAATAAGTAATAATCGTGTAATTGTGTATTTAATTATTATTTTAGTAACTACCTACATCATAGACCTGTAGGTCTATGGAATATATATCCTTTTTGTTTTTAGCAATCCAAAAATTGGTAACGCTCTAAACACTTATGAAGTACATGATGATTAATTTTACTCGCGTTCACGATTTAAAATATATTAAGTAAAAAGTGTACCTTGAAGTTTGAACCGTACCTGTGAGCTGCGTCCAATTGTCGCATATCCGTTTAAAAGACCCGCAACCCCATAGACAGTATAAACATTATATTATACTAACCACTGAAGTCTATGAGGTGCAAGTCACACCCCAAAATATGCATAAATCATAATACTCAATAGACAATACCATAATTATAGTAAAGATATAAAATCTACTTGAACCCTAAACCATAAAAATTATACACTTCTTGCGTACAGATGTTGTCATCTTCAGCACTAACAACAGACTGAAGTAGATTTTATATCTTTACTATATATTTAACCATAAGTTTGCTAACAGTTTTTTCCAGAATACTACAATTTTTCATAAGTAGGCGTCTAGTGAATATCTTGTTACGTCTGCGGCCTTTGCAGATACCAAAACACGAAGTTGTTGTAGCTGAAGATGAATTTGTTATAAATAAAGAAAGAATACTTTAAAACAACAGTAAAAATGTAAGTTTTGTATTTTAAACACACTAAGTAATTGATACACAAAATTAATAAAATGTTCCGTCCAGGTATGATAAACATAGGGCGCACTTCTGAGTACGGACCAAATGAATCTGCTCGCAAATGGCGATGTGGCTCTCCCTTTTATGCCAATGAAGGCGGATCTGTAGTGGCTGGCTCCCAAGGACACTTCGAAAGTGGTTTGACCTTTTCGATTCTTGTGAAATTTTCCAGTCCGTGTGTGAATCCAGTTCGTTTGTCTCTGTCTGATGGTGATGCCATCTTTTGGCAAGTTGCCTATTTACAATACGCTGAACATTGTCGGTTTTACATATTAAATTTATAATTTACTGCAAATATTTAGTGTATTTTGTACATTTTTTATAATATCCTGTTGATTACATAGTATACAGTTTAATACAATTGTTCCACAATGGTTATTACAACAGCCATTGACATATTATAAGGCCTTAAATTCTTATATCGATCTATTATTAATTTTTTAATTCGTTCTTCAATTTTCCTTAAATATAGGTTGGAAAATTTGGTTAGGATATCCGATATTGGCTTCGAGTATCATGTTTTTAATATTTTGTATAATAATTCCAAATTTGTTTTAACTAAAAACAAAACAAAAATAAACTTTTTCTTAATTTCCCTATTTTTTAAACTTAATTCTGGTTGATGTATACATCCATTTTTATATGGAAAAACTAATAATACACGATTATTAACATAATAATGATATTAATTTAAAATATTTTATTTTTTATTTTTACAAAGACTATCTTCTAACGTACCGATCGTTTCCAGATACGTCGCGCCAGCTCCATATAGGCTTGATGAAAAGTGGTCTTATTAATTTGGTTGTTAATTGTAAAAAGAAATTATTCATATTATGTAAGTTTCGTTACAGTGCGGCGTTATTTTATTTAATTACTTAAAATTGGGGTTTCCGAATAGGCGAATAGGCAAACTGGGAATTGGGATACCGGGCAAACTATAAACAAAAGTTAACATAATATAAATTTTTTTAAATTTTTACAACCAAATTTAATAATTATTGTTTAACAAAAAAAAACTAATACTTTCTGCGTTGTATTACGATAAGTTTGTTTCTAGAATATAATATGATTTTTTTAATGTTTGTAAATTGCATGCAAACAATAATATGAGACTTTTGAGTCATGACAGTGTATGGCCTTCTTTTCTAAGTCTCCAAATGACCAAATGGCATGTGTTAATTTTGTATTAATTATGAATATAATACATTAGTTATTCCAAACATTTGTTACTAATATAATCTATACAGTATACTAGGTATATTGAATTTAAGCTGTGCGCTACCTCATTATCTAATTTGTATAGAAAGAAATAATGTATACCTATAATAGGTGTACACATACCGCAATTATAGTAATTTCATTCGTTGTGATGTATATTTATTATTCTAAGCGACAAATGTTGAAATAATAGATAATAGTAATTTTATTATTGTTGTATGATAATTTTTAAATAATTAAAAAATTGTCAAGGTTAGCATAGCAGGCTTAGTACTAAATTTTTTGTGTTTTAGTTTCTGTATTTTTTTATTATCAAATGAAATGTAGTTTTGTTAAACTACAGCATCAAGTCCCAAGTACTTAATACTTATCGGTAAATACTACCAGAAACTCGAAAGACAATGAATGTGTTAATATTAAACATTATCTGTGTAACTTGTTGTATCAGCATAACCAGTAAGTTTTCAACGTCAAAATACCAATAAGAGTAGATAATTTTTTCTTTAAATAATTGTAGGTTGTTCGGCAAAATGCAGGCGAAATATGCAAGATGGAATAGGAAAAGAAGTTTGTTTAAATAGTCAATGTGAATGCAATCATCAAAAGATTTTTGTCTATGATGGATTAGGAGCCGATTTGGATGAGTCATATTTACACGAGTCGGCAAAACTTGTGACAAGGGTTAATCCATATTCCTTAATAGTATAGTATAATATTTTATAATGTAAGGAGGACATTATACGGTATAATTCTAATTTTAATGCGTAAAAATTTCCTTATGCAGGATGTATTTCACTCATACATTGATGATTTTAGAGCAAAAACAACTATTATAAAATCAAAACAGGATGAAATTTTCAATTCATTTTTTATTTTAATATGTCCTAGAGGTAACTATTTTAAAACAGTAAAAATCACTTTTTTCGGCACTAAATATTAAGCTAAATAATTAACAAAATAAAAAACGGTTATGCCATTCTTTCCAAATCGTCATAATCATTCAGTTTCATTATAGGTATTTTGCTCTAAATCACCATGTGGCATGTACCGAGTAAAATTTCCTCTGCGTAGCTACGTTTAGATTAAAAAAATGTTTAAAATCACTTTCAATGATGCTGTTATCAATTATCAGCCAAAAATTAACTTTTACATTATATCATTAATACGTGTCATAGGTGGATCAGCTTAAATTAACAAGCCAAAGAGACGTTGGGAGTTTGCCGAAAATAAACCACTTTAATCAGGTATTCAGTTGATAGACCCTAAGTTAGCTATACATTTTGTAGTTAAATATATTTTTTTTTACTTTTCCAAATTGTACGTCTAGGGCACATGGGATTCTATATTGAATATTGTTAAAAACAAATTTATGTTAATTGATGACGACCTGAATGATCTGAAAAAAGAATTAACACAAAAACCTGATTTACTTGATGGGCTGTTATGGTTCGTTAGTCTAGATCCTGAACACTTGACTTGGGAATATATTTTTAATTATTTAAATAAATCAACTCCTAGTAGGAGTGCAGCTTGGAGGAATATAGTTAATGATCTTCAAGAGAAAGAAAGGCGAAGGAACAATAAAACAGAAATTCATACTACTTTAAAGATTCAACAGATTAGTTGATTTGTACACAAATATTAATTCACTGAATACTCAAAGTTAGGCATGATAGTCATATGAACTTAAATATCAATCAATCAAATAAAGAACACTTGTTAACTTTTATAATGTCAAAGAAAAATCCTGAGAAATTAGCGAAGAAAATGAAGACGCTAAGCTAGCTGATGTAAAATCACAATAAAAAGTAGTCGTGAGCAATAGATTACACAAATATTTAATGATTGAAATGTTAAAAAAGTATTTTAGATTGTTAAATTTTAGTTAATACTTATTAGTTATTATTAACTAAGAATTCATAATAACACACTAAAATAGAAATGTGATAAGATAAAAATTACACTACTAAACAATAAATATAAATTAAAAATGTGATTTAAAAAAAAATTTTAATTTCAAATTAATTATTTTACTTATTTTAAAAGATTTTTCTTACTATACTCCATCATTTACTATACAGATACAAAGTAAAATAGTTGTATTAAATTAAATAACAAGAATGAAATCTAAATCGCTCTTCAAACTTCCCTTAAATAGTTGCATGGTTGATAGTTTATAAACATAATCGGTTTCGGATTAAGTAAACATGTAATCCAAAAAGTGTTTCCTGGTCAATGCCTAATACTTTATGACTTATGTTAAGAAATACTAATTTTTATCAGTGTTCTGGTTTACACTAAATTTTATACAAGTTATTTTCAAAATGTCGTTATTCTCATATGAGCCAATAAAAACATTCTATTAGTTTATTTTAGCGACAGCAGCTAAAGTGAGAAAAATATTTAGTACTACTATAAACCATAGTAGCTTAAACTATAAAATAAAAACAACAGCATGCATAAGCGTTTTAAAGATCAGATTTTTTAATTTACGTTTTTTCCTCCCAAAATCAATATTTAGAGTGTGAAGCCAATAATGTTTTTTTAGATTAAAAGCCAAATAGTATATAGTAGCATATTATAAAGTACAATATTTAAGATTACTTATATATTTTCTCTATCGGTAATAAAAGAGAACAACTCACAATTATTAAAGATTAAGTATAAAAATTGTTTTTATAATACCACCACACATCCCATATACAAATCATAATTGATAAATATACATTATGAAAATTTAAATTATTATGTGATGTGATTTTAAAATATACCTACAACTCTACACAGTAATAACAATCATAACATAACAATAGTACAAAATATATATGGAATATATAATTTATTTATTTAT
The DNA here is from genome assembly GCF_023614345.1 of Adelges cooleyi. Lineage (NCBI taxonomy): Eukaryota > Metazoa > Arthropoda > Insecta > Hemiptera > Adelgidae > Adelges > Adelges cooleyi. The sequence goes on along the minus strand of NW_026096579.1, from coordinate 10,103,133 downwards.
ATACAATATGTTGGTACCTATATATGTATACAATATACATTATGAAAAAATTATTAATTATGTAGAAGGTTTATATTTTGTAAAACATACATTATTGCATTTAAAATTATACAGGTAAGATAATCTAAAAAAAATAATGCGTGTAGATAATTGAAAAAAAGTTACAATTTTTGTTTTGGTATTAAGTCATTGTTTTAACTACACGTATACCTAGTTGTTAAATAATAACACTGATAGGTAATATCTGTTGCATCATGTACAATATTTTACTAATTGCGATTTTTTTTGTCGTAATCATCATTATTACAAATTATATCAGTTATTATCTTGTGGTTTAGCACATTTTTAAAATGACAATTTCAAACACTAATTGTAAGTGATTACTAGATTTTAATATTAGTACTATATGTTAAGCTTATTAAAAAATATTAAATTATTAGCTTTTTATTAACTATTTATTTGGGACCATTAAAATGCATACTCAACCTAAGTAAAGTTAAATATACATTGTAAAAGGCTTATAACATATATTCTATTTTTTTTTCTACCACTTGGACAATTTAATACGAGGGTCGGCCCTAGGGGTATTTTTGACCTGCTTTAATATTTTTTCTTATAAGGAGCTAGAGTGAGAATATTTGTGAGAGAAGGAAAGCAAATAAATATACACTCGAGGGACACAATGCAAGATCTTTTATTATTATATATAAAACCCTCGACACGGTCCACGGGGGTTTCTTTTGTGATTGAAAATTCCAACAGACTCCATGTTCATTAAGGGGTTCAAAAACACGCTCCATTGGCTGAACCAGGTGAATAGTAATAAAAACACCTGCGTCGAAGAGGTGGAAATGGCTTCAAAAAGTAATCTTATTGGTCAGTGGTCACCTGGTTTTACCTGAATGGTCATAGTGAGAAATATAGGTATTACATCATTATGAATTTTATTTTTACTTATGTATTCGTCCATTAATACATTTTAACTATTACATTAATACGTCATATTATCTATTTATAAACCTAAGTCATAGGTACATATAAATGTATTACACATTCCTTTTAACTTATTTATCAGTACATCGAAACATAGTTGGTAATATAGTTATAGGTAATATAGACAATCAGTTTTTATATTTCTATTTGTTTGTTGTTCCACCTAATCTCTTAATAATATTATAAATTATAGTGAAGTTAAACTACCTATTTATACTTATTAGTATTATTCTACGAATTACATTTATTCTAGCCTTTATACGGATCCTTTGAGTAAAAAAAATAACATTCTAGTTTCAGTACATTTTTTCAGCTATCCACCTTCAATGCAGTTGTTCGCTTTATTTAGGAACCAATTATATTTCTGAATGCAACAACAAAAAGGAAGTTGACTTATAACGGTCGTACGGGGAATGGTGGTGACTGCCGAGATATGTGTTTTTATGCGATGTATGTGTGTGTTATATATATATATATATATATGTATTTAAGGGTAGCATTCAGACAAGATATGAGAAACCGGGTGTCTCGTGGCCATCAATCATGGCGAGGTCCAGGAGGCTCCTCCCGCGCAGATGTACAAAATTTCGACTATGCTCTGTTCCAAAAGAGTGTAGATGTACCCAACAGAGATTTGTGCGGCGGAGTGGGAGACTACCAAACCCCCCCACCCGCTGCGCCGTTCTTAATTTAGATCATGTTCAAGGACCCGCCATATTATCTTGGTTTGTATACCGTCAGTGGCGATCGCAGTCCCTTTCTGAAAGGAAAAAATATATTCCAGTAGATAACCCAACGCCCCGCCGCCAACGGACGATATTCGTATTGTGACAATTACAGTTTAAAAAACCGTACACCGTTGTAAACATCACCGCTGCAACTATGATGATGGACTCGGATTCTCCGTACAAGCCCAACGGCGATTACCTCATGTCACCTTACAGTTGGCACACGCCTCAAGACTTGCAATTTACCAACTTGCCCAATACCTACCCTTACGACTACGGTATAGTGGTCAAGTCGGAGTACGATGAATGTAGCGGCGGCGGTAGTTCACCCGGTCAGGAACCCGACTCTGTAGAAACAAAAAAAGGTATTATACACTTCTATACACCTACTTGATTAATTTGGTCTTACTTTGGAGTTCGATGTTTTCTAGTAACTACCTGTTTTATGTGGAACAATAACATATACCCAACAACATAAAACGTACAAATATTTATTTTTTATTTTGAAATTATAGTCTATTTTATTAAATAAATAATTTTTGATATAACACAGTGCTGAAAGAATGTATAGAAGTCAATAAAAACGGATTTAGATAGCTAAAATGTAAAGCTTTATTCTAATGGTACTCGTATTATAGAACTATATGTTCACAGCCTCATGGACATACACGTTTAATGTACATTTAAACGCTTCATACCTAAATAATTATGTTCTAATATTATGTACTAGGTATTTAAAAATGAAAACGCAATTTTCAATGAAGTGATTAACCGTTATTCTTTATATTTCCTAATAGTATAACAGAGTACATTTACTATAATTCAGTTATTATATTTGATTATACCTAGTAATAATATCTAGAGTAAGTTTTTAAGTAACCAATTTAGTTGGGAATATAAAGTTCTCGCATCAACATTAATTCAAATTTATTGTCACCAATATCATGGTGCGCAAAAACAGGTGTTAATATGTATAAATGTAATTGAATAGCTGAAGGTATAATTGTATCAAATGGAAAATATTTGTAATAAATATAGTATATCTTAATACTGGATATTTGAATACTAATCATCTCCCAATAAATATGGGGATAATTTATTGATTTGATCGTAAACAAAATTGTTTGATTTAGGTAGAAAACGAACTTCGCGGTCAAAAGAGTTCCAAGCACCAAACAAATCAAGAAGGCGGTCGCCTCAGACACCAGAAGAGATGCAGAGTCAACGGGTTATGGCTAACGTACGAGAACGGCAACGAACACAAAGTCTTAACGAAGCCTTCGCGTCACTTCGGAAAATCATACCAACTCTTCCCTCTGACAAACTGTCAAAAATCCAGACACTTAAGTTAGCAACACGATATATTGACTTCCTATACCAAGTATTGCACAAAGCCAATTCAGACGACATTGCAATGCCTGGCATACACACAGATTCAGATTCTCAACATTCAATCGGTAAGCCAATTTTAATTTATAGCTCAAAATATTATTTACAAAAAATAGTTACCGTATACATGGGTAAGATAGTTTATTAATTCCTTAATATTACGTAATTATTAATTAGTAATCTGCATGTTCTAAAGTGTAATTCACTTATCGGTGTCCGATACCCTATTCTATCGCCTATAGTTAAGGGATATTTAATGAATAAAAATAACGCAATGAGCAAGTGAAATTTAAAAACATTGAAGCTTTAGTAGGACGAGAGATTGAACACGTTAAGAAAAGAAAAATTAAACTAAATTTTAAAGGTAATCAGAATTATTATGTACCACTGAGTACATTTCAAAGAATACATAAAAACTATAGGTGTAAGCAGGATGAAGTGTAAATAGAAAACAAGTTGTTGGCTATCATTTAATACTAGCTTATTCTTTAGCTATAACATTATTTAATAATTGCATTTCACTATAAAATAATTTGGTCTAAAAAAATATTGATGTTTAAAAATTGGATTATTATAAAATAAATTAGTAATAAAAGATTTAAATGTATATAATTTTAGCATAAGACCCGAAAAGTCACAAATCATAGAGATTATATAGTTGTCGTAATGCGGAAGTCTATTTGTATATTGTATAGGATTCAACTGTTAAACGCTATTATTTTCTTTAATGTCTTTTTCAACATGTAAACCTTAAGGATTACGTTAAGAACGTGGTTGTTATTCAATAGAACTATCTGTTTCGGCACACGTCCTTTTTTCGGGGTTGTAAAGAAAAATACCGCATGCAGTCCATTATATTGTTGTAAAATAGAAAAAGTCACGTCTGACACGATTTGGGATTTCGGAAGAACCGTCAACTGCCCTTATACATTTTATTTGATACAAAATACACAAATAAATATAAATGTAAAAATATATACATGAATTATTTAATTTGTAATACCTTTCCGTATTGGTATATTATTCCATATAACGAAAATACATTTTAAGTGAAAGGAATATCTTTATGCAATAATTAAGTGTAAAATAACCGCGAAACTTGTTTTTTGAAGTATAACTTCATCAGCAATGTAATCACAAGAATAGAAATAAATGATGTTTTGCACAATAGAAGTTTAAGTTTTAACTATTAATGTATCCAATAAGTCGCATAATATTATAGGTAAAAGTTGTTTAAAAATCGCAAGACCTGAAAACTCTGTAAAGAGGCTGTATGCAAATAGAATTATGACGTACAGCTGCAAACAATTTAGGTATATAGATTTTAAAAATAATGATGACCAAACAAGACTCATGGAATTTATTTATTACGATGAACTAATTTATTACTGAAAAATCATTATTATTTTGTGTTAACACTTAGCGTATTATATACTTGTGCATAAATCATAAACCCAAAGCTATTTCAAAACAGTAACTTTAAATTTGTAATTGTTATTTTACAGAACAAGGGTCCACTGGAGCAGGTTCGTGTAGCTATGTGGCTCACGAACAGCTTAGTTATGCGTTCAGTGTTTGGAGAATGGAAGGAGAATGGAACAATGTGAATCAAGAATAATTATTATTGTGCGAATTTTTGTTGAATGAAGCGTTTGATCATCGTCAAGTATTGTTTTGAAACTAAGTATTTCCATTTACGTATATTTATTACTATTATATATAATTATATTGTATCGATATATATATATATACATATATTTTTTTACATTAAGTTAATTTTTTTTGTACCGATTTTAAGTTATTAGTTAATTTTTGCTATTTAAAAAAAAAACGAGACCAATCTGTTGTAAATATTATATTATAGTTCTTATTAAGTTTATTTTTTCAAGAAAGTCGGGATTTTTTTTTTTTAATTTTACCCTTGTGTATTTCATCAGCCGGCTGTGTAGTACGGAACATTTGAGACCGCGGTGGGAGTAGGCTGCTCACATGCCATCACATTAATAGTAGTGTATAGATTCTAAAAATAATCATTCGCATCATATCGTACGCGTTCCCCGGGGCAGGCAGATCAATCGATTACATTTTGCGCGTGCACACGACTTAAAATATTATAATAATACACATTGAACCACCAAAGAAAGAGGGAAAGAAATCACACCGGACGCGGTCGATGATGTCGACTTCCTGTGGGCCTTTTACGATCCAGAAAAGCGGCAGCGCTAAATTTATCACCGGCCCATTACTTTGTTCGTGACGCCGACCAACGTCCCTTGTGGCTGAGAAATGTATCTACTGAAAGCAAACCTAGGGGCGAGTAAATTGAAAACAAAGTATAGTTAATAAGTAAAATAATAGGGAATAGAAAAAAAAACTTCGTTAACGACTAAATAATGGCGATTAAAAATTGGCAATAATTCATAACGGACAATATACGTAGGTATAATATAGTAACGGTCTAAATATATACAATTATTATTTAATACCAACATAAAAAACTAAAAAATCGATGTTGGGATTTTTCTCACAGAACACTTAGTTTAGGATATTATGGACTAAATTTGAAAGTCTTGAATTTTGAATTTCGAATACTGATCATAAAATCTCAATGATGCAAAATCTGGTATCATGTGTAGGTATTGATTAAATATTAAAATATAATATGCATTAGCATTGAGCATACGAAATACGTTGTACGACAATCTTTATGATGACCATTAGGTACCACCAAACAAGTCGTGGAAGATGCTAAATTAAAAAATCACCTCGATAATTTTATATTTTTAAGTCTGAGAGAAATATCCTGCGCAATATTATCTAGCGACTAGGCCTATTTATTTAGTCATAGTCATAGGCGGAGATATAGAAAAATTGTAATTAATTTAGTTTAATTAATTAAACCCATTAATTTATACAATGGTTTAATATATAGTTTAATATAAATAATAATTAATAACTGTACGAAGTGCAATACAATTTTTTCATAAAACTATGTAGTTGTTGAGCATAAATAGAAAAAGGTATGTGTGGTCTATCCTGAAACTTTCAGGTTTTTTTAAAACAAGAAGAAATAGTAAACTATTTTATTATTTTAATTAATTATTCAATTACTTTAAATATATACATAATTCCATTTTTTTTTACATGCTTATCTGTAATGAAAATGTATTTCCAACTTGAACATAGGTACATCTAATGAAACTGATTATTTCATGCTTATAGCTAGCAATTATAAAAAAGTATTTTTAAATCTAAAATGTCTAACAAGTATACCTACTAAATTAAAAAGAGAAAAATGTATGGCGCGTCAATAAATCTATAAATTTAATATTTATGTAATTTTATTTACCTACTTGTACCATATTTTCATCATCTGAATCTGCCCTTCAGATTCTCTTTTTTACCCTCCTCTTCTTTGAAACGTGTAATATAAATTATTGATATTTTATAATGATTAATAACGTATGTAAATAATTGTAATAATAATAGTATCAAATAGTATAATAATAATAGTACCATAATTGTAGTAATAATAGTACTGGGAAACTAACATAAAACTATAGTATAAGACTACAGTAAAATATATTTAAAACGCATCCTATCCTAATAGGCGCTATTTAATGCAGAGTCCCTTAATTAAAGTCGGGGCAGACGCATGATTGTGTAACAAAAAAATATTGAATGATCATTAAAAAAAAAAAAACAGTTTGCCTTTCGAAAAATCGTTAAAATAATTTAATGAGTTAAAACGAACCGAAATGTACGTTAATGTGTAAGCCTCCATAACTGCAGAGCAATGGATACACGGACTGGCATTTGGTTCTAATTAGACACCAAAGCAAATCTTCCGGGCTCCGGTAGGCTTTACGGTCGGATTGTGATCCCTGTATGGTAGTGAACGATATAAACGTGTGTCAATCAGGCCGCCACGAGTTTATAAGCAAATGGATCTGTACAAGAAATTGGAAGCAGGAATGGACGACGATTGCGCATCGTTTAGAAAGATTTCTAATTTATCATCTTACTTTACCTCTGCTGGTTATCATACTAAATAAATAATGAGCTGTAATAAGAAACTTAAAAATAGTATATCTGTAGATACTATGTTAGGTACAGGTGCATAACTTCCATGAGAATATCCAATTTGTTTTTGATAAATGTTTTATTGATATTAGTATATATAGTTTTAACACTTATTAAAGAATAAAGCGAACGAATTTCATATTTTAAAGGGCAATATGTTGGCGGATTTTTTAAAATTGAATTTAGTAGGTAATCAAGTTACAGTTGCTTTAAAAATGAAATATTTAAGAATTCTTAAAGTTAATTAATAATTTGTCAACGTACTTCAAACAACCAATAGGAATATTATGTTCTTTTAATTAATTAGAGGTGTTTTTGATCTAAAACCATTATAAACTGAGCGAACCTGGTTTTGTGTAGCAATGTCATAATTGGAAAAAAATTCTCGTAAAAAAAAACAAATTATCGATCTATAAAGCACTTCATTGTCGTACTAATAAAGTAAAACAATCTTTTTTGTTTAAAATTAAGATTTTACAAGAAATTGCTAATAAACTTTTAATAAATATTTAAGATGTGTAGAGGTACTATCCTATTAAGACTTATTTACGATATAAAAATTACTTTTATATTAGACACAAAAAAAACTACCTAAGTATAACCTTACATTATACAGTTTACCGTACAAAAAAATAGTAGTACTTACCAAGAAAACACAATTCACACCTAAACATGTATAAATTATAATGTAAGCTCATTTGTATACAATTCGCATTTATTTTATTAATTATCTAATAACTATTTTATTAACTTGGCGTTTTGTACAAAAAAAAAAAAATTAGACAATTATGTTTCCCCATTCCTTTTTATCTTTTAGTTAATAATTTAAAACTTTACGATTACTATTATTAAATACAATTGTATTGATATTGATTTGAATGATGACGAATAAGTGTTATATTTAAATACAAGATTAGTATTTTGACGAATAAAATGTAGATTTTTTTAACACAGTGTATAGAAAAGATATTTAAATATTATAATAAATGTATTATAAGTTATAAAATATAACAGATATATGTGCATGTGTTAGGGTACATATTTTTTTTAACCATTGTGTTGCCTACGAGTCCAGATTAGTCATGTTACATTGACTCATACACTTTTATAAAAAATAAATATTCTGATCAAGAGTTAATCTATTACTATTAACTTGTAGAGAACCCTATCTCGTTAAATATAAGTGTGAGCTACTATACGAGTATACTATATGAATAACAATTGCCCATAAAATAAAATAAAATCATTTACACTTTTTTTTGCAACGGATCGACGATGACATAAAAATTATGTTGTGAGTGAAAGATGTGTCCCCTCTGAACTGAAAAGAGGTCTGCGGTCTCACGACCCTCTGTGGGAATATTGTCGTCTTGACAGATGTTAGTGATTTGTTCATTTATTATTATTATTATTTAGTATTTTAATGCGACACAACATAAATCGTATGGTATGAAGGTATGTGTGTGTGTGTGTGTGTGTGTGTGTGTGATAAAAATAAAAATAAAAATATATATAAATCTATATATTACTCATTAGTATGATGAAAATACATATTTTTTTTAAAATTGCGAATTCAATTTTATGTCGATGGCATAGCACACAGATGTTACAACTCCTACTAGACAGATAAAAAATTCTAAAAAAAATTGAAATTTTAAAATCGAATTAAGAAAGCGTTAGAATTCAAAATTGAAACAATATGAAAACCGATCTCCTCAACTATATGGCAAATTATAATCTGGTTTTAGATTTATTATCGCATCAGTATATCGACCGTTATACGTCTAAATCTATATTAGGCGTGAGATAGACTTGACTCTAGAGTAATAGATATCCTTTTCTCTTCATAGTTCATAATAACAGAAAATAATTTTGTTTTAAATGACTTAATAGGTATATATTGGTGTCTAGGATAGCCTGGGTTTATTCGAAATGTATACCTACTCAAAAATATTATGTTTGACCGTGAGGTGATTTTTTTTTTATAAAAATCTCATACAATAATGTTTCGTAGCTTCATCAATCACTTATAGCGGTATAAAGATTTAAATACTAATCGTTATTAAGGTAGGTTTACGCTTTAACCGTCCAGTTAACTGCGCAAACTAATCTATGGTGTTTCTGTGCAGTTAGTTTATGCAAATGAACTGATTAAATTATTTAGCACTTACACATTTAGCGTTTTACTTTTTATGTACATATCTTATCCCTAGGGGGTAGTTTTTGGGAAGGAGGGGGGAATTTTTTATACCACTTTCGCGTTACTAGATATTATGAGTAAGATTACCTTTGAAAATAAGTTTTGCTTTAATATAACCTCTCCATTTCTACGACATAATCTGTGTATCGACGCAGTGTTTACTAGACATGTCGACGGAAAATTATAAATTGTATTTCTCGTCACAAACCTTTCTTGTCGATTACCAAGCCCATTCCCGTACAATTAGTTATTTGTAAAATAAAACTACATATTAGACCTCGAGTATTTTTAATACTTAAAAGCGTAGGAAGCATAAATGATCCTCATTCCTTCGCTTGAAGAACGATAAATTGTTAAGACTTTTTGTTCAGTTCTAATTCTAATGTCACGATATTCGATTACAGATTACGAAAACTGTGCGATTGTACATACTCGCACAGTTCAAATGTTTTAACTAAATATTAGGTATATCTGACTTATATTAGCTCTCTTCTTTTCAAGTTTAGGCTACTGCTATTTCCCCCATGATAAAATAAATAATTTAGTGATGTGATCAATCTGCTAACTTTTAACATCAAATCGAACTTATTATTACATTTTCCCAAACTAGAAATACTTATTAGGTATTTAAAACCATATGGGATATTAAAAACAAACATAACACCAATAATAGTATTATTTATTTTTGTACAACTAATTGAGATGTAAAAACGAGGTAGATGGCAATTTATTGATTACTAGTTCAATTTATACGATGAATGATTTTTATCTAGTTTCGTGTTTGATATCCAAACCAAATTTTACAAGATACCTAGTTTGGTCTGAAAATATATAATAATAATAAGGCCAGTTTTCAAACAAACCAAACTCCTCTAGGTTCCAGTTCATTTTAACATTCAAACATCCGTAAATATAATAAATTACAATAAACAATTATGATAACAAGTATTTACCATGAAAAATGTCTTTAATCGTAAATTCAATAATAAAATAACCATGCATTCATGTATTGCAAAAAGTTTCTGAGTAGAAATTTATATGGTGTATGTATACTTATTTTATTAACTATTAACGTATACTATTCGATTAACAAGTTTGGTAATACTGTACTAAGGTACACAACAAATATAATAAAAACTGTAATTATCTAAAACTAAATATCACATTTAATGAGTTTACTGTAATGTTGTAAACGTATGGGACAATACTTTGATATAAAAATATAATGTTATTATGCATTGAACCATTTCAAATAAATACACTTGTTTTTTAAACATTATTCATGTTGAATTGATTGCATCCATTGCAGTGCATTTTTTATTTCATATAATTTGGCTCTGTGTAAAAATGAAGTAATCAATTGATATTCTGTAAAAGTACGTCGTTTAGTGTTCATATTTGCCATTACTCCGCCTTCACACAATACTTTTGTAGTTAAACACAACAACCATTGTACCACCTAAAATAATTATTAAATGCATTATTCTAAATAATAATAATTTTAATTTTACAAATGTCTCCATATAATAATTTTTAGATTTAAAAATTAGTAATTTCAAGTACGTAATATGTTTCAAGATACCATCAATTAAATGTAGAGCTTATTATATATATATATATATATATATAAATGAATAATCATATTTTATTATCAGAATACGATTGACCTTTTTTTTTTTACATGTATGTTAATAAATACTTGAATACTTTTTTTTTTTTTTAACTCACAAAATAAGTTTATTTTTATTCCATGTTTATTTATTTTATACCCGTTATTTAAAGTAGTCAGCTGACAAACAATTTTTTTTTTTATTTTGCTGTAAAAGTGAAAAGTGATTTAAATTTAATTTAGTGTTTATGCCTAATAGTCTTTTAACTAGGTATCTATGTATATGTATGTTTTTTTCATATGGCTTACTCTTTGAATCGATAGTAGCCTATTCAAATAAAAAATCCCTAAAATTAAAATTAAAATTTGAATAACATAATTTTTTTTAATTTATTGTTTAAAAAAATCTATATACACGTATATGTTTATAAGTATAGTTAATACCTCATTACTAGTTGGTAATACATATTTTGTATACCAAGAAGATGGAGCCCATAAATATAACTGACAAACAGTTGCAGCAAATGAAGCATCAAGTCTCTAAATAACAAAATTAACATAAAACATCACATATTTATATACTTTTATCAATTTGAGGGCACACCTATTTTTAATTAGCTAAAAAAATAATACATATTTACTTTTGATGTTGATCTTTGCAAGAGGGAATGAACTAATGTTCGAATAACAAGGGGTACTTCAGTGTTAAGTTCTGGCAAATTTTTTTCTTCGTACGTTGAATTACGTAATAAAGGGGGTTTACCCTTTTCATAACTATAAAATGGGTTGCTGCTAGAAAATATTTCATATGCCATTGCACCAACTGCCCAGACATCAGCTTTAGAATAATTGATCTGTCCAAAAGTTCCTGGTTGTGCAGTAACAACCTAAAATTATGCAGAGCAAACAATTTAGATAACTCATTAAATATATAGTAGAAGAATAAACTACCTCCGGAGCCATTAACGATATATTTCCTCCGCGATCTGTGTCAGCAGTTTTATAAGGCAGATTAAGTTCATTATCTTTATCAGCTAAACAGCAACCAAAATCTGTGACAACTAGTGTAGGGCAAACATTATTGCCTTCAGAGATGTCTAAAAGGACATTGTCAGTTTTCAAATCCCTATATAAATGTACTGTTTTAACATATTATAAAGTCATTATTTAGCCAAGTAATATTACCTATGTGCAATATTATGATTACACATATGTGTAACAGCTTCCAATAATTGTGCAAGCAAAAGAATTTTATCTCTGACTTTAGGTGACGATTGAGACAAATACTGCTTTAAGCTCATATCATATCTGAATACATATATGTATGTATTTAAACAATGAAATAAAACAAAAACATTTACAAAAAATAGTGTAACTGCCTACTTCTTCATAACAAGAAATAGGCTCATGTTTCGTCCATAACCATCAGGATTTATTCTTTGTGGTAGAGCTTGTGGATATAGTGAGTGCGAGTCTGTTAACTCTGGAACGTAGTCCGCAAAACACAAATGCATTACAACAATATTGGGGTGAGGTGGTAACCTAATTAAACCCTTGTCCAAACTGAAAAAAAAATTTCAAAACAATATTAATTTAAAGAAATAGAGTGATAGACATATGTAATTGAAATGGCTAAATTATTGTAGCTAAAAAGTTAATTATCTACAACAAAATAAAAGTTTTTTAAAAAAGATACATTATTTTTAAATAAAAATAAGTCGTAAACTTAACCCCATAAGCCAGTGCTGGTCTGATTTAGAAGAGCTACTCTGTATTCGTCTAGATGGCACGGTTTCTCTATTCATAGCTCGAAGTATAGCCATAGCATTACTTTCTGCATCATAGTTGAACATCATTTTAATAGCCAAAGGAAAATTTTGAGAAGATGATTCTTGCTTCAATAATAAATTACAATTATCTAATGACAAATAAATCCAACATTTAGTAAACACCCAATTTTATATTATTTCCTCTATTCTTAGGAATAAATTTCAAATAAATTTTAAATATTCCAAATTAAATGAATAGTACTACTGTTCAAAAACATGTACAATACCAAGAAAATATGAGTTATTCGAATAGTTTAACTTATGAATAATAATTATGTTGCCAACATTTAAATAGCTTTAGATCCTACAAGGTCAAATTATATTATTATAATATATCCAAAATTACGATTTACACAGATATATGAAAGAAAATGATATTTAGATACTAAAATTATAATGGAACTAACTATTATTGATGCATTAGAGTGTAAAATATTCTTAACAATTATTTCTTAATGCTTTAATTTTATTTAAAAAATACCTTTTTCATCCTTTTTTCTTGCTTCATACACGACTGCGTTATTTCCTTTAGCAATAGCAACTCCTAATTCAAACTGCTTTAAACCCAAAGATGGATTTAAATTTAAACACTCGGCAACAGCTAAATTCTTCTGCATTCTACCAACAGCCTCCTAAAATAACAAATGAACTAATTGAATAATTATAATAATAGTTATGCATATATATATATATATATATATATATATATATATATATATATATATATATATATATGAACATAATAAATGATATAGGTTCATATATCAGTTATTGATTATGTACAAACCCTAATTTCCCAGCATACACCATCTAGTTGATTGTCATTAGTTATCACACCATTACCAGACGCCAGACTCATTCCGACAAGTGCGAAAAATGGTCTCGAGTTGCCAAACATTAGCTGCCGGGCAGTTCGTTTACGTAAATCGGCCGACAGTGAATTTGTCACACGATTTAGCAAACTGTCGACAAATGCTCTTCGAGTAAGCTGCCATCTGGATTGGCAACTAGAGTTTAGTGGGCTACGATGGCTGGTAGAGGGATTCAGCGCTTGGGTGTGTGCTGATCTCGATGCCAATCTTGTGCGGACGAATAAAATGTTTTTGGTACAGCGAGCGCGCAACAACGCTGTACCATTTTTGTAAAACGCGTTGACCACTAAATGGACAGACATTCAAAAATCGGTTAAGCTCGGCGGCGGTAGACCTACCACTAGACGGTCAAGAGTAACAGACATTCAGATGATTTTCTTTTTTTAAAAATAGACCGAGTTGGACGATGACAATGTTTACATGTTGTTCAAGTTTGTGTATTACAATATTTTTCTGAATACGTGCATGCGCGATTTTCAATTTCTGTTCTGCTAAAAAACATGAACTGTGCAAAGTGTAAACATTGATTGTAATCACTGATAAGCAAAACAAAAAACAGCTGATTGTTGACAAGAAATCCCTGACTCTGCTCGTTTTCGGGCATGCGCACGTCGACTACAGACGTCACCCGTGTTCCGATTGGCCAGCCGTTGTTTTTCCTCTACAAAATCCGCGTACGTGTCCAGCTGTCCTTTGTTCCAAAACAATATCGATTGCATCAGCCAAATTACAAAGGTTGCTCGCTACAGGCTACAGCGCAATTCACATAAGTGAAAATTGTTATTACCTTCGTAGAGCATTCGTTGAGTTGGTCGCGTTTTGCATTTGACGAGTTTCCATAGTTTTTTCAACTCTAAGCAACGGAAAGACAAAGCATAAACGTTACACCTTTCTTATAAACAAATCAAATAAACAAATTCAATAAATTCAAGCGTGAGCGAACGTCGAAAAGGTAATATACGTTATTTCATTATTGTTAGGATAGAATTAGTCTGCTTGGACTTTATCGTGATTTCCGTTGAACGTCACAAAATGGCCTCGAGTGACACAAAGCAATAATTGTTAAGTTGCGTTAATAAACGATAAATTCTTTCGTTGTAAGTTTATTATTCTTTTTATATCTGATAATGTTTTAACATTATGGGGCCCAGATATTTGTATTTCGATTTTTGTTCAATATCGCAAAATGGCGACGTGGCTCGTGTGACAAACCGCGATTGTGAAGTTGAACGATTTCCGTAGAATTATTTCGTATTGAAAGTATATTTTTCTATTAATTGCTAAAATGATTGATAACTAAGATTTTAAACCCTTTTGGACCGAAATAATACTTTAATCCATTTGAAATCAATTGTATATGAAAATGACTAAAACTCTTTGTTGACGAATGACGTCATTGAATGTCTTTGTCGTATTTTTTACGACGTTAACAAAAAGCAGTGGCCAGTGGTGAAGTCTTTTATTAATCTCTTATTATTTAATTTTAATTAATATTATTACCAAAAAAAAACAATTATGGAATCTTAATTTGTAATCGGGTAATGGAATATTATTATAAAAAATCACTTGATGTCTATGTGGTTTGAGTATAAATTATTACTTCGCACCTTTTATTATAATCTTTGTTGTTTTTTGTGCTGATTACGAATTTAAAGTCTGATATCAGTGGACTCTAGTTATAAATTGTATATCAAATCTATTTCATTCTTCATCTTAAAAGATGCAAATAACTTCAAATTAAAATGGTTACGTCACTGAATACATTAAATGTTAAACATTGGTTAAAAGTATTATTTTTACTAAAAAAATGATGTTCTGACTAAATGAATACCTAAGTAAAGTTAATTAATGGAAACTTTTGAACTTTGTGTTTACACTTCCTGTTTAAAAGTATTAATATAATAATTCATTTATAATTACTTTTAATTATTATCAAGTTTCAAAACAATTATTTTAAACTTAGAATCCTTTGTAATATTTCAGTTGTCAATAATTATGCCATCAAAAATAAAACAAATCATTCAATACTCTCTTTTTGCCAAGTTTCTATTATTTAATTTTTTTTAATGGTATTGGATCTTGAATAATGACAAAAGTACATTGCAAAGTACAGTTGTTATAACAACTAACAATGTAATATTTTATGTAGTCGATCTTTTGCTCATTTTAATATTTAAGACTAATACTGTATACATATAATTTCATACTATTTTACTTTGAATTAAATTCTTAAGTTATCTTATAAAATGAATAAAATAAAATAAATGTATTATAGTTACTACATACTTAAAACTAATACTATTTTTTAATATCAGCATAATATAAAACAAAGTTTTATTTGACTATTACTTATATGAATAGTTAACTTTTATTTTAACTGGAATACTACATAGGTTCATTTCAAATAGTCTTCAATCATTTAAAATTCAGAATAAAATGTTTACAAAATAAACAAATTGAATACATTTTAATAGGTACAACTATTATTTTATATTTGTAAGATGTGTATTTGATTTATTTCATAAAACTATTTGAGAATAGTCATCATTAAAGTTTATATAATATCTAAACCATAGAGCAAAAATTAAAAAATTAAATTATTAGTATAATTTTTATTGTTTTCCAGACTAAAATGCAAATTTTTGTGAAAACCCTCACCGGCAAGACAATTACCTTGGAAGTGGAATCATCAGACTCCATTGAAAATGTCAAGTCCAAGATCCAAGACAAAGAAGGTATTCCTCCCGATCAACAACGTCTGATTTTTGCCGGTAAACAATTGGAAGATGGACGTACACTTTCCGACTACAATATCCAGAAAGAATCCACCCTTCATTTGGTACTCCGTCTACGTGGAGGAATGCAAATTTTTGTGAAAACCCTCACCGGCAAGACAATTACCTTGGAAGTGGAATCATCAGACTCCATTGAAAATGTCAAGTCCAAAATCCAAGACAAAGAAGGTATTCCTCCCGATCAACAGCGTCTGATTTTTGCCGGTAAACAATTGGAAGATGGACGTACACTTTCCGACTACAATATCCAGAAAGAATCCACCCTTCATTTGGTACTCCGTCTTCGTGGAGGAATGCAAATTTTTGTGAAAACCCTCACCGGCAAGACAATTACCTTGGAAGTGGAATCATCAGACTCCATTGAAAATGTCAAGTCTAAGATCCAAGACAAAGAAGGTATTCCTCCCGATCAACAACGTCTGATTTTTGCCGGTAAACAATTGGAAGATGGACGTACACTTTCCGACTACAATATCCAGAAAGAATCCACCCTTCATTTGGTACTCCGTCTACGTGGAGGAATGCAAATTTTTGTGAAAACCCTCACCGGCAAGACAATTACCTTGGAAGTGGAATCATCAGACTCCATTGAAAATGTCAAGTCTAAGATCCAAGACAAAGAAGGTATTCCTCCCGATCAACAACGTCTGATTTTTGCCGGTAAACAATTGGAAGATGGACGTACACTTTCCGACTACAATATCCAGAAAGAATCCACCCTTCATTTGGTACTCCGTCTTCGTGGAGGAATGCAAATTTTTGTGAAAACCCTCACCGGCAAGACAATTACCTTGGAAGTGGAATCATCAGACTCCATTGAAAATGTCAAGTCTAAGATCCAAGACAAAGAAGGTATTCCTCCCGATCAACAACGTCTGATTTTTGCCGGTAAACAATTGGAAGATGGACGTACACTTTCCGACTACAATATCCAGAAAGAATCCACCCTTCATTTGGTACTCCGTCTACGTGGAGGAATGCAAATTTTTGTGAAAACCCTCACCGGCAAGACAATTACCTTGGAAGTGGAATCATCAGACTCCATTGAAAATGTCAAGTCCAAGATCCAAGACAAAGAAGGTATTCCTCCCGATCAACAGCGTCTGATTTTTGCCGGTAAACAATTGGAAGATGGACGTACACTTTCCGACTACAATATCCAGAAAGAATCCACCCTTCATTTGGTACTCCGTCTACGTGGAGGAATGCAAATTTTTGTGAAAACCCTCACCGGCAAGACAATTACCTTGGAAGTGGAATCATCAGACTCCATTGAAAATGTCAAGTCTAAGATCCAAGACAAAGAAGGTATTCCTCCCGATCAACAGCGTCTGATTTTTGCCGGTAAACAATTGGAAGATGGACGTACACTTTCCGACTACAATATCCAGAAAGAATCCACCCTTCATTTGGTACTCCGTCTTCGTGGAGGAATGCAAATTTTTGTGAAAACCCTCACCGGCAAGACAATTACCTTGGAAGTGGAATCATCAGACTCCATTGAAAATGTCAAGTCTAAGATCCAAGACAAAGAAGGTATTCCTCCCGATCAACAACGTCTGATTTTTGCCGGTAAACAATTGGAAGATGGACGTACACTTTCCGACTACAATATCCAGAAAGAATCCACCCTTCATTTGGTACTCCGTCTACGTGGAGGAATGCAAATTTTTGTGAAAACCCTCACCGGCAAGACAATTACCTTGGAAGTGGAATCATCAGACTCCATTGAAAATGTCAAGTCTAAGATCCAAGACAAAGAAGGTATTCCTCCCGATCAACAACGTCTGATTTTCGCCGGTAAACAATTGGAAGATGGACGTACACTTTCCGACTACAATATACAAAAAGAATCCACCCTTCATTTGGTACTCCGTCTTCGTGGTGGTGCAAATAATTAATGGATTTATTCCAACTCATAATTTTTAATATTCCAAATGATAACTTTCTATACTCATTAATAATGTAATATCCGTAAATAAACAATAAAATATTGGTACACAATTTTAAGAATTCAAAATAAAATATTATTCACTACATTTTAAATCTGTCTATTTTTATTTTGTATCTCCTTTTTCCCAATGATTTCTTTACTAACATAGATAAATATAATAAGAATATCTTAAAATAATTACATGAACTAACTGCAATATTAATTATGTAAATTCTGGAACTTATGGCTGTAATTTAAAGGTAAAGTTCTTATTACATGGTTAATACGGCCATAGTTTGTTTAACAAATATTTTAATGTATTTTCAGCTTGACTCATTTGAGCATAATGGTTTTTTACCTCCAGTCACAATTTTTCTGCTGTATATAGTATATGTATTATTCTGCTATTTGTAATATTTCACAATAATATTAAATACTGAATGATAAATTATGATCACATTTCCCTCTTGATTATGGAGGTATAAGAAAATGTGTTAAGACAGTTTCTATACTTGAAAATTGGTCCTTATAGTACAATGATTATAGTGTACTGAAACGAGTATAATGATAATTTCTATAGAGTGACTAGTAAAAGACATAAATACATATTATTTTAAAAATAAGGCAAGTATTATAAAAAATTACATAATACATATCGTATGAAGTAAAAAAAAGAGTACAAACTATATATCGTATTATACTTAATGTTGTCTGTGGACTGCTTGATATAAAAGTATTTACGTTATTTGAGTAATCCAAAATGCTTTAGTAAAATGTCCAATAGAAATTATGAAGCTTGGGTTGAACCACAAGCCGGTATCTTTCCAGTTGCTTACATATGGCTAACAATGTTATGAATAACTTATAGTTCTTTAAGTATACTTTTTATATATGTTCATAATGATCTCGAATCTCTATCACATTTGATCAATACTTCATATATTGATTTTATATTATTTTTACAATTAAATAAATAATAAATCATAATCACAATATTATTATAATTATTTAACTTGCAATACAATATTATTTACTGGTTGAAACTATTAGGGGAGTTGGTTTGAACCTTATCCCCCTCTGTGCACGGACTTGATGCCTACATGAATTAAATTATAGATATTTTGGTATAAACCATCGATTATATTATATCTCAAAATATAATTATAAGTGTTTTTATAATATATTGGTACTTAAAAATGTCGATGTTATTTAAAAATAATACTGATTTTTTATCAGGTACAAATAAAAAACAGTTAGCCCAAACTAATAATTACATTTTTTTCTAAAGAATTTACAGACCGAGTATTAGTCTAAAGTTTGACCACTGTTAATTGGTAAAAAAATAACACATAGTATAATATTTCTCTTTAAGATTATGTAACTGTTAAACGGATAGGTATTACAATTTAATACAACTATAGCCACTAGGTATTATGATAAGTTTTCTGTACAATCTGATTGTTTTAAATTTAATAATTATTGTCTCCCAAAAACTGTGGACAATTACATTGTCTGAATAATATAATTTATTGTATAATATATTGTCCACAAAATATTTCCAAGTCCCAACTTTGCCTCCTCCAGAACAGCTGATGATCAACTTGTTATTTTCTATTCCAGGTCTTTTCTTTTTTATCAATATTTCTCCAATTTATTTGTATCATAGTTCATACATTTTTCATTATAAATTACTATGTTGAATATTAAAGTACGTAAAATCAATTTATGTTTAAATTTCCGATAAAAGAATTATAATATTAAATAAATTACAGATTTTTAAAGCGTGTTTGTGGAAATTATTGCCTACTTAGTTGAAGTGAAGTTCAATAATTCATTAGCTTATGTTATTACGTTTTCAGATATTGTAGAAACGAGATAAATATTATATTTTATTGTGCTCCCCAGTATGTTCATGCATCTATTTGGGAATTAATTATTTTCCACAAGTTATTGTAAACAACTATACGAACAAAATAGAATTATGCCACCTAAGACATCATCTGCTACGCTTCGATTGAAACAAGATTATGCTCGTCTTAAAAATGACCCAGTACCATATGTAGTAGCTGAACCCGTTCCGTCAAATATATTGGAATGGTATTTTATAATTGTTCAAATAAATTATTAGTTAAGTATTTTAAAGTAGCAATGAATTTACAGGTACTATGTTGTAAGCGGACCAGACGATTCGCCATATGCTGGAGGATATTACTTGGGTCGACTTGTTTTTCCTAGAGATTTTCCATTTAAGCCGCCAAGCATTTACATGATTACTCCTAATGGGAGGTTTAAGACAAACACTCGACTCTGCTTATCTATCAGTGATTATCATCCGGATACATGGAATCCCGCTTGGAGTGTATCTACAATACTCACTGGATTGCTCAGCTTCATGGTAATTGAATAAATTATTGTATTCACTTGAAGTTTATACACAATTTTAATTTCTTCATTTAAGCTGGAAAATAGTCCTACAATGGGCAGTATAGATATGACAGATTACGAAAGGCGTCAACTGGCTGCTCAAAGTTTGGAAACTAACATACGTGATGAAAATTTTTGTGAATTATTTCCTGAGCTTACAACGGTGATTAATGATAATGCATTTTTTGTCAATAAAATGAAATTGGGAATAAGTGCAATTTACCAGCCACCCTTTTTTTTTTACCATCTTGTGTATTTTTACACTGATTACGAATCGCAAGTCAAAAATCGGCGGACACCTCTAATCCCAAATTTCTTTAATAGCTTCTTGAAATTTGCATATTTTTGCGTGTATAACAATAGGTGGCAGCAGCTGGTGACTGCGGCCACAGACGCTTGTTGCCGCAACATACATTTGGCAGCGACGCAAGTGCGCTGCTACAATATTATTAGTTGAATTATTTATTTTTATTATTATTATTATAATATTATCAATGATGTAATATCAATATTGTATTGAACAACAATATAATTTCCTTAAGTATTAAAGTTTTAAGTTAGTAATTCATGAACTATATAAAACAACTACGCCTGCCAATTTCGGGACTCTTCGTTAAATGGGGGCTCACACACCCAAACCCCCAAGCGAACAAAATAGCTTAAAGGACTAAACTAACCTAAGCTGCTGTTCTGGAAGTGTCAGTGACCTAATGAATCCAAACCTAACCTATCCTATCGTTGTATTGCTGACAAATATATGGTACGGCGGTACGTGGCTGCGTCCGCCCCTGTCGCCACCGCCTATTGTTATACACGCAGAAATATGCAAATTTAAAGTAACTATAACTTTGGAAAGAGGAGTCCGCCGATTTTTCAACTTGCGATTCGTAATCGGCGTAAAAAATACTACAAAAAAAGGGTGTCCGGTAAAGTGCATTTATACCTAAAATTGTAATTATACTATTTTATTTTATTTGTTTGCATTTGTACAGACTATAAAGAACGAAATTGAAAAACGCAACTTGGCCAGAGCAAATGAAATCAACACACCGGACCCAGATATCAGCGAACCAGAAAATAACATTGTCCAAACAGTGTTGTATAATGTCATTGTTATGGTTACATTTGCAATTTTTATTTACTTGGTTAGATATGTCTTGTATAATATGAATATTGAATGAATACTCCTTCTCATTCCCATCGCTTTTATTTATTGGTTTATTTTTATTTTATGTATGTTTTAAATAAAATGTTATAATTTATGTTATTAAAAAAAATTGAATTTTACTCTTTATGTATTATTAGTCACAAACTATATACCGTCCTAAATTTTATTAATTCTGATGTGATGATTTTATTCAAAACAATTAAGTTATCAGACCACTAATTAAAATGCATGAAGTTATACTTAATTTAAATCTACATCACAATATTATTGAATTGTCGTTTAACAAGTTTAATGTCTTTCTAATAATCATCGAGAATGAATAAAGGCATAATTTTTGCAATATTATTGTATTATTTGAGTGTGAAACAATAATGTACCTACTAATAAAAAAAATATTTCCAGTCGTGTAATATACCGTTAGATACTGACTAAAGAATGCAGTGAAAGGAGCTTTCACAAAGATTTTGATTTAATAAATAACAATTGGGCACTACAATTTTAACATAAAGCAAACAATTCTTCGAACATTGTTGCTGGAGTATCTCAAAATTCAAACATCCGGACACGATTTAAGAATTAAATTAGAAACTAGTACCCTTGTAATTTACGGCTCTTAAGCCAAATTAACATGTTTCCATTTAAAATTTAAAATTTTATGTGTGTAACAATAGGATAAAAGATAAGTGATATACTTGAAAATTCTGATAACTTTTTTACCTACTTGTTTTACTTGTAGTAAAATGTAAAATATTTAACCTTTAGATATTTGAAATTTTTTCAAGTCTAAGAAACTTAGTCAACATGATTAAAGTAGAATATTAAAATTAAAATTGTATTATGTTAAATAATTATACTATCCTTATATTTGATTAGACATTAATTAATAAGACCAATTTTTATATACTTGCACCCTAACATTTTTACCTCCCTAACCAAAATTTGTGATTATTAACTAAAAACACTGTTTAATAGTTTTAATTTTTACACAAACTAGTGTTTATTCAAAGCAGCAGTTGCTAAATTCATCACTTTGATTCAGCGAATCACTTATGTTTTATGACATATTATATGATTAAAATATATATAATATTTGTAAAATTATGATCAGAGAATTTCCATTTTATCAATATAAAATGAACCTTTACAAAATAATTAATTACATTGATAGAACATAGTAAAATAATTGTATTTATAAATTTCAACTACGAATCGATGCCACAGAATACCACTCAGTCTTAAATAGCTCATATCGCTTACAGAAAATATCAACTTATCCGTCACTATATTCTATGTACTTACGATACTATTTATCAAATATACTTTAATACAAATTTCTTATATAATTATTATGTATTTTTAATTTAAATATCATATACCTGATAAATTTAATCAAATATGTTATATACAAATATATTGACTTTTTGGTATCACAATTCAAACAACTAATGAAGTTATAACTTTTTTTAGCATTGTCTAAAATATCACCTGTAATTAAAACATAATAACTATATAAATCAAAATACAAATTTGTTTTGCTAGTTTAAATCATAAAAGATCATTTTTCAAAAAGAATTCAATAAAAATAAGATGTTGGCTCATTAGGTATAGATCAAACACAGTCTCCTTTCTTGCTTGCATGGTTAAGTTTCAGTCTATTAATTTCTCCACGTGTCACTTATCAAAAATGACACAAATTTAAATTTGGTACCCCATTATTCCATATCATTTTGGTTTTTGGACACTTTGATTCCAGATTTTCTAATACAATAATATCTGCAAGAGAAAACATTAGTTTAAATACAATTTTATTAACAAGGAGTACTACGCACTATTATATTAAAAAAAAAGGCTAACCATTTTTAGTAATATAGTTTTTGATAACTTGTTTAAATACTGAAGAAGGTAGTATAAAATTAACTGTACCAACATTTAGCATGCCAATTGTTAGCCCCAAAAGCTTATTATCTTTTCCAAAAACTGGACCTCCGCTAAATCCAAGGTATACTTGACAATTAGTTGTTAATATACTACTAAGAGGTGTTGCGTGTATGTGTCCAAAAGATATTTTGAGTTTTTTTTCTATAGAAGGATAGCCCACTGCAAATACCTCTTGATCTGTAGGTTTGCAAAATAATAATATAAAAATTGCATAACTAAGTTGGAATATCAAATTACTGTTTCACGTACTTATGACTGGATTTTCATCAGAAATTTGACAAGCGACAATATTGATAGTCTTTTCGCTTAAAATTATAGCTATATCGAATGGAACACCTTTGCGCACTGCAAAAATTACTTTCCCTTTTATTACGTTATCGTTGTGTCGTAAAATGACAGGTCCAGTTTTCTATATCAATTAAATTACGAAATTAGAATACCTACATAATTATAGAAAAACAAATGCATAATAGAACTTTAAATTTTATAAATTTTTTATACTAACATATCGTACAACATGAGAACAAGTCAAGAATACATGACCAACGGAGTTTGAAGTATGAACACAAACTGCTGAACCCTCGTTACTGCCACATTCTACTTTAACGACAGACTGTAAAATGTAAATGACATATTTTTTTAATACATTATTAAAGTAATAATAATAACATAATACAATATAGTTGAAAAGTATATTTTTTACCTTGTATATTAAATCCATTTCTAATTGATTTGATGCGTTTTTATTTTACTAAAATAGATTATAGGATTTTCTGACTAGGGAATTATTTACCACAACATTTCAAATAGTTGTTACTACTTGGCACTTTTAGAAAAGTCATTACCAACTCTAAGAACATTATAGTAAAAAAGCAACCCATGCTAACTATTTTTACTAGCCATGTAAAAGTTACGTGTATAGGTAATAGCAGTTAATCGTAATTCGTATGAATTATGATAATATTATTATTTAATTTGTAGATAACAAGGTTAGTGTATTATAGTATAGTTTACTACTATATTATGCGATAATAAGGATAATATGTTATCAACAGTTGTCACTGACAACTTGTCAGTTTGTCCAGGCTTTTTTATCATAATAAGGTGTCCTTGTCCAACTCCCAAGTTCCAACTAACGTTTTTCGATAATTGAAGGGGTCCGTGCAAAAACGAGACAACTCCAATTTTGGCGAAAATGGGTTTTTGGCCGTTTCCAATTAAGAAAAATTTGACGAGTATATCTGTGTAAGAACGAGACAAATCCGACCACCGGTATAGGAAATATAATGGAACTGGAGCTGTCTGGTTTTTTTTTTCCATTGAAAAACCAGATAGCTCCGGAGTTATCTGGTTTTTGCGCCGAATGTTGTCTACACTGTAGTTATATTTAAATAAATAAAATCAGTTGTCTTAAAGTAAAAATAAATAATATTAATAATTTTTTGATAAAAAAAAAATTGAAATAATAAATACAAAGTTCGGGTCAAAAAACAAGATAGCTCCAACAAATTTTGGTTAATTTTAGCTCACATCTCAAATCAAAAACCTTGATCAAATCACGTACTACGTCATCTTTTTCATCATGGTCTAATATATATTAATTGATATTAACATTAGTTTTACCTTAAACTCAATATTTTTAAAATAGTTTTTTTTGTTTCTTGAAAAGTTTAAAAAAATGGAGTTGTCTCGTTTTTGCACGGACCCCTTCAATTGCTTGATTAAGCATTTAATCCCATTTTGCTGGATTTTTAGGTTAGTTTAAGAGCAAAATATCACCTATCATAATGAAGAAGTATAATATAATATATTTTGTTCGAGAGCAGAACGACTCATTCTACTTCAAACGTACTGTCTTAAGAATACTCCGATTTAAGTTTTGAAAAAACATTTGAAAATTCTTCATAACATTTTCAAGACAACGACTGTGGCACAATTTTAAATTTAATTAACTAAACATAATTTTAAATTGTGCCACACTCATCTCCTTGAAAATGTTGAGTTCAAATTTTTTTCAAAACTTAAATCGAAGAATTCTTAGGAACAGTACGTTTGAAGTAGAAACATATTATGTTCTTGTACAAAAATAGATCCTATATGCGCTATAATAGTTAGAAAAAAGATTAATTAGATACTTCTTTTCTATGGTAATAACTAATAAGACGTATTTTTAAAGTACATTTTAGTTTAATGTTGTTTTAGCGAAAAATTGCCTATACAATGCGCCTTAATAAATGCTAGTGTAGAGGGGCCCCTTAACAGATTTTTGACAAATTGAGAAAAGATTCTTTAATATTTAATAAACAAATAACTTGTTTTAACACTTACAGATGTCCCATCTAGGTTGTCAAGCATTCTACATTTGTGGAGTATAGTAAAGAGGTAAGCGCTTTTGTAAGGAATGAAGGTTTGTGGTGGGATGTACTAGCTGTTAGCTATGTCGTTTCCGGAGTATAATGATTATAGTATAACTGTGTATGAGGAACCTAAAGTAATCTGCTTTCATTAGGATAATAATTAATAGAGTTTCTACAACTACTTGTAGGTATTACATTTTTTTTAAAAGCTTTAAAACAATACACATAAAACATTGATTTTTCTAATTGACTTTATTCACTTCAAGGATGATTTTTTAATTAATAGCTTAATATGAAAAATACATACAAATTAGGTAAAGCTTATACATATTATGTTAAAATATTACAGCGAGCCTTCACCGAGTTCGGTTTACATAATTAATATTTTCGTTTAAAGTACCCGAATGCAAGTGAATAGACATTTTCACCAACATTATGATACAAAACATCACAGTTTACAGGCTAAGAGAGTTCCAAAAATTATTTCATATTTTAACTAAACAGTTTTAATGCTTTCGAAATACTTTTAACCCTTTGAGGAGCGAATTAAGAATACACAGATGCTATTCAGAGAGCGGATTAGCCATTAGGAATGGAAAAAAAAGATTTTAAATTTCAAAGCAAGGACGACTTCCTTATGTAACATATGTCTTACTTTAAACATCATATTTTAGTTCAAATTATAGCCAACAGAAGCACATAAGTCGTCCTGGGTTTTATAACGTCGATTTAATAGATAACAACCTATAAAAAAAAAACACGTATAAACTTATAAAACGTACTTCAACGCTTCCCCTGGAAACACTTTTAAAATCGTACATAAACGCCATCAATGATCGTCAAAGGGTTAAGTATATGTTAAGCAATTAGTTAAATCTATAAACTTAACAGAGATAATGAATAGACATTTATATTTATAAATTAATTATTATAAATTAGGTATCATTTATTATTAATAAATTACCTATACTTATATATTATATACGTTTGGTATTGTCTATATTTTTCTGGATATGATTTTATTTTTTTATTACAATTAAGTACGCCTGATATACGCTATGGCCGCGGGTTATTACAATAGAGAAATTCTAAAACAAACGGAATTACACACAAGTGTTGGATATTCAATTACCAAATTGTAGCGATATCTGAATAACCATTCAGAACCGGTGACATTAAATATTATAAATAGATATTAATGAGTACCTATAGCATGTAGAATAGCTTCAGTTATAGAGTCGAATGAATAAAAACAAACCACGATTCTTAAGAAATAAATAAAAGAGCACCCTATTTGAATATATTAATTTCATTGAAAAACGTGATATTATTAAAAAAATAACAGAATATAATATGACGGTAGTGTCCCTTATTTTTATATTTTTCGAATTTTTATGTTTTCTACCTCCCAATTGTCTCAAAATGACAAAAAAATCTAACCAGTGAAGATATATAATATATAAATTATATCTAAGTATATATATATATACATTCACTGGCACGACTTGCACTCATCATACAGCGTAGTTGTTATACCAGTTTTTTTTTCTGTCACTTGGAGAAAATTGAGAGGAAGAAAAAAACTGTTCAACTTCGAAAAATAAGGGGTACTCTACTGTACTGTATAGTAATAAGAATATAATAGATGTACATAATACAGTGTATAGGTACTGTGTGATTTCTTTACTTGCATTAACCCTGTGTAAGTGGTAACTAATTGATTTATTCCGACTTATGTACTTATACGTAGTTGGTAATATAACTAATGCGGTTTTGCGATTTGGGCCTAATTAATTGTCTTGAATCAATAATTCGTGTTAACCGTGCTTAGTCTGTGTAAACTAAGCACGGCCAACACGAATTATTTCCTTAGCAAGTAATACAAAGTATAAACGTTAAATTTATAAAAATCACAACAACGTGTGATGTGTACTATTTTAAAATTGATAGTGATTGAATTCATCATCAGAGGTTTTGGGCATTGTCTAATAAACATTATTCCTCGAACAATGTGAGGAGGGTACCAAAACTTTTTGCCGGAAATATTATAACGCGGCCACGGTCTTAGCGTTACTAAATTGACTATAGGTACTTTAAATCATAGGATTTGAGCTGCAAAAGTTAAAAAGTTACAAGCGCACGTCGGCACGAAAAACATTTTCGAATAATTGATATTGAGCTAAAAAAAAAAAATATAATATATATATATATATAAAAATCACATAAAATACCCGGAGAACATTTTTTAGACGTTTCGAAATTTGTATAATTGACTAGCCGAGGGTTTGGTGCAAAAATAGTATAGGTATAGTTTAGTACTGATAGTAGAAAACATCACTTAGACAGTCAACGCGGTATTGTTTTTGCACAAACGCGCTCGTGGTGTACGGACGGGTTACTTAAAAAAAAAACTTTAATGGAAATAGAATAATACGATAAAGATACCATTTGCAATTTAACGATTAAACTTTTAACGAAATTTCCAATATGTCGCTCTTGACGTACTGTGTTTAGAAATGTATCGTAAAAAGTGATTATTTGAATCGTCAGAAAAAAAGCCACATATGCATCTGTTCTGCGAAAACAACTAAATATTATGTAAATCTAACATTTTGAAAATTTTAAGCATGTTATTTGCCTACTATATAACTGAATTGCACGTTGCACAAAATAACAGGGAAGACACAATTTTTCAATTAACGATTTGAATACATAGATATTATAATATTCAAGCTACTCTTATTTTAGGGATAGCAAGTAACAACAACAAGCCTACTGCGTTTTATTCTGTTCTACCACTAGTTTATTTGAGGAGATTTCTAGTCCTCTGATTGGCCATTGAAATTCGCACTTCGTTTGATTTTGTCTGAAAATGTAGACAAATATAGTATTAAAAACGTGGTATATGCGCACTAATTATATAATATTAGTGCACATATTATATTAGTAGTTATATTATTATATTATTAGTAGTTTTATTATATTAACGTAGTTTCAAATCACATTCAAACAATCGTTATAATAACTGTAATACATGTATTATAAATTAAAAGAACTTAATTGTGATTATTAGAAATAAAATATAGTTATTAGCTGCATTTAAAGACGTGTACATATACAAATTTGAATAAATAATTTTAAAAAACATTCATACTCGACTTTATACTGGTACGTATTGACTATTGTAAGATAGAAATAGAGTTAGTATATGTATTATTTTGAATGTAGTGCGATAAGTAGGCATCTCTTCTATACAGTTATAGTTATTATTTTTATTGGGACAACAAATATCGCAGTATAGGGTTTCCGGTTTTATTAGTGATGATAAGGGTTGAGAGTAACAGCAATTTATTACTGTCCGCTTGAAACCAAGCCTTTTAATGAAACCGGAGGCGTTATGCGAGAACATAAACTTTGAATTTAAGACTTTTAGTTGTACCATAGCTTACAGAAGCGGTAAGAATGTTTGTCGATTTATACATACCAGTATTTTATTATTTTATATATTTGTTTAATATTGTTATTAAATAAACGTGAATTTTTTCACGTTTAGTTATTTTTTTCGTTTGCGGACTTTTGGTTGTTTACATTTTATATGTATTTTAGTAATATCAAAATAATAATTATTACTTTGGTACTGATGGTTTCGATTTGTTGATTTTGATTTTCGAGCTCGGATCCCATGTCCAGTGCCATGTTTCTCAGATTTCCGATCATTGTATTGACTTGCCCTAAGTTCTCGTCCATTTCTACTTCACGGGCGTCGTTGGTAATCCTACAAAAATTATAGTTCCAGTTGGTACAGTGCAAGATACATTTAATTATTACTGCATACGCTGTGTTTATAATAGCACATATAGGGTGTATTTAGTATTCAATAGCGCCATGTGTCATTCTTTATTATGATGCAAAATCTAAACATTAACATTAAACAACCCAATACTTTAAATACTTTTTTTTTTTTTTTACTGTATCTTTTAGTTGATAATAGAATGCATTGTTTTCCTTATAATACTTCATTCAACCCCATCATTATACAAACCGAACAGGTATAGGAACATATAGGATGCAAAAAATGAAACGCTATTTAAGGTTTTATTCGCATAAACGTACTAATATATTATATGTTTAAATGGGACATGCATAAACAAGCAAAGGGCATTTACCTGACAACATAACCACTTTGTGGCGAAGCGGTAGGTCCTTCGATCACGCGCTGAGGCTGTTTGTTTATCACTTTACCATCTTCGTTTCCTTTCCACGTATCCTCGTCCTCTTTGAAAGACGTCGATCTACAAGCACAATGGGACTATGTATTATAGTTTGTCTAGTTAAATTTACCCATCTTACCAGACGGTGGAATGGATTTTGGAGAGAAAGAAAAAAAAATACTTAAGAATTGAAATTTGTTAACCAAAGGGGTTTACCTACGTCAGCGATTCATATTATTATCGGCAAGGGGAAACGGAGTGTGAAATATTGGATTACACCGGTTGAAATATAACATATTTTTGTTCAAAAAAGGAAATATATCATCCGGTATATTCTGAAACAAATTGTCGTTTCAATGTATTATATTACTAACCACAATGTCTAACTTTGTTCGACCATATATATTTGAATATATTGTACCTTTTATTGTTTTTAATAACTTATTACTGATAAGGGATTAGTAAACATAAGCCTTTCAAAATAAAATATAGTTCGCAGGACATTTTAAATATATTTCATTTAATATTACACGATAAAGTCGTAGTAATAAATTCTAATGTTTTAAATGTCTGATGTAAACGTTATTAAATGTTCATGACTCATGGAAGTGCAGAATGGTATTATCGATTTTTTTTATTTGAGCGTTAAATTATGGATGAGGCACTATTATATAAAACTTCTTTTCCATTATTCAATTTTATGCTATTTTCTTGAGCTGTCCTTAAAGTTATTGTACTTTATTTGACTACACAATATTGATAATGTATATGTATTTTATTAAAAATGATTAGTGTGTACATACATTTAAAGGGCTTCGATAAGTAATGAATTTAGAATTACTGTCGCCATTTTTTGCCAAAAATTAATATTTATTGGTGAGTATTGTAAGGATAACGAAAAAAAAGGCACAGAGGGAATGGAGTATATATCATTTTAAAACCAATATCTTTTCAGTCCCGCATTAAAGGTAATGTAATATGCATTATGTGAGTCATCGAGAGCAAAAGTGGTGTGTCACGTTTTTACATAATCTATTCTACCTTCAGTTTAAAGTGGTGTGAGTCCGGCTTTGCTTGTTTTCGGCTTAATGGCAAAAGAACTTTTACGTTCTCGTAAAAACGTACACATAATTTTCTTTTAAACTTTTCGTTTCTCAAATGTAAACTTTGGTGACTTACACTATGTTTGCTCTCGACGGCTCAAATGCTTTATTGGTAAGCCGTAAGACTATGATTTAACGTCTCTGATTTGAATACGTTTTTATATTTTGTTCTGCAACGGAAACGATTTTTCCATTGTTGGCTGAAAAGGGAACAATTATTATTTCCCTATAGTATCGCTTTTAATCCGTGATTATATAATATTTTTATCTATTGCGGAAACATACTTATGGTATTAAAATAATGGAGATATGCAATATTTAAGTCGGACACATCTATGTACCTATTTTGCCTACACGATTCTCCTTGAAATGTAATTATACACATTTTATTGGTTAATATTTTTAATGTTGATTTTTTTTATGTCTTTTTACACGTAAACGAACGTCACTTGGACTTATTGTCTTAATTTACTTATTGGTACAGTACATTGTTACAGTATTTTTTGAAAAACGTAAAGCTTCTCTGACGGACGAAGTATTTATTTATGTCACAAGAAGAAAATGCATATTCATCACAGTCTACCCACTCGACATAGGCTAAGGGTCGTTTCTTCGGTTTATTATTATACACGTGCCAAACATATTAAACGACAAAAGTACCTACTTGTTGCAAGGGAGCACGCAAATGCCACAACACTTTTCCATGCCGGTCAGGTTTTTTTCGGCTTCCTTCATGTCGGCGTTTATCTGGTCCATTCCCTCTTCAATCCTGTCCATTTTTTCTGAAAATATAACAAACGCAATATCATTAATTGTGTAAAAAAACATCACGAACAGAGGTTTTTTTTTAGTATTCTTGTTATTTCCACACAGCTGGATCGTCGTCGGCAAAGTTTTTAATTTTTTTCGTTTACGCGCATCCTGTCTAGATGGCTTGCGGTTAATTTTAATGATAAATGAACGGTGTGGTACAACTTTGAATATAATATTATGTTCAAACTTTCAAACCATCGCGCATATGTTATATGAAATTATTCTTGTCCTTACCGCCTTGGTCGTCCAATTCGACTAGAGCTTTAATGGCCGCTTCTTTTGTCTGTAAAAGAAAATCATAACGCGTTAATATCATATTGGTTTTTGTAAACGTGCTTACATAAGGTTAGCATTGAAGTGAAAACGACATTAAAAAATATCGCCGAGCGTCACCTACTATAAAGAGTTACAAGAAAAAACTTGCTTTTTTTCTTATAAACTAGACTGGGTTGTTATATCCTTTGAGTGGAGTTGCGAATGCGACTGATGTTATGTAATAATGTTTACGAGCTTTTCTCTCGAGTAATTTGGACGGGAAATCGTTAGGGGAATTTACAGAACGTGAGAGAAAAAAGCCTTTGTGCAATCTAAATCTTACATACAACAAACGATTTTCTAAAGACATTTACTCTGCTTTTTCATTCGTTTTCTACGAAACATTAACTCGATCTAACGTTCAAAACTAATAGACAAACAGTATTTCTTTGACATTTTCTCATTCATGCACAAATAGTCTTCGTGAAACGTGATCGCGATTTGTGTATTTTATAGTACTTTAATATGGACTATTTGTCCATTAAACTTTTTTGGTAAAATCGCCTAAAATTTTACTCTATTTTTTTTTTAATCGACATTTGTAAAATTTGTATGTAATAGATGTGTTATTTTTTATAAAATATTTAATTTTAATTTTGATGTAATATATCGTTGTAATAATTTTGTTATTTTTACACACTTTTGTAGTCTTCATTAGGCTTTTTTTTAAAAAGTTACCATTTAACTTATTGTAATGAACTATGATTAATACTACTAAAAAAAAATTAAAAACTAATATAAAATCTAAAATAATTCTAAACGAATGTATTAGTATTTTTAAAAGAAATATTTAGGATTTTTAGTGTTGTAAAACAATACAGTCTTTACGGGTTACAAAAAACTGTAGGTAACTATTAATTATTATAAGTTTCTTTAAGCGACGGTTACTGTTTATTAAATTTTAATTAAACAACTGAGGAAGTAAGTTTAACTTACTAATTAAAAGAAAAGTCTTTTCTTTATATTTAACGAAAACTTTGAAAATTACTGATAGTTTTAAGAAACACCTAATAGTACCCCCTGTAAATACTTAACAGGGACTGTACTAGGCCTTAATGTTGTGCTTATATTTTTTTGTAGGTAAAATAATAGAATTTAATTGACAGCTAGTTAAACACGTATATAAAACTTTTATATAGAAATTCGTTTATAAAATTCAGTCAACATATATAAAGTTCTTTGAAATGTAAGATAATGTAATTTGTATTAATAGCTTTAAAATTATTGTAAATACAAATTTGGCTTATCGCCTGTACGGTAATGATAGTAGTTAGTAACTAGTAGTGATAAACAAAATAAACAAAATGTATTTATGGGTTTCAACTTTCAATGGAATCAATTTAATGGACATTTATGAATTTATTTTAGAATGAATTTAACATTTATAAATATTGTATTTTGACTACAACGGTTAAATCAATGTATTTCGATAATTTCTCAAATAAAGGTGATTTTGTGTTTACCAGTTCATGTATAAAACAAAAATGCTATTGAGTTTTAAATAAACGTCAATACATTTTCCTAAAAATATCATTCATTACGTATATACCTTTCAATCGGAAAGCTACTGTTTCTTTCTAGACACCCATAATTGTGAAAATGCCTAAAAATTACAAAATTATATTAGGCTGCTCATTATATTATTCATTGTGACACTTGTGACATTAGTCAAATTTTCTTATTCTTTTTTCTCATGCATTTCACAAACTGACTTAGCTTTCAACTCAATCTAATTACGGAGAAATTAAAAAAAAAATTATTTTTTTTAATATTTGTGTACAACTATATATTTGTAATCATGTCAAAATAATAAAATATCGCCGCCCCGGCAGAACAATGACACAACTGCAATAATTGAAATTGTACAGGAGAACCAAAAAACTAAATTGTTTTCATATCAATAATTCATGAATGCCCAATCAATTATGTGAAATTGGGGCTTGGCCAGAACACAACTATAGTTACATCGTTTTTCTACCTTATGCGTTTGCTATATCTAAACACATTGAAGCATTTAGTCCATTTTATCAAATTTTGCAGCTGTGTCATCGTTCTACCGGGGCGGCGATATGTTCTCTTGGACTAATTCTTGGCACTCGATAAATAATAATAATCAAATGTACACCTAGGCTACATAAAGAAAACAATCCATTTGACAAAAACACTTTTTAAAATTATTTTCATATGGAAATCGTTACATAAAAAAACGCAAATAGTTCGTTTATTATGACTTTTTACTTTTATTAAAATGGTTTTTTGCTTTTCCGGGAAAAAAATAATTTTCTTACCAACAAAATTACATTTCCTCAATAATGAGAAAAGAGAAGTTGAACCGAAGACTCTTTAAGTTGATTGACAGTGTTACGAGATGGAAAAGTTTTTATTCTCAATAAATGTCATAACCTCAAACGCAAGTGACGCAAAACTAAACGTTCTTGAAAAAGTAGCCGCATTTCTCATAACAAGAATTGTTTGAGTGACAGCCAATGGGAATTACGTGTGACTCGATAATAAGAATTTATGTCACTATGCCATTTAATACAATAAGTGAGAAATATTTTAAACACATAAGAAAACTAATGTACAGAGCTCACTTTAAAAATGTCTCGTTATTACTGACATTATACTAGATATAATACCTACCTATAATTTTTTTTCTTATACAAAATGTCTTCTATCGAAATCGTTTTAAAGTTAAAATGTAAACTGTTAACACTGATTCACTGGCGTCCCTAGATCAATTTTTAAGGGAGAGTTAAATGTGACAACAAAATTATTGTATTTGTGTTACATTGGACTTTGTTTACGGTTGTGGTAAAAATGCAATGGGAAGATTTGGACATCCTTGAAAATTGCTTAAATTTTGTTTTGAAGCTACATTTTTACTTTAAATTACCGAAGAACAATTTTATGTTCTTTGGGTAAGTGACGTAATTTGTTGGGGCATTAAGAGTTTTGGAGTTATCAATGATACTCTAATAGAAGCTTGAGTAAAAAAAGGAAGTACTAAAATATGGAAGTTTTGTTATTTTAACATTTGACATTTGTTTAGTATTGTAATCGAGATTTTAAAAGCTATGGGGCCACTTCCAATATTCTATCACCCTTTGAGGACACCCTAGCATCTGTAACTATCAAAATACAAGATTAATAATTTTAGTTGGATAGATTGATTATACTTTAGAATATTCAGAACCATTGCACGGAACATGAGTACCATATTTTGCACTTCTACAAATGGGTTTTTTTCGCAATGGTGTTGTATAATACGCAGTATTGTTGTCTATTGTTAGCTACTATGAGTTATGATGTAACGAAATTTCTTTTAAAAATGTGTATAACCGAATTACATATTATATGATAGTTATCTTAGAATAGCGCCATCATTTTGTGTGAAGTGGAACAATAGGATGAAAATTCTAAAAACGGAAATAATATGGAAAACCGAAATAATCCCTTCCTTGGGACTTTTGGGTCACTTTAATAATGCCTTTTCTTAAAATATTTACAACCTTTAAGTGTTAAATATTAATATACATCATATAATAACGGTCAATCGTCTCATGCAAAAAGAGATATACAAAACCATTTTTAAGCATCTTTATTTGCATTTAATGCAAGAAAGGACTTCTTTCCAAAAGCAGTCAGGCCAGAAAAATCGATCTCGTTTTTGTGTTTCGTGTAAAAACGTATCTTAAGTTTTGTGTTTTTCTTTTGAAATATGTCTCGAGAAACTTAACTCCCTCTTGCATGAGACGATGTACTATACCTATATTTATTCATTTTTATTAACGAGTCAGCGATTGCCGTAAATAGATTGTATTCCATACATTTTCATACAACTTTTATACATTTATTGATTTTAATGTTGATTTGGATGGGTTTTTTTTTCTATAGATTTTGGAATTTTATGAAACTAACAAGTACATTGACCGGTCAATAACCTATTTTAACGGGATTGCATGCGGTCTGTTTTTTGACGTTTAAGACCAAAAAGCCAGCCACAATTTTTACTACTTAGGATGTTCCGATTTTAATTCAGTAAAGTTGTACGAGTTCTTTGACAGCTAAACTAAGTTATTTAGAAAACAGATTTTAGATTATTTGCTTTTTTTACGAAAAAATTTTTAGTTTTAATATTGAAAAAATTGCAAATCTAATTTATTTAGTTACAAAGAACTGAAATTTTTAAATGAAAATCAGCTTTCTATATTATAAAATAGTAAAATAGCCAAAGAACTCGAGTCTCTTTACAGAACGGAAATTGGACCATTCTATTTTGTCTGACTTTTTGATCTAAAATAAACCGAAATAGCTTCTGCTCAAAGAAAAAATTATTTAAATTACAAATAATACCTCGAGCTTATGCAAATTAACCGGTAAATTAATTGACATGGTCGAAATTTATTAAAACCTCTTTTTTTCTTAAATATTGCCTGTACAAGACTCTTTAAAAACAGACCGCATGCAACCCCATTAGGTATATTCTTCAGTTGTTATTTATTTTTATATTAAGTAGTCCTTTGCTTCAACAAGAGCGTCGTGTACTTAAGAAAAAGCAATATATTTTGACATTTATAATTATTATGCATTGTATTTACTTTGTAAGAATACTCACCCCCTCGCACAGTTCTATCATCCGGCGGGTGCTTTCCAAAGACTGCGGAGAGTAAACAAAACAAAATAAATCAAAACTTCAAAAATCCCATAATTTAATTGGCTAAATTGTCTCTATTACCTCATCGGTCACGTGAGCCGATCGCAATTGCAGGTCTTGCAGTTCGTTGGATACGATGGCCGGCATTGTTAGATGTTTAAACTACAATTTTTTTAATTTTATTCACCGTTACAAATGGTTTTCAAAACTGTGGCTTGACAGCTCTTTATTTTCTTAACGCGTGTAAACGAATATTTGGTCGGGAGTCACGGTTAAGGGCGCCAGGTGCCGGCGTTCTCACATGATCCGTGTAGTGATGTGTATACGGTGATTGTAACAGCCCTTTGTGTTTGCCGGTGATTTCGGAGGTCAACGCGATCACCGCCAACAAACAGACGCCGCAAGTATGACTACAGGTTGCCGGACGGGACGAGCACCAGCGACGGGGAATCGAACGGCTACTCAACGTCAGCGGCGGCCGTGGTCGTCTGGGTTAAGCAGAATAGCGCAACAGACCGTTTCTCTGTCGGTGAGTGCGCGTGTCTGCGTGTAAGTGTGTGTGTGTGTGTGTGCGCGTTGCTTATTCTTCGAACCCGAGCGCCCCTTTCGGTTGCCGGGCGCGCGCTAAAACTCAGCCGCCGCCGCCGCCGCTAGCGCGCGCATCCCTTAAGCCCATAGTCTCCCGCGGTGG
The DNA here is from genome assembly GCF_023614345.1 of Adelges cooleyi. Classification (NCBI taxonomy): domain Eukaryota; kingdom Metazoa; phylum Arthropoda; class Insecta; order Hemiptera; family Adelgidae; genus Adelges; species Adelges cooleyi. Next base: position 10,065,025 of record NW_026096579.1, on the reverse strand, counting down.
TTTGGGTACCTCGCAACCCCGTTCGGCGGCCAACTCTCGTCCCTCCCCATTTCCCTTCCATCAAACCGCAGCCACGCAAAAACGGGAGTCGTCGGACGCTCTGACAATGTTTCTACCGACGATGAGTCGGCGGTAGACACGGTGGCGGCGATGGCGAACACATGGTCTACGTCCACGTCGGTTATACGCCGTACAAATAAAAAAGAATAAAAACAATACGATATAATATTATGAACAATATCTTGGCCGCACATCAAGACAAAGTGTAAAAAAAAAAAAACAAACGAGTCCCCGCGGTCGTGGTGCGAAAGTGGTAACAATAAAAAGAGCGCCCACATTGTAAATTGTCTAACGTAGGAGCCTGACTACGCAAAAGACATTGCACCCGGGCTAGTTAGTTTTCGAGCCAAAACACCTGCGATAAAAATGAAAGATAACAATATTTTGAGGGCAATGTCGTAACCTTTTTTTTTTTTAAATATTTCCTAAAAAGGATATTAACGTTTTAATAATTTACTTTTTAAATTTCAACATCAAGTTTCAAGCGAATTAATGAATTTATAGAACAAGCGTAAACACGGCATAGTTACCAAAATGTCATCATCTTTTGATTTCATAAATAAAATAAATGATAATGAGATAAATTAAAGTATAATAAAAAAAATAAATTGATAAATTCAGAAACGACACATGTAACATTAAAATATATTTAAAAAAAGATTCGAAAATTCCATAAAGCAGAAAATTCAAGTAGTAAATACAGTTTCTTGTATTTTTCTCAAAATCAGAAAAATGTTACATGTGTCATTTTTGCCATAGCCATTTTAATGCTAATTTATGTATACAACTGAATTTCTTTCTCTTTAAACAACGCCTTCCCCTTTTTATTGAGGGATTCGGTATAGACAATTTTTCTCAAAAATCTTAGTTTTAAGCTAAAATTATAATGTAGATACATATTGATTAGTACAAAAATAAGGAGTTTTTATTGATAAATAATTATTTTATCGGATAATCATATTGCACAAATAATGTTTAATAACTTAAATATAGCTAAGCAAAACATAGAAAAGAACATTGGCTTTATCGAAAGTGGTAACAATTAATCGATATCGATTATTTCAAATAAAAGTTCAAGATGCACGTCTTAGTTATTACGTAATAAGTATTCCTTTTATTAGAATACTTAACCATACAAATATTGATTTTTGCTCCAATATAATTAAATCTTTTTTTTTTAATACTGTACTCAATAGTAAAAGCAATTCAAAAATAAAAACTCATTTTGTAGACGGTTGTTTTGGCTTTTTAAATTTATTGCAACCTATAAGGACTTTGTTTACGTCTAAAGGAACGATTTTATAATACCTACGTTAGTCTAGTGAGCAATCTGATTTTCAAAAAAGGAACAGTTCCAGAAAGGCACTAGAGTAAATAATGTTTGTATTGTGATGAATAATGAATGCCCGTCGATTATATGGATTTCGGGGTAATGTGATGACGCAATCCGAATAACTTACACAAGAGGTTAAGGGCCAAGGGGTTTGATTAAACAGATATCGGCGTATAGGCGGCGTTTAAGCACTTTGGCTCAAAAAACCAATATTCAAACCGGAGCGAGGGCCGTGCTAATGAAGCAATGATAGCTATAAGACAATCAACCGTATTAACCTTGCCACGCTATTTATCCATATAACTTAAATACATTTACCATGCAAGTGGTTAAACCGCAACGCAGCAGTCAAAATTCACTAGTTGGTTGACTTTTGTTGCATGCTCGCTTGTAAAATGTTTTGAAATGCACAAGTTTCCTATTAATAATAAGAAGATTGTTTTATTGGTGTTGTATAGCAATACATATATCCTCGGTAAATTACATCACTATATTAAAAACACAACTGAGATCAACCGCCGTTAGCGTTGAATGTAAACCTCAGAGTAATATACTTGCCCCGCCAAAAACAGAGTATTTTTTTATAAATGGTAGTCGGGCGAAAACAAAATATAGGTAAACTGACACTCGAATGGGAAACATTTTATTTAAAAAAAGTTTTTTTTTACTTAATTCCTTATACATTTTATATAAACTGATTAAAAAAAATATAAATCGACCACGAAATACGCAAACTTTTATGAAACCAAATTTTAGTAGACACAATTTATCATACTTTTATCTAAAGAACGTTTTATTATTATATACATATATTTTTTTTTGAGCTTAAATTCGGAGGGAGTTCAAATCGGAACGCTTAACTGGTCTAAAAGAGGAATACAAAAGTAACGGAACAAGCATACAAACGACCGGAGGCAGATACGGTATACGAAAAATGAAAGCTTGCCGTTGTGAAATGGTAAGGATATAAAATATTATTATTATAAGAAATTATCTAAATTACAATTTACAAATTATTGTTTGGAACTGACAAGCGAAAGACTGATGGTTAACGAAAGCAAAAGGAGGGGAGGAATATTTTAATATTCACATTTTACTTTTTCAGACAAAAATACTAGTGTGTCATTTAACTTTTAGAAGGAACCCAAGATTTAAAAAATTAAAATGTATTTATTTGTGTAATAGTGTAATGAGTGCATGGGCACTTCTTGGAGCCACCCTAACCATTTAAAACTAAAACTCCACGGTTTATTTGTAAGTATAGGCATATAAATTAAATTTGTTTTTATTGTAAATCTATTACAGGTGATTATGGCTCATTAAGTCTATGCGTAGAAAATAGAAGAGCTATGACTATAATATTGTAAAATACATTAGCAGAATAAAATGCATTAATTTTGCTCTAACCGTGTGATTTTTCAAATATAAAATTATCTTGTCAACAGATGTTTTTTTCGCAGAAAATAAAGTATTAACATCCTTTTATTATCACTGTGGTCATATTCGAACCCGAATACGAGTTTTTATTACGAATTTAGTAATAAATAATAGTATCATATTCATAACTTTAGGGTCGTCATTATGTCTTGTAGTCTGTAGAATGTACTATAAAATTGCGTTCACAGTACAATGGCATTATGTTCGTGGTAAATCAAGAAACCATGAGTGTGCAAAATCTATAGCATATTTTGGTTCACTTACAAATTCTTTTCAAATAATACAAAAAGCACGAATTGTTTGCTTAAGCTTTATCGACTTTTCGCAGCAACCGATTTTTAGTAGTAGCACCAAAGGTAACAGTTAATACATATCCCAAGGTCCCGTAAAATCTTAAATATCAGAATTTCGATTTAAATCTTTTCCGTGGATCGTGTAGTAGCGTACCCAGTGGGAGGGGGATTGTCCCTCTTTAATAGTTTTATTCTTTAATTAAGAAACTATGAAATTTTAATTGTTAATTGTTAAATTTCAATCATCAAACTAGAAAACATTTTTACTAAAGATGGCCAGGTCGATTGTTATTTTTCAAAATTGGTAGTCACAACTACACTAATCTGATATCATATTATTACAAATCAAATTAATTTTTATGATTTTGGTTGGAATATTTATTAATTGGTAATTGCTGGTTGGTATACAAAAGTAAGCAAGATAAAGATGCGTTTTCTTACTTGTTTGTTCTTTATAATAGTTGAAGTGTTTAACACACGTAGACTGGCATCATAATAAATCATAATAAATGCTGTCTTTTATAATTTCCTGAAATAAAAAAAAATGTATAATTACTTAAAAATATTAAATTTGTGAATGTATATTTTGTAGAATAATTTATAACTGACAAAATTTGTTAAAAGGTTATGAGTTTTTAACGCAAAATAAAATAAAAATAAACTCAAATATTGTAATTTTACTAAATTCATAAACATAATTTATTGTTTGACGTAAAGTGTAATTTTAAAAAACATGTGTTTTTTCGGTCATCACACAAAATATTGATCCCACGTAGATATAATATTTAGAGTGCTTTGGACGTGCCACATTTCACAAAACTTTGGAATCGAGGCTTTTTCAAAGTTTTTCACCGTGGAGACGTTGTCAAGCCAAACGATTTGGTCGTAAGATTTGCTCCCTGCTCGGTCCATTGTTGTCGGGTTGAGAAGAAAACATTCGTTGCTTTTATTATTTAGCTTGAAATTTATTATTTTAGTTTTGCCAGAAATGTCCCCGTTGTTTTTAGGCTGGGCGGCAGAGGCGGAGAGGCCAGTAGGATTTCGGGTGTACCACTCTCTTTTTATCTCGCCCAAAAATCAAAAGTACCTGTTTTATGTCGTCCAGACCAAAGCGTATGTAGTTTCTGAGATAATGTAACGGACAATGACGACAGCGAAGAAGACGAATGAGAGCTGAATACTCCGTCAGATCAATAGTGTCCCCCCCCCCTGCCAGTATACATTGCGATTGTTACTTCCTGCACAGCTCACTGCTCGATGATGATGATGATGATGATAACAACAAAATTATGGCATAAAATTAATCTTATTACAATACTTCGTCACTTGTGGCTTACATCTGCTACGTTCCAAAACGTCACGACTCACGCACATATCTAGCGATTTATAAATATATTTTGTATCATCTATAATTTCCTCAGTGTCAAGAAGTTTTAAGCTTATTCAATGCTTTAACGGTAAGCTAAAATACTGTTTATACAATGATGTGTCTTTGTTTTTTTTTTCTATATAAGACGTATACAAATGGGGTCGGCCGTTAAATAACCTCTCTAATAATTTCTCCACAAATTTCTACATGTCACCATTTTTATACTTACTCCACATGTACTGTGTACATCTTTATTTTTTTTAACATTCTTCTTAGGTCTACCTCTAATTCCACTTCTGTCTACATTTTATTTATATATTACCAATTACTTGTTATATACTATTTCACGTTTCTGGCTTTTTACAACACACCCAAACATGTCAATCATTAATAGACTATGTAATATATATACATATATTAGAGTGGTCCTTAATGGGGTGATTTTCGAGTTTTGATTTTCATCAAAAATGTTGATGGTAGTTCGACATTCCTAGCTTAACTATAATCTTTAAACGAGGGAAAGTACACCCCACACAGCTTTTATTTTTTAGTAACAGCTTATATAATTTAGATTACATTATAACATTTACTTAGTCCCACATTATAACACTTATTATAAACGCACAAGGCCTTAAGACACTTTTATTTATAGTGTCGCTTGAACAACTGATAAATCCAACAATGTGATAAATTAAAACTAGTGGGTATTAATAAATATATAATGATGTTCGATAACAATATAATGTACCTACCCCTATAAATGTACCTACCCGAGTAGGTGTAGTTTTTATTGGGCGCTACTATTCTGGTATTTGGAAACCACGGCCGAAAAATTACTACCATACTGATATTTTGAGCCAAAAGACGATGTGCGCTATATACTATTTCGATATTGTTACTTGCAAACCACGGGCAACGAACGCATTTCAAAATCGTTCACTTTCACGTATGCCTCTATTTGCTATGGTCTAGTAGAATTTTAAATTAATTATAATTTTTCGTCTTTACTCAGTAGACACATATTAAATTAAAAATTAAAGCTGATTGTATAATACATTCTGTTAAAATATAATAATTTTTGTAGGAGTTATTAATATATTATTAAATTTCCCATAAAGCACAAATAAAAATGTATTCTTAAAATATTTAGAAATAGCCTGAGCAAAAATGACACCCTTTTCAAAACTTTCGAGTGAGTCATGAGTGCTTATGATGTAATAGCATCTGAAACACGCTTTTGTTTTAAAGTGTCATTTTTAAAGTGAAGGGCCTTTTTGTAATTTGTTTGCTTAAAATAGTTATAAAATAATATAGAAGTAATATAGAAGTATTATTTTTTTTTAGTTGTGTTTTGCTTTTACTAATTGGTATATTAATATTAAATGATTCCTTTGTAAAAATTTTTAAATACTTTCAAGGACTTGTGGGTACTTCATTTCCCTTATGCTGTTAATATACATATATTAAAGAGTGTCACAGTATTAAATTATTTTGTGTACTAAGGATGAGGTTCGATTAAAAATTTCATTACATTACCATTAAAGGTGTTTTAACTATATGACGCAAACGAAAAACGTCTAGTTTACGTCACTGTTTCAATAAATAAATAACTAAATCGATTTACCGTAAAAGCGTTGTAACATTTTAGTCCAGAGGGTATTGAGTCTCGAGTTATGTGGCATGTTTGTAAGTATTACAAAAATACAGGTAGACATGGCTTTTACACTTCACTAGTTTTGATTTGTAAAAAGGTATATAGAAGGCCAAAGATAAAATGCTATATTGGTTTGGGAAATGTGGCTTTTTATACACTTTCTGGTTGAACTATTTTATTACTATTTTTTGTACGTTTTATTCGGTATTTGCTTTGAACTGCAAATGTAAGTATTCTTGTATCTATTAATAAATAAAAAAGACATTCCTATCAACCTTTGATGACACCTGAGGTTGATGTGACCTTAGGGTGGTCTTTGATACTTCCCATTTCTCATTTGTTAAAATGCAATGTGTTATCATAAGGTAAACGGTTTAATAGATTGTTGATAACCTAAATTTAAATTTTTTTAATAGTAATTTTAATACATAGAATGAACGCAACAAAACAACAAAAATTTAACACCAAGAAAATTCCATTTTAAATAATATGTCATAAAAACAAAAAAATGGGAACATCTAATACATTTTAATAAATGCAATTTTTATTATTAAAGTTACACATTAAAAATGATAATATCTAACGAAGTACTTATAACTAGTCATGGTTATAAGAAATACAACTTATATGAATTAGTTAATAACTTTTTAAGTCTTATTAATATAATTCTTCTTTGATCTTTAAGTATCCTTTAGTATCGTGAACGTAAAAGTTTTAAGTAAAGTTATCTCACGCTCACCTTTTCAATAACGACTTATCTAGGTGTTAAATTAACTTCTATACTAATAAGTAATTAATATTTTAATATATTAGAACGCATGACCCAATAGTAAAATATTATGAAAGAAAAAACGTTTTGTTAAAAATTTTATTTATTGAACTTTACACTAAACGTTCTACACTTAATGTAGAACTTCAAATAAAAACAAATGGTAGGCAAGTATCGATAATCTACAGTCTACACCGCATACCAAAATCTAAATCTCTAGTAATTTATAACATTGCGTAACAAATTACTATATTAATAATAAAAAAAAAACCATTGCTATTACCTCTCAACGTTTTTACAAGTTTAAAACACTCGGATATGGGTACATAAAGGACAACGCCCAGCATTTTTTTTTAATGGCTAGCGTGATACTTGTACTAATAAATATAAAAACGCGCATGCATAAAACAAACAACAATGGAAATTTAACAGTATACCTTTATAGTATAAAATATTACCAACTCATCACGTAATATTTGGACACGAATTATCGATTAAGCAAGACGCGTTTATATATATATATATATAATGTTCTGTCCATTAAACGCGTTTATTATGGAAATTGGAGTTTACACTAATCCCCGTCCGCGATTGATGTTGACGGTCGGTAACTATTGCAGCTGGTACATTTATAATGATTTGCCGGCGAAGCGGAAGAGTGGAGATACCAAAAGCATTAGGATTAAAATGTTGTTTTTATTAATGGAATTAAACGGAGAATAACATTGAAAATATGCCCAATTGGATTGATGTAAATGTAGCAATCCCCAACCAACGTTAACGTTTTATTTTTATATTTAATAAAGAATAAACGTTTCACGAAAAACTTAACAGGATTTGAATTTAAAATATTTTTTTACATACTAGCTAATAAAAAAAAAAAATGTTACGTACCTAGTAGGTAATTGGTAAATACATTTAACAAGATGTTTATAAATGTTTAAATCAAATCCCTCTTGAAAATATTTTTAGCTTCGAAGCGATAGCCGAGAAGGTATTGGTTTTATATTGATACATTTTTTTCTCTTTTAGAACAATATAGATTTTGTTTTATCAGTATTGAATGATATTGTAGTTTCATTGTAACTTTATAGTTTTACCAAGTTTGTTTAGTTTATGTTGCGTCTTTATTAAAAACTGTATATGGTATTATATAGTCTAGTTAAAGTTCCTTACAACACTTGACCCGATCTGACGATTTTTGCGAAGTTGTAATAGGGTCAAAGTTGACGACAATAAGTTTATTATAAAAGATTCGGTTCAGTAGTTGTGGAAATATCGTATAGAGAGACACATCACTGTGTTATCTAATACTTTTTCAACTTCACATAAAGCCAAAATTATTATTACGCATAGGCCTTAGTATAGATAGTGTATATTATGTTATTGCTAACAATTGTCGTTACACCGTCAGTACATGTTTTTGAAAATGTTTATTATATGATCATTTTGTATTGTCGTTGTTCGTGTTGGGGAGCTATAAATTACACTCTACGGTCGTGTATGGGCAATGACAATAATTAATATTTAGCGACCGCAGTGATAAATTGATGACCATCGCGTGAAACTATTATTCATTTTCACGGCTCGCTGCCGCTATTGGAAGGCCCAATTTCACAACTATATGTTTCTATACACATACATTTGACAATTTAACCTAAACTTGTCAAAGTGAAATTTTTAAAACATTAAAAATAACAAAAACAATCGTATTTATCAGGTTGGCCGTGAACATATTTTATGTTAAAAGAAATAATACCAAGTAATGGTCAACGCTACAATGAAGTTTTATTTGCCACAACTGGTCGGTAAGTATACACATACATATATTATTTTAATAATATATCGTCAGCCTATTTAGCAAAGGACGTATCTCCAAAAAAAAAAAAATGAATTTTCGGTAAATTACACTATTTGAAAGAAAAAAAAACTGTGCGTTGGCTGGTATATTAATGATTATATTTCAGTGTTTTTTCCTTTTAGTGTGAAATTTGGTATTTTGGAGTTACGCCCATTGCTAAATACGCTGACGATATGTCATACTTACAATATGTTGTTCCACCCGCCAGTGTTTTTTATCAAAAATATAATGTCCTATTTGTAACTTGGCCATGTTTACACGACCACGTGTGTTATAGACCGAAATTCTGTATCGATTAAAATAATATTGTTTCCATGGAGAACATATCGGCTGTCTATTACCTGTGTACACTCTTGTAATGTTGATTTACAAAAAGCGGCGGCAGCTGTTGCCTTTTCTGCCAATAAACCCAATCGGGGTGGTTTTATTTGGTGCGAAAACGTTATTTTTGCTACTAAATTAAACACACACACTATAATATTATAAGTATTGATATTTTAAATTCATTGTCCCGTACACGCGCCCCTTGTTAAAGTTGGATCATTGACAATCGGCCACGGGCAAAACGTTCTATTCTGCGCCGTATTAAAATTGATCGAAAAATGCATTATGTGAGGTACACGTGTTATGCTTGTTTAGTGTTTATCGTTAGCACAGTGTGTAAGATAAAGATTAGAAATCGTTCTAAACACGTTGTTGTCGTTTAATAATACTATGTTATTATATTCAACATTATAGTCTTGACTCTCGACTTTGTTAAAGGTAACGTTAATTAATCCATGTCCATGGTGTATTAAGCCTTTTATGACGGCGCATAATGTATGCAAAATAGGCACACAGGAGTATCACACAGAAAAACGCCGCAGGTTATTCAGCGGATTCTCATTTCTCACTAACATAATATATTATATACATTATGTCATATATATATATATTCGTAGTAGTATTTGGAATATACTAGAGCTACCGATTACACGTGTAACACGTGTAGTTCGAATTGACATGTAGAATTTCGTGTAATTACAAACACGTGTAGAAGTTCGTGTAGTTATAAGTAAGTTTTAGTAAGACCTCTAAGTTTACGTGATATTGTTCTTTAATTAATGGTTGTCACTAAAATAAAATATTATACCCAATTAAGAATACAATCAGTAGAAAAAACAATTTTTGCACAATCGAAATTTCAATTTTTTAGAAATAAATTCAACCGAGGGGGTAATTAGAGGTATGGCCTTTAAAAAATCTTATATGTCCATTGATACATGTTACAAAACATAAGTGATCTATTTATTTATTATTTTCATATTTACAAAGGACATGTTATGCGGGCCTACGATCTTAAGGTTAACGAAATAAATAAGGGAACACAACCCTTGTATGTATTATGACTTATTCGTACAATAGTTAATTGAATAAATGATATTTTATTTACAATATTGAATCTTTTATTAATGATACCCATGATACATTGATTTGTTTAAGTCTGTCTAAAATGTAAAAAAAAAAAAATTATTAAATGTGTATTACTGGTCTCTAAAGACCAACCGTTACCTTATTTGTCTTTGTGTAAGTTATTAAGTAGATATTAGGAATTCGGTTTGCAATAATAAGACCTACGGAATAGTGAATACTGTCCATCAGCAATTTGAATTTTATGTTTATTTTTTATACAAATAGGATAACGCCAACTGTCCAAATAAAGTAGGTATAAGTTGTTTAAAACGGGCAATGTAACTGAAAGAAATAAAAGCTTCTAACTAGGGAATTACATTTTTTAATTTGAAATTACCGTAATACTATTGTATATTTTAGTTGTACTTTAGAAAGATATTGTTAAAAAAACTGTCTACTGATTGTACACCTTATCGCAAAAGAAGCTCTGGAACTGATTGCAGTATCAGTAATTGACTGGAATGACAAGAACAAAATTGAAATCGTTTAAGAGGGCGTCGCACCGGTGATTTTCTGTGGTAAAAACATGTTTAAGCACACTGAAAATAACTTGCTTAATTTTGGTTTTAGAGTAAAAGCACCCATTATAAAATTTAAAGAAAACAATATTGCGGAGGGTAAAACGGTGCGTTTTTAAAAAAAAAATCATTTTTTGAAAAGTTACAATCATTTAAAAATGTTAAAATAGTCGTTATTTCTAAACTATGTATTGAGCATTATACTTGAAATAATAAAAAAAACGCACCGTCTTGCCCTCCGGAATGTTGTTTTCTTTTAATTTTATAATGGGTGCTTTTACTCTAAAACCAAAATTAAGCGAGTTATTTTCAGTCTGCTTAAACAAATTGAGATGAAAAAACATTTTTAAATCGCTTTCAAGGATGCTGTGATAGTCCAAAAAATAAATTAACTACTAAAATAGAGGCCTAGTTATTGAACTAATAATTACACATCACAGTTTAACCTTTAAATTAAGATTTTGAAAAAAATTGCCTAGACTTTACTCCTTAAAAATGGGCGGTGCGACGCCCTCTTAATGGAATCATGCCATAGATGTGTAATGATTTATAACGACCATCGAGATAAAGAATATTTTCTTTATCTCGATGATAACGACCGACATTCGATTTGTATATGTACTACATTCAAATGCATTTCATCCATATCAATTGCTGTTGCCTTCACTTTTTTATGATTGTTATTATATCACTGTTATTTTTAGCTACTTGTGTTTTAGCCTCGATGTAGTCATATTGTTTTTATACAAAATGTATTAAAATTAAAAAATAAAATAGTACCGGTGATTTATAATAGCGATTAATAATTCTTACTGTTGCCTCTTATTTTCATCTTAAATTATTGAATAATAAACGTTCGACTATGACCAGCCCTGAACTTTTATTGTAAAAAACAAACGCAGTTACAATTGAGATAAAATATTATAAACTTAAAATCGAATCGTTTAAAATAATACCACATAAAAAACAAATTTTTTTTTGGTTTACCTTGTGATTTTTCTGCAGAATATTTACACTTAAGATAGTAATTTAAATTTTATTATAGCTATAACTAAGTGAATTAAAATTACCTAGCCATGTACGGTTTTACCACTTCTTGACTAATTGGTATATACTGAGATCTGTAGCGTATTTATTCGATTATTTATTCGAGTTAAAGAGTAATTAGATATAATTATAATCTACTACTTAGTGATGTGTATTATTCCAATAAATTTTTTTTTTTTTTATAGAAAATGTATTACTATATTAAATATTTACATCTATACAAAATATATGCACAACAGTAAATGGGTAAACAGTAAACAAAATTAATATTATACCTTCAATAACATGCAGTAGGGGAGCACCCAATGGAGCTACCTACTTTGAATTTTGAGTTAGTTTATCTAATAATTCTTTTTTGTTTTTTTTTTCAATTTATAGGAGGTCTCTACACCATTTACTTCCAATAAATTTCCGAAAATTTTGAATAAAGGATTATAATTTTTAAAAATGAAGTACTCCAATACATAATCAAATATACACAGTATATAGTATTATATGCAGTTCTATGACATTTTTTAAAATGTATTACAAAAGCTCTAATTAAAATACACATGGAAAACATATTAAATTTGATACTTAACACCAGAATATTAATATGAAATATTTAACATCAATAAAAGTCATAATAATTAAAGTAAGTATTTTTAATTATTATCGTTATTTTTTGTTTGTGTCTGGGCTGATTTCTTTATGTTGCTGACTAAGTGACCAAGTGACTAGTCTTTAAATCAGAAATCGTACCCGATAGATATTTTTTCGAAACAACAATTTTCAAAGTTCATCCTTTCCCTTCGTAATTCGAAGGGGGCAGTATATTACTATCATTTCGTTGTGGCCTAATGTGAATATTGTTATTAGGCCACCACCCGAAGTGGGTGTGTTAGTTTTTAAGTTTATGATTGTATTTATTGTTTAGTATACCCAATAAATGGCATCGGAGACTGGGGGGAAGTAATTCCTCACAGGGCGCGTCCCCCCCCAGTGTTCTATGGGTGCATGTGGAAAAAAAAAAAAAAAAAAGTATATTACTATCAATATACAATAACAAAAACCTAAAAAAAATCATAAATCCTCGCATTAGGTTTTGCCTTTTGCTAAAATCTTGTAACTTCACCTTGTTATTTGAACCTTTTATGGAAATTAATATTTTGTCAACATTACCCGCCTCAAAACATCGTCATAACATTATCACGGTTTGAAACATTACAATGGATTTGGTAAAAACAGTTCACACTGTAGGTAAGTGACAGTACGGCTTCCTTAGAAACGTTTTAAAAATACATACGAATTGCGAGTTGCCTGCCAATAGTGTCTATTCGCGTTGTTGAACTTCATAATATTTTTATGTTATACGGCAAGTACCTACAAATGTATACTCCAAGTTTATTTTAAGTTTAGAACGTATATAAACTATCGTTTCTACGTTGCTGTTCGAAAAAAAACATTAATTTTGTTTAAGGTTCGAAAGTGTTAAGATAATTATTCAATACACGTCCAGTTAATTATTTGTTGTTTTTTATTTAGATTTTGTGTTTTTTTTTTAATTACAATTAATTCATTAAAAATACGACGCAAATTTAGAAATCAATTTAAACCACTCCAAGGTAAAATTATATTATTGTTATTATGTATGAATTTATTAGATTAATAGTGCAATTTAATATTAAATGCTAGTGTTCGAATCGGGAAAAACAAAGAAGAACGAAATTAAATATTTTAAAGTGCCTTATAAACGTAACATTGATCACAGACCCCAAGCCCTCGTTCATTCTCGTATACTATTACTACGTTTTTGTAAAATTTTAATCTAAAATCAAAAATACTTTAAGGTTATAAAATACGAAAGAAATTAAAAAATCTTTTATTCAACTTTTAAAAATGCTTACATAGTTGATTTTATTTTTGAAACCCCAAATAGTTTCTAAATATGTATTGTCTTTAGAGTAATTTTAACTGGCATCATTTAATGATTTTAAAATCTATAAACTCGCACTGAAGTGTTTTTTTTTATTTGGTTTTATCATTTGTACTTACTTAAAACTTAAAATAATTCTTAAGATGTGCTGGTGTTTGTATGTCATTTTCATAACCAGAAGTTAAGTAAATCCCTACGTTAAACAACTCTGTCTAATGACTATCGTTTGTTACATTCAATCTGGAATTCATCCTTCTGTGATTTTACGTATACCCAATTAGGATTTAGTTGTATTGAACTTTGGGGCTTCAAGGTGGTCAAAGAGCTTAATTATAAAAAGCGATTTCACCTAATATCAGGGGGGGGGGGTGGGGCTTAATACAGTACATTTATAAACCATCTCCACCCGTGTAAAATCAGTTTTTTTTATAATTTTACCATCGATTTATATAATAATGCGTAGTAGTAGACTTATGACAAAATAAACAAGCATGACCGTTGATAGGTAATACTGCGCAGCATATTTTCAAATGTACTAAGACAGAAAAATTTCGTAACATCGTGATCGTGCCCGTTTATAAAGCACTTATTCTACTTCGGTTATACACACAGTGTACTTAAAATGGGGAAAACATTTTTCAGTGAAAAATAATTGTTCACCAACAAAACGCGATCTATACTCAGAGCGTAAGGGAACGCGTCCGACCGAGCAACAACACCAACAAGCAACAACAGCGACCAGGGCTCTGGTTATCGCTTATTACCAACGGTTACCAACTGATAACAAAAATAATAGGCGGTCGGCCGGCCTCCCAAAAGAAAATCAATTATTTGTAATGGCACTCTGGAAACGTTTTCCATCCCTGACTATACGGTTGTCGTCAGTCGCGTCTCTGGTGAGTATTTGTGTTGCAAGGTTACGTTGAAAATTCCTGCCGTAGTTTCCAAGTTAATTTGAATCGTCTATACGACTCAGGTAATGTAATACATACTCTTTATTGAATTGATAATAGAATAAAACTCAAGGTCGCGAGGTTGTAGAGATAATAGACGGTAAACAATTCAAATATTATTTACTGTAGAAATTTCCGTGTTTCTATGGCCGACATTTCAACAAGTGGTGTAATAGCTCTAATATTAGCACTTGTTGCGGTGGTGTTGTGTTCAAATTGGTTTTCGATTGTGAGTAATGCGTTACCTGTGTGTGTGTGTTAAGTCTTTAAAATAAACAGAGGAGCACATTACTTTATTCGTTGTATATTTCGTTACTGAGTTTTATTTTATTTTATTACAGCACAAGGTATTCTACAGTTCCAACATGGCTGATGATTGGAAAAACGCTACGTCTGTGTATGACTTTACAGTCAAAGACATCAAAGGAAATGATCTGTCGTTGGAAAAATACAAGTGAGACATGCCACTCAATAAAATATACTTATTTTTCTTGAAAAGTTTTATTTTAAATTAATTATTATTATGTTGTTTTAGGGGTTTTGTATTGATCATTGTGAACGTTGCTTCCAAATGCGGCTATACTGCCAAGCATTACAAAGAGCTTAATGAGTTGGATGAGAAGTATCGCGATAAAGGACTGAGAATTCTTGCATTCCCATGTAACCAATTTGGGGGCCAGGTAATAATTCATGTAATTTATAAATAGACCTACTAATTATTTCATGGAATAATTTAAATAGGTTTAAAAATGTTGTCTAAATGATTTGTGGTAGGTAAACATTTATTATACGACTTTCAAAATTAAATTTGTTATAATACTGTTGTTATTATAAGTGTTGTAACAAATTATACTAAGAAAATAAATTGTTTAAAAATTAAAACCACTACCTAAAATAGAATTTAATTAAAAATGTTAGTTATATTTCACTAAAACTTAACAAAATTTTATTTATCTGTATTAAGATTGAATACTATAAGACAGTATTGATTAAAAATGGCTGGAGTGGTATCACGTGGCTGGGGTGTGGTCAGTGGTGGGTGCGAATAGGATAATATCTCTAAGGGAGAGGGGTTCCAAGCCTCCTCCCTTATTTTATTTAATAGAATATTTCACTCTTCTTTTTTAATTACTTTTTCTGTTTTTTTTTAAAAAAGATTTCCTAATTATACAGTGTATATGTCCCAAAAATCAAATGGTACGTACCACAAGTACTTAAAAAATATTATTTATTAAATTTCTGACCATAAGACCATTTAAATTAAATAAGTTCTTAAAATAATATATGCCACTAAAGAAGCAATAATACTTTAATTTAAATTTGTATGATATTAATTGCCCCTACAATTTTTTTTTTCTTTATTATAGGATTCATCAACGCAGGTATTTATGAGTAGAGATTTAATATTTAGTGTTTGATATACTTACAAAATAATATTAGAAAATATTGGTTTTGATTTTCAATTTGTTTACAAAAATATTAGGCAATTAAAAAAAAACTAGTCGTGCTAGAAAAAAACAAATCAAATAAAATGTAAAATTCTGTTGTAGAATGTAACAAATAACATATAAATTTGTTAATAGCAATGCTGCCCTTCTAAGTAGTACAAATGCCTTAAACCAGAAGTACAAAAAATTCAAACCAGTTTTTAATTTATTGAGTACGCTTTTTAGAGCAAAAATACTGTATCTATTGACCAATTGAAAAATTTAACACAGTATTAAATAATAATTATTAAAAATGCTGAAATCACTTAATATCAATAGGTAAAAATGGCGTAAGATGATTATACAAGAACACTGTAAGTACACTTAGTACGAGCCGATATCTTCCTATACTTCCTACTGTTTTAATAACCATTTAAATTTATAAAATATTTAATTTTGTTATTTGTTTTATCGTATTCATCATTGTTTCATTTAATTTTTATGGGTAAACATTAAAATAACATGACATATAGAGTATAGACGTATAGTATAACATGATGTATAGGCAAAATATTATACTGCTTATTTTCCAATCTTATTTACAGAGTTAAACTTATCTCATTTTACATAATTAATTTAATGAAATCATTATTTTAAATAAAAAAGTTTTCAATAAAAATCTTTGTTAATGCAAACTAACAAAAACTAGTTTTTAAAATTTTAATTATAAATAGTACTTTAAAAGAGTATTTTTGGAAGCTACGTTTTAAAGTCAAATAACAAACTACAAAATATATTGACTACGCTATATTGATTTACCTAAAAAGAATCTTGACAGTGGCCATTTCTTATTGGACGAAAGACAAGCTACTATGACCGGACAGGAAGAGAAAAAAAATGAATTAGACAAAATATAGTGCCATAGTATATATATATAACAAAATACATGTTTAATACATTTAATAATGTCAACTCGTTTTTATATCAATTTGTATAAGCTTAAGGAATAATTGTTTTTGTTATTTTCATCTACTTTTACTCTCCTGCACTGCTCCTCTTTATACATTTTAGGAAATAAGACGATTCAATATTTTCGTTTTTTTTAAAACTTAGTAACTGTTTGAAAAGAAAAACATTATTAATTGTATGTATCCTATTGAAAAATTGACGTTATTTATTTGCTTTATATTGTGAATAATTTTCTAACTCTTTACTATGGTTAAGAGAGTGTCATTTTGATCCAAAAAAGCTTAACCTATAATAAATAAAGTAGATATAGATTTCTTTGACTTAATTTATGATGTTTTGTTAATATCCATGTAGTTTTTTTAAACTAACTTCCCAAATAAATTTTAAAGACCAGCATTGTTCAGCTGTACAGTTGCTTGAAAGTACATTAAGTTTTTTTTCTTTAATGTTACTGTGTTTATTTATATTTATAGAAGCCAATACTTTTTAGTTAGGTTATGTAAACTATAAATATTTAAAATTTTAAACTATGAAATGCAACTAAACATAATTTTTCATACCGTGGTTTTAGGTGTATATTTTTTTTGTGTCACATTTTGTATAATTAATACTATCGTCATATTATTGTATAACATTAATTATTACTTATTGTTTACACTAAATAAAACTTTTAAAATTTTCAGGAACCTGGTGACAGTGATGCAATCTGTAGCTTTGCAGAAAAGAAAAGTGTCAAGTTTGACTTGTTTGAAAAAGTTAACGTCAATGGCAGTGATGCACATCCTTTATGGAAATATTTGAAAGAAAAACAAGGTGGCACTTTAATTGAGTAAGTTATTATTATTCAAAGATACCACTTTAGTATTTTGAATTTTTAAAAGTTCATAGATTTTTGTTTTTATATTTTATTAAAGATATGTATTTAAGATATGCCATTGAGTAACATGGCAAATTATTAATTAACTGTCAACAGTTTTTACTTCTACATTTCTATAATAATATACACTTTATATGACAATCCTTGTAATTTTATCATTACAAGGATAATATAAAACTTTTATCAATATTTTTTAATACAATATTTTATTTGTTATTAGTGCGATCAAGTGGAACTTCACCAAGTTCATTGTCGACAAAAGTGGCCAACCCGTGGAGAGACATGCTGCTAATGTCAGCCCATTGGTAATGTAACATATTATTCATTGTTTTTATAATGTAGTGTTTCGAATTTAAATATTCAAATTGGAATCCTTCTTTTTTAATATTTTAATTGTTCAAAAATGCCCAATAATTATTATAAATACTGTTATATCCTGTTTTGTCTGGTAGGCATTTAACAATTTTTAATTTTTCCAAATAATTATTTATAAACGTTTAAAAAAAGAAGTTTAAAATTTTGAACCATCTGGAATAAATCCATAAGAAATAGAATCTATTTATTCTGGAAAAGTTCCAAAGAAAAAAACTTTGTGAAGTATTAAATGTTCGGAAAATTTGAGTTAGCAAATAGTTACATGGTCTTAAACCAAGTTCTTACCCCTCAAATTACTTCGCAAAAAAAAAAAAAAACGCACCATAATCATAATTGGTTTAAAGGTAGGTATTTAAACACTTATTTTAACCTAACCTTCGAGACAGAGCTTAAACTTGAATAAACATCAGTGGACTAGGTTACTAGAAGACTAGAGCTTTTGGTTTTTACCAAGAAGTGCCTGGTACATTATTTAACCAAGTAAAATAATTTTTTGTATGCTTACGGTTTTAAGTACTCGTTATTTTGTATTAATGGCTAATTAAAAACAAGTAATGGGTACATAAAACTGTATGGGTATGTAAATCAGAAAGAGTACCCAAAATTCATGTATTGTGCATTGTTTATGAGTATATAAATATATTATTTTGTTTAATACAATTTATTTATTTTTTAGGGATTGGAAAAGAGCTTGGAGAAGTATTTTTAAAAGAGCATTATAATATAATAATTAATCAAAAATAATCCAGTTTTTTTTTTATATGTTTATGAATTTTATTATATCTTACTTATGAACTATATTTGTCTTAAAGTATTTAGACTGCATAACGTCACAATTCTACTATTAAGATTTGATGGTTATTATTATTATTATTTTTTCATTAAAGTTTTTTAAGTAATATTGTAGTGAGTAGGCATTGATTAAGGCGATGTAATAGTGTTCAAATTTTATTTTATCTTTGTATTTATTATAATAAAACTATATTAATGATATATATTATATATATATCTATCGGTAATCAATTTTTTTTTTGATATTGAAAATTATAAATTTATAATTAGTGTTGCTATGTGGTGTACGCCGTGTAAATGTTGCACAATATTATAAATTGATAATTTATGAATTAATTGATCAATGATTAGAGATCAATTAACATATTTTGGTATATCTGTGTGACTGTTAAAATGGATAATAGGATTTAAGTGGATTATGTTTCTGTTGTGTAATACAACCTTTTTAAAAGTTTAATTTGACCCTTAAAGAGGATGGTTTCTAGTTGTAAGGTGTGGTAATTTTGCAGTTAAGTTAAAATTATATGACCTCAAGTCCAACTACTTCGCACAAACGCAACAAAGTGGAGAAAATTAGAATAGTAAAATTTTAAGACAAAGAGGGTTATTAATTACAATCTACTTTTTTTGTATTATCGATTAATTCAATTATTTATCTTATTAACTATTACCTATTCACTTTTCATATTGTATAGCATAGGTCTTAAAGACTCAACACTGCCATCATGGAACGGTTTCTATTTCGAATAATATAACGCTATTTATATCTAAAAATAACAAGAAAATTTAGGATGATTTTTTGGATATTAATTGTGTGCACTATTTTTAAGATAAAAATGCTAGCACAGTAAGACGGGTGCATAGTAGGGACGCATCTTCAGAAACTATTATAATTTATAACTTGGTTTCAAATAAATGCTCCGACATGTACAGATGTAGACATTTTTAGTATTGGGTTAAATACGATTAGCGGTTAGGGTTATCGGCAGTCTATTCTATTAATAAATTATTATTGTTACACATTCATAGTAAATAATAATCAACAGTCTAAAAAAAATGTTTATTAGATACCTATTGACTGTGGATTCATTAACGCATGGCATCCTAGAGTAATTTCTACTGTCAAAGTGTTGTAATTTTCTCCATTTTTTTTTTATATTAAAAAAAAGTCAAACTTTAGATTTTTGAAAAATCGTTTACCCATGTTATAGTTTTACTTCAAAGGCACCTTCAGTATGTATCCCGTATCATAAATTATAACACGAACGATCTATTTGGCTGATTTTTTAGTGGGACATATCATTAAAAGTTATTTTTTCAATTATATAGAGAGGAGAGTTAAAATTATGATAATGCAACTTTATAGATTACTTGAAGAAAGTACTAAAATCTATATTTAGAGGGCCCTTCACCCTTAGTCATCTTTAGTGACTTCGGGATATAACCTAATAAATATAATATACGGGAGACTTAGTTAGGATGAAAAATACCACGATAAAGGCCTGAGAATACTTACTTTTCCGTGCATTCAATTTGGGTATCAGGTAAAATATTTTGTTGTTGATTTGCTTTCGTAGAAATGTAGTCCAGAATAACTAATACGACTTTCTTGTATGGGCCTAATAATATATTATGATACTAATACGTTAAGTCTTAAGTAAAACATATTAAGGGGATTGCATGCGGTTGGTTTTTAAGGAGTTTTGTATAGGTAATATTTAAGAAAAAAGGGGTTTTAATAAATTTCGATCGTGTCAATTAATTTACCGGTTCATTTGTAAAAGCTCGTGGTATTATTTTTAATTTAAACCATTTTGTCTATGAGTAAAAACCATTTTAGTATATATAATATACATTTTTTGTTTCATCGCACAGGCTGAACCAGTGATCCGATAAGTAATCTGAAAACAGATTTGAATTCGTCATGAAGTTTACTTGAGATCGGTCAGCGTACTTTTTTGACATCTCATTTCTACTATGTATAAAACACGTTTGAACATTATGTACAATTTCAGATTTTAAAACTGTGTTTTGACTGAAAAAAACCGACCGCATGCAATGCGTTTAACTTTCAAGGGGGGCGGCCCACCTTTGGTATGACAGATACGTGAGAGGCTTCGCCCTTTTATTTTTTGTTTATTCATTGGGAAACTGGAAACTATAAAATAATAGAGTATAGTTAGTGTATACTATAGTCTATAATATACAATATAATAATATGTGATATAAAATGCCCAGTGTCGCATTACGAAATATCGCATTAAATTTTTAATTGTTGTCAGTAGTTAAAAAGAATTAATACTCCATACTAATAATAATAAATGATTAATTTTACAATAGTCAATAACATAATATATTATAAAATTAAAACTAAAGTAGGTATCACCATTTTGGTGTTTGAACACGAAATTTATTTTATATAATTGTGTATTTAATTTGTTTCGGTTGATATTGTATAATTGGTAGTAATTCAGATAACACACTACTGAGAACAAAATAATTGTATTTTTGTGTGTTATGACACAGATAAAACTATACAAATATATTCTATAAAATAAATCGTTAATGTAACAACCGGTAAAAATATTTTACCCGTATTTCTGCATTTCACTATGTTAAAACTATTTCGATATCCAAGTACATAAAACAAACGTTGTCCATCTATACTATACTAAATATATTCTACTTGAATTACAAGGAAATGAGTCTCTATTTTTACGAAAACGATTTCTTGATGCAAATAATTTTGGACAGCAATGACACCCACGATAAAAGTGAAATAGAATAACATTTTTGTGACAATGAGGTCAATGACATATCCTACTTTTCATAATATTTCTTAGAAAAAAAAGTTATTAGTGTTTTGAAAAATGTTAAATAACATTTTCTAAGTTCTATCTAAAGAATGAACAAAAAAATGTTTGTATCAAATTTCTTGAAAGTACAGGTGTAACGTCTTCTCTTAATCATTTTTGATTTGTAGAAACGCTTTTAATTTATGTTCAGACTTCAGCGTACCACAAGGTCTGCCTGGCACCTAAAGAGCCTCGGATTCTGAATCTCTAAAAAAGCCACCAAAAATGTTTTTATTTATACATTTTATATATTTTTCACACAATTTTACAATGGTGTTTCTTTAGTAAATTCCACATATTGTGTTAAATTGTTTTCTTGTTTTATTTAATAAAACCCACCAGCTATGTTACCGAAAACGCGGAAAAAATAAGTACCACCTAAAAATCTGGAAAAATATCAATTGTTTCTAATGTAAAAAGATAGAAGTAGAAAGTTTTTGCAATTTTTAGGTTTTTTCAACGTTTGTGTTTAGCATAACAGTTCTTTATTGTTTTCCCAACATTTTTGATCAATGGTTCATGGTTGTATATTATTGTGTGAACATTTTTAAAATTTATATTAGGAACCTGGCTCTAACAGTAAAATAAGTAATTTTGTCTCAAAGAAGAACGTTGCATTTGACATGTTCGACAAAATAAATGTAAACATCGAAAATGCTCATCCTTTGTAGAAATATTAACAGTGAAACAACCAGGCACATTAACAAAGTAAGGCAAAGTAGTTAAGTGTCTAACATAAAACAGTTGAAATAAGCAATTTATAGTTTAAGAATTAAAATTGTATTTCTTTTATTAAACCATACCTAAACATCTTTATATCCTGCAAAAAAATATAGCCATATTTGTAAATTATAAAGTACATAATATTATGTTTGTTTAACGGCATCAAGTGGAATTTCACAAAATGTATTGTTGACAAAAATGACCAACCTGTAGAAAGACACGCTGCCAATATCAGTCCTCTGGTGATATATCTTAAAAATGTTAAAAACGCCTAATGCCGAAATATTATAATTTATAACTTATAAGTTAAATCCTGTATAGCTGTTATAGAGGTAAAGATGTATAAAATAATTACATAGATACATTTTTTAAAAATAATTGTAACTACTGATCCACGAAAGCTTTAACGCATTCATAATTGTAACTATTTTACAAGGCCTAGAAAAGACGTTGGAACAGTATTTTTAACACATTTCGCAGATGAAACACAACTTTAAGTATATTTATCTATACTAGACCATCACAGTCCACACCTCGGTGTATCAATACGGCAATGATCACATGTTGATCAGCTTTTAAACTATAATACATTCATTATTTATAATAAAACATTAAAAATGTGTTGTTTGTAATAAACTGTTAAGTTTTATGGTGTAATAATATATTTTTTTCTATTAGCATATAATGACGCTGAAACCTCTCGCTTGTTGCTAGTAAAACAAATCACTAGATGTACGTCATCAAATAATAAAAACAATGTACTACACTGTAAATTCATTATTGAAATTAAAATATTATGTTTGAAGGGCAAAGTTATTGTGTTAAATTATCTAGTTTATTTTATGGGAATAACATATGTAATTCTGGCTTTCGTGCAGTAAACCTGTTATTATGAATAACAAATAATTAATTATAAAAAATATATATGTAAATATTATAAATTTAATAACAATTTAATAAAACGTCTACTTATGGTGGTATTTAATTCATTCCGTTAAAAATTATCTACGTGTTACGGTACAACAGATTATTCTAATTAAACACTGTTTAACAGGGGAATAAGGTCGAGGTAAATAACTCACTTTTGACAGTAATGTACATTTGTTACTAGTATATAAAAAAATCAAATTCTATTAAAACGTTTATTATTGAGTGATTATTTGGCCGTTTTTATCAAAATGAACGTCTATAAAATGTCTTTACTCTTTTTCTTTGGATTTATAGCATCGGTGAGTATTATTAACTGCATAATCTAACTAATCAAGCATCATCACGTTAACAAAATACATTTTACATTTATTTAAACAACTTTGAAGTTAAAAATCTATAAATTAGGTGAAATGTTTTTTTTCATGTAGTTTGGTATGTAGTTTTCATATAGTGTGTAGAAACTATTCACACTTAGAAATGCCACAGTAGACTCACAATATAGAAGTGGATTTTTCTTTACATAAATCCTTAATAAAGTCATAATTTAACTTAGTTTTAAATCACATTACGTTAAATTAATTAATAATAATTATTATATCATATTAAAAATAATGTATTATGTTGTAAAAATTATATGTATGATTTACCAGCATGAAGCACTAACGCTACTTTAGTTAGGTAATTCAAAAAATATATTTTTATAATATAAATATCAAAAATCTCATCTTTTCGAATATAATTAAATTGTAACGGGTTATACACTATGTATGTATTTAAAATTATAATGATAATTTGATGAATAATGTTTGTTTCATTCTAAATTTGTTTTGTTAGACAGGCATTTGTTGAAAGACAGATTGTGTATGACTTATTTAAAAGTATAAAATTGTAAAAAAATAAATAAATATTAAAGAGTTATTTTTTTTAATTAAAAGAAAAAAAATGGTTTTTTAACTATGTTATTTAGTGTCGTCTGTAAACAGCAATCCTATGTTAAATCCCATTTAAACTTCAACTCTTTTGGGACACGGGTTAAAAGTAATATTTTTCAATTTTTTTTTCTATATAATATATATATGTATACAAAAAAAAAAATTGATCAAATTTAATACAATTTATAAATTATATTGACCACAGAAATAAATTACCGGTTTTTATTGAAGTATTGAACTTTATTCTTGTGAATATAAACACAGCCCTTTAGATTTGTGTACACAGTTGGTTGCTAGTAAATATTATAGATATTTTGTGCGTCATTACATTCATTAAAGCGAAATTAATTATACTGGTTTTCAATATTATGTTTCTGTGATCGGTTTGCACACTATACACGTTTAATAGTAAATAAGTCTGAAAATTAGGTATAAATAATTAATAATTAATAATTAGTTTACATGAAACTTTACCATTTTTATAATATAAATAGTAAAGATAATATTTATGTCTAAATTAAAATAATTTTTTTTTACAAATTATAAGCATAATAAAAAAAAAATTAAGTACAAACAGTTATTAATATTAATTGTTAAACAATTCATATTTTCAGGTAAACTGTCTATCGGACGGACCAAACTCTATTTATGATATTACAATAAACGATAATAATCACAATGCTGTTCCATTGTCCCAATATCGGTAAGTTATCTTTAACTCTTACGCATGAATAAATATATAAGTATGTTTTTATTTAACTGACTAACGGCCTCCTGCTATCTCCTCCTGTTTTTTTTTTACTACCCCTTTGTGACACAATTTGTATTTTTTGTTTTTAATAAGTTTAAATAATATATTATTGTAATTGTCACCATTCGTCCTGACGTAATAATAATTAAATCCTATTTTATATTACAGTGGTCGGGCGATGCTCATAATTAACTACGCTCGGCTTTGCGGCTTTAATAAACTATACTTGGATTCCTTAGAGAAGTTGGCCGATAATTTTAAGGACTGTAATTTCAGAGTGTTAATGATTCCAAGTAATAGTTTTCTCCAGGTATGAAAAAATGAATTTATCGAAAAAATTATGTGGTTAATAAGTTGACTGTTGTTGAAATTGTATAAAATTTAGTACTGCAACGTCCTATTAATCTATTTCTATGTTGGTTGAAGGGAAATTGAAAGTAAAACTAAAAAGCTGTCAAATACCGTATGAATGATATTGAATAAAACATGTGATGTGTAATGCAGTATTGTCTTAAGGAACTTAAGAATTGCTGTATTGAAGTAGCTCAGATTAGAATAATATAATGGATGTGTGTAGTTATTACGTTGTATAGAATTATGAATGAGTATACAAAAAAAAGTTTAGAAAATAGTTTAGAAAAAAAGGGTGATTATTTAGAGATGTTAAAATATGGAAAGATAAAACAAACGAGTAAAAAGGTTGAAGGATGAGAAAAAGGGATAGAATATGATAGAGCAGAGATCAACTAAAAACAAAATTGAATGGATGTAGGACAGAAAGCAGTTTTTATGATTGCAATTTTTATTAACTATTTTGCTGTTTCGCAGAACCCAAATTGGAATGAAGAGTACGGAAAGAATTTGACACAGAAGAATTTTGATGTTTTCGAAGAAGTCTCTGTAATTGGTAGTAATACCCACCCACTTTATGTATATCTAACAAATCAAATAAAAGGCCTTTTATTTAAGTGAGTAAAATATCTAAGAAAACACTATGCTATCTATTTTAGATACTAAATAAAAAATTATATTTGTTCTTATTGTTTAGGGGTATCAAATGGAATTTTACTAAATTTCTTGTTGATCCAAATGGAAAAGTTATCGAACGATATTCGCCATTTACTTCAACTGATGTAAGTGATATTAAATAATTATCTGTAGTGAAAAAAAGAAAAAAATCGCGTCGTATAATTATGCTGTAATCTCGCGCAGACTTACTAGATAGGGAGGAGGTCTATGAATAATAAGTAAAAGAAAAAAGTAAAGTAAAATTAAAAGGTAATAGAAAAATCTAGATTTTCTTAAGTTCAAAAATTTCGAAGTAAAAATAAAGTTAAAAATCTTAACTAAAATAATAAACAAGTAAAACGAATATAATTTCAAGCAGACCCAGTCAAATGATAATGGTTATATTATTATTCTTTTCCGTTAATAGTCGTGAATGTTCAATAGTAACTTTATCAACTGACCCAAATTTTTCTTTTTCGGGTTTGAATAATACAATTGTATTCTTTAGGCAAGTATATCTGTTGTGCATTAACATTTTTTCTCTCCAAAATGATAACTAATAGATTTAAAAAAAAAATGATATAATAACGGTATACAATTAATTTGTTTTTTTTTTAATAGGCAATAGGCAAACGACTAGAAGGCATCTTAAAGTGTAATGGCAATAAACCGTGATTAATATCAAATGAATGTTATCGTCAAATGTATTATGGGAAAAAAAAGAATATAATAACATGTAATTCATTTTTGTAAAATTAAAATAAATAATTATTACCGAAGTAAAGTTTTATTTTATTTTCCAACTATTTATTTCTACTTGTGATTCCTTCCTTTATTTTTTTACCTTCATTAAATGTCTATGCAAATGCAGAAAACAGGTTTATAGTTTTTACTTCTAATAGTATACATTACTATTCATCGTAATACACTATTATATAGAGATTTAGTGTTAGAGGTTACATAGCCTAAATGTAGTTCTAATGTTAAGTGACTAAATAAAATAGTAAAGAATATTATACTATATATGTATAGCGAGAGATGTGGAGAAAATATTCTGGCTGGCCAACCACATTTTTATTGGATTGGCTTAAATTCGATATATTATACTACAAAAATTAATCCTTCATATTTTAAATTGAAAAGCAAGTTGATTTCAAATTATTACTTAAGGCATTATTGTGTGCTAAATTTCGAATTTTAAAAATTGTTTACGCGGTTGTATATTGATTTAGAGAAGCGTTTATTTTATATAGATACGAATTTAATGTAAATATACAGCCAACAATGTAAATAGGGTTGGTTTATAAAAGTACAAATAATTCATACAAATAATGTAACTAGGTCAATGTTCAAGATGTTTTTGTTTTGGATATATTTGTTATGCATGGTGCATGACGTGCATTGGTGTGTGAATAATAGGTAACTGTTTGAACAAGCATACTAAACACATAACATCAAAATATGTTGTTTTTTTATTTTAAATAATAACACACCTTAAAACTTGTTTTGGATAAGTTTCTGCGAAAGAAAGTAAATACGCAATTATTTAGAAAAGTAACATCAATGATAAAACCATAGAATATTCAATATTGATTCGATGTATACCCGTTGAAATAAAATAAATAAAATGATTTAGTACAAAATACTACTCTAACTAAATATTTTGTTTAAATCGCGGAATAAGGTCGTGACATAAATCATTTTTGAAAGCATTGTACACTTTTTACTAGTATATAAAAAAGCAAATTCTAAGACTAGTACATAAAAAATCATTTCAGTTACACCGTTTATCAGTGAGTTATTATTTGACCGTTTTTTTCCAAAATGAACGTCTATAAAATGTCTTCACTCTTTTTCTTTGGATTCATGGCATCGGTGAGTATTATTAACTGCATAATCAACCTAATCCAGCAACAGCGCGTTAACAAAATATTATTATACATTTATTTAAACAAGTTCAAAATATATAAATTAGGTAAAATGTTTTGTCATCCTTATAATGTGTAGAGAATAGTTATTACTTAGAATGTGTGAATGAATTATTTAAAAGTTGGTTTATACACCAAAAAGATATATAAATACAAAAAAAAAATTGATCAAATTTAACACAATTTATAAATTATATTGGCCACAGAAATAAATTACCGGATTTTATTAAAGTATTGAGACTTAATTCACGTGGAAATAAATAAACACAGCCCTTTAGTTTTGTGTACACAGTTGGTTGCTAGTAAATATTATAGATATTTTGTACGTCATAACATTCATTAATGGCAAATTAATGTTTTATTAAATTATACTGGTACTCAATATTATGTTTCTGTGATCGGTTTGCACACCATACACATTTAATAAATACGTCAGAAAATTAGGTATACCTTTGTTGAATCTATTATACAAAAATAAATAATTATTATATTTACAATATTTAAAATATTTTTTTCCTCGTAACATTAAGCTTTTGTAATATGTTCTTCGATATATAATATGGATACACATTTATTGAGGACCAAATCTTTACACCAAACCGTCTCATGTCTTTATTCTATGAGCCCCTGATGATAGTTAAAACTAAGGACCCAAAAAATTAATAGGATTTGACTGTTATTTTGATACTAGTATATATATATATTATATTATATAGTATATAATATAATATAGGTAAAAAAGTAGAATAACTTTATTAATATATTGTATTTATATTTATTACTAATTATACTGCATGTCTTATTGTTATACAGTTCATAGTACATATTATACAATTTTAAAATACAATTTGTTTTGCTTAATCTATTTACTTAAATTCTACTCTTTACTACAGATAAAAATCTACACTATCTAAACTATAGATAAAAAAGTAGGATAACTTTATCAATGTATTTTATTTATGCTTATTATTATTTTACATGGAACTTCACCATTTTTATAATATTAATAGTAAAGATAATATTTATGTCTAAATTAAAATAATTTTTTTTTACAAATTATAAGCATAACGAAAACAAATTTGAGTACAAACAGTTATTAATATTAATTGTAAAACAATAAATATTTTCAGGTATACTGTCTAACTAACGTACCGAAGTCTATTTATGATATTGTAATAAACGATTATAAAGGCGAAGCTATTCAAATGTCCCAATATCGGCAAGTTATCTTTAACTCTTAAAGAATATATATGTATTGAATATAATATAATAGTATGTTTTTATCAAACTGACTAATGGTTTTCTGCTATGGCCTTTTGTTGATTTTTAACGACTACCACTTTGTGGCACAACTTGAATATTTTATTTAAGTTTTAAATATATTATTGTACTTTTTTCTACACTTCATCACTTAAAAGACTAAGTATTGTAGTAATCAACCTTCGTCCTAAATGTTTACTTAAACGTATAGTACTCCTACTATTTATCAATATCATGGATATGCATAATAATAATTAAAATCGATTAATATATTACAGAGATAATGTGATACTTATAGTCAACTACGGTAGGCCTTGCTGCCGGTGGACACGAGGCAGAGTGGATTTTTTAGAGATACTCGCCAATGATTACAAGAAATATCCTTTCACAGTGCTAATGGTTCCAAGCAATGTTTTGAACTGGGTATGAAAAAAATGAGATTTTTGAAAAAAATATATATTAATAAGTTAGTTGTTGTTAAAATTGTATTAAGTTAAGGACTGCAACGTACTATTAAGCTATTTCCATATTAGTTGGAGGGAAATTGAAAGTAAAACTAAAAAACCGACACGTGCAATAGGGATGATTTTGAATAATATATGTGATGTAACTACATTAAAGATATTTATTTAGCGGTATTGTCTTAAGGAACTTAAGAAATGCCGTTATTAAGTAGCTCAAATTAGATTGTTGTGTGCAGTAATTATGTTGTATATAATTAGAAATGATCAATATACGAGAAAAATTTTAGAAAATAATTGAAAATAGATTAGAAAAAAAGAGTGATTATTTAGAGATGTTAAAATATGGAAAGAAAAATAAAATGAGTAAAAAGGTTAAAGGGTGAGAAAATGGTATTGAATGATGGAGCAGAGATCAACCAAGGATAAAGCATGTTCCATGTTAAAATGTTTGGCCGGCTGTAACTCTTTGTATGGAATAGATGTATGCTAGAAAGTAGTTTTTATGATTATAATTTCTATTAACTATTTTGCTATTTCGCAGCTCCAAAATTGGCAACCCAAAGAGGCAGAGGCTTTGGCCGGGAGGGGTTTTCGTGTTACCGAAGAAGTTCGTGTAAAAGGTTCTGAAAAACACGTACTTTATACGTTTCTAACAGAGGCTCTTAGTGGTACCTTCGGGAAGTGAGTAAAATATCTAAGCCAACACTACGCTATCTTTTTAAGATACTAAATAAAAAATAATATCTGTTATTATTGCTTAGGAGTATCAAGTATAATTATACTATGTTTCTTGTCGATAAAAAAGGAAATGTTGTCGAACGATATTCGATGAAATCTAATCATCCTGTAAGTCATATTAAATAATTATCTGTAATAAAAAAAAGAAGAATAATCGCATCGTATAACTATGTTGAAATCTCGTGCAGACTTGCTAGATAGAGAAGAGGTCTATATATAAGTAAAAATAAAGGAAAGTAAAAGATAATAGGCAACAAATCTAGATTTTCTTAGAAGAACAAATATAATTTCAACAGACAAAGTCAGATGATTGTTGTTATATTATTCATAGCGTCGTTAGTTGTGAACGTTAAGAGGGCGTCGCACCGGTGATTTTCAGTGGTAAAAACATGTTTAAGCAGACTGAAAGTAACTTGTTTAGTTTTGGTTTTAGAGTAAAAGCACCCATTATAAAATTTAAAGAAAACAATATACCGGAGGGCAAGACGGTGCGTTTAAAAAAAAAAATCATATTTTGAAAAGTTACAATCATTTAAAAATGTTAAAATAGTCGTTATTTCTAAACTATGTATTGAGCATTATACTTGGAATAATCAAAAAAACGCACCGGCTTGCCCTCCGGAATGTTGTTCTCTTTTAATTTTATAATGGGTGCTTTTACTCTAAAACCAAAATTAAGCGAGTTATTTTCAGTCTGCTTAAACATATAGAGATGAAAAAACATTTTTAAATCGCTTTCAAGGATGCTGTGATAGTCCAAAAAATAAATCAACTACCAAAATAGAGTCCTAGTTATTGAAATAATAATTACACATCACAGTTTAACCTTTAAATTAAGATTTTGTAAAAAATTGCCTATACTTTACTCCTTAAAAATGAGCTGTGCGACGCCCTCTTAAATAGTAATTTTATCAACAGACCATAACTTTTCTTTTTTGATTTTGAATAATATTGTATTCTTTAGGCGAGATATAGTTGTAGATTAACATTTTTTTTTTTCCAAAAATGATCCATGTT
This sequence comes from Adelges cooleyi, assembly GCF_023614345.1. NCBI lineage: Eukaryota > Metazoa > Arthropoda > Insecta > Hemiptera > Adelgidae > Adelges > Adelges cooleyi. The sequence continues at coordinate 10,033,318 of NW_026096579.1, read as the reverse complement.
TGTAAAAAAAACAAATGTATGTAATAACTGTACAATTATTTTGTTTTTTGAAGGCAATAACCGATAGAATAGATCGTCTCGTAAAGAGTAATGACAATAAAACGTAATCAATATCAAATCAATTTCATAGTCAATGGTATTATGGGATAAAATAAGTAATGGTAATATGTAGCAGAAAACATTTATAACAATATTGTAAACGTTTAAATGCATTGTATATTACCTTAATAAAACATAAAAGTAATTATCTTTGTTTTTTTTTGTTACATATGTCAAATATAACCCTTTTTAGAACTTAAGGAAAAATACAAAGTTTTTAGCCGAATGTATCCTTAAGTGTAACCCTCCATATAAGCAATCATAACTTTAAAATAAAAAGCACCCAGTCATAAAATATTATGTTCCTTTGTATAACACCTATTTTAAAACATCTCTATGATTACCCCAAAACTGACAAAAAGCGACGTATCATATTCTGCCATCTTACCATAGAAATCAACTAATGATACTGAACAATAAAAACCACTTCCAAATCATTTGAATATAACTTCCTTATAACTTAATAATATAACTTCCGAGAGTTATCAACCTTTGTAAAAATGTACGCTCATCTGGTTCATTCCGTGGGCGTGGTACGTCAGCCATATACGATGTTTTTTTTAGATTTACAAAGATACTTATAAACATTTAACACGTTCCTTTAGTTACTTAATTTTTTTAAAAATCATATGCGCAAACGAATTTTTCCATATACATTATATACATATATATCGGTATCGGATTGGAACTCAATACTTCAAAATGCCATGTCATGACATTATCTCGATGTCGTAGATCTGTTGATTTTATATATTCTGTCAATGGCAAAAGTTTGCAAACCTCTCGTGATAGCGTGGTAGATTTGGGTATCACGTTCGATCGTCGCCTGTGCTTTCATTCACATATTGAAAAATTTACATGTAAGGCTCTTAAAATGCTTGGGTTTATTAAAAAAATTTCTTCTCATTTTAAACATACCGCCTCCCTTAAGGCTCTTTATTGCTCATTTGTGCTTTCTCACTTGGAATATGGTGTGGTAGTATGGAGTCCCAATACGATCAGTGATCAGTACAAAGTTGAGCGTGTGCAGCGTAAGTTCTTAAAATATGCAGCTTTTGTCCTACGGACTGATCATCCGCCGCATGACTACTCGCTGGTGCTTCAAAAGCTCAATCTGTTGACGCTAGCCGATAGAAGGAAGCAAACAGATTTGATTTTTCTGAGTAAGCTAATAAATGGAAGTCTTGGTTCTCCTGAATTGCTGCAGACTGTTCATTTTCGAATCTCTGTTTTTAATTCCCGCACAGTATATCCCTTCTCTATTCCTTTTTGTTCAACCAGTTTTTATGTCGAATCGTCCTCTTTTTCGAATGATGAAATTGGCCAATGAGGACCCATCTTTTTTAATTTTGATTTCATCTTTCTTATATATATTTATATTTATCTATAATAATTATTGTGTATTATTTCAATTATTTCCATGTTTATGACATTTTTTATTAATGTTAGTCTATTATTATGTATTTTAATTTAGGAAATTGTTTAAGTTTTTGGAATTGGGCCAGTCCCGTCTATATATATATATATATATATATAAATAAATAAATAAATATATATTTCGTTATAGAGATTCATAACGTCATGCATAACAACTCAAAACAATTTGTTAGTAAATAATTATACATTGTATTTTTAAAATTGTTACCTAAAATAATTTTTGTGTTATTACTGTTTTTGTGTTACTTATTTACAATGGGAATTGTCGAAGAACTGTCCGATTTATCAGTAGGCAAATAAAAACAAAAATCTGTTATAATCCTGTTCACCTGTCGGCATCTAGCTGTTGTTTGTACTTGAGCAACTCCTTGGAAACGGGCGTAGCATTGGGTTTCAGGTGATTCTTGAGAATTTGCCAATGAGCCGCTTCCAAGGCTCAGTTATCGGACCAAGACATATTGCTGGTACTTGTACTTTCTCGACGTCTTGTACTTACTTATTAAATATCTTGCACTGAGTTGTTCACGATAATAATAAATTGTACAATTACACAGTGTGGTGTTTGATGGACCGTTGTCAATCGGTAAGCGTTTTTGAACACACCACCTGCTGTCGGTGCCGGTTGCCGGGTAACATTCAAGGTCTTCAAAACAATATATCCGTCTACCCTCTATATATAAGGTATATAGAGGGTACCTATAACCTAACCCATTGAATAACACAGCTCTTGTAATATGTATTCTATTCGGTGTGTTACAATGACTATATTGTTTGTAATGTTATTATTGTGTATAGATAATAGTACGCCATGAAAGTGGGTAACGTGCAAGAAGACTAGATATAACATATAATATTTTACACAAACACAATAATAGTACGTCTATTAAAACGAGTTAAGAATATAGGTCAGATTGTATTATTATTATTATTATTTTTTTTTTTAACAAAGACCCGAATAATTAATGTTCTTCTTATAGTAGGTAATGGCTATATCCCGGAAACATCAAGGGTGAATAATATTACTGTAATACTTTCTAAATAAATTTACAGTATATAATTTTGGCAAAGCTGGACAAGCTTAAGGTTTATATGGCAGTCGGTTTATAATTATTATTGTTTTTACTTAAAAACATGTATTACGGAAAAAACAATGATATTTCGTTAAAGTATTTGGATTTTGTTTTATACAATTATTGTTTTTTTAGAAAAATTTCTCTTTTTAAATTAATTATTATTTTTTTGTTTAATTAAAAATATTTTTTCAGTCCTCGTGGATTTACTATATTTATAAATTCAATTTATGAAGTATGTGCCGTAATTCAAGTTTGATTCTGATGGATATCGTGTATAAAATGTAACTAAACAAAAAGTGTATAAATGTAATATTATTACTTTCGATGCATATCCTTGAAGCTGTATTAAATTGTTAGTTTTTTTATATATTTTTTTTCATTTTTCGAAAAAGCATAAAATAAACAATAATATAAAAAAAATCAATAAATTTACAAATTTTTCACTACAGTTATTTATTTTTAACATTTTTGAAAGTCGTATATTTTTCAGGACACAAGTAGGTATAATATACCTAAATAATTATAACATAAAAATAATTATTACCTTATAGTTTAACTTTTTTCATAATTATTTCTTGTCGTTTAAAACCGTTTGTATAATGATTATGATTCTCGTCGACTTATTCGATGTTTTTTTTGATAGACTTGATAAAAAAAAATTCAATTATCAAGACTATTTTTTTCATTGGTTTGGCAACGCCGAATTGTATTTTTATGATCTATGGCAACGACCGAGTCAGCGTTTTTCTGTAGTCACTAGTCTGTAATAACATCGGTCATTCTGTTTCTTGTTTTATAATTTCTCGATTTGTGTCAACTTCCTTTTTTCGGAATTCATTAAATAAGAACATTTATTTCAATAATTACAATAGCATATTAATTGAATATTCTCACACACAATTTAATAAACCGGAAGAAATAAACTATTTTGATTTTTGAGTCATTAAACGTTCGATTCGTCGGAGCAGCACCTTTATGTTGACGCAACTTGCAAGTATTACCTACCTATAATTTGCACTACAATTGTAATTAAAATCAATATTATGTCATAAATTATTTTCGACAATTATGATAATAATTATTATTACACCTTGGTATAATTTCATTTTTATTTTTACTCGTACTTAGAAATATTTAGATTCGAAAAGAACATTGTCAGTGGCGTACTTTTTTTTTGGCTTATGCTAGTATTGTACCTAATATGTATGTTATACCTTATTTGGCTTTTAACGCGTATCACGGTAGGCTGACAGAGTTACCTACTTAAATAAAACTTAAGTAAATGTGTCACAAGTCAAGACCAAATATTATGTTTTCATATAGCTATTGCCTACAGTTTTTACAGGTCTCAGTTATCTGGTAATCAATATAATATTATTTATTAATATTTTTTTTACTGTAATGGCGTATTTGTTTTAAATCGATTCACGAGACAATAAAATATGTAGTTTTTCATTTTTATTTGACTTGAATACAATAGGTATATGTGATCGGGTTTATGATGTCGCGCCGTCTTAAAAATACCAAAAATTATATATATATTTATTGATTAAATATGTCTTAAAAAGTCAACATGTAGTCGTATTGGTAAACCTTATAGTTTAATAATATAATTTTTAAGAAGGCGGGCAGTACTTGGACTAGGATATTATATTGAAAAATGTCCGTCCAGTACGCGGTATCTGTTTGTCAATACTTTGGCCTATTCTTTGGTTAAGTACGTTGCAAGACGTGAAACCTATTAGGAAGCACACAAATCATTGCGTGGGCTCTACTTGTGTAAGAATACTTAGAAAGACAAACCACCGGTAAGCACACTACGTAAATTTGACTGTAAGTACAATAAATTGTCTATAATGATAGTAATTATGATCAAAAACAAAGTGCGAAAACACTATAGTTTATAATTTGCTTGAAATCGACGCATACCTACATTGTAATTAAACGTCCCAAAGTTTGTACTTGACAAATAAATTTTATTTAAAAATTTATATAAAAAAAAAATATGTGTAATGATTTTGTAAATTAATATACATACATATTATGTAAAACACGAACATGATGTTCATAATGTATTTAACAAGTGATTATACATTTAGTTATTTGTATTATTAATTATTTACATAAAAAATACGGTAATACCAATTATTATAGCTATTGATTATAAATATTATATAATATAGATAGCCCATTGGCATGTATTTTTTGCTGCGCGTAAATTGTTGGCGACTGCAGTGTTAAGCCGGGAAACACTTAATATATCAACTTATTATATATTAATATGTCAACAGGTTTACAGGTTATACAGATTAGAATGGCTAACAGGATTATACAGGTTTTCAACAAATATAAAAATATCAACAAAACAATTATTTATAAGTACAGGTTCAAGATTATATTGAAAATAGTCATAAAAGTAGTACACAGCAATTTACAATACAATATTAATAATCATAATATATAATACAAATATAAATCAAGAGAAAATGATACACACAAAAATACATTTTAAACATTGAAGAAATTTTACACAACAAATAAGCACATAGAAATATAAGTTATAAACATTGAAAAAAGTGATACACAACAAAATATAATCACATATTATACTGTATTCAGAATAAGTACAGGCTTCAGCGGCCGCGACTAGTGCGCATGGCCGCCAAAGCCCGTTCTTATTCCGAACAAAGTATAGCAATATAAATCAAGAAAAATTTTACTCACAAAAAATAAACGCATGAATTTTCATTCACGGTTTTATTTTTTGAAAATAGTAGCAATATAATTAATGTCATGAAACCACTGCCAACTTCAAAACTTTACCCATTCCAGCCGCCAAGTCTGGGCGAAAACGGATCAAGTACACAAAAAGACTGTGGAAGAAAATTACTAAATAAGAATTTTACTAAAATAAAAAAACCAATTGGTCCGGGGGGGCTAATGCCCCTTTAGCCCACCCCTAAGTCCGCCTATGCTTAAGGCATGTAAATATACGGCACGCCTACTCATAGTAGTATTTTTACTTGGCCATACTTACATTTTATTCCTCAGAGCCGAAAAACCAGCCAAGGCCTTCGTAAATTGCTGCAAAGAAGCCGCTCATGATAGCGGCCTTTGTCCCGACGCCGTCTTCCACGCCTAATACGCCACCTGCTATAGAAGCACCTATGATAAAATTTCAGGCGTCGTCTTTTTTTCTAATTTTCATTAATGTATGTTCTGCCAGCATAGCCAGACATGAATATTTTGCCACGAATTTACCCAATCTGGCAGTCCAACAAATATCGTCCTAGAAATTAAATTACAATTAAAAAAGTGTGACTGTATATTAATGTTACAGTACAATGCGGTGAGTGGATCTCACCCACGACTGTCCGCCTTCTAAGACTAAATTAAGGGACCCTAGCCGGGACAGGAAACTACCCTGTATCTGCCCTAAAATATCCCTAGAGACTCTTTGTAAATTTATATAACCGCCTAACAGAGCAAAAGGGCCGGTCGTACCTTTAAGTAAATAAACTGAACTCTCAAGTAGCAACGTACAATATTATTTATTTTAAAAGGCTTAACGCCGGTTAAGAATTAGTTATTGATTAAAATATTAAAATGACTGAAACAATATGTATAAATATATATATAAAGGTTTACACCTGTTACATTCTTATACATATTATTTATACTACTTTTTCGAAAACAAAACATGCTTACAAACATTATACAACAATAACATTCACTCTATAGAATTACTTTACATTAAAATTTATATGCTTTTGAGTAATTATAACGTGTATAAAAAAATTTTGTAATCACATACAAGTCGATATATTAAACACGGCTAATAAGTGACACACCAAATGTAATACATCGAGGAAGGGATTTAATGAATTTTGGACATAAGTGACTTTGCTCTTATGAGTAAACTAAAGATATTGACTCGACGCTGCCAGGTTTTATTTAAATAAAAGTAATAATAAAAAAAAAAATACACCGATACAAGGTATTCCTTAAATACAATAAACGATTGGCGCAAAGTTATTAAATGTTGAATATCAATAAAAAGAACATAATACAAATTAATGGTATTATTTAAAATATAGTACAAATATATTTTGTTACTTTACTCTGAGAAACTAACTGTATTTAAAAAAAAATATCATATATAAATTAAATATATATATGATACTTATAAAAAAATTAGGTTTTAATATACGGTTTCATTTGAACGAAATATATAAATATATTTCTTTTTTTTATTAATTTCATAACGAACATACACTGAAGTGACAATGGTTCGATTTTTTTTTTAAATTAAGGGTATCATATTTGTAATATAAAATATTATTATAACTATATATTTAGATAGAGAGATGTTATTTATTCTCTCCGAAGTTGTATAGAGTATATCCTTGTTTTTTTTTCTGTCTGCGATTTTGCGAAGTATGTAATAAGTATAGGTGTCATCGATGCGGCGTTAGTTGCGCTTATGACATTCACGACTCATATGTCCAATTTCACTACAATTGTAACAGCTTTGTTTGTTACCTTCGGGGCAGTCACGAGCCTATGGCCAAAACCATTACAGTTACGGCACAACGCAGAATAGTTTCCATTGCCATTTCTGAAAAAAAAACCCTATTAATGTTGACTAATGTTATAATTACTCAAAAACATATAAATTTTAATGTAAAGTAATTCTATAGAGTAAATGTTATTGTTGTATAATGTTTGTAAGCATGTTTCGTTTTCGAAAAAGTAGTATTTGAAAGGACTCGTGTTTGTCCGCTAATATCTGTTGTGTCGTCGGGTGAGCAGTTTAAATATTATGATTTGAAGTAATTCATCATTATACATAAAGTTTACATTGTTTCGATCTCTAGGCTTAAACTGTTGAAATTTGTGTTACAATTTTTTTTTATCTGCCGTTTATTTCGGTCACAAGTACTAATAATATTTTTTTTAAATTATTTTAATATCGAAGAAATTTAAGAGCGTTATTTCTTTATTTACATTAACTTTGGTATTAATTTTAAAATAGAAAAAAAACTTCATTTTTTATCAAGTTTGTTTTTTGCCGGTAGTTAATTTCGGCGTTTCAATACATTTTCGTTTGATAAACGGATTTGAAAAAACGTATATTCATGATTGGAGTTGAAAATGAGAATTACTAAACAAACTACAATTGACCAAAACCATCAAATGGTTAATGAAAAAGAAAAACAACATTGGAAGGATGTTATCATACGTATAATTGCAGTAATCCATTACTTAGCAAAACACAATGATGCTTTCAGAGGCTCATCGGATACTTTGTTTACTAATAACAATGGTAAATTTCTAGGATTAATAGAAATGTTGGGTAAATTTGATCCTATTATTATAGAACATCTAAGACGGATAAAAAATAATGAAACACATGTACATTATCTTGGCCCGAGAATACAAAATAATTTAATTGAGTCAATGGCAGAAGAAGTCAAAAGAGAAATAATTACAAAGATTAAACTAGCAAAATACTTTGCTATTATTATGGACTGTACAGTGTACACCAGACGTAAGCCATGAAGAGCAGCATTCAATTATCATAAGAATTGTAGATATGGACTCAACCAATGAAATGGCAGATGTAGAAACTAAAGAATATTTCATGGATTTTATCAATATACAATCTAGCACGGGTCTTTATTTGTCTGACCTACTGATGTCAAAACTCTAAGAGTATCAAATTAATTTAGATGATTGTCGTGCACAGGGGTACGACAATGGAGCTAATATGACAGGCCAATATAGTGGAGTTCAAGCTCGTATTCTAAATCAGAATCCCAGGGCATTTTTTATGCCTTGTGCAGCACACAGATTAAACCTCGTTCTCGGCGATACAGCAAAGAGTTCCGTAATAGCAATACACTTTTTTGGCACTATTGAAAGAATTTACACTCTATATTTGGCATCAACAGGAAGATGGAACATATTTATAAAGCATTGTCATTTGTATATTGTCAAGAGATGGTCGGAAACTCGATGGGAAAGTCGTTCTATTATATATAGCACCAAATATTGAATATTTACCTCCTAATCTGTGTAATTTGGATACGATTTTTTTTTAAACCGTTATAATTACCATGGTCAAATTCACCGTCAAATTCTCGTGGAATTAACCTAAGTACACAACAAATGTTAATACGATTTCAATTGGATCGCCTAATCAAATAGAAGCTTATGCTTTCGCACAACATAAGTACTTTAGTCGTTAAAAAAACGCATTCTTTTTAAATACAAACTATAATTATTATTCTTTAGATAATTCAAGTAATCAATTTTTCTATTGTAACTTTTACACAATATTTGTACCTGGAGAGTATAAAACTAAAATTTTCGATTCTATATAAAACAAAAATGGTTTATCATGTGTTAATAAACCAAAAAGATAGGTACAAGTACACATAATATACTTTTGCCATTTAATTGGTTTTTTATTGTTTCATTTGTATACTTTTAGATAAACTCACATATATTACAATTATTGGGTCTTAATACTAATTACAAAAACAGTTTTTTAGTTTTATAATATTGATTTCTCTGTAAAATTTAATAAAAAAAACAACAAATTTTCAAAATTATCTTAACATACAATTTAATTGTCCATGTTTCCAAAATGATTTATCGTGTATTAACCTAAAAGATAGGTTCAAGAACAATTAATATAGTTTTGTCATTCAATTTGTTTTTTATGGGCTCAGTTGCTTTTTTGTCCTTTTAGCTCAACTCACATTTTTTGACAATTTGTGAATCTTGTTAGCACTTGCAAAAACAGTTTTTTTAGTTTTATTCTACGATTTCCCTGTAAAACAACTATTTTTCTCAAATTATCTTAATATAACATACCATCTTCCATATCTATATATGTCTCGTAGGTAAGTCAGTACTAAATCACTTTTTTTATTTTAAAGTTATTATTTATTTTATTCAATTAATTTTGGAAAAATTAAAACCCGATTAGTCTTGATGAAGTCCGTATTAAGCATTGTCAAGAACAAAAATTATACTGCTAGCAGTCTACCCAATTTTGGAATTTTTGAGTAAATTAGGCGAAAATAGAAGAAGTGTGTGACAGCAGTTTGTAGGGGCAAAAAAAAGTACATAAAAATACTATGCTCTATGCCATCGACGTACCATTTATGACTTTTAAACAAATTTGAGGATTTTTATTTAAAAACAAAAACATCTCCACTCGTCAAACACAGTCTTAGCGTCTTTTGGTATAATTAATATTATTTACAAAAACAACATGACAAGTATTGTTGTTACATAATTCTAGCTGAGGCACTTCACGTAAGTGGTCGGACACATGCTGTCCGTTTCTCGTACCATGCTTTTGGTCGGCGATCTGATTGCTACGTCTGTGTTGTCGTTCAGCTCGATAAATGTGAAGTTTTCGAATTCGACCTTTTTGCTAGTGGTCGTTTTGATACCCGCCGCTTGGCTGAATCCGAGGGATTTGCATAGCAAATGATAGCTCACTCCGGTGTAGTCTTCTGTCACGCACTGTGGATGCCAAACCCCGAAAGATCTTATGGCCACCGTTCCTTCGTTTCTGCGCAAAACACCACAAGGCAAGTCATGTATATTATCAAAAGGCAAGTGTTAATTATTATCGCGTGATAGTCATTATATATATAGCACTCACTCCTTTCCGGCTGGAGAAAGGAGGGTGAGACATTGCGCTTCGTCGTCCAATTCGGGACAGTCTCCTTCGCCGTCACACACCAATTCCGACGAAATGCACTTGTTGGACCTGAAGTGATTCGAAAGTATTAAACAAAAATATCAAACTTCAAATATTTGTCTAAATGTCTAAAAGGACGCCACACACGCACAACAGCGATTTGTCAAATGTAATTACGGCGCGATATTTTATTTTCTTAATGATTTATGCATTTTTAGGAGACCGGCACACTCCTACTGATTTTCTAACTTCTTTCAAGTTGAAATAAATTCAAAACTAATTATAAAGACCTATGACAATGTGGCTTTGTATTTTCCTGTGCTTTGTATAACCTGTTCCGAGCTTACCGTTATTTGCGTATATTCTAAAGATATAATATAAGTGTGTGGACGCCCTTTTAACAGCGGTTATTTTCTTACGATTGACAACGATAGACGTTTGTTCGGTTGCAATACGATTGCGGGCAACTGAAGACATTTTCGTCGCTCTTATCCAGACAGTCCCAACGTCCGTCGCAGAGCCTTTCGGGTGCGATGAGCTTCAGATAGTCGACACAGGTGTTTTTCTTGCAGGTCGCCGGTTCGTCGGTGCCGTCGCCACAGTGGTCGATGCCATCGCAGAACGTCGTTTTAGACACACACTTACCATTACGACAACGAAAACCACCAACGCCGCATACTGAAACGACATTGAATCTATTGTAATTAGGTATGAATGGAAACGATTATTTCCCCTCTCTCGGTTGTTTTTGAACCCGATATATATATATATATAAAATCGTTCTCAACTTTGCATCGAAACTCTGAAGCAAGGGTACTTTGGTTTCTTTGAAGGTTTGTTGAAACGGCTAGTGGTTATTAAGAAATTATCATTAAGCGAATTCTCTACTCACTGCACAGGGTCTCGTTTATTTTGCATTTATTCTGTCGAGCGTGACACAATTCGACCGTCTCGTCTTGTTCATCTCGACAATCCGGTTGACCGTCGCATACCTTTTCCCAAGACACGCAGTTGCCCAGCTGACAGCGTTTGCCTTCGCATCGCGGGACACTGGTGTTTGTGAAGTCATCGTCTGTAAACGGCGAGAAATCATTGAACAATTGTAAATTACAGATGTTGCGTCGCGCGTATTATACTTGCCCATGATCGAGGCGATAACGGATATTTGATCGTCGATTTTGGGAAGTTTAACGCGGGCTTTGTGGTCGCATAAGTTAAGCGGTCCCGAAACGGTTGCTGCCAAAAACAATCCGAGCTTGGAATCGCACACCACTCCTGTAATGTGGGAAATACTCGACCCCACCTGCGGTTAACAAGTTTGCGAAACAAAGGTTATTAATTAAATCTAAAATCGATAAACTATTCTACCTCGTTGTTTTCTGTTAATATGTTTTCCTATTCATGAATCAAGATTTCAGATTTACAATGTAATATACAACATTTTAATGAATAGCAGTTTTTGTTAGAAGCCCTGTGCCTTTTTTTGTGGAGCAGTTCTGTTTGCTGTCGTATTGGCACCAATAGAATAAAGCTTAAGAGAGTTTATACACCCAACAGTCATGTCCTCTAGAAAAAAACAGGTATACTGGTCTAACTCTTAAGGATTTGGTGGTAATATATAGGGACTTAGACCACACGAATTAAACTCTATGCACTTAATCCGGGTCCATACGATGACGCTAAAAATGTTATCAATCTCGACCTTTGTCATAGCAACTCGTGTAATGCATGCTATGCATGCATAATAGTTCCGAATCTGTTAGTACCCACTATTGTTGTCACGTATTTACTCTTATCTCATGGACCCGGCTTAATGCTTAAATGGGACGGAGAAATCTCGGTTAGAGGGTTATCTCTTCTGATGGACGCCCGTCCATATTATTGATCACCGTGTAAATTTATACCTGACACATCTGTGGTTTTTGGAGAACGGCAAAACATGCTTTGCCTTCGTCGCATTTGTTTGTGTCTGGCCGCAGAAGAACGCTCTCGGTCTGATTCTTAAGCGAGTATCCAACCGCATAGCACGTGTTGTTTGCCCTGAGTGTTGGCTGCCACACGGGGATACCCAAAGGAGTGACCGCTCGGCTAGTAATCGCAGGTCTTTCCAAATGAAGCAGATACAAGTCGGTGGAAGGAACATCCGACTGTGCGTCAACCCGTATGGCTTGTTCGTATGGCGACTTAATCCAAGTACTGGGATACTTGCCGCCGGCCAAAATTGCAATCACATAATTGTTATTCAAACTAAGGACAAGCCACAAACAATACTGTATAATATCGATATTATTATCGGTAGAAAATATTAATAGCGCCCAAGTATTCGTACTTTATATGAGTTTTCTGAACAAGAACCCAAGACTCATTGACCAATATTCCAGACTGTGTCAGTTTACCGTCCACTAAAATATCGACATGCCAAGACACTAGTCCAGAGTCCAATGACTTTCTCGGTCCACATTCTACATAAAGGCCTTGGCAGAAATCTCTTTCGTCCAAGTTCTTTTTTTTCTGTGAAACGTTTTTGACCAACATTTTTTTCTCGAAATATTCGGAACCTCTGAAATAATTTCAGTTGAAAGTTAACTACAAATAACTCACAGGAATTCACACTATACAGATATGTGTTTTTTTTTTTTACATAAAGTTTAGACTCGAGCAAACATCATATGCCATTTTCAAAGCCACCTTGTCTTCTACGCATTGTACCGTCCAAACGCCTCGACGATTGAAGGTTACCATTCCCGACGGATTTACCACAGGTCGACCAGAGGCGTCTAATTCCACCAGGTCCGTGCCGTTTGTGAGTATCGCTGTGGAGAATACAAGAGCTTAAGATAACATACACTATTAGGGTTTATGAGGTACACTCACTGCAGTGTTTTTCGTCGCTCTTGTCGGTACAGTCTACGACTCCATCACACCACTTAATCTTTCGAATACACTGTCTAGATAGACCGCAACTTACTTCGTCGCTTTTGCATTTGACCCCACATCCAACCTCGTCTGTGCCATCGTAACAATCTGCTATTCCGTCGCAAATAGCCGATGAATTAAACATATTCGTCAATCGCATCCGGCAGTCACAGGACTGCTCGTCGCTACCGTCTTCGCAGTCCAGTTTCCCATCGCAGCGATGGTTCAGAGGCACTATTTGAACAATTCTAAAATAACAACGAAGCAAGAAATTAACTATAAAAAATTCAACCAGTGGTCAATTGACTCGGGACAGCGATTTCCACAACTCCTAACGCTAAAAATTCGTCGATTCGACGGACAAGGATTTTTATAATGTCTATTCATTTGTTTACATTCGCTTTTACCTCCGTACATATTTTTGATGATGTTTAATGATAAAATGACAATGAAGACCTATTAGTTTTATTATTTAGTCATTGACCTTTGATTAGCAATAAATGTATAAAAATAAGGTTAGTGTTCTAGGGCCACAGTAGAACAAATAGGTGTTTACTCTTATTCTACGTTCACTTTTGTTTCCTCTTTCGACGCTTTGTCCACGAGTTAACATGTTATATATTCGAAAGAAAATGTATTTATATTAGTATTTACTTTGTACAGCTAAAAATGTCTTTGGTGAATTGATTATCGAATAACATATCTTCTAAAACAGTCGTGTTAGTCGTTTGATCGCTATTGTTTGGAGTTTTCTTGATTAACAGTGTTGATGATGTGGTTGGCATTAATTCAAACTTAATTGTAGTACTAGTTGTAGTCGTTAATGGCGTTGGTGAATTTTCTACTTTCGGTGTCGGTTTTAGTGTTGTTCTTGTTGTGGTTGTTGACGGAGTTGATGGTTTTGTTATCGCCATAACTTTAGTAGTGTTGGTAATGCGATCATCAGTATGTCCCACGCTCTTGTATCTTATGTGGCTGTGATCCGTGTGTCTAGTTAAATACATACTGGGTACATATTCTGATCCAGAAAAGTCGCAGTTCTGCTCATCATCTGCGTCCATGCAGTCTACATATTTGTCACACTGTCTTTTCTTTGGTATACACCTTTCGCCCTTTTTGCACCGCATCCCTGGACAATAGCTTAATGGACGTTCCAACGGTAAGTTTGATTCGTCTGAAAAATCGTATCGAGGTTAGATCAGGTATAACATAAAAATAAATAAAATTTATCTAGATAAAAAAAACATTTTTTTATTTTCTACCGAGTAGAAAACATGTAAAAAGTTTTTCAGTTATATCACATAACATATTTAGGGCGGTGAGCGCGCAGCAGTGGACTAACTCACAAAAAATTGAAAAATGGAGATATCAGTACCATTTTATTTAGAATTGAAACTAGTTTAATGCAAACCTAACCGGGTTTATTTTTATTTTTTTGTTTTCGCCTAGTTGGCAGCACTTTGAAAAATGGTTATTGCACCTAGTTCAGTATAAATAAAAGACCTAAATGTGGTATTACTGTCTTTTTTGTTTATGTGGGTTAGTTCTCTGTTGCACTAACTGCTTCATTTATTTTAACTAACATAATTATTTGAAGACAAAAACTATCAGGTTCTTGTAATGTGTTCTTGTAATTCTTTTTAATATCTATATGAATACTATAAGTAAGGATCTTTCTACTCGAGGGCTATCATTCCAAGCATAGCAACAATGATTCTCTTGTGTGCTATTTTCCTCTCCTTACCCTAAAAAGTCAGCTCGTTATTTTACTAGAAAACATACCGCTTGACATATTTACCCAAAGTATCCTTTTATGACAGCTTCATCCTCTACGGAAGGTTCATACTATACATTTATTGTGTATTAACCATTATTAGTCTACACCTTTTCCCGTATGAGCATTCGTCATAACCTCCTGCCTTCCTAATGTCCTTTAGTTTTTACTTAACCCTAACAAATCTGTCTTAGGAGACTTCAACGTGTCAAATAAATTAATAGATATTATAATAACGTACGATACTGCCAAATACAATGTTGTTTGTGTTGTTCTAAAAAAATATCAAATGAAAAATGCATTTTACAAATCTCACCTGTAACTTCGACAATCCAATCCATAAATAACGCCACTCTGGTGTATACGCCTGGTTCCTGTGGTCTTGCACAGCCTTCGCCGTGACTTACTACTCCAGCGACATACCATTTATTAATGTTAGTAGGTTCCTTACAGAGCAGCGGGCCTCCACTATCGCCTTGGCACGTGTCGTGACCTCCACTTAAGAAGCCCGCGCAGATCTCTTCTCCTTCCCGGTCTTCCTTATGCTTACATTCAGCAAGTATAGGCACTTCCACTTCACGCATGTTATCCGCTAAAATACACAGTATTGTAATAATCGAATATTTATTTTCTTAGCTTCGCGTTTAATAATAATTAATTACTATACTTACGGTCGGGGCCGTGTTCAACCGTGGCTCCCCAGCCTACTGCCGTGCAAAATGTACCAGGTAACGGGAACCAATTGAATTTGGTATCTGGCAAACAAACCGGTCGAACCCAACGGTTGAACTCGAGGCTGTCTTCTAATTTCAAAATAGCTAAGTCGTTCTTCATGGTGGCCTTACTGTATAAACTATGCACTATTACGTGAGTGACAGTTCTCGACTGTTCCATTGGCGAAAACGAAAACCTTCGCAAAATACCAGCCTGAACTTCATAGAAATGCTTTTGGTATCTAAAAAATATTCAAACACATTGTTCCTGATACATGACATGTTTTTAAACGTAACGCGATTGTAATTAAATAAATATAAATATTAACAAGGAGTAAAACCACGAAGAATCTAATGAATTAATATAAAATGTATATAATATTTTCAAACTCGAATAATAAAAACCAGCGCAGTCTAAACCAAGCACAGTGAGAAATTACCAAAGTGGGGTCCAGTATTCACAGATTCGTATCGAAGCATTTTCTCGAATGTGCTTTTATTATTACCTCCAAATAACTGTCTTAGAAGAACTCTATAGAGGTGCTACTCGAGTAAATTGGAAAATTTAGGAAAAAAGTTATCGTGTCTTCAGACACACAAAAATAAAAACATATCATTATAAAACTAATACAGCTATCGTATAGGTCCTAAAAAATGTATAATAGTAGTTTAATGATGTTTGCCTTACTGATTAACACAATGTGCTGCGGTCATCACCCATTTGTCATTCAATATTACTCCGCCACAATGGAAAATACCATCCTGGTATAAAGCAATAAGCCACGGCCAAGCTCCTGGATTGCTAGCAATGCCTCCCACTACTCTAAGGGTATCCGATTCGATTCTTGCGTCCCGCGAAGAATTATTGCTGTTTACGTGCGCTTTTCTTTTCATTCGATCCAGATTCGTGTTTTTGTTAAGTCTAAAACTGGACCGTACGCCACAGTCCATGGGTTTACATTCAACTAAAATTCCTTGGTATTGACATGATTCTACGATTTTGATCACGTTGTTATTGTTTATGTTGACGTAGGGCCCACTGTAGTCGGTCATTTCAGTGATATATTCTATTTTGTTAGGCCTAGAGACAAGACAAATTCAAAATTAGTTTTAACCCATCGCGAGATAATCGTCGTGTTATCGCTGTTCGCATAATACTTTGATTTCTCTCCGGTTTCGACGGTACAGGCCTGTTCGGCTAGGTCGCTTATTTGATTGCCATTACAGACAGGAAACCATTTGCCCTTCCAATTGTGGTGCAACAATCCGCTGGAATAAGATACGAAAAAATCCTGAAAATCGTACACGTGGAAAATATTAATCAGTCTCGACATTTTGATTAGACATTATTTTTTTAGGACTCACATCGTTGGGATTTTCAATTCTCCTGGACAACAATGTGCATTCGTTTTCATCATGGCCGTTCAAACAATTTTGTATTCCGTCGCAACGTTTTTCTCTGCTGAAACAAGTCGAGCGCTGACTAAAATTATCCCAGTCACCGCAACTGAACGAGTTTTCATCACAACCTGAGTGCAGATAATATAGTATTGTAGTCTACCTAACAGTTGGCAAATATAAAAAATATTTCATCATCTACCGGTCAACCTACCAAAACAACCCAATTCGTCTTCTCCCTTCGGACAGTCATAGTATCCGTCGCATATCTTATCCTTTTCAATTCTTTGCTTGCAGCTACATTGAGCTTCGTCGCTAGCATCGCTGCAATGTATTCTACCATCACACCAGTCCTGGCTGTCCACACACATGGAATTATCCAAACAGGAGTACGAGTTGGCAGGACATTCTAGAGCACCTATTTTCCAGTTCAAAAAAGATATAAGTATAGTAAATGTCTTAAATAACATTTTATAAAATATATCTATAGACAAAAATCTATTGAAAAGTCAACGGGATTGAAATTTAAGAGCAGATTTGATTGATCGCCAGTGGTCGTTCTTAATTAGTTAAAAATAGTGGAAATGTAAAAAAATAAGAAGAGAATAATACCTAAAAAAACATAGTAAAAATGAATAAGAAAAAACATACCACAAAATCCTATTCTAAAGCAGGGAGGTACTTAGTAAGTACTTATACAAAGCCGGAAAATATTTAAGATGTAGTCAAATACTTAAAAGCTTAATCCATTTAAGCTTTTCCAATTTCAATCTATGCGATGTTTGATTGACTACTGAATGGTTGACTGAATTTGACTGAAATTTGGGAAATTTATGTAATCCTTCAAATGGTACTTTTTATAGTCACTTAATGTGTAGTGGAATTCAATTTTAGTTAAGCGAAATATCAATTAATCCAAATACACCTTTAATCAAAGGTGGGCTGTTCCAGCTGTTCCAACTATCAATGTCAGGAAAAATGTTAACAAAATTACAATTAAAATATGTATTTTGAAAATATTTCTTAGTTTAATTTGTTGATCAATACTGGTAGTACTTGATAAAAGTGTCAATATATTAAAAAATTCTCGATACCTTATGCACGTATAACAAATGTTGATACTGATACAAGTAAAATGTATCTTGTATCTTTATAGAAAAACAAGCATCAATAATTACTAAATACTTCTGCCCGTATTATTACAGTTAAATAACATGCGCATTTACCTGTTAAAATTTCTTTATTATCTTCGAAGGCGCTTTTAGCGTTGCTGCTGCTTTTGGTGGGTTGATTTTTCTTGTAATTCCCATTTTTTTCTTCTGATTTTTTATCCGAACTTCTGGAGCTGTGGCTTTGTTTATCAATTGGCGCTTTGTTTACTTTTGTTGTTTGTGTGGTAAACATACAATGCAGTGTATTTGTTTGTCCGGAGAAGGCCGGCATGCGGCAGTCCATGCCCGGTGCACAAATCGACATTATCGGATAACTGTTTTGTATGACGGTGGGTTGGGCGCCAGTCGATTTTGTTTTGTGCGAGTTAAGCGATTGAGCGGAAAATTTCATGATGTTTCTGTCTGGTTTTTGTTGCTGGCAGTCCATCGTATTCGGATAGCACTGCACGGGATAGTAACAGATGGGATACAACGGCTGTTGTTGTTGTTGTTGATTATTCGGCGTTTGAGCACAAGGTTTTGTCATCGTTGCCGGGGGGTTATCGTCGTTGGATTTTTCAATTTTCGCGTCGTCGGCATCGTCAGATGACGGTGTCGTATTATCTGCTGTAACACCACCAGAATATTCGGCGGCGGTCGTCGTTTTGGCAACATCTTCATTGCCTACCGTAGTACTCGCGTATGTGATTTCTTCTTGGTCGGATCTCGCGTTCGACACCGCCGGTTTCTCACCATCGTCGTATTGACTCTGCACGGTCGTCGTTGCAGGTTCCACCGACTTGGATGTAAATCGTGCGTCGGTCGTCGATATGTCGTCCACGACCGTGGTCGCGTTGTACCGATCGGCGTTGTCAATTATCGTCACCTTGTTCGACATTGCCGCAGACATGTCCTCGTAGATTCCCGTGGTCGTGCCGTACGACGTATCTTCGTCGTCGTCGTCGTCGTCGTCTGTCTTTTTTGCAACAGACGTCGTTGGAATCGACGAGGCAGGATTGGTAGTAGGCAAAGTCGTAGTGTCTTGCTTAGTGGTCGATTCGGCGACGGTCGTTTCGCGGTCAATCCCGTCTCCGGCCGGCTCGCGATCTCGGTTTGTCTTATCCCGAGGTTGGTAGGGGGCGGCAACGTAAATTAGTTTGTTTTGCTTTTTCGGCAAGTCGGTCGTGCTTTCCCGGGTTTCCGTGGTTTCCGGATCGAACGTGGTGAAGTCTAGTATTGCGTCGGCGGTGGTCTCGTACGACGGTTCCGCCGCTCGGTTGGCGTCTGTGATTGGACACTTGCAACGGCATATGCCGTGCGCGTCCATCATCGTCAACGTCTTACGTATTTGGTTCAGCTCCTCGTAGATGTTTTTGAACTTTTCCTTCATCTGCACGCAATCGGCTATGGCCGCCTGACCTTCGCCCAGCGACCGCTTCTCCCGGTTCACGCGGGTTCCCAGTTGCGCCAGACCGTTGTACAGCCGTTTCACTTCGAAGCTCATTGCTTTTATGCCCTCGCTCAGTTCGCGGGTCACCGATATCTTTTGCTCGTAAACCTCGTCGAATCCTGACTGGAAACGTCGTATTCGTTTTTTTAAAATTCCCGTTGCCGTAGTGTTGCCGGTTAACGTGTCCGGCAGCAATTCGTACGGCTGATACAACACGTCGGAATCGTTTTTCGCGGAGTTGGTGCATTTACCTAGAACAGTCATAGTATAGTATTTTTTTAATGGGATTGCATGCGGTCGGGTTTTTTTTTTGGACGTTTTATACCAAAAAGCCAGATAAAAAAAAAATAATCGACTACTTGGGATGATTCGATTTCAATTTTGTTTTTTTGGCAACTTTACTAGGTGATGTAGGAAAACAGATTTTTGATTTTTTTCTTCTTTTATGTAAAAAATTGGGGTTTCATGTTGAAATAAAAATGTAGTTAAATTTATTTAATTACAAGAAACTGACATTTTTTAATGAAAATCGGCTTTCTACATAACATAGTAAAGTAGCCAAAGAACTCGAATCTCATTACAGAATTGGAAATGGACCTTCCTACGTCGACGTTTTGTCTGACCTTTTAGTCTAAAATAAACAAAAATGGGTTCTACCCATAGAAAAAATTATTGAAATAAAAAATGCAATAATGCAATCATGCATTATTGCAATTATTATGCAATCATTTGTTTAAGCTATGAAGCTTAAGCAAATTAACTGATAAATTAATTGTCACGGTCAACATTTATTAAAACCCCATTTTTTCTTAAATATTGCCTATACAAAACTCCTTAAAAACAGACAGGGGATTGCATGCGGTCGGTTTTTTCAGTCAAAACACATAATTTTTATTCCGTTGCGCAGACCGAACCAGTTATCCGATAAGCAATAAAAAAACAGATTTGAATTCGACATGAAGTTTACTCATGCTCGGTCAAGATACTTTTTAAAATTTTTTATTTTAAGTCTTTCCAAATTTGATTTTAAAATCTGAAATTTCATATAATATTTAAACGTGTTTTATATATAGTAAAAATAAGATATCAAAAAAGTACGTTGACCAATCTCAAGTAAACTTCATGATGAATTCATATCTGTTTTCAGATTGCTTATCGGATCATTGGTTCAGCCTGTGCGATGGAACAAAAAAGGTATATTATATTAACTAAAATGGTTTTTACTCATAGACAAAATGGTTTAAATTAAAAATAATACCATGAAGCTTATACAAATTAACCGGTCAATTAATTAACATGATCGGAATTTATTAAAACCACTTTTTTCTTAAATATTGCCTTTACAAAACTCCTTAAAAACCAACTGCATGCAATCCCTTTGAGGGGAACGGAAAGAGTCAATTTTTTACAAATAAAGACCAAAACGCGGAGTCACTTTCTGAAGTGTCTACCGAACCGATTTCAACAATTTTTTTTGTTATGTAGTTTAACATCTTCTCTATGGGGTCTAAAAGGCCGATTTTTAATTTTTATTTTCAAAAAATATTTATAAGCATATTTATTTTTACTTTTTTATAGTTTTTTTTTAATACACCTAACTACTTTTTTATTTACTAAATCAAAAATCGGCCTTTTAGCCCTTATAGAAAAAATAGTAAGCTTCGCATAAAAAGAAAAACTTGAAATCTGTCCAATAGATACGCCAGAAAATGACTTTTTATCAAACTTTCGTCATAACTCGGACAAAAATAACTTTAAAAGTATTATTATAATTAGAAAATTGTAGTGTGTGTTCACCTTGAAATTAGTAGACATAAGAAAAATGGCTATTAGATCAATTTTTGACAAATATTGCCTATCCTTTGCCTCTTAATAAAAAGCGCTTTCCGTTCCCCTTAATATTGATATGTTAGAAGAGTAGGGAAGAAGGAAAAATAGAGTGAGTGGGAGGGGTTAATGTAAGGGAGAGAGAGGAGGGTGAAGGAGCAGAATATGATTCTATCATGAGTTCTTAAAAAAAGAAAATAAGGGGAGGATCACGGGACAGGTCACGGAGGAAAGGGAAAGAGGGAAAAGAAAAGAAAAACATAACCATGATTCTCTAATTTTTCGTTTAATGGAGAAGTAGAATTTGTTATTTTTTTTTTCTATTTGAGTTACAAAAATTAAATGCAAATTTTCTCCGTTACACGGAAAAACATTGATTCATGGATATGTATTAAGATTTGATAAATGCTCATTTCCTCTCCTTTCTTCACATCCCATTATTTATTTTTTCTTACTTTTCACTCCCTTCGAATCTCCTCACTTTTCCTTTTTCTCTCATCCCCTTTCTTTCCACAACTAATGTGTGATAAGCAGCTGATAAGAAATCTGTGATAAGGCGCTTTAAATCGTCAATCTGAATTTAACATAATCTCTTATCATACGTATATAATATGGGTTTTACCTCCGTTGTAAATTTCGTCGAAGATGAAGAACGTCAACCCGCCGACGATCACGAACAAGGCAAACGCTGACACCCAGACCAGAATAAAATGTCTATTCCAAAACGTTTTGTTTTTCGTCAAAATTAACTCAAAATCGGACGAATGAACGTTTAGTAGACCTACAGCAGCAACAAAAAAAAAAAAGGTAAAATATACATTAAACAATTATTAGCTGTTAAGTATGTTTTATGAATCCACAATATCCCTTACAGTTTTATAAATGTAGATCAGTTTTTTATTTTTGTGGGTTTTCGATGTGATTATAATTTCCCTAAAAACCCGGAACAAATGTATCTCCTCCTTACACAAATTAGATTGATAATAACTTGATTTTTGAAAGGTAGCCTACAAATTTAATTGTTTTATAAATAGAACAATATCAGTTTTGGTTTATACTCGTAGTTTTCTTAATGTGATATTCATATATGTTTTCTATTTTAGTAAATGCTCTAGAGAAATCACAATTAAAAAATGGTTATCGTCCAGACGTTATTAGTAATTGAACACTCCTTTAATTAACAAAAAATGTTCATAATATACAGTTTGACATTTGAAAATTATTAAACTTGATGGAAATATTATTAACACGATTATTAAACAACTAAAACCATTTAGTATCTGTAAGTCTACAAAAAAGTAAAAATTAATGTTAGATACATATGCCGCGTCAATGTTAACCTAATTCTCTGTAATTACGTTGGCCGAAAAAACATTTGTAAAAAATTGTAAATACCCAAATACCCAAAATTCATAATTAATGTATGATGCTAGGGGAGATATACGAATTCAAAACAAACCATTTTTGAATTGAAAATTATTAACAGTTTAAAAATTAAATATTTTTCCACTTAAAATTGCGGCACTGCAACTTTTTTTTTTTAATTTGTATGGAATATTCTTTAGACAAATTATTATCCATGTACGTTGATAAACCAATAATATATTAAAAACCCTTTCCTCAGAAGGGAAGGAATCTTTTTATAGACTTCTCTTTTTTAGGTGAAGTTTTAGGGCTAAATATTAATTTAAATGATTATCTAAAATGGGGCCATAAAACATAAACGATTTTCTCAAAAAAGCTTTTTAAAATACCAAAAAAATATGGGGAAACTACTTATGGGCCGTAGTCAATTTTTAAGTTGCTATGTAAGAGTGAATCAATATTCGTCATGTATCATATATTTGTCTATTAGTAACAACGAATTATTGGTAAATGACCGACGATCATCATATATATAATCGTATCCACCCCAGTACAAAAAAAAAAAAATGTTAAGCACATTATAGTTTTCACAATGCTTTTAAACATTTTTGTATTTCTACCATATACAGATTCGCATCGAAACGTTTATGTAAAGGTAATTGTATCACTTTCAGTTTTAATATTTACTATAATCCTGTGAATTCCCTGATCCTAAAGTTCCCTTACCTTTTTTTTTTTAATTTTACTGGACAGACCAATAGTAACAATAGTTTTACAAGTTTATAATTGAATATTAAAGAGTTTTTGGGTGTGATAAAGACAAAGAATGGGGGTCCCCACACCCAAATCCGTTTTAATACAAATATGTACAAAAAATCTAATACTTCAGCTAAACATGACTCAACAATACCTAATCATAATTGTTTTATGGTATCTTATTTAAGTTAAATTGGTATAGTTGACGTAACCATATTCTATTATTATGACATCTAGAATTTATTCAGCTATTAGTATTTTTTTTTCGTGTAAGTATACCGTTAGTGTTAATAATAAAAAAATGACTAATTTAATGTTTACTATGTTTTATTTTAAAAAACTAAAAATATAACACTGTTATTGTATAATAATGTTTTTTAATTTATGTTTTACAATATTTTTATTGAGCAGAATATTCCATACAAATTTAAAACTAATTCGACTAAATGTTAAAGCGCGCCGTAATTTTAAGTTGAAATATATGTAATTTTTGGGGGTTGAGCTATTATTTTGAACCCGCCTTTAAAAAAAAAAATAATAATAATGTGCATTTTATACCTGCCGAATTGTCGAAAGTCATCGTTGACCTGGGCATAGCTTTTTGTCCGATAACGTTCATCTGCACACATTCACAAAAAAAAAAAACTAGAAAAACTTAACTTAATATTAAAATAAATAAATAACAACACCTAAAGTAAAAACATTATTTTTTTCTTTAAAAGAACTAAGCGTGGTCGCTCGAACGTCAAACCGATTAATACACGATCAAAAGACTGTGAACAGTTATTTGCTGAATTGTTATTAGTGATTTCGTAAAAAAAAAACGATGCACTTAAAAAAAAACAATACAATATCGTTTCAATACGTGAATTGCTTCATTCATTGAGCTAGACTTAAAAATCCAAATGTCTTACACTGCTAAAAAAACTATTGTATTGTCACCGAGGACGTAATTTTTCATTCGTTTATGCTATCATTTTTATATACATTTATAGTAGGTATATAAATATCATATAGTATGGAATGTATGTCCATTCCCAATAATGTGTGTGTGTATATTATACTGACTAAGGATTTTTCTAATACTACTAACGATATTGTTACACAAACATAAATAATAGTAATTACTTCATTGGTTGTTTTTTAACTACATACATTCGTTGTATACAGGTTGATCCATGAAACGCAAGACACTCGTTTTCTCTGAAAATCATTTTTATCAGAGACATTTTAGTTAATGTTATTTTACAGTATTAGTCAATATTGACATTTTAATTTTTTTTTAAATTAATATTAACAGAGTAATGGTGGATTTTTTTCTTTTAGGGTCTGGAGACATTTTATCGGATTTGAGATCAGAAAATTTGATTGGAAATTAACCTGTTCAATGCATGAAAGATAAAATGAAATTAGTCGCAATTTAAAACAAATATAATTTGCACGTGTTTTTATTTAAATTACTAAAAACGTATATATAAATCTACTATTAACTTTTAAAGATTTTATTTCGTTATTGATATTTTAAGGATTTTTAATTTGTTTTATTCACTTTATTTACACGGTAGTCTTTTTTGAGCCAGTTACATTTATTATTTTTAAGGTAATTTTTGTGATTTAATTACTCAATTCGTACTGCACAATTTTTTTGTAAGTACACCTACCCTAATAGTCGTCCATGTGTTATCACCACATACTTTTGGTACAATAGCATTTTACACATTTAACGATTTAGTACCTTCATATTTACATTTTTATAAATTATATTTTTTACAAATCAAGGTAATCGTTAACGTGTGGACGGTGGGAGATCGATGGTTTATTGTAAAATAACATATAAGAAAAAAAAAATTGCATTATTTTTATGACAGTTAATGTATTACGTTAATTAGATCACCCTGTACTTAGGTGACCGGTTGAAGTCCGAATTAAATGATCTATAAATAAAATACAAAATCGTTGTACCTACTTTTAAAATTACAACACAAACAATAATTTACAAATTATAACAAATATTTTATTATTTAATCAGAAGTCTATTTATGCGGTTTACAGTGCGATCTACCTAATAGCATTAACTTACTATTAAAGTCTAAAAGTTACTTGTGTTAACTAAATGTTTTAAATGTTTGTTGTATGGTTTTAATTTTTAAGTATTACAATTTTTTCTGTGGTGGAGGGGAGACTAAAAGGCCGACATTTGATTTAGTAATTAGAAAATAAGCTAAATTGTATTATGAAAATATAAATGCGTAAAGGACAATTAAAAAAACTAAGATGTTTTGGCCTTATAGCAACAAAAAAAAAAAATACCTTAGAAACAGAACCTTTGTGACAGAAATTGGACGAGGTGATAGTAATAAGTGTGGACGTGATGGGGATGGGATGCTAATAAAAGGAAATCGATAATCCCCGGGGCCCGGATAATAGGTAATTGGTAAGGGAATAACATATTATTCTCTATTCTTATTAGAATAAGAGCCGGAAAATCAGCTTATCGTAACACATGTTCATGATATGATGTCTTCCCTCCGAAAGAAGTATTGTTTGAGGTTTGTATTTAAATTTAATTATTTTATGATTTAAAGGATTATTATATTTATTGAGCAGAATTTTCCATACAAATTGTAAACTAATTTGACTAAATGACATTTTTTTGGTGATTTTCTAGATTTTAAAATTTAATTATTATGTGATTTAAAGGATTTAATTTGTTTACCAGTGAGGTAATCATAGTAAAGGTAGGCTGCCGTAAAATAGTAGGTTACATACTATTGTTGTAATGCCTTGTTTGGATTATCTAGTTAAAGCGTTGATTTCGTACATTGATTAGACAAAACTGTTATTATATAAAAAAAAAAAAAAATACCAACGACAATAGTACTTAAACAATAGGTACTGTTCACAATCTACATAAACGATTCATTCTAGACCTACAAATGGATTGATATCAGTTGAATAAATAAAAAATCGATTATATAGTGTCATACCTACTAATTGACCCGAATGATGTTGTTTTGTTTAATTTCAACTATTATTTACATAATAACATTACATACATACAAAGCTAGTGTATGTGCATGATATACTTGATTGTGTGCAAAACACGACAGGTACATTGAAAATGAAATATTTATTTTATTGTCCCTCTCCTCCCCTCCTGTAATATATATTGTGTTCAGGCATAAATTTAAAAGAAAAACTAAGCGCTAATATAAATTCTCCAAATACTTTCGGTAACTTGGTTTCGTATTTCTTAACGGTTGGTCAGACGTCGATTGAAAATAACTTTATATATATAATTATAATTATGATGCCTAGTCCGGAAACGAAAATATTCTCATACGTTTAGTTTTTAAGTATTATTTACACGCATTTGCAATACTTTGCACATTTATTATTGTATAAAAGTTCCATATTAATACGTTATATTCTTCGTGATAACCATCATTGATCTTCTCGATATGCATTACTTACATTATACACTTCAACAACATGGGGTTCAAAAGTTTTACAAGTTCACACATTCACCCTTATAATCGAGAAAAAACTTTTAAGATTTGTCAACTTTAGTTGTTAATATTTTTTAAAACGCCTATTGAAGATTAATTATTTTTACTTGACCGATTTGATAATCTCGAAATTAATTAAAGAATGTTAATAACGGAAAAGTTTGCTCTTTTTATGTCTAAAAAAATATTCATTACTTATTATTTATTATATTATATTATATTTACATTTGCTCATACATAGTTAACTTAACGTTTTATTATTCTAGGTAAATTATGAGTTTATGCACTCATTATTTACCTAGAATACATGTTAATAAATTGAAGTTGAATTAAATGAGTAATTTTTTTTTGACATAAAGAAGCGTTTATATTTAGACAAAACATGTATCATAAAATAATTAATTATACCTCGTGTATTACGTTCAAAGTGAATTTGTCAAGATTTAACGTATTATTTTAGACATAATAGCAGAAATTAAAAATAATTCTAAGACATTTATATTTTCTGTTGTAAAATTACTATTAGCGACAAGATATTATGCGACAAGAATAAAGTTGTAGTGTATTATCAGATAAATTGTTAAATTTCAAATTTATATCACTATCATTGAAATAATTGAGACGAGTGTGGCTAAATTAATCAAATTTAAAATAATATCATTTTTTTTTTTAAATAGGTAGTAGTAAAGATCATGACGTACAGTATATTTTTCAAACATTATATTATGAACCATATTAATTACGAAGGTAGAAGTACTCAAATTGCATTCAATATATGCACTCGACGTTTTCATTGCGAAGCAAATTTTATACTCTCGTTTGAATTAGTCCAGTCATCAATAGAAAAACAAAATATAACACACGTCATGCGGTATGCTAATACACGAGTTTAAAAGTATAAAGGTATTTGTTTTTTTAGGAACGAGCGCAACAGTTCATTGAAAATTAAAAAAATGACATATTTGAGAATAATTTGCCCTGCCTAATTGTTCTAAAACCCTATTTGACACACAAATTATGTCAAAATATATTTGTCATAACACGCTAAAATAAAAAATCTCATCATTATTTTATTTACATCAAAGTTAAATACATTTTTTTCTTAAAAATCGTATAAAAGATTAGTAATATTAGACATACGGGTTTTATGATTAAAAGTTATTAAATCACACGTAATAAAAAAAGTATTAAAAATCAATGGAAAAAATAATAAAATAAAATTGGTTTCTTACCCTATTTACTTCGTTTAATTCAGAACAGATCTTAGAATTTATACAGAATTTTGAGTTTTATTTTAAAACAGAAAAAAAATTAGAAATTTCTGATTTTTCTTTCGCAAGTTGTTTACAACTTTGGAGGTAATCAATCGTAAGACGGCTGAAACATATTTATGTAGTGCAATCGATTTTTATTTTTATAATTAAAATTATAGTTAAGAAATAAAAGTAATACATTTTATTTTTTGTTTTATTTAAGAAATGTTTTCTTATATTTCCTTCACATTGAGTATAATATTTAACATGAAACATTAAATATCACTTGAAATTAAAATTTAAATTCAATCGGACTTAACTGTTCTCAGATTATTCCTACTACCATTGACTATAATTGTAATAGCAATCTGTCAATTACTTGGTTTCTAGTCAGAAAATATTACCCAATTACATTTTTGTTGAACCGAATTAACTTTTAATGTGCGACGTATACAATTAGTAAATACTAAATAATAAATAATTTTGATAATACCGCCTAAATTTCTTATCAATCTTATCACTAATATTATTAGTATCAGTGATTGTGTCTGTTATCAATATCGTTAGTATCAGTTTCATTTTGTGAATCACGTGGATTTACATTTTTTTAACAACAAAAACAATAATAACATTAAACTCATCAAAATGCCCACATGAAGTTCAAAGAAATTAAAAATTACAATTTTTAAATTTTCGTTGTTCTTTAATTATTTTGGTTTTAACGTTTTAAAACTGTTGTTAATCATTCGTTTGGCCTGCCGTATTTAATTTGAAACAATCATGGTAAGTTTAAGAATAATTGTTATTTACCTATATATTACAATCTTATAATTATTGAACAATACATAATATTTTAACTTTGAAATAGGAATTTCGTTACTTAACTGCGTTGTTTATACATATATTAAATACAATATTGCCTACACATTTTTTTTTAGGGTAAACCGAAGCCAAATATAATGACCGTGACCCACCCAAACAGTAGGAAAACCAATCAATTGATTAAAACTAAACACAAGTGAGTTATTGATAGTCTTATTACATTTTTTTTGGTATTTTTATTTTATGTTACATTACGAGATGTATTTTTTTTTAGAATTGCATTTCGGGACAAAAAAAAATTAAACAATTTAGCCAAACCGAGTATTTTGTGTGAAAAACTTTTTTGGTTCAGAGATAACATCGACAACATTATCGAAAAATACACACCACAGTTACTGGCGACGCTGATTGAAAAGTAACGTACTTGTAATTAGTATTATAGTTAATTTTTTCAACTGAAATAGATAAATTTAAACTAATACTACATTTTACTCTTAACATTTGTCACTAAAGGGCGTGTGCAATTGTAGACTGAGAACAGATTTGTGTAGGTTAAAATTTTTTTTTTAACTATCTCATGTAAGGTGTATAATTCTTAAGTAAAAAATTGACAAATTTTAAAGAAAACTAAAATGCTTTCATTTACCGTTAAAAAAAAAAAATTAATAATCAATTCCTTTACATTGGCATTATAACAATTTGGCAAAATCCTACACGCAAACCTCTAAACAATCCACATTATATTATATCCACATTATATTTTTATCATAACCTGTTTAGTATTTAGTTTGGCATAATATTTTTATGTCATAAACAACTTTTTTTTTTAAATATGATGTACATAATCCTAAGTAATGTATCAGTATGAGGCGTATAAACCTACATGCCGCAATTTTCAATAGAAACTAAAAAAAACCTCAATTGAGTAAGTTTTGGATATATCCACGTCACATGTTTTACGCCGACGTTTCGGACTCTGTGCAGAGTCCATCTTCAGGGCAATAGTGGTCTCGACTGTTCAAATCCCGTGACCATACTAAAATGGTATAAACGGTATGTTAGATGAAAATAATATCTGTAATTTTACTTCCATTTCAGTTTTCTTATTACATTTTATAATTAAATATTGCTCATATTATCACTATATTTTAACATTGTTTTTATATACTCAATTTGTTTATGTTAAATATAAATGTTGACTATTTTCTTTTATATTTAAAGAAGTGTATTAATGTACATTTTTACTTGTACGCAGGTATTTAAATAGATTTGAACCCGAGTTGAATGTCATTAAAGCGAGACACAAGGATAAAAACAATCGAAGGTTTGCTAGCCGAGAAGACGTAATTAGACATACTATGGAAAGAGAACGACAGGAATATATCGCTGCTGGCATAGGTAAAACCAAGGTCGATGAACCATAAAATTGATACAAAAAAATGTTAATTTGCAAACAAACATTTAAATCAAAATGATATTGTATTATATTAAAACTATTAATTTGCCAGTTTTTTGGACGTTCAGTTTTCTTTGACACGACTTTTTAAAGATATACTGAATATTTAAAGCTAAGATTAAATACAAAATTGATATTAAACATTTTTTGCTTTGTGAACATGTGTCGTTTTATTTAAGCGGTATTTGACATTTTTCAAATTATATTTTAGTTTTAAGTTATATATTTAAATTATAAAAGTTTTGATATTTTTATTTTACAGAAGTACCCAACATTCTCGACGCTGGACAGTTACTCTACTTGCGTACCTGGGACGGCGACATAAGATATCTACCGAATTTTAAAATTATTAGATTTTCTATGCCAAAGTAATGTTAATTTATTTATTTAGAATCAAAGTAAACTATTAGTAAAAATATGTATGTATTATTTGATTTCTCACAAAAGTTTATACTGCTTAAAGTACGGCGTAAGTTTGAATTTCAAATACAAAAATTACCATCTAAAAATAAATGTGTAAAGTAAATCTCATTTACATTCTTAACGTAATTTTAGGCGTTAAATTTTTATTTTCATCATACAATATTTTATGGTCAAGAGTCAATAAAAGTTAGAATTTGTTAAATATTTAAACGTGAAACGTTTTATAAAAAAAAATTGTTTTGTTGCACCAATAAAAGGAATGTTTTATAAAAATGTAAATAGACTGAGAAATCAAAAATATTGTATTATGTAAAAAAATAATGAAAACAATGCCAAAAATAATGTCACCAAAAAATTGTAATATTATACAATTTGTCAATTATGTAATATGTGCAAAAAACTACAACTTCAGATTATAAAACTACATACTTATAGATTAACCCACTTGACTTGTTTAAAATACTCTTAATAGATATATAACAGTTATTAGTTAAATAATAGTAGTAATAGTTATTAGGTACATTTGTGTCTACTCAAAAAAATAACCCTAAGGCTTTAAATGGGATAGAAGCTTTTTTTGTGTGTCAATGAACCTATAACTTAATAAAAACAATTTTTATCTTGAAATATCGAGTGATTTTAAAATGATATATTTCAGCTTAAATGTTTTTTTTTTAAATTGAAAAATAATAATTAGTTTTGAAACTCCAATTAAATTAAGAACTAAAATTACATGTTAATCAAATGTAAAATAGAATTTAAGAAGGTCAAGGAAGTAAATAGGGTTCAGTTAGGTTAGGGATCTAAAACTTTAGGGACTTCTTATTTGAATAGGCTACTATCAATTTTTGGGACGGAGAGTAATTTAAAAAAATATTCTTTTTAGACACAGTCTAATATATTATTATATATTTATATGGCATTCTGAGTCAAATCACGCGGTCATCGACCCAACCTCCTCAAAACATTTAGAATTTTTTTTTATGAACTTCTTTTGGTCCTTATTCAGACTTTCATTATTTGAAATTTTTATCACTTATATTTCCCTAAAATAGAGGTCTTTTAAGTTATTTCTCACGAAAAATTTATTTCGACAAGTTTAAAAATTCTGAAATTAAATTTTTATCATAAACTCAAGATACTCAAATCAGATCCTATCGTCTAATAACGGAAATGGGTCTAGATTTTTTTTTGTAATAAGTATAACTTGTAGTATGAAGAAAAAGAATGGATTATTTCAGTTTATTTATTTAAAAAAATAAAACTTGTCTTTTTTTGAGTATTTTGGGAGAAAAAGTGAAAAATATGCTTTAAGAATAAAATTTAAAATGATATTATACATTTATTTTCATACCATTTTTCAAAACAATCTAAAATTAGTTTTGACATTAGGTACCCAGTTATAGTGTATATCCCTTCGAATATTACCCCTTATTAGCCCCTTAGAATAAACGGTATTGGCAGCACAACATACACAAACGCCATGACATTCTGTTATCAAAATATTGTTGGCCCGTTTATGGCTAACTTCACGCACATAATGTAATGGACAAATATTTGAAGAAGAATTATAATACGAAAAGTGGTAAATTTCAGTATTAATATTTCACATAAAAATCTTAACTTAAAAAAAAAACATTCAATCATCTTCTTCCTTATCACTCTCCTGTTTTTCATTTTCATCTAACAGACCCAATTCTAGCGTAGTGAGGTCCAAAATTGTGTGATTTCCAATTGTGATCGTTTTTGGTGCTTTGGGAATGTTTTAACTGGTAAACAACTGCTTCCTAGACCACATCAACGTTATGGTTGGATTTTAAAGGAACGACCCAGTAAGTATATATTACGATTTTACGTTTGGATGAGAAATAGCGTGTGTAAAAAAAAAAATTCTATTTCAATCGACGGCCCTGAGGTAGGTACGAAATTTGTCGATGCGAACAAAAATGTTAGATAGAATTACAACAATGACTGCAGTCGCTTGACACATAGTACATGACGTGGTGGCTGCGCAGTTGTTAAAGTAATAGCCTCGGTGGTCGTGAAAAAATAAAAAATAAAAAGGGAAAAAAAATTAAAGAAAGCCGGCAAAAAGTATTTTACGGTCGGCAAAGTTTTTAATATAATATCTTACCCGTGTATTCGGTCTATTTTATTACTTTACGGTTGCGTTATTCACTCGGCCTGCCGGCATGCAAAGTATATCTCCTCGTGGAGACATGACGTGGCAAAGCATTATATTATATCTTTACAGTTTAGGGGGGGTACCCCCTCCCCCCTCCCAAAAAAAAAGAAAGAAATAATGTTTATTGTTGTCTGATGAAAGTGCTAACAAAACAGTAATTCTACGTTTTTATCTTTATAAACAGTTTATACTTAATTCTAGAGTTTCTAGACTAGAAAATTCATTTTTTTACAAATATCCATGATACTGGCCTTGTAAAAGTTTTAGACAATAATTGGAGAGCTGAGTGCTAAAGTGAGCCAAATCAATTATTTTGTATTGTGAGGTTTATTTTCGCAAAATAGGCGTAAAAGTACTATCTTTCAGTGCCACAGCGAACCAAGAACTTACTTCATCTCAATGTCGCGAAATGGCAACATATATCACAGAGTAGATTAGGCGAAAAACAATTTAGGAGCTAATTACTGGATAATTAAATTAACTGCCAATAATGTGATATACCAGTACTATAATAGGTGTAAAATTGATTAGGTGTGTATAAATAATTTGAAAATTATTTTAGTTAAATTGTAACGCAAGTTTTACAAAAATAAATATTTAAAATGTATACAATCAACATAAAAGCCACCGGGTTATAATATGATGATAGTGATTTATAAAATCTAATATATATTGGTTAAATATATTAATAAGGAAATAGGTATAATATTTAATAATAAGAACTATATTTTTTTTAATGTTCCTCGAAAAAGTGAATTCTTTTCCACTTCTTCGTTCGTTGATTTTCAAAGGAATTCCAGGAATCTATTATGTCGGTTTGGTTATTTAATTTGGTTTGGTGAATTTTGTTTTTCCGGAAGCAATTTGAGTAAACTTTGTTTCAAAGACATGTACAAAATACAAAATCGGGAAAATCCTATTACGTTCTTAAATCATAATGCACCACATATAAATTTAGACAATTTAAATTACATAAATTTAAAATAGATTACATAAATTTAAAATAGAACGATAAAAGTATTTATTATTTGAATAATTGGTTAACTTATTTTTTTTTTTACACGTTTTTAATAAATACGAGTGATACTTGTTTTAGCTTCGAGCTGAGAAGGTATTGTTTTTATAACGATGCGTTTTTATTTTTTATATTTTTTGTGTCTGGATCTACGATTTCTTTTAAAATTGCTAAGCCCCTTTTTCCGTGTAGCAAGTAGCAACTCTATAGATCAGAAATCGTACCCGAAATGTACTTTATTGGGCCAAAAATTAAAATATGTACAAATTGTGTAAAATTCGACTTTTTGCAGTTAGATTGGTAGGTTCTTTGGAATCCGCCATATGTAGATATATAATAAGGCTATACCTAACATAAACGACTCTGGAAAATTTGTACTTACATTTTTTTTTTTAAGGGGACTAGTGACAGTCTTACAATTGGGTGTAAATATACCCTTGACATTTCCATTCTGAATAAGTTTTGACTTCCTCTTCATCTCTTATGTGGTGTAGTGTCGGCTTTAAGCTGTTATTATTTTCCAATATTTTAGAATAGTTGAACATTTTTTTTTTTTTTTACAAAATCTATTTTAAAATGAAACCAAATAATAAGAAAACATTTGTCGATATTAAAAAACAATGAAGAGATGATGATAAATTAAAAACTATTTTTTCAGATTAGAAATCGGACTTTGTAGGAACACACAATGATGGAAATTTCAAGGGTCGACTATTTTGTTGAAAATTAAAGCATTTATGGTTTATAGAAGTTGAAAATAATAGAAGAAAAAAAAATCAAAATAGACTCCTCCTCTTTCCTGTGTTAATATAAATGTTTACAAATTTTAGCAATCTTGGTGAAAAGATGCCTATACAAAACCCCTTAATAAATCACAGTTTTTGTAAATTCGATCATCTGTAGATTCACATCGAAGTGTTTTGTGCGAAAGTGATGTCACCACCTTCAGTAATAATAATTCATGCAGACCTGTGACCTTTCCCCCGCCCTACTGTACTGGCTTTTTACTATAACACAATACAGGGGACGAGGTACGGGTTGCGTGTTCGAATACATTACAATATATCTTTATTATCATATATCTGTATAATATATATTATATGTGTGTGGAATTGTTTCGGCTACTTTCTTTCGCCTCTGGCCGTGCATCCATCACGGCCGTCGAAAATAAAAGAAATTGTTTTCCCGTCGCGTTTTGTGCGGCCGGTCCGATAAGACGATTTATATATATATATATATATATAAATGTTTCTATAGAAGAAGTAAGTACGACACTCACTCTATAAAGTCCGGCCCGAAGGACCATGATATGTGCACCTCAGCCTCTCCGCAACAACCCAGGGCGAAACGCTAGAGAAATAGTAGTAAGTAGTTGTGTGTGCTCCATGTCCTATACGTTCCACACACATATAGGTACACACATTGCACACCCAAGAGCGAGGCACGCGGCTGTTGTTGTTGCTGCCCTCGCCGGCGAGACAATGAAAAATGCCGAGTTCGGAAAAACGCCCGCATAAATCGTTTATTTTTCCCGTTTCCGTTCGCTTTCTCTCTGTCGCACTTGTTTCTCACCCTTTCTTATTTTCCTCGCATATACGACCAAACCGTATTGTCGTAACCGAGAAATCGAATGTGTTTTATTACTGTTTTACACCATCGAAAGGGCGATACAAACACACACACACAAATACACCCATAATATATATACAGGACGTCACGTAACATTCAGGATGCTATATGGGTACAAAAAATGGTATTAATTTTTATTTTTATTTTAAAATTATCAAAAATAGAACTCGTATCTCATTAAAAAATTGTCTTTTGAAAAAAATAATGTCAGATTTGAAATCGGGAGAAAAAGTCTTGTTGAATTGTTATGTAACACGATGTTTTGGTATCTGGCCACATTTGCGTCCACCGAGTGGCCGGCATGTGACCGAAACCAACATAATATGGTAAGTGACACATCATCATCAGTTTATTCTCAATTCAGAGTCGTTAGAATTATTTTATATTAAATTGTGTGTCGCATGCCGGCCACTCAGTAGCCACTTGGTGGACGCAAATGTGGCCAGATACCAAAAAATCGTGTTACATATCAATTCAACAAGATTTTTTCATTAGACATTTTTTTAATGAAATACGAGTTCTATTTTAAATAATTTTAAAATTAAAAAAAAATTAATACCATTTATTGTACCCATATAGCATCCTGAATGTCTCATTTGAAGCTCGGTAGAACTTTACGTGACACCCTGTATATAGAACCGATTTCGTTGTCGTCATCACCGCCACATAACCATTTGCCGTAAATATCGAAGATAATTTAAATGGTGTTACAGTTGCAGCAAGAGGCATTGCTAGCACCCACAGGCTGTATAGTTAGCCGTATAAGAGTAAAAAAAAAAATAATTCACGGTAAATAGTTATGATTAACTATTTACTCGAATATATATATGTATATATATTGTTGTTACATTTAACAAAGAGGACGGGGGTATAAAAAGGACGTGAAAAATATGATAAATCGTGGAGGGTAGCGCGTCAGTTGTAGATTTTATAAGACGGGGTAGTGAGGCCAAGAATGCTATATACATAGGTCGAAATGTTGGGCAGTACACGAAAAAAAATTTAACAGAGAATAAGTGTAGTGGAGATGAGAATGCCAAGATGGATAGAATAAGAAATGAATACATAAGGGACAGTCTAGAAGTTGCATCAATTGTGGGGAAATCAGAGAGAGAATAGGATATTAGCTCATGTTATGAAGAGAGATGAGGTAGAGATAGTGAGAGTTGTTATGAAAATGAATGTTGAGGATAAGAGAGGAAGAAGAAGACCGGTTATATGAGGATTTGAACAAGATGTAGAAGGTCGAGTTCTATGGAGGTGTAGGTCTAAGGACTAAGGTGGCCGACCCCATGTAGTTGGGAATGTAAGGCGAAGTTGAAGTGGAAAAAAAAAAAAATAAAATACCTTTTTTGTTTCTGCATTAGCCTCCATTTTGTTTAGGGTAAGATCTATTGAAAAACCAGTAGGCACAGTGTAAACCGTGCTCAGTCTAAACCAAGTATCGTAAACGGTATAAATTAGCAAAGTTGGGCCAAAGTACTTATTAAATCTGAAAGTGATTTCCACACTATCAAATGTTTCGTTGCGAATCTATGTACAGTAAGAGTCCTAGGTCAGGGCCGTCGAGTAGGTATATCATATTAGTATTGTCCGTATAACCATTTGTCGAAGTACACTGAATATTGAGAGGAAAACTGTACGGTCTGACTATTTTTGTAGGGTTTCCGTATACAATCCTATTGTTTATTTAATTTGTTTGGTTTGAAAATAATCGAGTTGTGTTAAATCTATTGTATTAGTTTAAAAAAAAAAAAAAACTAACCGTGCTAGATTTTCAAAGGGAGACGCCGTTTGTTCTACCACAGCGCAAAACTATTGTGTAAACAATCTATTGTACATTGATCGCTAATTAAAACATAACAAAAAACACCATTATTTTTCAAGCGTAAGCTGTAAGTTTTTAAGACAAACTCTTATGCTCCGACGATCAAATACAAGTTCCGAGTCTGTTAGCGGAAATTCGTTTATTTCGAATATTATAAAACAGCAGCGTTTTGAGTAATGCATATGGTTCATAATTATTTGTCTCTGAAGTAAACCGATTTCAGTTGAATTTTTTTCAACTTTAGTTTTGGATAGTTATTCTTAATGTGGGAATATCCGTTTTAGGAGATAATATCATCATAATGGAAACAAGGGAGAGAAAAAGGTTTTTGACCACCGTAAAACATTAAATAACCTTTATACATAACCCTCCTAACCATTATTTTCCACTACATTTTTATTACATTTTTCTATTTTATCGGGATTGTCTTGCGTTTACCGATCGCAAATACTTAAACTTTCTCTTTGCGTTCACACCTACTGTATATAGCTGAAGAAGTGGACCGGCCATTTTTAATGTCTGTAAACGGTATAAAAACGTCTCGCGGCTTATCCGCGTGTCTGGCAAAAGTCGAGTGTCAAGAAAACTTTACCTCTCCTACCTACCGGTCACGTTTATATTAATAGTGATATTTATACCTATACATTTTTTTTTTCTGTGGCCGTAAAGCAAAAAGAATAAAATTAAAACTTCTCTATTGGGGGGGGGGGGGGGGGTGAAAAAAATTATGACCGTTTTTCGACGCCCCGAGAGAATTCCGAGGGAACGTATATAAATTCCGAGTGTCCGCCGAAAATTCGGTTTTTATTTATTTTATTATTATTATTTTTTCCCCGTATTGCCTTTACGCCAGGCCACGTCGTCGGACGGGATACGAAATTTAATTAATAATTTATCGTCCTCGGCCGTGGTAGCGGCAGTTGGTGACAATAGCCACCACCCCTGCCAGCACCTTCCAATACGGATCCGTTTTTCCCAGGGATACTTTCTACACTGTGTATACGAAGGCCAACGGGGATATTGTTTTTTAATAAACGATCGCCGTCTCCGCCGGTCGAGTCGTATCTACACCGGAAATGAAAACTGTTAAATAATATAATGTATTTCTCTATAATATTTGAAAAACAACAGCAACGTATATAGACGGTGAAAACGCGTTTAAAAAAGAAATATTTCCCTCAAAGCGGAAACACGTTGGATCATGAATATGTCGTCTCAGCTGATTCTCTTAACAACTGTTTCCTCTATCTAGTTTTTTTAACTAGCCAACTGGATATGTTATTGTGCTGGGCACAACTAATCTCATGTCGCCATTGCCATGTCATCACCATTTTTCGCGTTACACTTTCACAGTGATAAAAGATAAAATATCAATGATTAAATGTTTTTCCGTGGACCGAAGAATGTGTTTCTTGCATGTTTCTTACTACTATATACAGATTCGCATTGAAGCGTTTGATTGTGTTGAAATCACTTCGAATATAAGCATTGTCTTAACCCTACATTACTAACTTCTTCTGTACTAAATTGTACTAGGTTTGGACTGTAATTGTTTAGACTATGCTTTTTGTTTGGTGTATGTTGACTATGAATATGCTTGTTTATACTGTGCTGGTTTTTGCTGTATTAAGTTTAGACTGTTTTGGGTTCTACAGTAACTTGGTTTTACTGGTATATGTATTTTTCTTTTCGCTATTTTCCCCAAAAACCAATACCTTCTTAGCACAACATCGAAGCTAAAAAATAAGAGAGGAAATCGGAACAAAAAAAAAAAAAACGAAGAAGTGGAAAACTACCTTTGTTAAGTCAAACATTACCGGCGACACCTGCGACACGCGGTTTACACCAACAAATCACATCAGGATTTTTATATTAATTTTTTGCTTTACATTCTACCGCTTTTGGCTTTGTACCACCGTTATTATCATTTTTTTCCCGGCTTGTCGTGAAATTTACTGGCGCCCATTAAAAATCTCAACGTCCACGTCGGTAAATCACAAACGAAAATATAAAAATTTATACGTATGTATATACTTTTATAATAATATTATTATTATTGTATAGGCGTGTTGTACGACGGTGCGCGGGGATAAAAGTCAGACGTTATCCTTCAAAGTCCTTGATTTATTACCGGTTATCATATTATACGGTCGCGGTAGGTACGTGATCGCATATGGGGATGATCTCTTACATTAGACAAAAAAAAAATAATAATACCATCAACTGTTAGTCACGATAGACTCTATGGCTCGGGTACTCGTCTCAAGTATATGCAAACAAGCTTTTCGGGTCAAGACGGTCGACATAAGACACACGACCGTCTCGTGTCCGACGTCGACCATAATAGACGGTCAACATAATACACCTATACATTATTATATTACTATTGCCGGGTACGTTATTATATATTGTATTACAAATGGCAAAAAACTGCCCACGTCATATTTGTACACGTTTGCCGTGAATAATAAAAAAATTAAATTATTATCCGAACTCGCATAATAATATTGTTATTCCGCATTGGGGCTCCGAGTCAATGTCACGTATGAAACCTGAAAAAAAAAATAAAACCAAAAATACACAAAGCTCACGAGTGAGAGGGATTTGCCGTCGTCGAAGGGGATGAACAAAACCACCACCAATCCAACTACCGAGGAATGTGATGAGCAAACAGAAAATGTCTATAGTGTTATTGTTGTTGTTGCTGTTGCTGTTATTATTATTATTATAATGTCACGAACATAATGATAATATTATTTCTACATACACATACATAACCGTGTAATCCAACACGAGCTGATCGGGGGAGAAAAAAATATGTACGTACGTCCGAATACAACAGCTGTGATTTATATTCTCCATACATTTATACAATTTTACAGCCGCTCAACAATGATGTATTTCGAAAACGTAATAATTAATATTGTATTACACACTCAAATTTCAACGGAAGTGTTTCACCGGCATTTGATGTACATAATAGTATTATGATATAATGAGTGAAGTTACATTTTTCTAACAAAATTGTGGCAATTTTTTTGTGTTATATTTTGTTGGGAAATATAAAAAGAAATAAGAGTGGGTCTACGAATTTTTGAAAACCGAAATACCTACGATACACAGGCGTGACCAAACCTTGGCAGTTTGTAAAATAACAATTATTATTATAATATAATATAATTTATTGATATATTTTTTTTAATATAATTTATTTATTAAAAAAATAAAATAATAATAATAATTTGCAAATAATATGTTATTTGAAACACATTTGTGTAGTCTGTATAATTCAATTTTTTGAAAAAGATAAATTAATAAATATTTTATTTTATTATTTGAACTTGTACTTAAATTATATCATAACTTTTATTTTAATAAAAAATAATTGAAGTCAAAAGATAAAAGTGAATTTTAATAATTTTTAATTTTACTTTAAAATTCATTAAACAATTTTTTTGCTGAAATTATTATTTGAGATTTTGTTGAAATAATAATAATTTTATTGTAAATTGTTATAATAACTAGAAACGTACATTATAAACTGATAATACCTCTGATGATATATTTTACAAAACATAATATTAACAGAACACAAATTCTTAGGAACTTTAGATAGTAGGTACTAGGTAGATATATTTGCCTTTAATTACATACGCTAACTGAAAAGAAAAGAATATATTTTTTGTAAGCTACTTTATTACTTACGTTATATATATATACATATAAATTGTCTTAAGAACAAAAATTAAAAAAACATTACCTACAGTTCCTCTTAAATTTAAAATATTTATTAAAATTAAATAATTTTATAAATTTGTTCAACCCATTTTTTTTGGCTTTTATCAAATATCGACATAAAAAAATAGTCTTCTTCCATCCAATAATTTATTTTACCGGTAAAAGTGTTAAGATTCGTAGAAAAAGTAGAATATGTCACACTATTACAACCTCAATAAAAAATTTACACTTTATAGCCATTAAATTGAATATGATTTTATTTGATTCATACAATTTAAGTAAAAAATAAACATTGACTAACCTAACCTAACCTACGCAAACACAAAAAAACAAATTTTTCTTCAAACGTGGACCATACAAGTCACCCTTGTTTCTATGCTGTGTAATGCATACATAAAATGTACCTACTCACTAGCAATGTGTAAAAACCTTTTAAAATTCGGAACCACAAATTATAAATTTTATAGCTAAATGAAAATACAAAATCAAACGAACATTGCCAAATGACGAAATCACACGCTATTGTGTATTTTGACCCCTTTTTATATGATACAATAGTATTGTTTTATATTATCATACTTTGAATCCAAACGGCCAAACCGCTCAAAAATCCCGAATGTGGACCGGAAACAGAAGGGTTTATTATTCCTTCCTGTGAAAGCTATATTTTTTTTCATTAAAATATTCGATCTTCTACAAATTTGACGGTAAAACTTGTTTTTTTTTTACCCATATGCGGTCCGAAAAAAACAATATCGAATGGTCAGTATTTTTTTAATGCGTTCACGTTTGCTACGTTCTTTTTTTTATCATATTTTTATAACTGAAATATGATATACTTCTAACAATAGCCTATTGTTTGATTATTTGTTTGTAATTAGTCACTAAGGGCGACCGCTATAAAAAGTTTACTAAAAAAAAAGCATTTGTTTTAGGTCTTCTCGTCATAACTAGTACACTAAATATTTATTTTGGATAATTTTTGATAGCTTGGATGTAAGAAATGTCTAAAACGTTAAAGTTTAAAATTCAAAATTCTTGTTTCTAGTTATTTCGAAAATGTTATTTATTGTGTTGTTATTTATTGTGTTGTTCTTTTTTTTTTTTTTTCTGATACTAACTTTTCTAATTTATTATCGTTATAATAGCTGTTATTCATTTTTTTTTTTTTTTTGAGATAAAACATCACCGTTTCTAACATCTTATGGTAAATAAATTGTTGTTGTATTATACAAATTTGATACTTTATACAAAAGACTAGAGGCTTTTCAGTTTTTGAGATAACCGTATAGTATATGTTATAACCCCATTCTAGATCTACCTTTAGACTAATTTCAGATCTTAAGCCCTAAAGCTACATCTAAAAAAGCGAAAAAAAAAGAGTTTTCACCATTTCTGGGGAAAAGGGTTTTGTTATTTGCTAACGTATATTGATGATACTACGACTAAAGAGTATTCCATACAAATTGGGAACTTGTACAACTATTTTAATTGATTTCAGGTACGATTTCTGATCTATGAATTCCCCACGTGAAGGAATCGGTTCAGTAGTTTAGAAGATACTGTGGGTTCAGACATACATAAAAATAAAGTAGTTCATTGTAGCTCCGAACCGAAGATATTTTAATCTATCGAAATTAGATTACCCATAAACATGTTAACTAAAA
This sequence comes from Adelges cooleyi, assembly GCF_023614345.1. Lineage (NCBI taxonomy): Eukaryota > Metazoa > Arthropoda > Insecta > Hemiptera > Adelgidae > Adelges > Adelges cooleyi. Next base: position 9,990,111 of record NW_026096579.1, on the reverse strand, counting down.
ATCAGGTTGCCACCATTTATTGATGTGAGTTTTGTTTGTAACATTTTGTTTTGAAAGGATAACTGTATGTTTATTAATATTTATTAAAAGCCGTACGTTGGGTTCATTGCCTTCATTCATTCTGACAGAACGTGAAAGATAAATTAAGATTTATTATATAATGCCTTTGCCGTATTATATTCCTATTGTACTTGACTCATAAGTTTGTACTTACTTAAGTTGTTGTATATACTTTTTTTAAAGAACTATATTGCTTTTATTACCTCACGTCTTATCCGTATAATTTTCTATAAAGTTATTGCAATTGTTCACTTGACTTTAAACCAAACGTGCTCGAGTCGGAGGAATTTTCACTTCTGTACTATTTTATTACCTCGCCGATTTACATTTTAAAATTATTATTATACCTTGAGTTTGTCAGACCTTATACCAACGTATTGTTGTATACAATTTTGTATAAGTATTCAATATAAAGGATATTTTATGAGCCACCCATTTTTTTTCTAGGAAATAATTGTTTTAGCAAAAACGTTTCATGTACCTATTTTTAAACTTTTTCTTTGATGATTTTTTTTACATTTCGAGATATTATATAATATTGTTGTTTTCTTGTCTATATTAGTAGGTCAGTTAACGGTATAAAAGTTAGAACATACAGCGTGGCAAACATATAATTATTTTGAAACAATTTTTCTGAAAAACTATGTCAACGATTTTTCTTTTTAGTAAAATTGAGTCATTGTGTTAATGAATGTGTTGGTTCGTTAAAAATACATTAAATGTGCGTATTATTTTTATGCATTTATGCACCAATAGGTATGCATGCAATTAGCCAGGGCTCGGAACTTTATGCGCTAAAATACAAAGAAATATGTGAAATATGTATAAAAAACGTAAATATGCAATTATTTTTTTTTTTATAAAATATGCATTCATATTCATAAGTCTTGAAAATTTCTAATTATTCCAAAATTGTAACTCGTAAAAATATGTGCGATATTTTTATTATTAAAAAAAATATTTTATCTTTTAATTAAAGTTAAATATCATAACTACTTAAATATAATAAAAAATAATAAATATAACAACGCGTTGTTTAATTATTTATTAATAAAAATAAATAATTCATTTTCTATAATTTATAATTTCCTTTGTAGATTTTGATACAATAATTGTCGAGTCATAAAAATAAAATTACCGTATCCTATACAGTAAATAGGTACTGTATCATGTTATTATTTTTATAAGAATTACACTGAATGATGAGATGTTTTTTTTCAAATTGAATCAAACGCTCCTATAGTATAGTATTCATATTATAATAAATATTAGATAAAACCTGGCCGATCATTACAACCAATTCTTGGTAAAAAACGATGGGGTGGCGTGCAATTGCAACAACTAAAGTGACAGCTCTTGTTAAAAATAAATCTTTTATCGTGAAAAAATATTAAAGAAGACGGGTCCCGTTCGTTACAATCAATACTAGTAGGATAATCAAAACATTGACGACGCGACGGTTCTTTGTTTTTTAATTCGATTATTTTTTATTGAAAATTTGTTTTGTTTGACATTTCTAAGCAAGATAATATGCATTAATATACATAAAATCTTTAAATATGCAAAATCAAATAAATTTGGTTAAATATACACAAATATACAATATTTTTTATTTTTTTTATTCGAGCTTCGTGTATTATAAAATAAAATTGTGTCAAATCAGATTTCGAACCGCTTTCTATGAAACATGCAAATGCATAAAGTTCCAAGCCCTGTCAATTGCTCTTCCAGTATGCAAATATAATTTGGTGTATAAATTCGGTGAGCTATGATTCGCTGACATTTCGAACCACGTGGATACAGTATGTTGAAACATGCAAATGCATATAACTCCGGTCTCTATTAGAATAGTATTATTTTGTTCTTGGAACAATCTCATGAACTCGATTTTCCGGAAGAATCTTTTAAATAACTGTCTAAAATAGTTCCTAAATCAGTAATAAATGCATGTGCCAAATCGAAGTTTATTATAATTATTTTTGGCATGTCTCAAAAATTATTCGTTTAAGGTGTATTAACGGAAATGTTAACGAAAATCAGAATCATTAATATACCTACTTTAGTAAAAAAAAGGTGAAAATATCAATTAATAGCTATTTTCTAACACTCCTGGCTCGTCCCAAGGTCTATATGACTGACCCTTTCAAGGCCAATCCTGACATAGTGATAGGTCACTTTGAAAAAAGTGACATTGAAATAATATGGCAGCATTGTCTGTTAAAGGATGAATTTTTGTAGAAATACCATTCGATTAACCGCAAACTATGGAAATCATATTTAAGGTGTGTCCCAATATTGATTGACAAGTATAAGATACATTGTTATCAAAAATAATATGTATTCAATTATTTATTTAATTAGGAAAAAACCAAAAAAAAATAGTTCAATTTGGTATTAAAATAAATTCAATAATACAAAAATAACCATTATTGCATTACCTTTTTATACATTTAATAACGATTGAATTGACAATTTACCAATAGTTAATTTTTCAATTAATAAATGATTATGTGAAATAATAGGTATGTTTTTCATAAATTTTCAACGGTGACTTTTTTATTTTTTTATTTGGTATATACAATCTATAGTACAACTACAAGGTATAATGAGTATATATGATAATTATGATTATAATAACGTGTTTGGTTCAGTATTTTTATAAGGTTTCCTGGCATGTTAGATAACGCTAGGTTCTTAGCCAGAATGTTAGGATGATTGGATAGGGAATTCCGGTACCTGGTATACAGTGACTTAAACATTTAATTTTTCCGTGCTCTGAAACTAATATATGTAAAAATTATAAGGTAACTGAAATTTGGATTAGTTTGGTCATGTTTGCTCTAGGAGATGTGTTTAGGTTCGATGAGACATCTGAGAGATTATTGATTTTAAAATGTATTTCTCTTCCAAATACCATAATAATTTAATAAATCGTAACTAAAAGTTAAAGTTTCAAGAATACAATTCCACCAAAGTAGCATGCATAAATTAAAATATAACATTAAAACAACAATTCAAGTTGCAACGTCATAAATCAGTCGTATAATAATTAGGGTTAATATTAATTATTGTGGTAGGTTTTGTTATGACCAAATGTGTAATTCAACCGACTCGTTCCGAATTACAGCGACCGTAAATTTTAACGGCGTGTAAAGTAAAATAAATTATGAAAGTATAATTTAAGGTATTAGTTGCAGTTAAAAAAAAAAAACTTTGAAATGGTCATTTGTATTATATGTTTTTATCCCGTATAATCCTTACTGCATATCGTGCATACGAGCGGTACCGTCTACATTTTACTGATGTTTTTTCCCATAAAGACTATTCGAAAAAGGTATTTGTACTGCATTCGAATTGCGCATGATAACTAATTAGTGCAATGATCATTTTAGTTTAGTTATGAGTGCAGCAACTCGAGATAATAGGTATATAAATCAAAAGCTAATAAAATTTACAGCGGAATTCCAGCAGAAGCAGTTTACAAAACGTCTGTTTTAACATAGATTATAATAATATTATTTAAGTTCAGAGAACACAATTATAGGACAAGTAATTTACCAAATACGTCAACTTGCGGTTAATGTTAAACAGACTGTTAGTGTTATTTTGTTTATCTTTAACGCCAATCTGAGAGGTATTTTATGGTATAATTTAATTTTTTTACTTGCATGCTATTATAGTACTATATACTTTACGTATTTTTAAAAACAAAATTTTCAACTTTATATCACTTGAATTGTATCGAAACGTCTAGTTTATAAATAAATTCGCAACTTGCCTATTTAAAATACTATTTAATAGTAAACATTCGTCCTGAACAGCATTAAAACTAAATAGCGTTGGCATTTTATAAATGTATTACCACTACTGTGCTTACCAGTCGTGAGTACATTGGTTGCTGGCTGAAATGTGTGTTACTATGCTAAAACGGCTGCGATAACAACCGTCTCAGACTTCAGTTGTTTTTCAGCTTTTCACGAGCAAACGACATTTTTGTTGGAAATACAGTTTTTGCGTTTCAAGTATTATATCTAATATTCTGAAATATGTGCTCTATGGAGAAGATTTTGTGGGCCGGCGGCGCCGTTCTAACGGTAACTGGCGGCGGTTACCTGCTCTATAAGGTACGCGTATGAACATACATATTGTTTGATGACATGTTCAACGACACACCTTCGACCAGGGCTCGCTGTTTTGTCAGTGTCAGCACAATAGTTATTAGTTTAAATAAAAATTGTTCTCGTGTTCAAGGCCAAAAAGAAATGGTGGGACGCGGCACCGGTAGAACCCGCATCGGTAGAACTTGCACCGGTAGAACTTACACCGGCTGAACTTGCACCGGCTGAACCCGCACCGGTAGAACTTCCATCGGCTGAACCCGCACCGGTAGAACTTGCACCGGCTGAATCCGCACCGGTAGAACCCGCATCGGTAGAACTTGCAACGGCTGAACCCTCACCGGTACAACTTACACCTGTAGAGCCTGCACCGGTAGAACTTGCACCGGTAGAACCCGCATCGGTAGAACTTGAACCTGTAGAACCCGCTCCGGTAGAACTTGCACCGGTAGAACCCGCTCCGGTAGAACTTGCACCGGTAGTACCTGCGTGTTACTACCACGACAGATACGGGTCGGCGGCGCACAGATGTCGTCCTCCGTGCGGCTACAGGCCAACTGAGGCAGGACAGCCGGAGCCACCGTGTGTGTACCACAGGCGACACGGCGCGGATGCAGTAAACTGCATACTGCCGTGTGGATTTGCAGGAGTGCAGGAGTACGGCATAGGGGAGCCCGTACCATACTGCATATACCATCGACGGTTCGGTCCGGAGGCGGTGAACTGCCGAGCCCCGTGTGGCTTTAGGGCCATACACTGAGGTAACACATTCATTAGTTTCCACAAAAAGCAACATACTGCAACGCGTTGATAATATTTCTTTGTCAGTCTCCTTTTTTTTTCTCTCTGTTAATATTGAACCCAGGTATATTTAACTTGTTTGACTCTACTGAACTCATATCTACAGACTTTCAGGTGTGGAAAAACGGCCGTACTATCATGTTGGAGACCACTACAATTATTAGTTGTCTACGGCCGCCGTGTTTGAACCCATCACGTGGTTTTTTCTCTCTATCTATTCAAGCTGTCATCCCTGTGGTCGCATTCATTTTGTTGGCCGCCGTCTCAGCCATCCTCGCCGTGGTTGGCCGTCGACTAAGTTTTGTAAATTATTATTAGTTATTTAGAAAAATTGTCCTGTTTATTCCCTTTCTCATGAAAACCTTAGTGATACTAATACACTTAATTAATGATCACCTAATAAATATGTACTGTGTTAATACGGATGTTGTTGTTTAATATGTTAGGGAACTCGGGGCAATTGCCCTGGTGTCGAAACACTTAAGCTAAAATATTATGTACTTACTCGAAATAAGTTTATCGACACAAGGGCTTTAAAAACCAAATCGCTATTTTACTACTTTATCTATTTTACTAGAGCTTCGCTCTAGCTGGGGGCTCCGCCCCCAGGACCCCGAGTCGGGCGGGTAGGTCACAGATTCCTGGTACTGTACCCGGCTACGCCGGGCACGCTCACGTCCCCTCGCTGCAAAGTATTTTCGGGGAGGTCACAGATTCCACGGTATGTGGAAGTCAGTGCACAGCGGTTCCTAGGGGGTGCCCGGCTGCGCCGGCCACGGTGTCGAGCCATCGCAATACGTCTTAAAGGAATGACGTTATAATTCATGGTACCTATAGGCTGTATGTAGTAATCAGAATTCATACCTAGTTATGGACAAATATTTGCAAGCTAAGTACTGATTAAGTGTAGAGTAAGTCTAGCTATGTATCTGTAATTTTTTTAAATTTTAAATTGAAAAGAATAGTCTAGAAGTTAGACGGTTAATAAATATCAAGTGTCCGGTGTTGCTTACTTGGGTTGCTACCACTTTTACGAACTAACAATGTCCAGTTCCTTATCAGCGGGCGGAATTCGTATTGAAAACTGATAAGGACGGCAGGTCTCCGAGTGTTTTGGCATTCACTCGCTCCGCCAACTAAAAATATCCTAGGTTTGTAGGCTACAGTCTATGAGGAGGTAACAGGTTTAAAATTAAGTTTAAATTAAAATTTTAAAAAGTTAAACAGGCTTGATAAGAAGCTGGCCATTGGGAAAAAGTGTACAATGGAAATTGTCTTTGGTAAAAGTTGTTATATTATAGACCACGTCATCAATATAGGCCGGCGTCATCCCGCTTAATTTTATGAGTTGAAAACAGATAAAAATGTCTAGAGGACAGTCAGCTAAATGTCTGTTAAGATTTACCTTTGTGAAACAAAATTTGTTTAAACGTAGTATGTTATATGTCTGTACACAGCAGTTCCGAGGGGGGTGCCCGGCCACGGTGTCGAGTCAGCTCACTACGTTTTAAAGTATACCGTTATAATTCATCGTACCTTTATCTAGTAATCATAGTTCATACTTAGTTTCAAAAAAGTGTTTTGCAAGCTAAGTACCGGTTAACTGTAGTGCAAGTCTAGCTATCTGTCAGATCAGAAACGTCCTACTACTAAAGCGAGTGTGCTACTTGCTTAAAGGACAATTTTTTTTTTTTTTTTAATTTGAATTGTTTGAGGTGTTGTTTACTTCACGGGCTTGGTAATAGCTATGGTTAAAAATAGAAAGAAATGTTTAGAGGTCAGTCTGTATATGTCTGATATGGTGTTCCTATGTGCAACAAAACTTTTTCAAACGTATACGTTATATGTCTAGATATTGGTTGAATTAAAATTCTTATTTGTTCAGAAATCACCGTCTATGCCATTATTCGGTAATGACGTACTGTACGTTTAGAATGTAACCAACAGCATAATGCATTAAATATGTATATTAAAGGTCTGGTGGTTTAACAGAAGTTCAAAAGTGTTTAAGAATTCAAGAGTAAATCACATGAATGAAATGTCTAGAGTTTATATTAAAACTTAAAAGGGAAAGAAGTGAAGAGTGATAAATACATTATTTTGATTTTTGATCGACTATTTGGCAGAGCTTATAAAAATGTCCAAAGAGAGGTTAAATGAAATGTCTCGATGCAAATCTTTTAGTTTTTGGATCTGGACCTTTAATGCTAAAGGTACTTTGATACTTAAGGTCTGACGTTTGTTGGTTATTAGAAGTTTAAAAGTGTGGAAGAATGATATGTTTGTGTGACGGTTACTTAGGAACTCAAGAGTAGAAAACATGAATGAAATGTCTGAAATAATTTGTAGCAAATATTTTTGACTATTCGAGTGTCCGGCGGTGATTATAAAAACGGTCAGAGTACAAAATGATAATAATAATAATATTCAGTGCATAAAATACCCAAATTATTTGATACTTATCCAGACATATTTTATACATAATAGATAAATTGATATATACATTAATACTTTTTTAAGTAAACCATGAAAGGTATAAATCCATAAGTTGATATATGTTTAGATGGCTAACCAACAATTCATCCTACTAAATGATAATAATCAAAAATTTTAAAATAATTTTATTTTTCATTATGTAGTATCAATTTAAAAAAATATAGCAAAATCTATAGATTTACTATACTTTTTTAGGGTGGAGCGAATACTTATATTATACTTCTATAAATAATAAAATAGTAAATTAAATGTTGATTTTCAATATAAATTTTAACCCTTTGAAGCACAGCATTTTTTTCTCCGACTTTCTCTGAAAATGATTATGAAGGTGGTAATAAATATATACCACTGTGCGAGAGTAGGCTATTTTTCTTTGCGTTTATTGAATTTGGGCAAAACGGCCGTCTGTAGAATGGAAACATAAAAACTTGTATACTTGACGGTTTTAAAGTGGCAATTTTTTCTTCTCCAACTCGAATGTATTGTATCCGAAAACCATAAGTAGGTACACACATAACAACACTGTTAAACGTACATGTATGGCACTTTACATTTGTAGTGTACATTATGTATTTGTGCAAGGTAAATCGTTAAGTAACACGGTGGAGCCGTTCCGTCAAAAAATTGGTTCGACAAGTGATTTCTGTTTTTTTAAGATTCAATGCGTATGTGGGAAGAAAATGTAATTTTTTTTTTGTCATTTTTCGTTTTTCCAAGTAGTTTTTGTCATATGTTTGGTTCGGAAATCGTACTTATAAGGTTGTGTATTGATTTAATTCAGTAATTTGAGTTGTGTTTTATTTTAATGGTGATCTGTTGATGCACAACGATACTACTAAAATAATTTTCATTTCACGGTGTTAATTTTAAAAAAAATTGCGTGAATTTTTGTTTTTATATTCATAAACATAGAAATAAAAGTGGAAAGTTAGTATAAATGGTGTCTGGGATTTTAAGTTGGGTTATGTCGGTATGGCTGCGACAGTGAATTATAATAATATGCAATAACTGTGAGTATTTCTCCACATGTAGTGCATAGTTCAGGCTCCTTCAGTTTCATGAGATGTTCGTGGGAAAGTCTGGTGAGAACTATTTGTTGTCAGTTTATTGTATCATCCTTGTCTTCTAGTATTTGAGATTCATCCCATTTGTCAATATTGGTTTTGACCACTCGAAGTTGACTCTTTCTTACAATGCAGGCTGCAGCCACAATAGATAAATCCCATTTCTATACGGTGTTTGGTAAATAATAATTGTTAGCGACACTACTCGTATGTTACCATTTAATGTTATTTATATTATTATTATCCTAATATATCACATGTACACCACGGGAGCAGTTTATTCAAACATAATTTCTATAAGTACAATTTTTTTTCATTTCCTACGGTCTAACAGCAATAATGAATCACTTGTTGAAAAAAATGTGGAACACAAGCGATTAAAAGGGAACTGCTCCAAGCGTGTTTACTATCCAAGAACCGAGCTCACGGTTTGTATGCGGGTGTGTATGTGTTTGTGTTTGCGATATTGTGATCCAATCGCCAAGGCTGGCAAACATCATTACTTGTTGTTTCAACGGTACGCACTTACAGTTAAAGTCGTGTAGTCGGTGGCGGCGTTCCATGAAATCGTCATGTATCGGCCGAAATGGCAGAAAAGAGGGGCGGCAGTGGGTTTGGAGGAGTAGATTACACTTTTACAAGGGAAGGCTGGAGACGGCTTGTCTCTGCGAGTGAAAGGGAAGTATGTATAATATATAGGCATAGACACATAAATCGACGATTAAGCAACGATCGCCGTCTTGTGCCCAGGAGCTATGCAAATGAGACGGTATATGCAAAACAGAAGCAGACAAACTATATAATATTATATAGTAACTATACACTATGCCGTAGAGAACTTACTGGCGTCCGTGCGCGCGCGACTTGAATGTTAATATAATAAGATGTCGACCTGGCTACCAAGCCGTATTTAGCACTACTACTACTACTACACAAACGGCGTACCTGTGCCACCACCGGCGCTGTTTGTGTATGATATCTAATGCGACGGAGTAACGTTTTCAAACCTCCCCCGTGTCTGTGTGTGTTTTTGGCGTTAATTATTGTAACCTGAGAGTTGTCACAGTCATCGCCACACCCCTATTGTGTGCGCCTCTCCCTGCGTTATTATCTTTGCCTTTTCCTTGGTGTTCCCTCCGTCGTCGTTCCGCCCGACCACGGCCGGAAGTAGAACGATTAACACATAGTTTACTATGAGCTTTCCATCCGGTCCGTGCTACGACAATAATGTGTACCCACTTCAGCCGCGCAACGTTTGCCACCGGTGTGCCGGAATTTCAAGCGTGCGTTTTATGGTTTTTGCGTTTACCGCATTCGCCCTCGCCTACCACACTCGTCACTTTTAAGTCATCAACGCTACGGGGCAACGGCTTCGTGCTGATCTGTGACATTTATAATACAGAAAGCGAGTCCAAACCTCATTATAATATAGCCAAAAGTTTATTGGAAATAGTTTGATATTAATTGCAGCCAGAGGTTGTTAATAGGTTAGTTTGTAGGGGAATGATATGGCTCTTTTTTTTCTCGAAAAATTCAAACGCAAGCTACTCGATAAGTGTATCAGTATGGAAATTTATTGATACATGGCTTGCTTTACCGAAAGTGGTACATTTGTGCCACCGTGGAAAATCGCCAGTCATTATGACGTTACTTTTGGCGTGTCTCAAAAATTGTCCATTTATTACATGCTAATGGAAATTCATGAATTTACACATTACCGTCCAAGTCTTAAATGGATTAATGATTTTCCAGCTGGCTAATTGTGATGAAAATTAAAAAAAAAAATAACTTTGCTTTCTGCTCAGTTCTTAGGGTTTATTTATTTTAACTGAAAGTGGTAAAATCACTCTAAAAAAAATTCTTTGTTGTGTATATTATACTTTACAAACTATTTATAACTTAAATCATTTACAATTCACTTTGGGGGCGTACGACCACAATGTGTGCTGAATACTAGCAGTCATAATACCTGTGTGTATTGTCATTCACTTGCCAAGTTTGCAAATGATGGAAATGTATACAAAACATATTGTTGGTTGACACGTGCACAAAGCCTTTGGTGACAATACAAGCCAATGTTCACAACAATTTATCACAGTAAAGCATGGACAAAAACTGCAGAATAAATAAAACTATAACTTGGATACTGCACTTTGTACTATTTGTGTAGGTTAAATAATTATTTTAAAACAAATTCTTTTTACATTTTAATATTAAATCGTCTTTTTTTTATGTTTAACTCTGTAAATGGTTTTTCTTTTTATACTTCTAACTATTTTACGTTTTCTTTCACTATACCAGTCGGGAGCAAATCATTTTTTATGTATACTTACTTCATATTTTTCTGATTAAAGTGAGTTTTTTCATTATTTTCAAACTGATATTTAATTTAATATGCATTATAAAAACCTAAAAAAGTAAATAATGTTTTCGTTATGTGAAACACAAACCGATTTTGGTTTGTATAGGTTAATTTAATTATGATTAAATTGACTTTTCATCCGCAATTGATTTTTGAATCACGGTTAAATTAATTATTTACTCAGAGTTGATTTTTTTAATCCGAATGTATGTGTTATATTAAAACAAGCATTGTTATCCATTCATTTTCCTGGAAAAATGTCGATTAGATAATTTATTTTTGAAAAATGTTTTATTGCCATATTTTTAATTTATTTCAAAAGTCGTTTAATCCTATTCTAGTCTAAACAAAATAAAACCGCTTCGAAATTGACTCTTGAAATATTATGACAACAGTTTTGAAAAAAAAATTAAATGTCGATTTGTAAAATAATTGTTTTAACAAATTATAAAGTGTCACATTTACTTAGAATATAGGATATATTGAATAACTATGTTAATTTAACTATTAATTCTAAAATGTTTTTTTATAATTCTTAATGTATACGTAGGTATAGGTCAATGCATAATTAAGATGATTTTTCAATCACATTTTACATAATTTTATTATTAGTAATAATAATGCCCGTTCGTGTAAAGGAGCTGAAATAAAAGAAAAACTATTTTTTACATTTCTTTGTGGAAATAATTTATTTACAATAATGCATAAAATCAACTCGGCGAAAATGTTCAACAAAACGTATACTAAATCGATGTTTTAAATTACAAATTAACTCAGTATTTTTACATTAAACAATTACAATTATAATAAATTTTACACACAAACGCATAAATATATCATTTTAACAATTCTAATTCATGATAATATAACATATGATACAATTTATGGTCAAATATTTAAACAGATTAAAAAGTCGTTGAAATTAGTTTGAATCAAATTGCTACCAGGTATTTTTTTAACATTGAGTAAAGCAAATGCACATTTTTTCCGCTTAATAAATTATTTCTAGTTTACTTTAACTCAATCAAATGTATTGATTAGTGATTTAGTCAAGAGCCAAATTTTTTTCCAATGTATTTTTAGTTTGGGCGTTTTTTTTTAATTACTCAAATCTGTTTATCCATCTGTTAATTTCTCATACATTTTCCATTAGGCCAACATAATAGTATTATTATGTAGTTAAAGCATGTCATATTTTTAACAGAAAAACTTCGGGTATCAGAAGATGGAAATTTAATCTTTTAAACGGGCGTATAAAGTAACTGAGATAAGTTATTTTGTAGTTTAAATTTAACATAAATATAATAGGTAGTATTTAACAATGAATGGCATCACTTGTTTCCCAATTAAAGCCTTCTGATATTCATTAAATATCATCAAGCGCAATAACGATTATATGTTTAAAATCCAATATTAAAGTTTTAAATATGTTTATAGTAAAAAAAGGGTTTATTAAACATTTTTAAGATATTTTCGAAGTGTTAATTTATTTGTTTCGCCTTCTGTGATATTTTATTTAATATTAATTATTTGCACTTCAGAATAAATTCCAATACACTTGTTATAATGTTGTACTTACAAATATAAATTGATTTCTAACACTTTCCGAAGTTACTATGACATTTCTATTTAACCCGATTCTATTTTAAACTGACAGAAATATTAGGGTGGAAAACCCAAACGGATTTTATACCAACAAGAGGTCTATTAGACTTTACGACTAAGCAATGACCGTGGCTTGGAATTCCCAAAGGGCAAATGTGTTTACCCATTTTTTATCCACACCAGACTAAGTACCCTTCTCATACCTTTTTGTCGACGGGCTCGGCTCTTCTGCTTTTCTATGTATGCGTATATAATATATATTATTTCTGTTAAATCGTAAATGGGTTATTTCGCCGAAAATGGTGCCTATTTGTGTTCCCGTGGCAAATTGTGAGAGATTATCATAATTTCAAGCATATCTCAATAATTGCCCATTTATGGTGCATTCTTGTCAATCAGAAACATTGATATTGTTCAATATCAAAGGTAAAAAAAATCAATTATTAGCCATTTCCTCGTACCTCTGGCTTGTTGCAGAAATACCATTTGATCAACAGTAAACTATGGGCTAACATCTCGAGTTTATCCCGACTTTGGTACTTGGCACTTGCCTGTTGTGTTAAGAATTTGTTCATTAGAATACGACGTTATATGACAGTAAATGCGTATCGTTAAAATTCAATTTTTTTTATCCCTAAAACCACCATGATAACCAGTTTTCATCGAAATCTTCAGACCTCTAGGTGTCACTCCCTTGGAGTTGGAAAATGGGGTTTCTAAAAAACGTTTCTATAACGACTGAATAAAGTTCAAAGTTTTTTTTTGTAAAATTTCAGTACTGACAGCGGCCACTTTTTGCGAAACGATCCACACATTGATAGATAGAGCTGTCCCAGAAGTGATTGTATCTGCGACAAATATACATTTGTAAACATTTAGTTAAGCTCATTCGAATTGTATCAGTGTACGCGCTTTAAAAAATGAATTTCATTGGTAAAAAAAAAAATAAACAAGATTTCGATAACCTTTAAATACAAATCCCCGAAGACTTTCTGGTACAACGCTGACGTGTTGTACAGTAATAACAAATGTACAAATGTACAATGTATATACAATATAATAATTATTAAGTACACGGTTTATATAAATCATTGGATCAATGAATATTACATTTATTATCATTTGATTAGAGTCTGATTACTGCAGTTGTTTTTGTTGAGTTCGTTACCTCAAAACCGCGAGCACGATCAATGTCAATACCATTGATTGGAATGAATACGCTTCTTTTAAACCTGAAACATCATAAAATCACATTTGTTTTAATATCGACGATCAAATCTACTGGAGAGAGTCAAAACATATTTTTTTTTCAATTTGATTTAATATTTTAAAATATTAGACTCTGAAATCTAGTATTTTTAACACCAATAGTTATAATATTTATTTTTGGTAACAATAACTCGTTGAGTTACTTTATTCGCTACTCTTCGGGTACAAAATAATTTATATAAATTTAATATTTATAGATGAAACACAATCTTGAATAATTTATGCATTTCATAAACAATAAATGAGAAAGAAGGAGGATAGAGAAAGTTAACTGTTGCCCAAATGTGTCAGACTCGATAGTTTTTTTCGGCCAACTTCACTTTATAATATTACAGCTCATATCACTCTAAATTTAGTGTGCCAGATTATTATAATATCATGTTGTTAACAAAATATATAATATTATAAAATATCAATAGGTATATGTATTTTACAAGCAGTGAAAAGCCGTATTATGGTGTATTAAAAATACATAAATTCAGAGAGAAAAACTTCATCATAATATAAAATAAATGGTGGAATTGTTGTTTTGCGGTTTTTAAATTAAACATTATTTTATTAATGGAGTTGATGGAAAATCAATGTTATTTTCCCCATAGAATATGTACTTTGTGTGCAAGTATATCTTTAGTACACGCTTCGTAATGGTAATTTTCTCGAAACGAGTTACCCTTTTTTTATATTTGATTGCTTAACAAGTATCGGATACTTTTGGACAAAGTGTTTAACCCTTGAGAAGTCACTGAGAAACTAGACGACGGTCTCGGATAGTGTGTGTGAGCCTTTGAAGTAAACCCAGCCCCGTAAAGCATTTTGACCTCGAGTGGGACGATGACATTTTATTGTATAGCTTGTCATTAAATAAGTTGGTTTCGTGGTATGAAACTCTGACTCGTATCAGTTTTTAAGAAAAAATATTTTTTTTTTCTTTTCTTTTCGACGTAAAGAGAAAAATTGAACCAACGAAAAAGAAAGATGGAGAAAGCTTAAATAGCAATATTGAAGATCCGTTTATGTGTCATCTATAAACCTATTCCGTAACGTTTCATAACTGCTGATCTGACCTACGAGTATTATATTTAAAAATGAAAATAAACTAAAATGGCCCCCTCAAATATCCTGTGCATAACACGGCGTGTAGGGTATGCAATATTGATGCATTCCAGAGTTGTATAATCAAAACTGTATTTTTTAACCGTGTTATTTTGCTTGTTCAATTTCGTCACGACAACAAAATACGTTTTTCTTTCTAGAATATGAAATTATTTTATATAATTTGTAATGATATAGACCCAAAGGGAAACCTGTATTAATCCTTTTTTTTTTGTAGTGCAAACAATCTTCCAAAAGTCATTGTGTATGCACAGTTTGTAGTATTTTTCACATATAAATAAGGTTAAAAAATTGCAATATTCTTACAAGCCTGGTCGTTTAGTATAATAGCATATAATACGAATAAACTAACAAAACCAAAACCTATAGAGTGTTGTAAATTTCACTTAAACTTGAAATTTGACGATGACTTTTTGAGAAGAACATCACTAGAGCCCCGCTCCATATCCATCGAAGCTAAGAAAAGTTTTACTATTAATACCTATAATTATTCACTATCATTATAATAGTAATTTATAATGATAATCAAAACAAGTTATTAGTTATCAGTGCTCATCAGTACACTGCATATTTTAGCTTCGACCGACGACGGGGTCCATCCCTATCATGTCGATATTTGATTTCCCGTGGGAACGCACGGCTGTCCCGACGTTTTTCCGGGAAATGTTCGTTGTATCCGGGTTAGTGCCCTCGCCGAGAAGTAATATTATCGTTATCGTCATGACCATTGCCATACTTTCCCCTGTTTTCTTTGTGTTTTATTCTATCGATGGCGCAACAGTTAAAAAACCGTTCTGTACCTCGCAGTCATAATGTGTCCCGTACCATATACCCACATACCATATTATGATACATTATTAAGTTAAAATTTAACGTTTACACAATGAATGAACTCAGTTAATTTTAGGAATAACTAATTTTGATGCCGACATACTATTTCAATTGACCTATCACAATGTCATGAGCGGCGTTGAAAGGGTTAACTTTTGAAAAGCCAGAGGTGTGAAGAAATGAAAATTCATCGATTTTTTTACCTTTGTCACTAAAGTATCTTAATGATTTCGATTGATATATTTAGTTGACCCGAATACACCCAGGCTGGATAATTTTTGAAACGTGCCAAAAATAATGATAATACCACTCAGGGACGGAAATGCACCATTATCGGTGAAACGACCCTTATATAATATTCTATGTTATTATATCTCAATAGGTAATATACATTTGGGAACTTCCTTTTCGGTTGCTATTATACACCGACCGGACCCCGGACCGTGTGTCCTGCGTTTAAAAAGTCTGTTTGCGTAAAGATCGAAGATACCCCGCATTTCTCTATTGTCCGCCATAACTACCACAGCACAACAATGACTTTTCAAACCCAATACACACACCTACAAAACCGTACCGAATTGATTGTATTTTTGTCAAACGTTACAGCCCATTGCCCCGACAACAATATTGCTCGAATATGGCCTATACCATGGCGGCGACCTCTATTATTTTAATGTCCACTGTTAAACTGATGATATAGAATATATAAACGGTACAAATCTGGTTTCACTCGCTTTCCTATATTGAACGGTTAGGTAGAAAATAAACTAAATATTTTTTTTAAAAAAATGATAATGTAATAAATATTAATAAAAATAAAATAATTGCATAACAATATTTTGCATCGATTATTCAAGCTCTCTCACACTCTCTCTCTTTATCTATTTCTTTATTAGTGATTTTTAAACGTCCGATTTATTTGTTTTTATATTTATTTATTTTAACAAAAATTATGATCAAAGTAACCTATTTGATAAGTTTAAAATAATTTTAAAAAATACAAAGGTTTTTTAAAACGACGACAATAAACTTTTTAACATTTAAAAGATAGTTTTTTGTAGGCAAAATAATTGTATAACTTTACAGAATTAAAATTTCGACTACTTAGGATAGTCCGCTATCCTAAGTAGTCGAAATGTTGTCAGGCATTTTGGTCTAAAACTTAAAAAAACACACCAGTTCCAATCCCCTAAAGCGTATTGAATTTGAAAATAGCGAAAATATTATTGTAAATTAAATTAATTGTATATTCAATTTTTTCGAGTCGGCGGTACAAGTTTTTGCTTCAATATTATTCATTGTTTAATATACACTTAAGATGAATTTTACAATACCCTATCAATAGGATATTGAGTAGTTTTTAACATCCACAATTTCACATCGAAGCGTTAATTTCAAAAGTGATTCAATCTCTTTCAGTTATGCTAATATTCCTAAGTACTTGTGGCCTCTCTGACACATGCCACTATATGCTTGCTTCTTTTTTTTTAGTCATTAATTATTCATGTTAATCGTTTTATTATACCAATAGATACCTTTTTTTTTAGTATATTACTCATACTTTTGTTTAAATCTCAATCCCGTAACGAGTCAACCGTCAAAGAGTAGGTGACACTTTAGACGGGTGTGTGTTATTTAATAATATAAATTAGTTATGCGTTTTGCCGGGTCAACGACAAATCCATTTGCCTAGGACTTACCTGAAGAATGGCCGTGGGGTTGCAGAATAGAAGCCAGTCTGGGTTTGTCTTCGTCCAACATCACTTGAGTTTCGGACCCTATTACACGGTAAATATCACTTTGACAACGCACTTTAATTTTGCCCGAGGACAAAACGTCGTATTCAATCGACGACACGCTCTTGTACAACGGTGTTGAAGATCGAACAGTCGGTATCCTGTACACCTTACCGTTGCCCATCTGAAATAGACAACAAAAAACATGTAGGCGTCGACAATGCGACAGTACGGTCCAAAAATGTATGATCATTTACAATTTTTTATGGCCTTATTTCTATGAAAAAAAAAATTCAATCATTCCCACGAAGGAAAGACATCGGATTGGAACATAATCTACCGATTTACTGTCTCATTTTTCTATCATTTGTGTCTTATCAGTTGAACTGGAATTATCTTTTTTCCACTAGCGCTATTTAACATCAAAGGGTAAACCAGCTAAATTAAAAAAAAATTAATTTTTCAGCCCGTCCCATCATTTATTCAACTGTTCATCTATGGTGATGAAATAATTTTTAACTAAAGCTCGAATCATTGAAGCATGAAAATGTTACTAGCAGCTGGTTCTCTTGTCTGTCGAATTTATTCACGGTTAGGTTATTATCATATTCGGGAATTATCCATTTCCATCTCCACTTCATCCACACTTATCTATTTCCCTAATCTTTGTGTACAAAAGCGTTAAGTGAATTTTCGACAGACTCCCAGTCGACATATTCGTATTCAAATTGTAATCGACAATTGAGGAATATTTAGAAATTAATTATGTCCGACAAAAGATTGAAACAAATCACAAACATAAAATACAGCTATATATATGAAGAGTGAAAGTATCAAAAGTTCCAAGTGCCAAAGTATAAAAATTTAACTTTATAATTTGATTTTATTCATTACCGGAAACACTTTAACATATTTTTGAGTTTTAAATATGATTGTTTTTTTTATAAATAATTATTCTTTACTTGAAAAATGTACAAAATTGTTTCCGGTAATGAATAAAATACAAATCAAATTATAAAGTACAATTTTTATACTTTGGCACTTGTAACGTTTGAAACTTTCACTCTTCATATACTGATGGCGGGGCAAACTTGTTTGTAGGTATTCGCCTTTATTTCATTGGCATCCTAAGATGTTAATTATATGTTTTATATTTTACCTAACTGGTTCCTTAAAAATAAACACTAGTTTTGGTCAGAGTTGTGCAGTATCCAAATAAAACGTTATCTAAATAATCATCTAGAAAACATTGAAATTCAAATTATTCGAATATCGTATCATTCAAACAATTTACAACTGCGGTTTTCAAGTAATTATCATTGTTTAACATTATTTCGTATACTACACACATATATATGTATACGTTTTATTCGAATTCAAATTCGCACAACTTTGATCCTAGTGTAGGACCACGTTTGAATTATGAATATCGATTCAAAGGAGACCATGACAAACGGGCAGGATAAAAGCTGATGACTAAATTATATTATATATTAAGCACAGTACAGTATTATAATCTTGTTAAACGCTATGGTCTTTGGGATCATAGCAATTTGATTATCTTATTACAACGCAATGAAATGGTGAAACATCGTGGTCGAGTGGGTAAGGAGAGACAGGTGCTCGACGGTTGTTCATTTCTCCAAACAGACTAGATATTCTGAACCGAAGGAGATAGCAAACCTTTCGACGGGTCTCAACATTTGTTTGGTCAGCGTTTTGCCGTTGGTTGTTCAGGGAAAATGTATACTAACAGAAACTCGAATTCTGTGTAGAGAACAAAGATTTGTTTACTCGCCCCAAACAAGGACAATACAGCAACAACAAATACAATATAAATACAAACTTATCATACGATTCATTTGAATAATACGATCGAGCATAAAAGTATACAAATTTCATTTTAGCAATCGAAATAAAAGAAAAACTAAAAATACTGCTCTAAGACTGTATCTGCTAGTTTTAAATTTGTATTCGGACTATTCGGTGTAGTTTTTGTGGGTGCTACACTATTGGTCAGCTATTAACCGTTCAACTCTGTATGTAATGATCGTGTAAACTATCGTCATAAATCGCAAGGAGATTATAGAACAGAAATAATCACCATTCAGGAGCCAGCAGCCTAAAGCATGTTCCTTGTTTTATAATTTTAGCCGTTAGGCTTTAAGTAGACTGTAACTTTTATTGATAATACGACCTCCGAGTTATTTAAGAAGTCCGTTGAAATTAAGTTGCCGCTTTTGTACTACAAAATATTATTAAATAACCTTTGTAAAACATAAATGGTTATTTATTTTCACTGAAGTCTGAAAATAATAATTATCGCAATGAGTAAGTTTTAAACTGTTTCGCGTCCGACCAGCGACAGATTTAATACATTTCGGTATTATTTTATAAAAGTAAATGAGACGGAGGTGAAAAGCATCCAATTTACATAAACATAATACGTTTTAATTAAAATACCATTCTTTTGTTGTATGTCACAAGGCCGAGAAAACAATTAACGGGTAGAGACAAGTCCTTATTTTGTTAATTAATTAACCGATCCGAGAAGTTTGCAATGTTTATATATACAAACATGACCTTATGTATATATTGTTGTTTTAAGATAGGGTTAAAAAGAAGGAGGGTTAGGTAGCCACAGTATAAAAAGACGCCCGCTAACCGGACAGGCAAAGGGGAAGCAAATATTAAAACGAGCTTGAGATAAGACTCTTATATATTATTGTTTAATTACTGGGCATTATAATAAAGCGACCGAGAGAAAGTTTATAAAAGGAAACATTCTTTTTTAGCTTCAATGCAGAGCTGAGAAAGTATTACAGTAATGTGTTTTTTTTTTTGTTTCTGGACCCACGATATCTTTTAAACATTGGATACTTTTTAGGAAAAAACATTTTTAAAAGCTAACCCCTTTCCCTAAAAAAAACCCCCTCAAAAATGTACATATCAATTCCAAATTAATATGGAATATTCTTAACACATAGTTTTATTTTATATAAACTCTGACAAACCAAAAATATGATATCACAAACTCTTTGCCCCAGAAGGGGTGAAGGTAGAAACTTATTCTTAATTTCTTGTTTTTTGAGTAAATATTTGTTTACGAGTAGAGTATTTAAATAAATCGTCTATTTTCTAAAAATGATTAAACATAACAATTATATTCAATATTATATTAATTATTTAATATTAAATGATATTTCATTATCTCTTGTGCTGTGTTAAAAATAGAAATCGTCTTTAAATCTCAACTCACAAGGGAATCGGAAAATATTGATAAATAATTATATTATTGACAAATGATAATATAATAATAGTGTTGACGAAACGAAAGTCAGTATTTAGCCCTGGTTGGCGTGTCGACAGTATCGGCCAGCCGATTAAAAATCTCAAGCTCATAAGGTTTTACACATAAGAGATGGAGAGATATTTTTAAAATATAATATATAACAATTTTGTGAACTATCAACTATAAAAATATAGAAACAAATATTTTCGAAAAGCTTAATAGCATATGTAAGATATTGAACGGGTCATAGTTAACCAATCATCCTGTACGGACTGTAACAGATAACGGATATGGTTCCCTAGGGCCTAGAGTAACATTTTCTCAGTCATTTTTATCACGGGTAGGTTTCCTCGTGTATTTTTTATTGGTCGTTTATTCCTCGGGTATTTTTTCCAGACGATTAACCCTTTAATACAATTAAATTAATTTTTTAACGCATGTTTGCCTTTACAATGATATTTATCGAAAATTTGATACTTTTACCATCTACAGATTCGCATCAAAGCGTTCATTTGAAAGTAATTTCATTACTTGCGGTTACATTAATTCCTGAAAACCTATGACCTCTTCGATCCACAATGTGCTTGGTTTATTATTCTTTTTTGCGATACTACCAGTGCACTATACAAATCATACATAACCTAACGATGGTAAAATCTTAGATTATATTCACCTCTTTATCGTTGATGAACCAAGTAATATTGGCTGGCGGATTCGACGGCGGCGATGAACAATTTGCTCGTAACTTTTCGCCGATTGTGTATTGCGATTTTTCCAGCTGTAATTCTGGTTTACCGTCAGTTGTTCCTAAAACGTAAAAATCAATGTAAGAAAGCTAATAATTTCTATATAATATGTAACATAATAATGTACATAAATATTTCTAGTAATAATGATTCAATGGTTATTAAGTAATAATAGTGGCGAAAAAAAGTTTTTGGAACCCCCCCCCCTTACTTAATAGTTCCGAAACTAAAAAAAAACTTCTTGTGTTTTATATTTTGCTTCTACCCATCTCGAATTTTAAAATGATTTACCGAGCACAAGTTAAATGCCAAACAAATAAAACAATTAGGTAATGTAATTGTTGCCGTTGTAAAGATATCGAATACACTGTCAATATTTATACATTTCTATTATATTGTGGAAATTTAAAATAATTAAAAATGTAAATAATATTTTTATATTAAAAATTAAAATACAACATTTAACGATGATGGTCATCGCGTTCATAAGCTTCGCTGAAATGAACTTCTATCAATTTTACTGTTACCTACATAGATAATAAAATATCGTGACTACACAAAAAACAAATCAGGAATTTTTTTTTTTTTTAATATGAATATGTTTTATGGCGAGGGGTCAGTGAGATCAAAATTCGTCCCATCGGGGTGACCTAGGCCAAGGTTTTGGCTGATGTGCCCATTCTTATCACACCTCCTTACCTGGTTATAAGGTAATGTTATAAACTATTGGGTTAATCGTGTAAAATGTTCAGGTAAGATTAGGAACGGGTGCCATAAAACGTATTCGTGATTGATATCGTCCTCGAAGAATAGGACTTTTTTTTTCATGACTTCGCGTGGGTAATTTCTAAAGGTTTTACTATATTATATATATATCATATTATTTTTATTGCGGTCACTCACGGACAACGTGCATCCACGCGGCTACGATTTCCGTATGGAACGTCGGCGCATCTGCGCTCACCTCGCACCTGTACTTGCCGTCCAGATCGGCGGTCACTTGCCTCAGAACCACTTGGTTGGCTCCGGATTCGCTGACCTGATGGTAAATAAAAATATTTAAAAGACATAATTATAGTAACTACTTCCGCATAAAGAGTATATGTTTTCAACGTGTGCGAATGGCAGACGGCCATTTTTTTTTTTTTAGTGTTATCGTAATCGGTCGTTCCGTTTGGTTACTTCCGAGAAAAAAAATAATTAAAAATAATACTAAAAAAATAGCTTTACGGACATAGTTATATTATAATATATATTTTAATTTGTTCGGGTACACTCACGTCCACGTTGATGGTGGCCAAGGGAAACACCCGAGTGTGAGGCAACTCTTTGGGCACGTAACGGAAAAACTCCTGTCGCCCTTTGTACCATTTGACCGTGTACAAAGTCTCCTGTTCCAAGTCGTATTCACAGCGCATAACGGCCGTGCTGCCTTCTTTGATGGCGATCGGCACTTCGATGAACACATCTTTCAGACAAGTCACCACGCCTGTAACAACAACACGGGCATAAAGACACGTTTTGTCACACAAATGGCATGGGAATGGTGATGGTGCAGCAGGATAGTGATAAATGTGGATGAATGAGGTAGGGATAAGGGGAAATAGATAATTCTGGGATAATTGTTTAGGGACATTGTCGATAAGAAATATCGTATGATGATTGATAAAAAGGACATGTTTTGCTCGAACAATTACAGAAACAATGTTTTGGAATTATGGGTTCTTTACTGTGCGCGCTTATCATTTAGATGAAACTAAAGCTATTATTTTTTACTACACATCCAAACGTCTATGAATAAATAAAACATAAACGTTATGCAATTCAATAAAAACGAGATATAAGCAATCCGCACTGCGTGTCGAGTTGAAGCTCCCGACGATCATCCTTAAATCCTAAGTCATTTGTTTATCTGGTAAAGTGTAACCGTTCGTACTACTTTTATTTTTGTGTTGACATTTATTTTATTTTTTGGGAAACGCTTAATGTCGCCACGGGATTTGTGTATGTATATTGTATATATAAAATAATATATGTGTATTATTCTGTATAGTGGATATACTGTGTCTGTATGTTAATTTATAAAAGCAATTGTATATTTATATGTTGTATTCGACCTAATCAATTACACTAAACCAAAGATCTTTTTATTTTAAATTAATTAAAAGTTTGAGGTAATACATTTTCAACAATAGAATTTTTTTTCTAAATAAGATATATTTCTTTTTTTTAAACAAAATATTGTCATTTGAGAAAACGAATTTAAAGGAGAATGAAAATATCCATATGTATACAAATATAAAGTGTACAATATAATATAATGGATAAACAACATGGTTAACTTAAGTTGTATTACGTTTCTGTGACATTAATTTGGTACGAAAAAATATATATTTTAGGACTTAAACGTTAGTAGCACGTATATAATATTTAATTGTATTTAAAATCGAAAAGTTCTAACCAAGATTGCCTAAGTATTATAAAGAGAACTTAAAGGTAACGTATGTAAAACTTATTTGTTTCATAAACAAAAATCTCTCCAACTCGTCTTTTATGAGTTAAGCTTACTTTATGTAAAAAAAGTTATTGTCAACAGAACTTAATAAAAACTCATTTGAACAATTATGAAATTTGCAGTTTGAATCGTTTATTTTATTTTACCAAAAACATTGTTTAATTCTTTTAAAATGGAAATTTCAAAATTGTCTTTTATTTAATTATCTTCTAAGTTCTACTCTACAACAAGCGTGTAGATGGTCCAAAGATACTTAAAATTATCATTTTTTTCTGTTTTTATTTTTGTTTTTGGGTGGGAGGATGCTCGGGTGACTAGCCTAACCGTCTGCGGTTAAGGTTGGCGTTAATTTGTTTTCGGTATCATCGAGCAGCATCCAACCACAATACATAATGAACGCTAATAATAACATGAGCACTAATTATTGCTCTACACTGCACATACTTACAACGCGGTATGATTGCTTGTGTGTTTTTTTATGATATTTAAAGCAAGCCAGATAAATAATGGGTGTTCTTTTTAAACAGGCATATTTTTTTTATGTTATTTTACAATGGCGTGCGTGGCGGTTGAAAAATATGCAAAAGGTCAAAGAAGGCACACACACATATTTTTTTTTGCATGTGTTCCGAGAGCGTTTACAAATATGCGATGACGGTACTCTAAGGGGTTTTTTTTTATCATTATTATTATTATTTTTTTTTTTTTTGGAACTTTGCCCGATTCTACGTACATCGGTTCCACCGTGCATGTACTTAAAGTTGCCAATTCGAGTAGATCCAAAAATGGAATCTAATATAACCTCTGCGCGGTTTTCCGTCGTTGTTTCGCACTACTTTAATTTTGTTTGTATTTATTTATTGCAGCCGTTCCACTTATTGTTATTGTTGTTTTATTTTTTCGGTTTACTTGGCAAACCCGACGCGGTAAAACAAGACGGATTTCAACTTTGGAGAAAACGGATTTCACAATTATTTAATGTTATATATGTATACAGTCGAGTTGTGGCGAATTCTTTGCTAAATCCAAAGGCGCCTGGCGACATTTCCACTACAAATAGTTGTTAGCAAAACAAACGCGTGCACGTCAATATACACCACCGTGTACACTGGATTCATGTAATTTAGATGAAACGACCCACATAAGGATTATACTTTATAAAACGGTTTGCCTTGTGTAGTATTGTACACGTTTGCCACGTCTGGTGTAAAACGCATCGGTCGTAAGTGACAATTATTATAATTGAATCCCAGTCCGCGTTGCTTACGTTTTAAACAATTTCCAATAAAGCTCACGCGGGAACAACACATTTTTTTTTTCACTGACCAAATGCAGCATAGTTAGCAAATTTGTGTCAAGACAGTTATTAAATCTGAAAGCGGTTTCACCGCAATCAAACGCTTCGATGCAAACACTTGTAACTAGTTGAATATGATGACCTCCTTCTTTAAAGACCATCTAATTTAAAAATATAAATAAAATTTGCAATGCAACTGTCTGTCGTTACAGTTAATTTTCATCTAAAATATAAAAAGAAAAAAAATCATTCGCGGTATATGTGACGTTATGAAATTGAAATGTTTCTCATTATTTATTATAAATGATTATTTCGCAAATAAGATATCATCATAGGGAGTGACTAGTATGATAACCGCGACATTAAAGATACCCGAAAAGATTTATTTTAATTTAAAACGAAAAGGATAGCATCTTCATAAAATAAACTCTGAATCCTCAACCAAATCCCTTGTTATTCTTATCAAGTAATGGTTATTGCATTAAAAACACTTTGGCGTGACTTTTGTTGAGCCACCGTGAAACTCATGTTGTATTTTTCCTGTTTATGTACTAAAACCCTTCTGCATATAAAAATGTTTAATATTAAAAAAACCAAAAGCTTTTCGGAGAGTAGATAACAGTACTTATTATTCAGTATTATTTATCAATTTCATATGGCTATCACTCTCCCCATTAGGTCTGCATCTTGTGAACGATCGTTTACTGCTTTAAGAAAAATATAGATTTGGCTTAGGGTTTCAATGAGACCGGACAGAATTACAGATTTGCCAATATTATAAATAGAAAAAGATATGACACATTTGCAGAACAAGCAAAGCGTATAACTCTTGTATAAAATACCTGTAAATTGTAATATTGCATACATTTTTATTATTTGATGTTATAAAACAAAAATTCTAATAAACTAAAGTGTTAAATTGATAAACAACATCCTTGCTCAAAAAAACATCATTCATTTACATTTAAATTTAAATACATAGAATATGCAGAGCCTAAGCACCCACTTATCCATCATATAAATATAAACGAGTGATTCCATCATATTAGTATCTATGGTCAAGAGCCATAAAATAATATGTGTATATAAGGTTAGATTAGGTTAGGTTGTTTTTCAGTCAAATATTTTAGTTTACTTCCACCTTTTCCAATTTATTTCATCTTGCTATAAAATTGTCCGATTTAATTTAAATTTTAAACTTTGCTCCACAATGCTTGTTAATAATATCATATTAATTTTCATTTTTCACTTATTTGTAGCTGCACCAAAGCAACTACCTTTTTGCACTTAACATCACCGTGCCATTTTGTGAGAGTTAACTTTTTTAATATGAAAAAACTACAATATTCTATACAAGCACTTGTGCATTTTATTTTACCTTTTGCATCCGTTGTGCTCTTAAGTATAATCTTAATGGCATGCTTAAGTATTACCGGAAGGAATAATCAAACTCTCCTTAATAAACACTAAATTTTAGTATTACAACTACAGGGTGATCCATTTAACAAAGACACTTATTTTCTTTAAGAATAATTCAAATTTTAGTTTTTTATACTTTCGAAAAGTTTTTTTAAATTGTTAAACATATTTTTACTAACAATTTCAACTGGTCGATAAATAGTTTAAAATAATTTTTTTTTTAATTTTTAATAACTTAAAATATAACTGTTCCAAAGAGGAATTTCTTTTGGAAATTATTTTTAATTAAACTTAAATGCAAATATGTAAACGAAATATAACGACTAAGTTCCAAAAAATGAATAGAACTCTTAAACTTACCAAAAATAAAAAAATGCAATATTGTTTAATAACATTAGGTAACTAAAATATCTCGAAAATTCTTTGAGAAAATATTGTAAAAAATTAGGTTAGGTTTTTATCATTTACTGCCACGATGAAATAGTTTAACATGCTTAATATGATATAATGCGATATATTATTGTCATATTATTAAACTATATAAACACTTAGTTATGGTTCAATATAAATTTTCATCCCAAAAAACAAAAATATAAAATACAACACACGACTCAATGCTAACGGGTAGGTAAATGAGTAAATGGAGGTAAGGAAAAACTACAAAATTGTAATTATTTTCAAAGACAACCAGTGTGTTTCGTTTAGTGGATAACCCTGTATACTGGATTATGCACTTGACGCCAGACGGTGTAAACTATATTTTACATCTACATTAAAATCGAGTCGAGGTATAAGAATCGCCTCGGCAACCGTTGTAAGTAACGTTAAATGTGTGTGATTGGTATGCATTAAATATGGTATAGATTTATGATTAGATTTTGCCATTTTCATATAAATGACATAACGACATAATGTTCATAATGAGTATTGTGTTTCGATGTATTCACATAATAATATTAATCAACAGAAAAAAGTTTAACTTATAGAACGTTACAAATTGCTCTAACAAATATTTGAGCATTATCAAAAAATTACTTTTTGCTTTATAATTTAAACGTTATAATATTCGAGTTACAATTATTGTGAACAGAAAACTAAATAAACAATTGTAAGAATTGTCACAGCAAAATAAATGATGAAAAACTTTTTTTAAAGAAATCTGCTCATATTTCAATATTACTCACATGATGAAATTATCAAGTGGTGATAACCAAAAGTATATAAGTGATTTTTATAAAATTTTATAATTCTATTTCCAATGTGTTTTTATAAAATATTTCATTATATTGTACTTGATATTTGTATGAAAAATTAATGACAAAATGTTAACGCTCCCTGCGCTCGCCCCTAAGTCCGCCTATGTTTAAGGTCAGTGCGAAAAAAGAAGTTTCGACTCAAAAATTGCTAAAAATTAACTGTTTGTTTAATATAATATAGATATCGGTGTGTACATAAATATAAAAACCCTTTGAATTAAGTATAATAAGGTTTACAGCGTATTGTGAAAAAAATCAAATTAACTTCGACCTGAATATTGACAGATTGGAAGACCTTTTTGCGCGCTCTTGTTAGTTTGTTTATGTGAAAATATTATAAAACAACGATGGAAAGCCAACGCTAAGAGTCTCTGCGGTGATGAGTTGACGTTTTCTCAATTAGCTACAGCCGACGGATGATTTATGACATCGAATAATGTATATATTTTTTGTTTTTTTTTTTTGTTTTCTTAAGCTCGAATTAAATATTATGTGCGCCGGCGGTTTCTGTCAAAAACGTCATACCTAGTGAGACCTACTTGCTATCTTTTTTTTCTAAAAAACTTGTTTTTCTTTTTATACAATATAGAAAAAATATACAAACATAATAACAATCGGTAACCATTCGGTTGGAAATAAACGGATTTCGACGAGGTGTAGAATTTTGCTGTAAAAGTATGTCAAACCCGGTAAAAGTTTGTGAACTTATTCCGACGAACAGAAACTTTGCTTGACGGCGTTGTATGGTTATTACCGGAGTACAGGTAAGCACTAACTTCGGTTGTAACGGTTGGGTAAAGTATAATTTATATTAACCTTATTTTCTTCACACCTAATATTAGAATATTTCATGCAAATAGTCATTGTAGTAACCTACTTAATATTATTATTATTATTATTATTATATTCTTATTATATTTATTTTAATTGTTGGCTATTTTACTAGATCCTGTTGGAAACGAATTTTTTAATTTTTTTTTAAACAAATTTCGTTTGATGTTGAAAAATGCTCAAAACATAATTTTTTATTTAATTACAAAAAAAAAACTGAATTTTTTCAATGAAAATCGGTTGTCAACACAAACCAATTATAATATTTCATTATTTATTTATTTAGAATTTGGTGTTTGATTTTATGCAACAAATTAAGTTTCTTAAAATATGGCATACCGGTGTAATTAAAATACTTTAATTTTGTATTCGTTAAAAAAGCTATTGAGAAAATAATATCATATTATCTAAATATATATTACACGTATAAATAACTATAATACTATTATAATTAGATACCGTTTAATCCCCCCCCAAAAAAAGTGGAAGCGTGTAAGTTCGCCAGCTTTTCCAATCGGTTTAAGTATACATAATGCATCACGTGTGTTGTTATTGGTGTTTACATCAATGGTGTAACATTACTAAACCTGTTAGTCGTTCATTTATTTATTATATTACTTTTATTTTGAACCCACGATATATCACCTTAACCACTGAACTGCCCACCGCGTGTAGCATGTGTATTGTCTATAGATCAGAAAACGTACTTTTTATAAAAACAATTAATAACCAAAAAAAAGGAGGGGAATTACACACTTTGAATGAGGTAAATTTCTAAATTGCCATGTGAGAATAAATCAATAGACAACAATTATCCGAAAACTATTTTTATTATATTGTGGACAACCCTTAACGTATCTACTCTGATACTTATTTACAGGTTTATCAATAAAGGCCGATTTTTAGTTTTGTCTAATAAAGTCATATTCTTATGTTGTTTTATAACTATCTTGATGCACACACGAGCAAATATCCAAATTGCAAGTGCTATATTATTTGTATGGAACATAATAGGTACACAAAGTGGGTCCATTATTTACCTTCCGCGAAATGTACAATAACCGTGTAATTTTCAAAAGTAAGTACTATAATACTTTAAAAGACAAATTTTCACTATGACAATTGAAACCGATGCGTATATTTCTTACACGACCGAGTTTTTACTGTTTTATTTATTTATGCTTTTTACCGAACCGAGTAAAGCAGTGCCATCTTATTCCCCCCCCCCCTGCGGAAAAATGGGGACATTTGTTGAAGTAAGTAATAAACTTATTGAATGATTGCCAAAATCCTGTATGGCGCACTATATATTGGAAAAATTTGCTTGCACAAATGCTCATTTAATATATGCAGTTTGAATGCAATAAATTTTGCAGGTTGAACCAAAAATAATGTAATGGATACACACATTTATTGTATTTGGTTATTCATTAGTTATAAAAAAATGTGTTCACGATTCGAGATAAGTTTAGAAATTGTTCGAATAATTTTTTATTTAAATAAAAATGTCAATAATAATCGAAATAAAAAGTGTTATTTACATAAAATTTAAAACAATAAAACCAAATAAATATTTATTTCAAATAACAGATTATTTTACAGCAAATACACATTTTATTTAATGCAGTTTGCCTTAACAATCATTAAATATCTACAACATACTAACAAAGCTACCAATATTAACAAAAGTCAAAATTAAATATAACTGCAATTATAGAAAATGTACCTACTCCATCACACATCACTTAATTTTTTTAATTATAACTTTAGCCAAAAACTGTTGGAAAATTATTTGTCAAAGCCAAGGTAATTTAAAATTCGTTAACCGTTAATCGATATTGAATAACTGCTATATATGACAGTAAATTCGGTTTTAGTATTTTATGTCATTTGTAATGAAATCTAACTATTGTCGGCACAATTTTGCCGACTTCATTATACCATTTAGAGGGTTCAAATATGTTTGCTAAATATACTTATCAACTACAGAACGTTTGTGCCGAATAACATCTTTTATTTGGATTTTTGATGTTATTATAGTAAGAGCAACGAATAGAAACTTAATAAACATTATTCAGAAGAGAAACGTCGAATTAAAATATGCCAGTCAGCTAAGAATATCAAATTGTTATTAAATATTATTATGCGAATCGAGCAGATTTTCAACATAATATAATATATATAATGAAAATTATAGGTACCATTTAATGTATTTTCATTAAATTATATATACATATATATATATATATATATATATATATATATATTAGTAACGCACTCGATATCCTGAAAAAGAGTACTTTGAACTACCGTTGGCAAAGATAAAATAAGTTATCGAATATTTTGTTAGAAATACAAATTTAATGGAGATTTAATTAAAAACAACGTCGTGTCGAGTATTTCGTGTGTTTACAATGTATACAAATAGTTAAAAGGATAAAATATATACAGTAATAACGACACCGGCGCTTGCTCAGAAACTTATTAATGAGTATTATGATAATCACCGTCGTCGCCAT
The DNA here is from genome assembly GCF_023614345.1 of Adelges cooleyi. NCBI lineage: Eukaryota > Metazoa > Arthropoda > Insecta > Hemiptera > Adelgidae > Adelges > Adelges cooleyi. The sequence continues at coordinate 9,958,781 of NW_026096579.1, read as the reverse complement.
AGTCTTCTGTCTCGTTGGAGTTTTCCATTTAGACGGCTGCAGGCTATCGTAGGCCCGTATTTAATGTTGAAAACAATAATAATAAGTTTTCCTCTTTAAAGGGCTAAAAAAACACAGGCAGACACTGATATTTTCAACCAAATAACAACATCTGACTGACGGGAAAGGTCCAATTTGGTCAAAAACGAATCCGTTTGTACCGTACCCGTCTTGTCCTTTAGTATTTACTTATGACTTAATCATTTCAGTTGTTGTATGTAGTTTGTGATGCACAGTTAATGACTGTGTGCCGTATTAAGCGCTGGAAAATTAGAACGAACAAAGCTCAGAAAAAATGATAAAAGCCAAAGAAAGTTTAACCATCCAAAAGAGACGATCACGGAACATTAAACACACAATGCGAAATCGCGCCTAAGCCATAACAATGCAAATTGTACCTAATTCCACTTGTTATTAACCCATAAATATAGACTATAAATTATACCTACCATTTAGATCTAGCCAATTCACATGTCAATTCATAAGAATTTGTAGTAACATAAGAATAACGTTATGTTTAATCGACAAGCCAGCACTAAACAAAATATGAACGATACTAAAAATAGTTCAAACTTCAAGAGATCACGTCACGTTAATGAGATAGGTTTGATGTCGAGAAAAGATTAGTTGCAAATTTTCCTAGCTACAAAAGAAAAAGACACACGCATTCAGAGATCAGTAGTATTTTAATTACTTTAATTGAATTACTTATGTAATTTGTAACGTTCAAATTAAAAACATTTATCATTGTTCGTCGTTCTAGATTTGTTTCGCGTTTTACAAATATCAGGTATTTTTAGTTCATTACAGGCTTTACAGCTTTGACGAACATACTACATAATCTATTACAACAAAGTAACCATGATTAGATGTAGTTATTAATATAAATATAAATTTTGTTTTTAAAATTAAATAATAATTAAAAAAAAAAAAGGTCAATTATATTTATCTGTAAATATTTTATTTAGAAATATATTTTTTTTTAATTTGTTTAATAAATCATAAAATAATAATATAAGTGTTCAAAAATACGGTTTTTTTGCACCAATATTCAATATTTTATTGTTCTAATCACATTAGTACAATAATCTGATTTAATATTTAAATATCGTATAAAAAAAGTGCAATAAAAAGTCAAAAACTGCGTTTCGTAATAAAAAATATATATTTATGATTTGTATAAAAAATAATTAAATTAAATTAAAAAAACATCAACGGTCGTTGTCATACGAAATAAAAAATAATATTAATAATAAAATGATGTGCGAGTAAACGATTTAGAACAACACCAGTAACAAGTGGAGACAGTAAGCGACGGCACACGGATAAGTGATCAGGTGTTTCTGGTCGACGTTGCCGTACGTGGCGACAAATTCGGCGGACGCGTTCGAACCGGACCACAGGACGGCCGCCAAAACGACCAGCGCGCCGAAAACGTTGTCCAGGCGGACGAACACGGCGGCCAGGGCGACGAGCACGGACGGCGCGAACGAGTAGCCCAGCACGGTAAAAACGGCGGTCACGGTTACTCTGGACGAACCGGTCAAGGCCCACAGCAGGCCGTACACGCCGAGGGCCGTCAACACGGACAGGCCGTAAACGTGGCCGAACACGAACTTGCCGCGGGCTACGAACACCAGCGCCGTGTACGCCACGTACACGGCTACGGGCCCGACCGGATCAAAGTCGGCCAAAATCGCTTCGCGCTTACCGGTCGGGTCCAACGAGCGGAGCAAGCGCGCACAAATCTTGTCCACGTCGACGCCGAGCTCTTCCAACAAAGGCGGTTCTTCGGCGTCCGCGAAACCGTCGTTGTAATAATTATCATTGTCGACCGATTGTGCTTGTGCTTGTTCGCTCCGTATGGACAGAATTCCGTCGACATACGGTTCCAGTACCGGAACAACTTCGTCATGGTTCGTCGGAGTGACGTTCATAAACTCCAAATTGACCATTTCCAAAGTGATTTAAACGTGTAGAAATTTAAAAAAAAAACTCTTTGATCAATTAGTAATAACAATAATAATAGTAAATAGCGCTAAAGTTGGCGAAGGAAAAAGTTCACTGTACCTCTAAGTTTATGTCTTATTATTTACTTTAAACATCTAACGACAGCGGACAGCTGTTAACGGTGCCGATTGCCGGCCGCCGATTAGGTGATTACGCCATTTTTATCAGCCGTAACGCGCTCTGACAGTGTGACCAACGCCTGGAAAAAAAATACCAGATCTATATGGTTGGTCGGCTGACGCGATTTCAGTTGTACAACCAAATTTTAATACAAGACAGTAGATATCTGACCCTAGTCCAGACAAATTTTCTATTATTTTTTTGTCTAAATAATACTTGAAATAGTAAATTTTTTCCAAATAGTTATTTGTTAATGACTATTAAAATTCCCATATTTGATCATAGTGCCTTAGAGAATCGCAACAAGTAAAATATTATTAAAAGTAAGCGAAAAGAAGAGATGCAGCGTGACTAGAAGGACGACATTGGATTGTAAGTTTTTCGTAATTTGATTTAAACTAATTATCGCTTTTGAATCATAATTTATTATCGCGTTCACAGGATTGAGTTTTATTTAACTGACATATAAAGAACATTTATAAAAAACTAAATCATCGGTTAGAGTCTAGATAAAAGTATTATTTACTTTTTAACACCTATAACACCTAATGTAACCAAAGAAGCAAATATATATTTTAATAAAAGTCATTAAAAAGTTTTATAATTTCTTATATTTTTCATCATTCCATCTGTATCCTATTCAGTTAATGTTGCCCACATGTACTCAACAATTTGTTTTCATATATATTTTTTAATATTTTGTTAACATCGTAATTTATTATATTTTTTATTTAAATTTGAAAACATTCGCTATACGGAATATTTATAGTTTCTATTGTTTTAAGACTCGGATATTCATTGTAAAAACTAAAAAAAGCGTATTTCCACAACTTTGCACGGGTGTATATTTTTTCGTGTATTACGCTCATTGTTTAATTACTTTTGAAAACTTATTAAAAAGATACCTATTTTTATTTCTTGAGTAAATAATTGCTTGCCGTAATTAACGAGCTACAGTAAAACTATATATTTAAATTTTCAGCTGATAAACTAAAACGTATAAATTATTTTAACTTTAATGAAGTTTTCTCTACTGGGAGGTCTGCCCCTTAAGCGAACCACTGTTTGATTTTCTAGGTATTGTGAATAGAAATGTGAAAATATACTGGTTATGAAAAAAAAATCTGTACAGATTGTATAAGCATCAACGCTAAAATACAAAACGCTTTGAAAAATTAATCACATTTGTTTTATGAAGGCAATTTTTTTAATTTTCTATACAAATGACACAGAGATTTAAGTCCTGGTACAAAAAAAAACAAACAAACACCTAATTAAATGTAACCTCCGACCTTACCTCGTCACTATTCGTATATTACACGAACCCGGGCATTGTAGTTTAAAATAATTATACTTGAAACAAATTTCGATTGAATAAAAACTCAAATAATAATAATTACAATTTTCACCGACAAGTAAAAATATAGTGTTGTGTAATAATGTTACGATGGATTATTTATATGCGAAACGATAGTAAAAATGTACATCTTATAATATAATATTATACATTTTTTACATTTGGTAACATATTGGACGCGCTTTTGAAAGCGTCGTGAACACCTAAATTGTTGCCAAAAACGTTTCCTTTTTACGGCGAAAAACGTAGGTAGGTAGCTTTATTATTTATTCTCACGGGGGAACCGAATAAAACGGCCAATACCGCAAAAACACAAGTTGCCGCTTGTTAGCAACAAAAATGAAATCACATTAAAATATATTATAATGTTTGTCGGTTCGTTACATTTGCACGGCGCAGAAAGCGTTCAGTGAAGGAATGAAAATGTGTTCAATCATTAGTGCGTTGTGCGGCCAACCGGTGTGTAAAATCAAAAATTGAATGCACTTTTTTCGAGCCAATTTAGTGTGAATTTTTTTGCCAGAAAATATCCATCGAGCTATTTTATATCCGCCAAAGATATAAAAAAACTTATTTATTTCTTAAAATAATCGCAAATTTGTAGTTTTTATTAAACAATATCGTTTCCAGAGCTCTATTAACTTTTACAATTTTAACGCTTAAGTACATAAATGTACTAAAGTACATGCTAAAGTACATATTATCTAAAAAAAACTTTTTAAATTAAAGAATAATTTGCCGAAAATTATTATGACTGTTAACTTTACCCAGCTTTGATTTTTCGAATCATATTGATAAGGCGAAGCGGGTCGACCTAATCAATTATTGATACACTTGATAAATCGTTTTCCACATTCCTGTTGCCTGCCACTTTGTATTGAAGCTTTGCCTTCTTTACCAGACAAACTTGGCCCAATTCCATTATTCCAATTTTATTTAAAAAAAAAAAAAAGGTGGCTGGCTAGAGTTAAGACCGATCCGTCATTTTGTCATCGGTATTTTTTTTTTTTTTTTGGGCGTGGTCCCTAAAGCTCGGAAAGAAGATTTCATCGGTTTCGTTGCATTAATTTTGAGGGAGGTTGACACACATCTTATCTGTTGCCAATTTTTAGATCTACAACGATGTTGTCGTGAATAAAAAATTGAACAAATAATTTAATGAGATCCAAAAGGATGCAAGAAAGCGTTTCAATGGTTTTGATCATTTTATAATATTTATCAGCGATATTGAATTTAATTGTAAAAGTGAGTAACCCAAAATGTCTACAAATTTGCATAATAAAATATATTCTATCGGCCTTGGTTTTTTTATTTTTTTAATTACAACCTAACGACGTTTAACGATGTTGTTTATAGCAAAGTGTTCTAATGAAAACAACAACAACATGATCCCAAGTTTTGAATAATAATTTTTCAAGTTAAAAGCGTTTTAGGGTAATACGATAAGGGTGGCTATTTAAAACGTTTTCCCCTTGAACAATAAACTACCAACAACCCTTTAACTATTGTAGAAGAGGTGTTCTCGATTTTGTTTTTTCTCTTTGGCAACTATTATAAGCTCTCGTCTATTTTAATTATTTTCTTCGGTTGTCCAATACATTTTCTTTTCTACGCTACAACCTGATTGTTCAAGACAAGTTAGACAACTGTTTAGTTGTTGTTTATTTTTTTATATTTTTTCCACAACATTTAAGTGTTGTTGAGTCTTCTGTCCGTGAAAAAAAATTAAGTCGAGCTACTGTCGTAACAAATGAAATAGGCGACTACAGAAAAACCAATTTCCGTCGCGAACATTTACTTTCTTTTGACACTTTTTTACATTGCATTTTTCAAAATATTTCTTTTCCGAAGCTGTCGCTACCCGTGTTCCTAATGTATATAATTTCAAATTGTCGTGACGATAAAATTACTACAATTCTTATTCGAAAACAGGTCCATTTTAGTGGTTAAATATGTTTTTAATTTTGTATAGCAATTTATTTCAACTATTAAAACAAAATACATTTTTAAAGGTGATAATATATAAATAAAATCAAACTACTAAGCCATCCTCTAGGATAAATAAAACAATTATTTTAATGATAATCTCACGTTAGAATTGAGTATAGATGGTAGATCAAGAGGTACATTATGAGATTTCCAAGAAGTACACTAGGTTAGACGTTCATCAGATAGAGAAAGCTAAACAAATAGAGTATGAGAAAGATCACATACACTTTTGTTGATATACACAAAAAAAAGAGGTAGTGATAGCTGTTAACTGTTAAGTGATAGTTTGTACAAACGGAAATAAAGTAAAGAGTGGCCGATCAAGTTTTCCAACCAGGCATGTTTCGTTAATCTGAGCACTATCATTTTAAAACCAAATACAAAACTATAAAGTTTATAATTTTATGTCAAACAAAATGCCGGCTTGATGGCGTAAGAAATAAATAAAATGAAACAAATAAGTCTACGATGAGATGAAAATTGAAAAAGTAGTTTTTTTCCTTGAAGATAAAACATTTAACCATGAATATGTCTTAAAGTACAATATATAAAAACCTATAACAAGGTTGTGTTGTTCATTTCCTCCTCTCTCTCCCCTGATTTAGATAAAAGTGATTTGAATCTTGTCAAATCTTTCTCGAATCGGAGAAAGACGCAGTTGCGAAAAGGAAGCAGTTCATTTATAAAAAATGTTATCGTGGCCTTGTTTTCTCAGTTAGAAGCTAAATACCAGACCATAATATGTTGATGAATATTAACCGTTTAAGAATATTATTATCCAATATATTATGGACTGTGCAGTCGGTCTGACGCACAGAGTACCCGACGACTGATGTATTGTAATATTATTATATGTAATACGTTTTGGGAGCACGGTCGAGTAGAAAATTGTATAAAGACAAGTGTATATATCACTCGTTGTTGATCGAAGCCGTACAAAGCCGTATTAATTTCAAAGGGTTTTCTCGGCAGTGAGTTTAATTATTATTGCCAGACGAGCCATTTATATTTTATACGTACACATACGCGATTTATATTTGCGCAAACAAATCTTTTGCGTTTTGTAACGTCCATTGAGGAGAGTCTAATGGAAATCTATTAATCAGCCATGTGTGCTCCTCTGTAGGAATATAGGGAAGCGATTAATCAGCGGCAGCCGAGAGTGAGCCACTTGAAACCCACCGATCGGCCGTTGCCCGGAATGATAATAATAATAAGAATAATAATATACACACACAGAAATCCGACAACAGTAAAAGAGCGTTCACCCGTTATTTCGCCACAGCCTACCCTTGGCCGGACACTGACTGATACGCACAAAAGGAATCTAACACACAGCTGTATGTGTAGCCGGATGAATACGAATCCCGTGCATCTGATAAACAAGCGTCCTTTTACACAGAGCATAATACATATATTAAAGAGAGAAAGCAAAGGACGAGAGATGGAGGAAAAGAGAGTTATAAATAGTTGTTTATTGAGTTTTAAAAACGGATGAGTCGTCCACCCTTTTTGGGTGGGATGATGTGCATCGAAGCTGGAATAATAATTGAAAAAAATTGTTTAAATTTAAGTATTTTTAATAATCGTTTGCCATAAAGGCTTGTTATTATTGTGACAGTTATTAGCAGAGGTGGACTAGATAAAAACTGTCACAGAAATTCGTAAAATGGAAGAGGAGAAGACAGAGGTCTATAAAAACAAGAGTGTTGTTTAATTTGTTGGAAGGACAAACTGGTTTGAATTTATAAATGTCTACTTGAAAAATTTACTGAGTGTTTAAATTGGACGGGGCCATTATTGATTATTAAGTTATCCTAAACCTTAACCCAAACTACAATATAAGCACATAACCGTACAATAAAGGTTTAAATACAAAGACGTTTAAACTTTTTGTTTTTTAAAGTCACTGTTCTTTGCAAACTTTGAAAAGATTTAAATAAGACTTTTAAAGGAAATTGCCTTTTCTCGAGTGTCTTCTTAGGATCAAACCCGATGACGTTATGAAAAAGTTGTCACTCGAAATAGAATTATTGAGCCGATGACAAGTTCTAAAACTCTTATAAAAAACAAACAAAAAACAGTGTAGTAAAAAGAACTGTTCATCAGAGAAAGGTTTGTTTCAAGTGTATAAAATTAAAAATGTGTTATCCAATTCAAAATTTATGTACCTTATAAAATTGTAGTTTAATTTTTGAAGTTGAAATTAATCATCCAATTATTTGTTTTTTATTACTTTTAATTTAATTTATAACAATGTAACCAAGTAAAAAAATTATATTTATAAAAAAAATCTATAATTTAATCAGCACAATAATTTTAATCAAATTTATAAATGTTGAATAAAAACCGAATAAATAGCAATAATAAATTTTAGTTAAAATTAACTTATTCTTCTATTATTACATCAGAACGTACTGATGACTGGAAAAAAGTAAGTTTTAGTGAAATCCAAATGAAATAAAAGCGAATATAATATATTATATTATACATGTACGTTTTCAGTAGATAGATTTACTCGCAAGTATTTTGCATGCATATCGCTAGGGCGCTATAAGTTTTCTACTCAATATTCAATGAAGTGAAAAATAAACGTTCTATATATGAACACCTTGAATGCATTATAATGATAGAGACGGCCGTTCGGGCTCAGGGCATAAAATGTATCATAGGAAATCCGCAGTTTTTTTTCTTGTTTTTTTTTTTAACGTGGCCAGTGAAACCATTAAAACTCACTCGGGTCCGGTAACCTGTTAAATTATTCAAATGCCAAACTATAAAAGTTTCGAAATCGCTACAACGTTACGGTATAGATGAAATATGTTCGTTGTTCAAACGAGCTAAATCGAGCTAAAGATTTGCCAAAAAACGGCGTTTATAATGATAGTACGTTGAATAATAATGTGAAACAAGCGAGACAATTCGCCAACTGCCTTCTATAAAACGATGTACAAATTGTACCTGTGACATATTTATCGGTGAAAACATTCCGGATTAAATTCCTTCGGTACCGGTGTGTTTATTAACTTAATCCGTTTACCAATCACTCGACATCATATTCTTATAACCGCATTTAAAGTACTTATGTGATATCTGTTAAAAAAAAAAACAAAAACTGCAACATATTCTATGGAAATAACTGTTTTTTTAACCGTGTTTTGTCCGTATAGGCTTATGCAGCGTTATTGATCGGATTTCAGTCAAATATCGGTTTAATATGATTTCGATTTTACATGTCAACCGTCGTGTTTATGGTGTTAAATGCAATTCATTTGGCCGCAAATCGCCATTGGCAGACCGTCAATCACGGCTATCCGGACAGCATCTGATTAGGTATTAGCGTGACAAATCGGTTTGCGCGCTGCACCGTTATCACTACAAAGTATAGTATAAACAAATGAAATAGCCCCCAGCAATATAAGTATAGGCGTTCTTGTATCTTGTTTTCGTATGTATTGTCCAAAATATCGTGGAAAGATCTAGTTTTTACGATTTGTTTTGATACGCTGTCTAGTTATATTGAATAATATTGAACTTACTTAACCAATCTGAGCTTTTAATTTAATAAACGCTGTATCATTTGTACCAGAAAGTAATTATGAAAAAATGCCACATGGTATAAGCATAGTAAATATATGTGCAAATTTTCAAAATGGTCATTTGAATACTTTGAAAGTTACAGACTTGTAAAGTTAAAAAAACAGTGTTTTTGTGGTTCAGAAAAATGTGTGCACATCGGACATTCCTAATTTTATACTTTTGTTGTTAAATACCTCCATTACTTACTATTATTATTTAATGGTAATAATAAAATATTATTCAAATAATTGTTAGATATTTATAACTAATAATATTTATGATTTATGCATATCATTGGTAAATCATGGTCGCAATAAAAGGTATGTTATGCATTTGGATAACAACAATTAAAATAGTAACTAGTTTTTAACAATATAAGTAATTTAGTCATATTCGGTAAATCAAACGAATATGTATATATATATATATATGTTAAATAACCCAAGTGAAAAATTGTGAGACAGTTGACCTCGTCAGCTGCAAGGGTTAGTTCTATTTGCTGTACAAATACAATTATTTCTGACATTTAACACTAATATATCCATTAAAATAAATATATATATATATATATATATATATAAATGAACCCATAACATTTTTTTAATATAAATAAGAATATTTTTAATTTATTACAAATACTGAATATAAAGTATTTCGAATACTCCTTTTGAATTTTGTTTCAAAATATTTTAGAATGCTTAAAAAGTATTTTAGTCTTCTTCTTTTGTCATTAATTCTCAAAAGTTATATTCTATATTGATTGTACTATTAAAGGTGTTTGAAAATTAAATTTCCTTAACAATACTTAACCGAGCGTGCAGATTATTATATTACATCCTACGCAGTTCGTACACCCGTTAATGAGGTTTTCCACTTAGGGTAACGGCTCTTGTTTAGACTAATACTCGGCTGACATCCGACAAGCCAGAGCATACAAGCCGTTGTCAGAAATGCGGCAGGTATAATTTATACACACAATATATACACATGTGTATTGTGTACATAACATATATACAATATACAGTCTAAACTAAACATTAATTTTGAATAAATGAGCCAGTCTACCGACATTTACACTATTCCATTAGGTACAGCGTGAGTAATTAACAATATCGTTTTAATTATATTTCTCAACTCGGCACGAATTTTAAACGAGTTTATATATTGTTCTAATGATAAGGAATTGAAAAACAATTACCCGCCTGAAACAATAATTTGCTGGAAATTTTTAATTGACATGATTCCCTTGGTATCCTAAAATAGTTGCATTTACATCAAAATATAGTCTTTTTGGTTAAATTAATAAATGTTTACTGCGTAATTAAAACATGCCTAACTTCGTTTTTAACGAATTGGGTTATTATTATTATTGTATAAACTCTAAATAGTTTGTATTTGCTTGATTATTTCGCACAGCATACTAAGCTCGAAATTAAACCAAAAACATAAACATTTTTTATGAATTTTTCGGTTGAATCCGAATCTGCTATGTCAGAATTTCTTCAGCAACAAGATTTCTTTTAAATAGACATTTTTTTGGTTCTAGTCGTGGTTTCGGAAGTTTTTATATATTATATGTTTTATGGTATATTGTGTTACTGTCTTATGGAACGAGTACCAAAGCGTTTATCTTAATCGCTACAGGAAAAATAAGCCGTTACTATTAAGCACTTAATTATAGTGCTGTCATTTTGTTAAGAAAAAAAAACAAATCTACACGAATCTATCTTCTTTTGGTGTTTTTTCCACTGACTTTTGACCATTTTGTAAGAAAATCTGTTAGTCGGGAAAAAATATTAAATAGTATTTAAAAAAAAAAAAAGAAAAGATTTCTCTGGTGACCTATGGAGGTGGGCGAGAAAACGGCAAAGGGTTGATAAAAATGCGTTTTTATCTTTTTCGGTGTAATGAAGTGAACGAATTTCGGTTAAAGAAATCAGCGTTGTTACACATCAACGTTCCGATGATCGTAAATCATCGAGACCCGTATAAGATTTTTTTTTCGCCTTTGACGAGCACCGGTTATCTTCTATATAATATTATGCAAACGATCTTGAAAGAAATGCAGTCGATCCGTGTGTGTATAAAGTGGTGTACGGTCTATATGTTTGCTCGTAGTATACAAATAATAGTAATATGTTGTGTATAAAATTCGCGACGCTTCTGGACACATTATTTATAATGTTCGAAATGTTATTTATTAGTTTGGGAGGGAAAAACGTTTCGCTCGGCATTCGAATGCACTATACGTAGTCGTATAGATGTTCTTGTGGTATATATTTAATGGTACTTTGATAGATATAAAAAAAATATGATATATAAAAAAAGTGGCCACATAAATACATAAACGTTTTCCGAATAATATTCGTCGTGTACACGGTGTATTTTATTTGGCCAGCTAAAAAAAATATGATTTTATTTACATATTTTACTTCTAACAACACCAGTACTGTAAAAAATACTTTATATTTATTGTTTATGCGTGTGGGTAGTAAATTAATAGTTCTTAAAAATTTCAATTATTCAAAATACAAATAAAATGGTAACACTGATATAGTTCCGACGGTCAAGTTGGTAATCATGGCAAAACGCTAATTCTCAAAGACGCCGTCCTTGGAGGTGCCAAACGAATCCAGCTTACGGCTTTCCTATTTAAACACATTGGGCTAACATTTAAAATGCGATTTTGATAGAAGTAACATTTATAAATCTCAAATTAATATAATAATTTCTTTTGTGTAGATTGGATAAAGGCTTTTTAAATTAAAATACGACTAATTAAAAAAATGATGCATGTCGGAATTGTTTTGATAAAAACCTTGTTCTTTAATTTTGTATAATTGCAAGTAGTCTACTCGATTTACTGTAATATTTCACAATACTTCTTAATATTTTATTTCACTATTTTCTAGCTCTTGGCTTAAATTTCTTATACTTGATTTGTTTGGTTCGAATTCTCGATTGCTTGATTTCCATTTCTGGGTTATTTCAAGCAATCAAGTAACACTTAAATTGAGAGATCAACTATCAAGTCGATCTGATTCACTGACCTGAATTAGATACTTGTTTTGTTGTATTATTATTTCACAACTGCTTCATTTTGTCGTTGCTCGATCACAAGATCACTATGTGCATTATACCGTTCTAACTTTTTAGCGTGCTAATTTTTATTTGTATATATGCATGCATATAATTGATCACCTTAATCCTTCTTGATCTAGAAGTATAATTTATGAAAAGATAAACGAGGTATGAAACATTGAGACTGTTCAGGCAAAAATCAGGGAAATAAAGTATATAGCAAAAATCACACTGTACTCTGTACTTAAAAACCATATTTTATCTTTTCCTTTAAAGTCTCGTACCTATGTTGTTCTGAATAGGACAAAAACTCGGTCAACAATTTTTGTAATACTTTTTCAATTTAAGTTGTGAAATTATTGTCCGATTCGAGAAAATATATCTAAATTTAGAAAAAATAATAGTCAGAGGGTAAAATGTGAGTTTCTCTGGAATTCTATGCGGACCCTTGTTTTACATCCTTGATGTATAATTTAGTGTTTCCTCGTACCATAATAATTTTATAATGATTATCCAAACACAATAGTCTAGTAAAGAAACAAACTACTTCTGAAGCGGTTTTAATAGCAAACTAATCGATTAAAAGGGTCGAAAACACGAGTGTATTAATCAAGTTTAGCATTTAAATAATAAATTACCATTATTATTACACCGTGCACGGTGCAGCTGTTATACAAATTAATTTCTTGTTACTAAAATTTCTGCTTACAAAGCATGTGCATAATGCAAGTTTATCAAAGTATTTAATGATGAGCAGGAAAGCACGAGTGGGCCTATTACAGTGGCAGATGTATGTTTGTATACATACATTTCATAATGTCGCGTTATTGCGTTCAAGAGTTTTGCTCGCCATTGTTAATGGCTCTAACAATTTGGATGCAAATTAGTGCCAAAGACACCCACCATGATTCTGTAGGGTAAAGGGTGTATCCGGTCAATGTCCGTGCGCTGCTTAAATACACCGTGCATTACATACAAGCTGGCCTATTTAGAGAATTCAATAATAATAATGACATGTTGGACTTGAATTACTATATACCATTAGGCATTAGTCTTTGTAGCCGGAATGTTACACAACAACCTCTGCATGCGGTTTTCTACATACGCATTGTTGATTTAAGCTCATACACGGGCCTATTCAAATTTTTAGTTACGGTGATTTTTTCATTGTATTAACTGTTTTAACTAAAAATAAAACTCTATAAACCCTTATTATATTCAACGATGGAAAATTATAATTAACATTCGAGTTGAAAGTGTTATTTCAAAGTCGATAACCACTTTTTAATAAATACTTCTCGAGTTATTAGCATTTAAAGGTACAGACTGGATGAGGTAGAATGTTTTGTTGTTGATATCCGTAGATGTTACTAAGACAGTATTTATATATTCAAAACTAGTTATCGATCAGCCGTTATTTTCATTACATAGTTTTGCTTTTAATAGGTAATATTAAAATATGTATGTTGTTGTATTTTACTATTTAACAATTGTCTACCTATTAAAACTACCCTGTAATATATTCTTTTTAAACTAAATAATAATAATTTCAGTTTTTTGTGCAGAACTGAAAAATGAATTATATTATATTATATATAATTATATTATAATATATAAGGGATTTTTATTAATTTTTTAAGCTTAAATGTTTTAACGTAATAACGTTTTTAGGTCAACCACCAAATTGGTGAGATTTTTATTCGATTTGTTTACTTGTTTTTTCAATGTAGTTCGTTTACTCAATTTATTACTTGTTTACTCGATTTGTTAAACAAGACTAAAAACATTATCATACTTCTAAATTTCTATCTTAAGTTTTTTTTTGTGTCTGGATCCGTGTTGTGACACACACACTTTAACACTGAACCGATTTCTTCGTGTGAAAAGTATATAGATCAGAAATCTTTCATAAAAAAGTTCACTCCTTCGCCTTCAAAACAAAGGAAATCAAACAGTTAACAGGTATCTGAAAATTATTTTCATTATATTGATGATTTGCCTGTTGGTAACAACAACGGCGAAGGGAAAACATACGATCACTCTAATTCGTAACCACTTTGATATTCGAATTATGATTTTGAAAACACATTATATTATAGCTTTTATAATGATTTTATTATTGATTTTTCTATTTACACCGGTCGGCTACAGATTGTTATAGAATCGTTTATTCGAAAGTGATTTTATCACGCTCAGCTATAATGATATTTCTGAAGACTTGTGACCTCGTGGCGGTGGTTTTTTTATATACTGATCGTTTTAATAGAATGTTTTTTTAACATGGATAATATTATTTCATCGGGGTAAAAAAAACACTGTAACGTGAAATCCGGACAACCCTATATGTATATTACACATAATATTACTGTGTATAATGGATTTATTAGCCGCGAAACGTTGATGAATATGTTAATCAAATTGCTCACGGTCTCGTTTTTGTTGTTTGTACAAAAACGCTTCAAACTGTAGACCGACTTATTGTTATAATTGGACCGACGGCGGTTGTCTGAACGAGTGAAAAGCGACTTGGACGTGTACGGTAATAATTACACACTCACTTATACATATATATAAATGTCAAAATCAGTATATTTTATGGTGGTTCAATTCACGTCTGTACGTAGCAGCTGTATATTTTATATGCAACGAGGGGTACGCGTATACATATATTATTGTTATCATTGTGTATTATATATCGCACGGTACCGCTGTGTTGTAATAAATTTCGATTTCGACTTCTAAGACTTTCTAGCAACTGAATTATTGTATTTTCAAAACGACAGAAATATTGTTATACACATCTTTAACCACCCTGCGACGCGCAACAACCGAGACGGTATATTGGTTTTGCTAAATAGACAAGTGATTTTATTCGCTTATATATTGTCATGGTCCTAGAACTGAGTCACTGTTTTGGGAGGGCGGGGGCTTACAGTTTTGATAATATTAGTATAACACAAAATATAGGGCTACGTCCTATACACCATTCATAAATGCTAACAATAAAATGTTTATGTATTAATATTTACCACGATTTATTTGTACGTATTTTAATATAAAACACGAATTTTATTGGTTTTAAGCATTTTGTGTTTATTGTTATTTATTTATTGTCTTGAAAATTAAAAAAAAAAATGTTAATATTGTTCTGTGCGAGGTCATTGATATTATTTATACACGACATGCTATTGGTAACAGTTTGAACATTACACATTCTTAATACAATTAGTAGTAAATTAAGAAAAAACGACCCACCACTGAAGAAAAACATTTACATTGTTTATCGCTAACATTTATTAAACTTTTGTGATGTTGTAAAAAAAAAATTAACCATTTTTGAACCAGAGACAGTATTTTTGTTAGGATTTAGTGAGCCAATAATTCTTAACAGAACGGATGAAGTGTAAAGGAACAACTGGTGTTTTATCAAGTTTCTGACTTAAATAAAAATTATTAGATAAAATTAAGTATTACAATAAATTTCTAAAAATATTAAATTCTCTTGGAAAACCAAAAAAAAAAAACCACTATCAGTTTGACGGAAAACTAAGACATATTTAGGGACTTGATTAATGTTGTTGTACTTTTCTGGTTTATTTATTTGGAAGTATGACAAAAACGTTTAGTTACACTGAAAGTGTATATTTTTTTCTATTTCCTATTTTCTAGAACTGCGTTTCTTTAATGTATTATTAAATGTTTGTTACTTATCGTTTTTATGATTGTTTCGTCATTTTTTAATTCCAGATACTTCACAGAAATATAGACTTTTCCGACTTTTGCCCCTTGAAAATCTAGTTTTAAACTCTAGTTAAACTATACCTTTGCATAGGCAGAAATAGGAAAGGACTGTTATTTATTTTCTTAGTTTTACCGAATTGCCTATACAATGCGTCATAATAAATGCTAATGTAGAGACCCTTAAACATAAAAAAAAAGTAGTCTTACAGTAGCAAGACTTTAAAAAAGAGAAAGTTAAAATATTTTAATTTTTTATTTATAAAATAAACGATTGATATAATAATATTATTTTATTAACCAAATACTTATTTTTTCATATAAATAAGTAACAACTATAATAGTATTTCTTATATCATATAAGATTTTGTTCTCTAAAGATAATAACTAACATTCGCGACATTTTATAATATAATATTGTATATAGTATTACTATTAACAAAAAAAAAACTACATTTAACTTGGACATGAAGAATCAAAATATGATACATATTGTTGTGTAGGTATTTCCTAAGTATAATATTATATCTGTAACCAAATACGCCATCTTGTTTGTGTTCTTACAGTGACGATACAATAAGTGTTCTGACGTACAACCTAACCTACATTTACTACACAATATTATGTTTTATTTACAAATATTATCGAAGTAGGTTTGTACATGTAAATAAAATACATCTACACGGTACACTATAATTATTATTATAGTTGCTGTGCTTTTACATAGCACAATTTACATGCCAAATTATACTTTAATAAATACCGTCGAAAGCAGTATACTTGTATTTTTATAATACATGTTCAAGTTAATTCAAGGTTTATTATATGTGCGTATCCATGCTTAAAATCAATACAAATATTTTCATCTTTAGTTTTTTTTTTGGTAGTGTCGAATATTTTTGTGTAAACAATATAAAAACTATACTTGCATATTTTTAGCTTTACTTTTATATTTTAAGTTAAGTAACACTCAGAAACAGCTTGCCATTTAAGTTAAATATTGTTTTACTTTAATGTGTTATACTATAGAGTTTTTTTTCTTTTTGTAGCTCATATTTCTATATTTGAACTCTTTATAAGTTACATTATTTTCCACCTCCAAAAATTAAATTAAACAAATTACAAATATACACTTGATAAATTATAAATGTGTGGGATGTCTGAGCTAAATTTTACTCACTTTTTTTTAGCTGAACAAATCCCCAACTGTTGATTTCACTTTAACTAACGGTAAAGCGAGGCTGAAGTAAAACAAATATACATATATAATACCCATAGTATGTATATTAACTCGAAATTCGTATTAAAGTCGGTACAATGGAAAACTTGAAAACCGTAATTTATAACTTATCCTAATTTGACACAAACACCTCAAATTCATGATTTGCATATTTAAAAGTCTTTATAAAAACAATATATATATTTACAACAAATATTAATAAAAAAAAATTTCTTGAGAATAATAATTGTCAAACTATTTGTTGACTGTTGTGGCGTTTTATTCAAAAAGCTTGTATTGACCCATATTTTGTTCATATTTTTTTCACTGCGTGTGTTCATGTAGATTGGATTGTACGTCATTAATTGTAAATGGCATAAAAGATAAGTTCGCCCTCAGAAACCACCCCTTCCCCCCAACTTACGGCTCTGACATACCTACAAGCTTAAGTGTCCTTTTCTGAAATTGTGTCTCATTTCCGCATATGATTGCATTGTAAGTGTATAAATAAGTAGTGTATAAGTAGTATAATATAATATGTTATGTCTTGGAAGGATTAAATCAAAATCCGTAACTGTTATTAATAGTTTCGAGCTTTAGATAGAAATTGCACTACAATTAACTAACCGTTCACAATTGATTACAAGTACTTAAATCGGCTGTACCTATTGCTCGTGTCGGAGTTACCTACTTACTAGTTATTTACAACCTAATCAATTTAAGTATATACAGGGTGATTTTTTTATCGTGTATCACTTATACCTCGTATATATTTTATTACCTTTTTAAATTAAGAATATTTTACTTAAAATTTTGACTGACTGATAACCAGTTTTGAACAACTATTTTTAAAGTTAGGAAAAGACGGGAAGTGCGCATAGATAAAAGTAATACTACAATCCACCTTTCCTACTGCCCTAAACTTGAAACTGCAATAACTTCAAAAATAGTTATCTAAAACTAGTTATCGACAAGTCAAAATTATTTTTTGATTAAATTTCCTTATAACGATATTAGATTTAATATGCAAACATTGGAAACGTGTAATGTTCTTGGAAAGAAAAATATAGCCATCGCACTTGTAAAAGGTAAGTTTTTTAATTGTTAATATTATTATATATAATTGTCGTATAATATTATGTATTCAGACGTGAGTAAATTTTCATTCGAATGAATATTTAATTGAATGATTTTTTCATTATTATTCAATATAAAAAAAAAAATAATAGAAATTGAATAGTTTGCAAACTTAATTATTGGAAAAAAGTGTGTATGTTTTGTATTATGCGAACAACTTGGCATTGCAGTGTATTAACACCTACTGTGATTGTACTGGACATAAATGTAATTATCTAAGTATTAAATTTTGTTACAAAACAAGCTTAAAAAGTAATCGTTGGTGATCAAGGTGGGGACCATTTGTACATTTCCTACACTGATACTTAACGCCTGAACTGATGTTTATTTTTAAATGTTCAAATTAAATTACCTACTTAAAGTTAATCACGTAGAAGGTTATTGCTGATATGCCTAACAACATTTTTGACATTCTTCTGTGGTACAATAAGGACACTGCTTTTACATTACCGTTATCTCGTTCAAACTTGCCGGTTATAGCTCTCCTCCGTTAATTTCAATGCAACAGTGCTCGTGCTCGAAATAAAATATGATCATTTAACCGAACTTAACCGATGTCTCTATGATATTCACACGTTGGTAATCCTGATCGGTATCCACAAAAGTTTACATCTTGTAATGTTATAATATACGGAATTGTTTTCCCGCATAGGTTTCCATTTCAACGAGCACGAGCACAATTATTCACTTAACACTCGAATATACCACTGTGATATTAAAAAAAAAAATTCCAAAGTCTGTACTACGCATAATACAACATTACTTGCATCTTATCCGTTAACAATATTAATAATGATCACAATGATATGGTGTAAGTTTTGTCGGTAAGCGTTGAATGCTTAAACTTGTAGGGAAAACGCGTTTTGTTGTTCACGCGATACTCAGTTATTTGTTTTATGTAAAGAGTTAATGTTTAATAATAACGCTTTCTAAAGAATTAAACATTCTATTGTACGACTAAACAAGACATTTATACTATACATATATAATAAGAAAAACCCACAATTAAAAATACAACGAAAAATACAAATAGGTAGATAAAACACTTTGCCCGAGAACGGTTTAGTTGTAAAATTACTTAGATAATTAAAAGTATTCTTGTAGTCAATTAAAAAACATTAAACTGTCATAGAAATCGTGCAAAAAATATTTTTTCTATTAAAATATAACCCATACAACAAATATTTTGAACATCTCGTTTTGTATTTTTATTTAATTTTACAGTATAGCTAAAAGGTAAGTATTTGAAAAAAAATATTAGCCGTATTTTTCGAAAAATACATAACTTTTGTACAAAATCGAAAAATAACGAGAACATATTTTTTCTTTAGACAGCAACATTGTCAGAGATGAAAATAGTCTACAATTTGGTATTCCACATCAATCGTTGACTAATGTTAGTTCAAGTTAATATAATTAACAATCATCACTAACAGAAACATAATATACATACACGGAATGCATTTATAATAATTGGAATACCTAAATAAATATTTAGGCTAACTAAATGTTTACCCAATGCAACTGACGCATACATATTTTTCCCGTGCAAGGACGAGTGCATTCAAATTAAGTCAATTACAATATACTGGCACAACAAAAAACCAATTTTAACATGTATATATATATTTCATATTTATAGTCACTATTTCTCAAGTGTCTGCGGCAAAAATTACCGGCCAGGCACGAATAGGTCATTTTTCAAATATTATAATCGACAAAACTGTATCCATGGTTCTATGTGTTTTTTTTGTGTTGCGAATAAATTTAATATGTTTTTTCATAGCAAATATTGATGGGAATATTCGGATTTGGTAGAAATCCAAATTATCCACTTTTACCATATTTGCGAGATAAAAATGGTTGAGATAAAAATAGTTTCTTTTCATTTCACCCTGGTACCGTGACGCGTGTACTAGAGGTTGGCCGACGGATTATCGCTATGTGGCTGTGTCTACTGTGATCACATGCATTCTTGGTGCTGTAGCATATTATCAACAATATTATGGCCGTTTCATAACCCTAATACTTACTTCCGATCACCTGTCAGATTATCGTTTCCGTAAGATTTACTTCCGCGACGGTCGGTTTTTTTTTAGGAACCCCCGCAAAGAAGTTTAACTTCAAAAAAATATATAAAATAATCGATTACAGTTGAACATAAGACCCCTCCTAGACATTAAACACCCTAGAAAACATTAAATATATGTATTTTTTTGGGGGAGGAGAGAGATTTTTAAGAACATTTTAAGACGGGAGATTGTTAAAATACAATCATATGTGGGTTTGGTCTTTTAAACTCGGTAACGCGTGAGTCGGTGAGATGAGACAGTCCATTATTCTGTGCAACTATGATATCACAGTCGGTCCGTGCACCAGAATTGTATCGAGTAACCAGAATTTGTTACTGAGTATAAGACATTGCCTATTGTGCTAATGGATTTTGTTGACAAAAACGGCAATTTCTACAATTACAATTGAATCGGTCATTTCGAAAATGACGTAAGTAATTGTTGTTTTTACAGAAATGACATGTTGACGAATTCGATAGGCACTTACGTAGTTGTGTACTTTATAAAAAAACTACTTTTAACAAACTCAAATTTAATAAAAAAAAAAAATATCGACTGTGAGGAATTGGAATCATCCAAAAAAAAACCTCAAGTCAAAATGTATCGTTGTTAATTTTTGTTTGTTAAAAAAAATATGTATTATTTAAAGTCGATACGATTGTTTATTTTTTTTTGTCTTGTGTTATCGCTATGTTAGTTATTAAGTTCTTTAGTACTCTGGACATCTGTCTCTGCAGTTTTGGTACTTACCATAAATAAGTGAATTTCTTATTATAATTCTGTAAAAAGAATAGAGTTTTAAAAATGTGCGAAATGGTATTAATAATAAATGTCTAAGTCCACGTGCGTTTGACTAAATATTGTGTAGGTAAGTATTTAAATGTTGTTAAAAATATTGTACTCAGTTTTTTATAATTCAACCCATTTTTTATTAGACTGCGTTTCTTGAAAACGCTTCGAGGACTCGAATATTACACATTCTGCAAACAAAGCTGTGAGCAAAAGGGTTAATTTTAAAATCCGGCGTTTGTGTGTTATTTTTCAGAAGGAAATGCCATTGGGCAGGTACGGATTCGCTTAACATTTTATTTCCAAGACGAAACGCACGAAAATTCCAACTTTGCAGACTTGTTCCATAATGAAAATTCAGGTTCTATCACTAAAATTTCATTATAAACTCTCGTCCGTTTTATAAAGTATTTATTCGAATTTTAACAACAACCGGCACTTTAATTAAAACACTTTTTCCATTATACTTTGATTATTTTTTTTCGCTAAAATACAAATGGACCATTGATAGAAAAAAAAAATTCTCCATTACAAACTTAATTTCAATGTCGATGCGGATCCGAGACCGTTATGATTGGTTTTGTTGTACAATTTTAATCTTAGGATAACAAAATTTGTTTTAAAATTAATGTTATAATCGAAAATCTATGATTCAATAGGATACAATAGTAATATGATCATTGATTTAGGATCCCGTTATTACAACGACCGTTATTCCGTTATGGAAGGAATAAATTCAAGCCACGGTCAAATCCCTATCCTTTTGCATGTTATTTTTTTTTAATATAATAAATCCGGCTATAGTGGAAATATGATTATAATGGACTTATTTAAACCCTTCGTTGGCGCTATTGTATGTATAATATTCTTATTGTCACGATGAACATCTCAATGCACTTTGTAATTTTGTATACGTTTATTTTCAACGAGTATAGCAAAAGATGATTTTAAAAATATATTTTTTAATTAATAAAGTGAAATATTTAGTGTGAAGCATCAGCTAAAGAGATGTAGAGAAAAATGTGAAAATGTAATAACAGTTATTAAATAGAAAAGGAAAAACCGCTACCACGTTGTCAAGAAAGGTTTTCTAAATACAATATAAATTATTATAAAATATTAACTTGTTTCATGAGACATGAAGTGATTGGTGTCTCAATTTGATCTCTGTCGGGTTACTTTTATAAAAACTCAAAATTGTCAAACAAGTATCTGAAAAATATTTTCATTATATTGTTGATTACGATAAACAAGGTGCAACGGCAACAAATTATTGTAGACAGATTATCAATCCTAATTGCATCCATTTAATACACTTTTAAATGTATAATTTTAAGTCTTTTTAATGATTTTTATGATGTGTACTGTAATATAACTGTAGCCAACAAATTCACGTCGAAGTGTTTATTTGAATGTGATTTTATCATTTTCAGTTATGATAATTATTCCTCCTGAAGACCTGCGACCTCTTCGATCCCACTGTGCTGCCTTTTTTATAAAATGTTGCTTCTCCTATTGCACATATGAGCGAACCCAAACAACCTTTATTTTATTCGATAGTAATTTGATATATATATTGTAACCGTCGACCACAAATCGTTGCAGTCATCGGTTTAAAAAACATACACAACGTGTTTTGGTATACACTTCACGTGTCTAGTGGTTTAACTCGAGTTAAAAAAATCGCCATCGGTTCCGGTTTCAGACCGGAAGTACAGCTGTTGTATTAGTGATTTTGTTTACTCGCGTAACGACCTCGGCGCAAGGGAAACAAAGCCAACTAAACAAATAAACGTTTAAAAAAAAAAAATAATCTCTTGGACAATAATTTCGCCGTTGGTTAATGGAGGGTGTGGTGTCTCGGCGGGAGACATTTTAAACATATTTTGAAATGATCCATATAATATATACTTGCCGCCCACTAGTTATCAGTCTTCATGAATGTCACGATATACGTTGTCAAACAAAATACGCCCGTTTTTCCATTGACTTATATGCCAACGCGTTATTGTTATTGATATGTTTTTTGGCCATTTCGTCTACCCTCCCCCCCCATCCACCCCCTTCGTCATTCTTTCTTTCTTTCTTCATTTATTTCTTTGTGCTAACCTAATGTAGCGAACCCAATTTACACACACACACATACATATACTAATGCACAGATATTATTATTATTATGGTGAGTATTATATACCGGCCGCCGCTGACCATTAATCACATTCTTCCATCGCAGCAACGGTTTGTTGTGCGCCGGCATAGACCATTTAAACATAATCAGAACTCGCAATATTACAATATTTACAGGCACCGTGTCTGTGTATGTATTCTAAATTCTGCACGTGCCCTGTCGTAACTGTCACTCGGCATGCAATTTGATTGATAACTCTCTTCCCTAAGTGGAAAACCGCAGTAAACCACGTTAGGTGCGCCAAAAGGACGTATGATGATGCCACGATTAAGATTAGTGCACAATTTCGTGGTAATAAATAATAATATTGTAATCGCCGTTGAGTGTTCGTATCAAGAAGAAAAGCCAGTGTAGTGTTGTCGAGGCTTATGAGGGGGGGGGGGTTAAAGGAATAATTAAAACTGAATAAAATAATAAACGATTTAAAAAAAAAAACCTTGAACACTAAAAATAAATATATTTTAGCTTATTCAGCATCAGTGTTTACAGTAGAATGAGACCGATTAAGGGCAAACAACCTTCTTTTGGACTTGTACAGTAGCGTCACATCGGATGAACATATTTGTATGCGACCCAAAACGTATTTTTATTAATGTGAGCACTTGGACTACACACCTAGCAGTATAGCGATTTTTTAAAATGAAAAATTGTTATTTAGTAAATTAAAATTATCTTGGACGGTGGAATTTTAATTAGAACTTTTTCCGCGAGTTAAATATGTATAATATTATATAATAAACTAGTAATATTTCAATAATTATAACAAATCTACTGTAATATTTTTTAATTGCATCATTCGCGTAAAAAATCTATACTTAGGTGTTTTTGATTAAATTTTGAAAGAACTACTTAAATGGGTTTTTTTAATTTATATTAAACTTCTTTCATTAATTTAAATATTACAATCTACTGCGATGTTGCTTGTAATACAAATTACAGCTATCCACAATATTTTTGTATGACTTGTCAAATAAATACAAGGAAACTGCTACGCATAAACAAATGCCATTATTCAAGTTTAAATTGTACATCTATAAATTTTATATGCTAAAATGTCCCTTAAAATTATGAATAATAACTTTACACCTTAAGTATATTACAGAAGTTTGTTTTTTCATTTTTTTATCTTATTACCTGTTTTTGGCACAACTCTCAGACATAAGTCGCTATAGTATATTGTACGTTCATTTAATAAAAAAATTGAAAGATTTTTTATTTTGTATTGCCTTATAGTTATTATAATTTGTGTTTCTTAACTGGGAAAATAATTCTAGAAACATAATATGTTACCTCATGTCGGTAATTTATACATTATGCATGTCGACATCTGCATTGTCATATGTAATGCATGGCACTTATATAGAATATTAATAAGCAACGATAATCCAATCCAAAAGCCTACTTGCCGGGTTTTAATCCTATGGAGGCGTATTAGGCGGTGTAGTGTTTTAACGCAAGTTCTGCATTTAAATTCTCAGTATCGGGTGTTTTGCTAAACGGACAACCACTAAGATAAAAAAACAACCCTCACTACACGGAATTTGTAATTTTGTCGACCAATATAATATCAACAGTTTTTGACCATTATATTAGATGAATTGAGGAACCTGGAACGAACAAGAATGTAAAAAATGTATGAGACCAAATTCGAGTGATAATATTAGATATAAGTGAAAATCAAGAGGTAAATAGTACAAATCTGAGAGTTATGCCAAAAACAGGTGATCATATTAGTATGGCTTCCAAAGGTAAATCGATAACGAAATGATAACGAACAGTCACGCTCTAAGTCTTTTTTAAATATGACAAATTCAACCCTACTACTTTCTAGTTACACAAGTTCTTGTAATAGTTGTGAATTAACATTTAATTTCAATAACCGAAGAAGTTGAGTATTTGGTTATCAATCGGTCGTCACGGTTTGTGTCTAAACAAACAAATGATGAACCATTAGAAAAAAATAGTTGTATAACAAATACATGTTTTCTTTTCTCAGTCGAATCATTTAAATGGATTTAATTTCAAACTGAATTCAATCTCACTAATTTATTTTCGACTGTATGACATTATTCAATCAATTTTTTTTCATTAATCAAACATCAATCAGTTTCTATATTAAGTTATGAAATTTTTAATAAACATACGAAAATTAATTTTGCAGATTATAAATAAAACCACCTGATTGTTTTCTTGATAGAATCATAAACCAACTATAACTCTAAAAAAAATCCAGTTTTCATAAAAAATGTTATTGTTCAAAGTTATATTTATTGATTTGTATGTGTTTAAAAATAAAGTTTCGTTAGTAAACTAATAAAGTGCTTATTGAAAACTGTTATACTAATCAAATAATATTTAATATATATACTAAAAAAAACCTATGGTTCTGTAAAACATGAAATAAATATAATTTTATTGATTTATGAATATTATGCATAAAATATTTATCACCCTAAAATGTTGACGTTATAGTTAGATAGCTATATTTGAGAGTGCATCGGTGATTTTTTTCGAAATTCCCAATTTGGTTAGAAGGATTTTTATCCTGTAAACCAAAACCGTAAACCATGTCCTAACGCAAACCAAATTTCAAAGATTAGGGCTTAAATAATACATTTTTAACAAAAAAAAAAATCCCCATGGAGTAACAACATTAAGTTCGAAAATAGTATAAGAAAACTTTTAAGTATAAATCAAATAGTGTTTGTGTCGATTTCACATGGAACGAATTTCTAAGAAAAAATACAAGCATATTTCTAATAATGTATTAAAGTTTCAACATTTTTATACAAGAAAATATATATATATCAAGAATGACTATCTTGAAGACTTTTTTTTGTGTCGCCGAGTGTCATAAGAAAACAATAAATTATTATCAATATAAATTTTGTCGAAAATAACGTGAAAATACGGTTTGATATTAAGTTTCAAAAACAAAACCGTATTAGTTTTTCGTCGATTTTCTAAACTATAAGGACTTAAGACGGCGATATTAAATAGATGATGTATTATATCACTGTATAGGTTTAGATATATATAACGGTTCCTAACGTTAACATTGTCTTTATTAATATAATAAACGAGATAGAGGACTATATAGAGAGATATATGATACTATTATAAGGTATACTCCTACAACTTACTTATCTATCTATCTAACTAAAAATTTTAAAATGATGCCTGTGAGAATTTGTCTTTAAAATTAACTTTAACAACAATTAAAAACAATATTTTCCACTTTGAAAATAAAACTTTAACAACATATAGGCCATGTAGAAGGTGTCACTATTAAATGAAGAACTTTACTTTTTCTGATCTCAGACGTAACACACGAAATGAAATTCAAAAGAATAAACCTCTTGGAGCACATGACAAATATTAGTGTTATTACCTCTTATTACTTCTTATGTTATATATATTTTTTTACTTCAAATTTAAAACACTTTAATATGAAATTTAATACAATTTTTATTTGATGGTCGCCCACATTTAAAATGCTCTTTCTCCACACTTCATTTATGTACTCTTTACACCCCCATTTAATTATTAATAACATCCACCCACACTATTATTCCCGTCCTATTTATAGCTCTAATCTTTATTATCTGTTTTACCGTATCATTTCTGTTGCTTTTCAACCAATCGCTATTATCGTATATATTAAATGTTCGTGTATTTTACTTATACATAAATATAAAATATAATAATATCTTTTGTTAATTCGAAATTAGCATGTAATATATTTAATAATTTTTTTAAATTATGGACATAAATATCAGCAAATAAATCATTCTCAATTTAAAAAGTTACAATTAAGTATAATAATACATTTTGATACTTAACTTAATTTGATATTATTAATTTCATATTTAAAAAATTCAATTTTTTTTAAATTGTATTATGAGAAAATGAATGTCTTATCCTGTGGTATACAACCCTTATGGTAAGTTCATCCATCACTAAAGAAAACAAGTATACATTCCGCCCGTTAGGTGTTTGTTCTGCACTCATTGCGGGAATTATTCGTTTCACCACTCCCGTTATCTTGTCTCCTCGTTTTCGCATTTTCCTACATGGACATAAATGCAATTGAACGCAATTTTTGTATTATTTTTAATTTTCTGACTTGCGAAACAACGCTAATGACTCAACACAGTCGATACAATATTTTTTTTTTTATACATTGATACCAATATCCTAATCGATAAATCACACTACACAAACACATTTTAATCAAGTTAGATATATTATAGAAAGTAGGCATTTTCTTTTGTAGGTAAAAGTATTTTTTTTACAACACGTTCTGTCGGATCTTCCCGAATGCAGAAATAAAAACAGATTATATATATATATATATATTCTAGGCTGGTTTAGGACGTGATAAAAGTGCAACCGAATTAACTGGATAATACACAGTAAACTATATAGTTCTTGGCTTAGGCTATACTTAATCTAACGTAAACAGCAAAATAGTTACAAAGAAAATTCACACGTCCAGCTTGGATTACAAAATGAGAGAAAACGTGATGTCGAGAGCTAGTAAAAAAACTTTGCCTGGTCTTTGTTTGGCATTAATTTTGTAAAATCGTCAACGTCGCTTACAGTGTGAACTACCAACCAATGTGCAACGAGTCTGATTTTTAGAAATACATCAAACCCAACGGTTTATGACCATTAGAGCACCAACTGTACTTAAAATTGGTAGAACTTTTCGAATTTGTGGCCTAATTATGAACCTTTTAGGTAAGATTTCTGATCTATAGACTTGCTCCGCATCAAAGATAATACGTGATGGTAGAAATGATTGTGTGCTTTTGAAATTCATACAAGTTCATATTTGATAGCAAAAGTATTATGTAACAATAATGCAACAAATTGTTTACACGAGTTGAACCCCAAAACAATGAATGGAATACTTTGTGTATAGTTAGAATAGAAATAGCAAATGTTAAGTGTTTACTTTTGATTTACATCTGATTATTAGCTTAGGTGAATTGCCTGAGTTATAAATATAATTTCCACCTTTGCGAGAAAGAGAATTACAACGTTTTTCAGGCTTTAGCATAAAAAATTTGATCCCGCCTATTTTTTTTAAATTTAAATTAAAAAAGCTTCCAATTTTCGAAGTCTTATTTTCAACTTTGACTAGTAAAACGAACACCGTTCTTTAAATACGATTTTGCTGTTGTACAGTTTAAATGATTTAAAACAAATATTCTAGTCAGTTACTTCATTGCCAAACAAAAATAACGTTCTTAATTTAGAAGCATAGTTTTATTTTACTCTATGAAATGTTGTAATTGACATAATTATTTGTTGTACATTTTTCAAAGTAGATTCACGCAAACTGTTTATATATATTTTTTTATTTATTAAAACTATAATGAGTTTGCATTTGAATTGCTGCAATTATTTTTCTCTTCACTCCAAATGTTATTTAATGTGTTTTTTTTAAATTCCATTTGTAATGCATACTAACTAATTACAATATAATTAGTCGTAGAATGCTGACGAAGAGGAAACTATTTCAAGCGAATTAATAAAATTATTAAAAACAACACTTGGGGTTTTATTGACATACGCAATACGCAAAATAAGGGTTTGTTTCTTATTTAATTAAATCTAGAGAGATGATTTTTTCTATTGTTATTCAAATAGCGGGAATGTAAATAATAAAGTCAACTTAAATCATACCTTCCTATCTTTATTTGGTTTAACAGACAAAAAAAAATTGCTTTTATAACATCCATAATATTTATCCTGTACACAATTTTTTAACTTAATATTTTTACATTAAAAACATGACTTCTACTGAGTTCAACGCATTACCATGTAGAAATAATAAACAACACAATTATTTTTACAACATTTTATTGCAAAATTATATTATATTAAATATAACAACAAGCGCAATCAAGATATGTTTACTTCACGTTACTGGCATGCACAGCAAAAATATAATTTTGAAATATATTATTTAATACTTAATAATAATTGCTAAAATAAATTTTAATGCTGTAAAAATATTATATTACCATTAAATGGTTCAATAATAATAATAATAATAACAATGGTTAAATAATTCCTAAGTATTTAATTCGTTTTTTTATAATGCTAAGGTAATATGTTCAAAAAGTTTGTGTTATTATATTTGATTTCTATTAAACTATATACTTTTATTATTTAGTTTTCTCCTAAAAATAATAACACAAAAACAAATTTTTCAATAATATTTCCTTATTTATAAACTTAATAATTGTATGTGTGAATTAGTTTTAAAACGTCAAACAATTATTGTCATAAAACAAAACACCTAGAAAATATTTATACGTGTGATTTATTCAATATAATTTCATTGGTCGATTCAAGTGTTTTTTTTTTTATTTATATACATTTAAAAAAACTAATGAAAATGATTGTTAATGCAATTATCTTAATAATAATTTAAATTCGTTTCAAGATGTTGATGATTTTAACCCTGTTCAGATATCGGACTTAAGTTGAAATTAAAAATGTAGGCTATATAGAAAATATATCTATGTCTTGTGCACTGATATTCCCACTAGCTTCCTTCCCAAGTCCGCATTGGCTTAAAGGGAGAATTATAAACTCCTTGAAGTTAACGGAAAGCGTTGCAAGTTCCATACATTCCTATACACAACAACAACAACAACCGTTTATTTCCAAAATCCAACTTTTAATGACCTATTGCGGCGTTATAAGCAACATTGTTTAAATACGTTATATTCATTAAAATACAGGCCTAACATTCTGAAAGTTGTTTTTCCGGCCAAACGCTTTGGGGTTTGTTTTGGATAAAAATTCATCAATTCTAATCTGTCGCTGTAGACTTTTTTCTTTGGGTGCTCGTGGTAGTAGTGTACTTAAACTAAAACAGCAATACCCTGGGTAAAAAAGGAACATTTGCAATTAGCGGCAATATTTGAGGAGTGGCTAAATTTATAATAGTTATGTTGGTGAGAAACCCAAGAAGGTATTGTTATGAAATTATGTTTTTTTTGTGTGAATTAACGTTAACTTTTTAATCGCTGAAACATTTTTTTTTTGTGTAGCAAGCCTATAGCTCAGAAATCGTACCTGACAAGTACTTAATTGAGCCAAAATATAAAAACTAAGAAAAACATTAAACATTTTTACATATTTTTAATAATAGCTATTATTATATGAATAGCTATTAATATAAATGGTTCAGTGGTAGTGTACGAACAGTAAATGTAGTTAATAATTTACCGTGTATTATGAATATTCTTTGTATTTTTGGTATTAAAATGTAAGCCCTCTTCTTGACCCAAGCTTTGACTTAAAAATGACTGTTCATGCACAATTTGTAATATTTTTACTGTTGAACTACTTAAAAAATAAAATGTTTTTTTTTTTAATCCATAAAAAATATTAAATCGTTATTTTGTTATTACTCAGAAATGCGTAGTACGTATCGTCTTTCAAACGTTAATTATATTATGGTTGAAAGTCTACTCAAGAATTAAAAATACTTGGAATACGAACTATAGTTTTATGTAAATAATGCTAATTTCTCATATTAAATGGACTGATGTAGTCTGACAAAAAAACAACTAGTAATAAAAAATTGTTTAAAATAAACATGCTTTCAAAATTCATTATAATAACATTAATAATTCATAATGGAATGTTAAACATTGATCTAAATTTAAGATGTTTGCTGAAGAAGTTATCAAAAAGTCAAAACTTAACAAAAAAAATCTATAAATACAAATTATTCGAATAAACCAATTTTTTCGAATTTCTTTGATTTTCTCGTTCAATATTGTTTTTAAACAATTTGTTTTATTCTATAATTCTGTTTAGACATATTTATATAATTAATATTGGTTTAAAAATAGTTGCGTTTATCTTGTTTTTAAGATAAATAGCCTATTTAAGTATACCTACACTGTAGTAACGCTCTAGTACACTCAATAATTCTAGTATAAATCTATAACAACGTGCTTAAAATTATATGCATCATCAATAACTTCTCGGCTCCGCATCGAAGCCCAAAAACCTCGAGTTCTAATGTAGTGTGAAGTATAAAGATTTACAAATGTTGACACCCAAAGTCGTCAACTACTTGTGCAATAATGAGACCGACCCTTTTATAGATCCATCAGTCAGTCTCTCATGACCTTCATCCGTGCGTGTATCGTCTATTTTTTGGGGGGGGGGGAGAAATACAGCGGTTAATCCCTTGGCCGGCGGCGCGTTAACAAAACGACTTAAGGGCTATCATAACGGGGTTGACGTGGGTGCGTTTTTATGTTGATAAACCTGTACGGTCAACACTTACCGACCACGGAGGTCCCGATTATCCACCACCACATGACGACGGTCGTCGGCTCTGGCGCTAATTGACCGGCGGACACATTTCTGAACCGTTCTGTTCTGTTTTTTTTTTTGACGGGCAACTTGATGGGAAAACGATTTTTTTAACAAAAAAAAGTCAACCGAATTTATTTGATTTTTTTTTTTCGACTCGGATATGCGGCGACGGACTTTTCGCAGGCTTTGTGACGTTTGCGGCTGTCGGAAAACGTGTGGACCGCACGAGGACTTCGACGGCACTGAAACTACATACACCACACCACGCTATCGCCGGCAACGCCGTACCTGAAAATCACCACCTTTGACCCTGTCTCCGCCCCTCCCGTTGCTCCTCCCTTGCCCTCAAACACCCCTCCGGGAACGACGGGCTAACCACCGGGATAAAGGTACACTCTATTCCCGTCCGGACTTGTGGATAAATCACCGCCTCGCCAATTCTGCTTATCTTATCTGGCCGCCGAAATTAACTGTTTTCTACTGTTTTCAGATATAGGCGGGTTTTTGTTTTTGTTTTTTCAAAAAACGTGAAAGGTTTTCCTAATATCGCCAACCGGGCGATTTCTTTCATTAGCCGCCAGTGGTCTTGAAGTAAGTACCGATACAATATCATATATTAGTACTGTTCAAAGACTTAACCCGTCAATCCGCCTACTACGTACGGGGCGATTAACAATTGTTCGCATACGTACAAAGTAATTCCGTTTGAGGGGAAATGAAAAGCCTATTTGTTGAGCCGGAAAATTATAGAAAACATTTGACAAAAATTTGTCTGTAGGAGTCATTTTATATAGGCCAACTGCTTTAAGGGTGAATAAATATAATGTTTTTCTGGTTACAAAAACGTTGAAATTATTTCTCCTTAAGTCGCACCGGTGATTTTCAGTGATAATACATGTTTGCGCCAACTGAAAATAACTCACTTAATATTGGTTTTTGAGTAAAAGCACCCATTATAAAATTAAAAGAGAACAATATTCCGCAGGGCAAGACGGTTCGTGTTTAAAATCATTTTTTTCAAAAGTTACAGTCATTTAAAAATGTCAAAATAGTCGTTATTTCTAAACTATGCACTGAGCGTTATACTTGGAGTAATGAAAAAAACGCACCCCTTCTTTCCCTCCGGAATATTGTTCTCTTTAAATTTTATAACTGGTGCATTTACTCTAAAACCAAAATCAAGCGAGTTATTTTCAGTCTGCTTAAACATGTAGAAATGAAAAAAACATTTTTTAATCGCTTTCAAGGATGCTGCGATAGTCCAAAAAATAAATTAACTACCAAAATAGAGTCTTAGTTATTGAACTAATAATTACACATCACAGTTTAACCTTTAAATTAAGATTTTGTACAAAATTGCCTATACTATACTCCTTAAAAATTGGCGGTGCGACGCCCTCTTAAGTTATGGCAATAGTTTGATATAAAAATGAGTTTAGTAAAAAACTACTATCTAGCAAGCTTACTACTCTTTCTATGCGGGCTAATAAGTTGAGTTTAAATTATGTTTGTGGAAAACTAATTAGATTTATAAAAAAAAAGGTAAAACGCTTATCATAAATATAAAAAATAAAAAGTCGGGATTTTAGCGTCCATAGAAATGTTAACTTAATAAGAAAATTTTTTTTTAAAATTGGCTCGTCAAATACTTTGAAAAGTGACTTCGCGTTTTAGTCTTTACTTGTATACATTTAAGCACTTTCCGTTCTCCTTAATGCAAGACACTTATTTTTTTGGGAAATATTTATAATTTTATAGTTTTTCTTTTTAAAAACATTTTTATTTGTATTATTAAAAAATTACCAAGTATTTTGCTTTTTTAGTATATCTATTAACTTTTGAAACTAAATTGAGAGTAATAATAAAACAAAACAATAACCCGTCAATAACACATTGCTTCTTGCCGCTGCGATATTGTTTTCCAATAAGACCAAACGGTAATTAATATATGTTATATATACTGTTGATTTAAACGATACTGGAAATAAAAACAAACAAATACTATACAGCATTCATATATTCAAACTTACAAAAACAAATGTCATAACTACAATATAGTACGTTATAATATGGTTGGTTTTTAATAAAAAAAAATCGTGGTCGATTTCTACGCTGGAACGAATTCTATTATCAACCATTTAAGCAAACGATTGGCGCCGTACAAAATCTAAACGTGACCCAAATGTTGTACAACCATTCTGTAAAGAAAACGTCTTGCTTCGATGTACAGTTCTTTGTCTGCTTCTACAAATTCCGGTTCCTTTAACGAGCATCCCGTTTCAATATTGATTTAGATTCGAGTATACTCGATAAAAATTTGGCGGTTCTAAATTCGTTGTCTCGTCAGAAACATTTAACGAGTGTTCGAAATCTTTATAGTTTTGACAACTTTGAGAGTCTATATTAAAAGCGTTATCTTGTTCACAACTTGCATTTTCTTTTATATATTTTCTTTCTAGAAAAGTGTGCATTTCTATAATATTTTCTTTAATTTCATCGCTCAGCGGCTGCCTGTTGACTATTGCATCAAAAAATATGTTTATCATATATCCGTAAACTTGAAGTAGCCAAAACTCTTCGGTTTCTTCATTGCACATGATATCGATGATTCTCACAAATTCGCGATCGAATAAAATACACTGTTGTACTTGATAATCTCTTAGAACACTTAAATCCGTTGTAAAATATATGATTCTAGTAAAATACATATTAAATCGGTTAAATCACTTTGCTTCGATATACCAACACACACAATGGATGATTATATGAAAAAATATGTTCCATGATTTCATTGAAAATAATTTCATGTTTATTACAAAAGGCGGTCAGGATTTAAAAAAAATGTTAAATCACTTTAAATGTACCAGTTATTGACAGTTAATCATGTTACATACATTTTATGCAACATACATATATGAAAATTTGGATTTTTAATTAATGACTTTAATTTACTTTATGGGAGGCCTGCATTTGACACTCTTGTAACATTTACAGAAGATATTTGCCCCCTCTTTCCCGTTAAGATTGCGCTTATTCTATAATTAAAAATAGTTCAGCCGAGCTCCGTGTTAAAGCTAAAAGAAAATAATTTGTTTTTAATATTAATAAATTAAAAACACTACTATTCTCCGTTTTTCTAATCTATCGCGCAGCAGGGATTTACCTTTTTAAAGGCACCTGCAAACTTATTAAGCGGTTAAATATTATCAACGAAACATATTAAACATTTTTTTTTTTTACTCTATAAGGCCATTTCAATACCTTGAAACCATTGTCCCTTTAGTAAATACTACATTTTTGTTTTAATGCCCTCCTCTTCGACCTAGCGTTTACCATGGCTCACTTCGTTGGCAATCGTCATTAAACGCTTGAATTCATGTGCAATAGTAATTATTTAAAAAAACAGCAAAAAAATCGAGTACACATTATATTGAACAGCCGAAGTATGTGTGAAGTATTTATATTTATATATTTATATGTGAATGTAATAATATTTAACGGTCCAGTACATTTTTAACAACGTTAAAACGTTGTTACCTTTAACTCTAATACAACTCATAAAAGTCATTAATTTTTAAACAAAAGAAAAAAATATAGCTCGCATTAATGCGGGGGGAGGTTACAGGTACTCAAAAGAATTTATAACTAACTGTGATGAATAAAATCACATTCAAATAAACGAATCGATGCGACTGTGTGGTAGGTAGAAATATAAAATATTTACAAATGCAAAAATGTGTTTAACATTTTATTTTTAGTAATACGAACGTTTTTAAAACATAATTTTTAAATTCACAACTTTATTTAACTTTAAAATATATATTTTTTTAATTTGATGTGAACCAAAAATCAATTATGAAATAAAAAACTCTAGATAATAGTCTAATTTTTAGGCCCTAAAACTACGCTCAAAAAGTGGAACAAATAAAAAGTTTCCACACCCCCCCCCCCCCATTCATCTAGGAGAAGAGTTTATGATTTTTTTTGTTTGGGGTTGTCAATAACTATCGATATTGTATCTACAGATATAATAATATGTATCTATTTTATACACATTTTGAGCTAATACGACTAAAAAAGTTAAAGAGCACAGTACTTTTAAGTTGAAAAATATATAGATTTTTTGGATATTTTTCTCACATGAGACGGGGTAAACTTTCTACATTTTTGGCCTAACAAAATACCTATTAGATTAGATTTCTGATCTATAGACAGTAGACTGGCTACAAAAAGAAAAGTGGTTTAAATCATAATGGGGGACAAAAACAAAATAAATAACTGATGGAGTTAGTAGTAATAGTACACATATGATATTATGAACACCAATAACAACACACGTGCTGCAGTATGTACTTAAACCAAAAGGTAAAAGCTGGTGTCCTTACACGCTTCGGGCTTTTTTAAAGTAAACAAAATATAAATTTACTAGTACCGATATCGAAAAAGGAGTCAGGATCTGAGCGAACTACATGAATTTCCCATTTTTAAGACTTATCCGTAGTTGATAGTCTGATAACTCGAATAGCTATGCTTGTTCGAATTCTAAAAATCATTTAATATAACATATCTTAAAATACAGCGTAGGCTTTAATAGCAATAAAACTTTAAAAGAATATCTTAATTTTACTTAAAACTATTTAATTCAAATTAATTTATGCATGTTTTTTGTCGCTTTGTATATTCATGTAATTAAATATATAGATATTACAAGATATATGTGATAATTTATGTTTCTGGTTCCACCAACTGTAGTCTAAATAGTTTCTTAGTCTGAATAAAGCACTCAAGACGTATGCATGAATACACTTTGCCGCGGGTCTTGACATACATTATTATTACATTAAAATTAACGGCGACGACATTTTCTATGCACTGTTACCATTTTCAAATCCAATTTATATGATTTTGAAGACAACCAAAATGATAAAATTAACCCTTAGTAACGTGCGCGGGGTAAACATTTACCTCAGTCACATAATATAGTTGTGTGACTGAAATCGCTAGCCCTTGATGCCCTTTAAAACTTAAAAAAAATAATAAAATATGAACATATTACCGTGTATCTATGATATTAATAGTCCCACTGCAGACAAACATAATTTATGTCTTATTTTTTAATTACATAATATAAACGGTCAACGTGGGAACGTACAACGATGATGAAACATATAAATATTTAAATAGAAATTACACACATCGGTGCAATCGATACACTTTGTTAAAAGGCCTTTTATTTATTCCACGAACAACTAACACCCAGTCGGTGCATCTATTTATTTATCTGTTGATTATAGTTTTAATTTTACTAGCCCTGGTATGTCTTTATATCGTATTGAAGTTTTTTTTTTTAATTTTTGGAGAAAGTGTCCACATGCTCAACTTTTATCTTAGTGACCCACGTCGTATGATTTTTGATTCATAGATACGGTGGTTAATAAAATCGGTCAGCTGTGAATTGCCAATGCCCAAATTACTCACTACTCATCAATTATGCCTTTACGGTGTAAAGCACATTTTAAAACGATTCAATTTTAATGACTTACTGAAATTTAACATTTTTTTAAAATTATTTTTCAAATACCTTGAACTATTTTTCCATCCCGGTAACTACTGCATCGTTGTTTTAATTCCCTCCCCTTTGACCTATTCGTTTACCTTGGTTCACTTCACTAGCGACCGTCATGAAACGTTTGATATTCATGTTCGATAGTAATTATTTTGAAAAGCAGAAAAAAAATCCGGTACACGTTATTTTATACGGTATAGTATAGGTGTAATATAGGTATATATTTGTAATATATTGTATTAACATTTAACGGCCCGTGTACATATTTAACGACGTCTAAACGTTGTTAACCGTAATTCAAGAAATACAC
This sequence comes from Adelges cooleyi, assembly GCF_023614345.1. Lineage (NCBI taxonomy): Eukaryota > Metazoa > Arthropoda > Insecta > Hemiptera > Adelgidae > Adelges > Adelges cooleyi. The sequence continues at coordinate 9,921,229 of NW_026096579.1, read as the reverse complement.
ATAACCTATTACAACACATAAAAATCATTAATGATCGAACAACAACAATAAAAACCCAATAGCTAGAGCGTTAACGCCTGTACAGTCGGAATTTATAGTAGTAATAGTTATTTATATTATGTAAAAACGATAAAAAAAAAAAAAGGAACATCCAAAAACTAAATCCAATGTGTTTTCAGTATTGCTAGAGATCTAAATTTCCCCGGAGGCACAGCGAGTTGACCGTCTGACCAACTTATCATTCATGAATATCGGTCAATGTTTTCACAATCCCATTAACTCATTCTAGTTTTGTAAGTTCTTTATTAAAATAAATATTAATCTAGGCACAACGCAGTACATTTTTTACCCTTTGGGCTTGCCAATAAAACTAATACATACCGTAGTAATAAAACAAAATTAAGAACAATTATAACGGTCGTGGCAATATTATGCGGTTATAAAAGTCCACAAAAAAAAATTGAAAAATAATTACTGGGTCTGGGATAATGAGTGTGATAATTTATGTCAGTTGTTTTGTACAGGTTTGTCATAACTCAAAAATTATACACTTATTATTATTGTCCTGTACGTTAGTTTTAGTAAATTCGTTTTTAAATTATCCAGATTGCGCTTGTGTGATAGACGACGGTTCGGGCTTACATTATCGATTAAAGTCATCATTTAAATGATTATATACCACTGAAAAAAAAATGTCTATGTGTGACCTCAGTGTAATGATTACAATTAATATATAAATCACACTGAATACTGTTTAAAATCAGTTTTATGTAAAAAAAATATTCAAATGTAGTCAAATTAAGTTTGGAAAATAATAATATTTTATTATACGGTTGTATTAATTGTGAACAATACACAGTATATACTATATACTAATAGTTTAATCGGAATAATACTACAAACCTACAGCCCACAGAGTGTCACTGGAGAGGTTCTAGTTGTTTCCAATCAAAACATCTCCATAAACACAATGCCATTACAATATAAAAGGTTGTTTGTGTATAATTTATTTAATATACATTATTTGGATCGTACAACAAATTTGCTAATTATTTTTCGACTGAATAAGCCTTGTTTTGGACCACCTAAACTAGGTATAGAAGAGGAGCGGAGTATGTCTTTCTCGTGGAAACTCTAGGCTCTTAATTTACATTAAAACTACCTGTCAGAAAATCCACCCACGTCAACACGGCATCGTAACACTTAATAATAATAATTATTATACCATACATGTGACTTGGGTCGAGAAAGGCCAATGACACTTTTTGTCAATCAAAATTTAAAACGCAACGTAGAGTTTTGTAAACAAAAACGAACGCAGAGACGTGTACAAATTGAAAACTTTAAAGCTCATTGATCAAACGTAAAATTGCTTCTACTCGTTCCTAGCCAGATTTAATAATAAAAAAATTAAACCAACACAATCACTTTGGTTAAAAAATGTTTGTACTTACATCTGCTGCCCCGTTTGTTTACAATATTATTTAAATAAATTATGAGTGTTGTTCGTTACAATGGAACAATGCGACCTGATAAAAGCGCGTATACGCCACATATTAAATTCGTTCAATACCCAAACCCGCTTTGGCAAAGTATAGCTACTGTTATGATTATTAATTTTTTATGAGTTATAATTATTGTTTTCGAGCATGTTAGTGTTTATTTTTAAATGTGTAGTGTTTTGATTACTTCAAATATATTTTCAATTATAAATATCCAGTTAAGCGTTAACGCTTCAGAATAGAATTGTATACACATTAACTGCTGGGGTACAATTATTTATCAATTCAGACACGAGAAAAACATCAGCGAATAATTACTAATACTCGTACATGTCGTTAACACATTGTTTTATTAATGCGTGTACTATTATCTATTAAAAAGCTTGAAAACGACCTAAACAAAACAAACACGAATCCGTTTAGGTGTAAATGGATTTATAGCGTTTTTCAAGTTGAATAAAAATAGTATTTATTATATTACGGAATGCGATAATTTGTCAAAGGAAACTATAAAACTTACAACATTACATTTTCCACATATCGAAAGAGGCTAAGTAACAGTTGTATGAAGTGGTTACACGCTAATTGTATTGCTACAACTATAGGTATGGCCGTTTGCAACAACTTGAAATTTATGCATATAGTCAAACAATACTGAAACTATAGGTTTAACTTTGATATTAGATAACTTATATAATTGTACAGACAATTATAAGTAGTCACGTGGTTTTAGTATTGACTTCACGGTGTTTATATTTTTGTAAACTTTGTTTTTTGCTTCAAATAAGGTTTTATCTATTTGAAAGTCGAGAAAAACACAATTGTTGCGGGCAAGATTTTCTAAAATTGTCAATTGTTTGACTTTTTATACTAGATGGCTCCTTCTCTCATTAATAAACGATTAATATTATATCAAAAGCGAACCCTTTTACTTCATCGTACAACGCACCACGCTGTAGATTCTATATTGAAATAAACACTAGGTTTAATAATAATTATTATTATTAATCCTTCGATCGCAAATAAATGAATATGTTAATGCACGCAGCATGTTATTTCGACGAACATAAAATAATTATTAAACGCTCAAATTATAATAAACCGTTTTAATCACACAATATCCACCGTCCTGTCGATTTTATTATAAATTCGATGAGGTCAAAATAATATGTTGTTCGCACATAAACAAATCACCACACGAGTGACTTCAATCTACATAAATTATTATTGTAAGCCGATATCTGCGTTAATTAGTTTAATGAAACCACTTTTTTTTTGTAAACTGCATAATATATTATGCAGCTTGAAAAAAAATAAATTAAAACATATTGTGACTTAAGCTACCCTCATGATGTACAATGAAGAGTATAACAGTAAACAATCATAGTATGTTAATATATCAATTTATTATTAACTATTAATGTGTAAGATATTATTTAACAATAATTAAACTATAAGTATTACATCTTATACTACTAATACTTGCACTATACATTTTCAAAATGCTCTCCAGGAAATATTCTTGTCTTGGCACCCTCATACATACAATTTTTCTAAGTCTATAAAAGCCTTACTTAAATTTTTCTTTTTGTCTACAACATTTTATCCTAAATATACATTAAATTAAGGCGTTATCTGGCAGTAGAACCGTTTTTATATTTTGGCTTTTAAAGTAATAGAGAAAAAGGGATGATTAAAAAAATTTTGACAATTTTTTTCCATAAAATTTCAATATTCAAAGTGACCATTTTTCATAAAATGAATATTATAATATAAATTTGTATAAAAAAAAACCGAAGCGAGTAAGGACAAAACATTTTTCCCATTAGCTTAAGTATAATATGTGGTACAGCACTTGTGTTTATTTCATTATGGTGTATTTTACTACTAAGTACTGATCCTATCAATTATCTATTTTTCTTCCTTTTTTAAAATGTATTTCCCTTATTCGGTTGTGGCGTCTAAGAACAAAAGTTTTTCGTTTGTGTTCAAGTCTAAAATATAATGTGTGCAGTGTACTGTTATTGGTGCACTATTATTAGACACTAACCCTATCAATTATCTTTTTTTTTTACTCTCTTTATTTATTTATTTTCCATATTCGGTTGTCTCTGGTTAGTTATTCAAAAATTCTGCTAACATATTATTATAACAGCACAAAACTATTAAGCATTGAATATTACCATTAAACGACGAATACAGCCGACAATGTAAACTCGTACCGTCACACAAGTGCATTCTGAATAATTTAAAAACCAAATTACTACCTACATCTAATGTACAGGACAATAATTGTTCGGTAAGTGTATAATTTAATGATATATTATAGGCAAATGACAAAGATATGACATATAATAAATAAAGTTTTTGTAGTAATTAAAAATTGTTTGTAATTTTTTATATTTTTTAATTGTACTATTAAATATTTTCTATTTTTCTACAATTAAGTACCTAACTCTATCTGTTTAAATACATAATAATGAAAAAGAGTATCAGTTGGTTGATGTATAAGTACTAAAGGAAGGGTATTAGTGGTTTGACGACGAAGGGGAAGTGTGTGTGGGTTGAGAACCCATTGATTTACTTTTCTACCTAAACATCAATAACGACGAGCATTGCAGCTGCTTTATGCGTAAACAAAATTCGAACATTATTAAACAGAATTAAATAAGTTATTCGCAAAAAAAAAGAATATCGAAAACGCAAAATGAAAACATTTTTCTCCTAATGTGACGTGAATTCCGATGAGATTATTCTCGTTATTTTATTTAAGAAAGCAACGACAAATGGCCATAATATTTTGATCTTTTTTTATTTGTATTTACTTAAAATGTATTTTGTCCAAGGCTTATTTTTCATACTTGTTTACGACTTTTTCATGCCCTAAAATAAATTCTACTTAATTTTCTAATTTAAGAATTCGTTTTTAATTTAATTACGCGTCATAAAAGATTTACAAGGCGTTTAACATTTTATAAATAATAAATACATTTTTAGTGTTATGTTATTGATGAGTAGAAACGTAGAATAGAATACATCAACGATATAAGAACAAATGGAAATAAATACATTAATACTAAACAAACCAAATATAATGTATACGTTTTTAGTGTATTAATAAATAATACACTAAATAGTGTATTATTTACAGGAAGTAAATTATTCTAATTTTCTTTAAAAATATAATTAGGATTACAATAATTTGATCGTTTTTCGTAAGTGTGTAAATATATATTATGTAAATCAAAAAAATTAAAGTTTTTATTTTGACAAGCTGATCTATTTATGATGTTTCAAAGTTACAACTGAAAATATGAAGATAGTTTTACCGTAACACTCGCCAATTTTGCATTAAGAATCAAATTATGGGTAATATATACATAAAACGAATTTGAAGAACCAAAATTGTGCGAATACTCTAGTGAAAATGATTTTTTTTTACTTCACGTGTAATCACCAGATTATTAAACTTTTTTAAAGTTTAATTTCCTCACTTCATTCTTACTTTAATAATAATAATTGTCCCTGTTCACTCGAATTATTATCATTTACCTATTTGTTAACGTTTCTGTACAACAACTACATACTACGACGATCAACGTGGCCTAAATTAACTTGTACTTACCCAATAATTATTGTACTTGGTCATGCAACGGTTCAAGCTGTTGTGAACGCAGGTACCAAAAAAAACGTACATTAAATGTTTCACCAAATTGAGAGGTGAGGAATTAGTCTAACCTGACCGATTTCGACAAATCGCCTACTATAACGTAAATTGTGCACAATATTATTCAAGTTGCGTGTCAAAATGAATAAACATGAGCAAATATAACTAAATTTAAAAAAACCATCACACTCTGGTCAAAGCGGTACTTGAGGTTTACCTAAAATAATAACATAAACGCATACAATCAATAGACGTAGATGTAAGATAAATTCATAATGATGAAAAAGCTAACGATTTACAATGAGCGTGTAAGAAATAAAATTTAAAATATGATATTTTCTAACGCAACATTTTCTCAAAAACTATCGAATCGACATTGAAATTTACGAGTACTTCCAACTCTAAGCCAATATAATACTTTACATCGATTTATAATCACTTTTGTACTATTTACATTGTATTTTTGAATACACACAGTATCCGACCCCGCTTAAATTAAAAACATACTAACAACAACGTTATCAACAATGTATTTTATTTAGTATTTTAACATTAAGCGAGACTACATTTCACATTTTAGTCGAACATTACATTAATTGTGTAATAAACAAAACATTTGTAACAGTAGATAAATAATAAATATGTTGAGCATTAATTTGCAGTATTACCATTTTACCTAGTATTGTTGTTGTTAAATAAAAGTGAAAATTTTAACAGTTTGTTCTAGATATATTATTATTAAACAACAAAAATTCCGTTTCAAAAATGGAGTACAATAACAACTGCAGATCGTTTTAATCAACGTTATACGTGTAACGCCAAAAGACTGCAACTATTTGGCTGACAAGACGTGTACAATAAATATCGTTTATGACTACATTATTATTATTAACATATATTAAGTGACTAGTATTAGGCCCGACCTTGTACAATGCGAGTAAGTAATAAAATAAAATCAACTACAGCTTAAAATTGAATTCTATATTTGTTCGGAGTCGGTAGTGACCGGACGCCGTTCTTGTTGTTCGACTCTCCCTTGTACAGTCCGTCCCTTTGTAACGATCCTCTCCTCCCTTGCATCCCTCCCGGAGAAAATATCCTCAATTTGGACTCCACATTGGTCATCTTGTTAGCGTCCGGCGCGCCTAAATTCGCATAATCTATTTTCCTAGGCGGCGGCAGGAAACTCCTTTGCGTTTCTTTGTAGAACGAACGTCCCGGCGACTCTCTAGCCATCACTCTGGGCGGGTCCAGAATACTCTTGCCCGGCGAATCCCTGGGCCCTACCATCGTCGCTCTCGGGGGCGATTCCCTGGTAATGCTGGATCTCGATTCTCTGTTGACGCTGTTGCGCGACGGAGACTCTCTCGGCACGGTGCACGACGATTCTCTGGACGTCACCACGTCATCGGATTCCCGGCTAGATCTTCGATAACGGCCGTCGGGCGGCAAAGGCGACTGTCGAGGCGAACGTTCCAGAGGTTCAAACTTGACAGACGGAGGGCATTCGATCGGAGTGTTAGGGGCCGTACTGGCGTCGCTAGATGTGTCCAGAGAGTTTAGCGAGTTCTTACGGCTGTCGGTGTAGTGACTGTAATTGCTCAATTTTTTCACCTGGTTCGACGACTTGACGTCACTGTCGCTGAGCCTGCCATACTCGCTGACTTTGCTACTGGACTTTCTGTGACGCTTGGGCCTGGGTAGGGAGCTGGGCGGCAAACTACCGCAACGGATTTCCTGTGTCTGCCGTTGCGCCTGGGAACACAAACCCTGTTTCTCCAACAGCATGATGTCGTCAGCCCGGTGGCCGAGGAAATTACCGGTTACACTCTCCAGTAGTGGTTGGGGTGTTTTTGCTTTTCGTGACAAAGAGCCCGTATGAGAGAAGCCTGGAAAACAGCAAAGACCTCTCTGAAAACAAAAACAAACACGTCCCCCGTCCAGATATCCTATAAACGACCGTTCTCATATGTCTCTTTGATTAGTCTCAAACCAAACTTTGTAAAAAAAAAAAACTCCATGCCTGATTAATTTCATTCGATAAAAAACAATTACAATTTTATTAATATTCCAATTTTGAAAAGGTTAAAATTGTTTTTTTTTTAACTTCGATGTGGAGCTGAGAAGAAAGTAGGTTTTGGCATTACGATGATTTGTTTTTATTTTTGTAGAGATCTAGTCTATAGACTAATTAATACATAGACGACATTTTTTTTTCTTGTATAAATTATCAATTTAATGTAAGAAACGTTAATTTTTAAAAATAATAGTTGTTTTTTTTTTTAATGTTTATATTGTCATAATGATAATAGATTTTTCTCAACATTAAAACTTAATAAAATACATATGCTACCATTTTAATAATCTGTTTTCACTTTGTTATCGAGAAAAAATAAAACAACACTATTTTATATTCACAATTAAAATATTAAAATATTTTATAGATTTTACCGTTGCTACAGTTTCACATCGAAGCGTTAATTTCAAATTGATTTCATCACTGTTATAATAATTCTTGAAGAATTTTAAACATTATTCAGAATATTCAATTAAAATTTAAATATCTCTTGGTCTTTCTCATTCTCATCGGTGGTGCAACTAGACTCAGGGGAGCACTAAAGTTATAAGCAAATTTGGGCCAAAAAAATGGATGCCAAAATGTTGGATTTGATGTGAAATTTCGTTAATTTTTTTAAATATTTAATAAAAACATGAATTCTACTTGTCTTTTTAATTTTAAAAATTAATTTGTTTTTCATAATGATACATTTTTTTCCAATTTTTTGTTGACATATTTTGACCACTTGCCATATTTTAAAAGTAATCCAAATGTATACAAAAATTGAATATTATATTTGCTTCATCATTTTTAGTTTTTTTTTTAAAACTTTTGAGTAATATGAGAAAATAAAAATCGTTATAAGCTTCACGATAAACAAAATTTAACAAATCTAAAAAAAAGTGACATATTTTAAGGAAAATACACATTAAAACGAACATCGTGACAAGTAAAATTATTTGTATCTCTGATACAGTACGAAATGAAAATTAAAAAAATTTATTAAGTATTTACTAAAAAAAAAAGGCCAGAGTTGGTGTAGCTCGTAAGTAATATTATTTAGATTCCATAATATATAACTATAGAATATTAAACATAGTTGCGCCACCACATTGTTTTTCACATTTCAATTAAAAAATTAACAATAAGCTTTCATCTAGTAAGGGTGAACGTGTTAGTTGTTTCGTAATATAAACACATACGCACACACTACTGCCAACATTATATTATATATATATATATGTGTATATATATGATAGTTTGATATATAATATGACAAGCACAAAATTAAACAAACAGTTTGATTGATACAATCCGAAAAAAAACAGTTATATTAAAATAAAAGTCGTACAATCAAAACAAATACACGACATCAGAAACTGAATCTGTGTAAGACGATTCCACAACAGTGCTGTTTACCTTGTTTAAGAGCTGCGAGTCTAATTCTTTCAGTTGGTCATCTAGCGATTTGTGATCGAAACTTTGATTTGCAGATGAGTACTTGTTACCGTGATGATGATGGTAAGAACTGTCCACGCTGCTCGTGTAAGAATTATTCGAGCCAAAACCTGAGCAAAAAAATTGAGTCAACACTTTTGGTATTTTCCAAAAACTATTATAATTGCCAACTGTCAAAAGACAAAAGTAGAATACAGCCCCCCACATTTTTTCATGCAGAATTATGTTTGTTTTGTTACGAATAATATTTAGTTATCAAAATTTGTCACTGAACAAAAAGGCTAAAGCATATTCTAGAATTATAATGTTTTATAGTTATTGTTGCAATATATTTTTTGAATTACTTTTTATCATATTTAACTGGTCATCAAATATAAATAACACAATATTTTAAAACTATTTCCACAACATTTTTCAACATTTATAATATATTGTTAAAACAGTTACATTTATTTTTAGTTTGATTTAAGTTCTGGTTCAAATTTGAAATTGTTCAATGTCAACACAATTAAATGAAGATTCGTCACTGCACCAAACACCATACAAATGTTTTTTACTTCACAAGTCGACTTACCAAGATCGTCGGATGTCAAGTCCGTGGTGTTGAGACTCGAATGGGGAGTGTGATGCCCAAGGCATATACTTGGATAGGATCCGGATACGTCTTTCTCGAAAGTATGTTTCTTTTGTAAAACTCTTATCATTGCGTCCCGTTCGGCCAATCTTGATTCCAACTCTTTCATTCTGATATTTAAATTGATATTAAACAAAACATTTTAAATTAAATGTTCGACTATTAAAATAAAAATGTTTTACCGTGACTCCAATTCGCTGACTTTCTTTTGTGCGGCGTGTACTTCTTCCATCTGTTTTAATCTATCGGAACGCGCTTCGGCGATGAGTTTTTCACTTTCTTGTCCAGTTTTCTCTAAGGCCGCTATTTTTGCATCCCTAAAATATTTGAATTAAAATAATTATCCGTTAACATACAATAATAACATTAACTCACTTCGGTATACTCGCAGCATCTATCGCTGCTTGTCGCAATTCGCTTTCTTCCAAGTACCGCTGTTCCCACTTGGCTACTTCGCCCTCTAGACGCATTATTTTCTCATCTTTTTCACGCAACATACGTTTTAATTCGGGTAAACTTTCACCGGGCTCATTGTCTATATTAATACAAAAAAAAAAAAAAATGAAATCATAATACCTATTTATTAAAGTATAAAGTCAAATTATATTACCTGTTGAGCCGTCTTGGGAAGTGTTGTTGTTCCGTGCTCGTTCGTTGCGCAGCTCCCGCTCTAGTTGAAGGCGTAGCTTACGTTCAGTCTGTTCGCGGCGATCGCTGGCCAACTGAAGAGACGACAACGCCCTTTGGAGTTGAGCCACTCTTTCCACGTGCATTTGTTTCTTACGGCATTCTTCTTCGAGACGAACAACATTGGATTGGGCGTTTGTCAAAGCCGTATCCAATATGTCTATATGGGTTCGCTGTTCTTCGAGGGTGGCGCGTTGGGCGGCCAATTCAATCTCTTGTCTATCTTTGGCGGCCAATAATTCTTTGTCTATAAGAAACAAACAAAAAAACATTACTCTAATATATGTTTACTTTTAATATTTTTTTTTATACTTTGTGTTATCAGTTGAGCGATCATCGTTTCGCGTTTAACCATTTGATTAGGATCGACCATGTTGGAAGACAACAATTGATCGCGTAGTGAACGATTTGCTTCTTGTAGACGCCTGACTTCGGCTTGGAGTTTTAACCTGGCGGTATGCTCAAGTCTTTCTCTCCTTTCGCTCGATTCCACCATCTCTTGGTGTGAACGATAAACTTTTGATACTTCTTGCTCCAACTTTAACAAATTATGTCATCCGTTTTTTTGAAATTGCATATAATAAGTATTGATTATAAATTATAATACATTTTTATTTTTGTCTAATAAAAAAAAAATTATTTTAAATAATTTTTAAAATTAATATTGATTTGATATAGTATTTAAATGTATAAATTTATACATTATCATTGTCCATTTTCTCAATTTGTATCTAGTTAAATACAAAATTATTTGAGTAAAGAATTAAAAATTGTACTTAAACTAATTGTAATTTACTTTTTTGTTTGTTATTTGAACTTTAAATTTATTTAAATGATGTCCAGATTCCTGTTAAGAAAATTATGTGTGGATTTCACATGATATGGCTCAAATATCATAACTGTCGTTCAAACAAGGAAATGAATTATATAAGATGTAGTTTTTATTCTTTTTTTAACTTTCTTATCGATTGCACAGTTACATATTTTTCATATTTATTTTTATAGAACCGAACATTGGAAATGTAACAAAAACAAATTTATTTGATTGTCGAGTGAAATTATGATGGATCCCAAGAAGAGTCGGGGAAAACATATTAAGAACTCATTGACGTCCACAATGTTGTCGCAGAGTGAACAAGTAAATAAAAATACATACACATGTGTGTGTATACAGAGTGATTCATTATGGACAAGATACTAATTTTTGAATAAAATAATCATAATTTTGTATAGTTTTTTTTTTTGTAACAATTTTGTTTATGTTATTTTACAGTATTATAAAATCACTAAGTATTTACCTTTTTTTAGTATATTCCATAGCTCTGACAACTTTTGAAAATTAAATGGTAAGGTATATATATATATACATATTTAAATAACTGTTTAAATTAAGAATAATTTGCTAAAGATTATATGCGGTCGATAATAAGTTTTGGATAATTACTTTTTGAGTTATTAAAGTTGAAAATTTAGGTTGATTATTAAGTGTTATTTTTACCTGAGCACATAACTGCATCGCACTTCACCTAATTATCCAAAGCTGGTTTTCGAAACAGTAAAAATTTGTGGCAAATTGTATGTCCATTTAAAAAGCTATTTAAACACATACGTTACCATTTAAGTCTTACAAGTTGATAGAACTTTGGAAAAAGGAAAAAACGTTTAGTATCGTCTAACATTGTGTAAAACAACATAAAAACTAAGTGTTTCCAAAAAGAAAAATCACAACATTTGTTTTTAAGAATAAACGACGAGTGTGGTCTCTTCTTTGTCGACGAATCACCCTGTATACAAAAGTAAATGAATGAAGCTCACTCTGTACGATTTGGCAACTTTTTGATGGCACGATTCCAGTTCTATTTTCAGACTCTTGTTTTCCATCATCAGACAGTCGACTATGGACAACATTTTCTGATCTTTTCTGGAACCGAAAGTATTAAAACATTTACTACGCTCTACCAGGCGGATAACAGGAGGGTAACAATGAAGATTATTTTTATATATATACATATATATTAAAAAAACCGGCTACAAAATTAAAAATGTCCACAAACCTATTGTTGCCGAGGGTATGTCGCATGGGATCGGTTTCCAAACGTTCGATTTTCATCGAGCCCATACCCAAATCTGGTTGAGATTTTGATTTGACCAGATTCCTAATCGGCGTTTGCCTGTGGTAATCGGGTAACCATTTGTTCTTGTCAGCGTCGTGCCACCTCGACAAATTAGTGTCGTGTTGTTTGTTGGGGGGGTCCACTTTGACCTCTTTGGCAAGATGCTTTAAAACCTGTAAATTGAAAAAAACATGATTTTCATCCGAGTTCAGAGACGAGACGTGTCCAATTTTTTTCTTCCCAACACCTCAAAGGCATGTGTTGTATAGTGTTAAAACAAACAGTGGTCTACATGTTCTGCAGTCGCATACGGTCAGTGTGAAGATATATTGATCATTAAACATTTTAATGGTAAATGAACCAGTATTTATCCTATACCCTATCTATCATTGCTGAAAATTTTAGTCGAGTTCAAAAGAGAAACTCGTATCCATAAAACGCACAAAAGGCCACTGTCGAAACAGAAAAAAAATTGAATGCGACCAAACCATTCTTTTGTAGAAAGTTATTAAAGAGAACTCGTACGCATTTTACAAAATGCTAGGCGGTATTATAGGAATTCTTTTTTAAACGGTTTTTTTATGTATCCTTTAAAATTACTTTTTTTTTACATGTCTCATACTGAACTAAGCGATTCATACACAACAGCGTTTGCAGTCTTAGTCGCCAGTAAGCTGATCATAAAGCAGTGGAGGAAATATATTGTACACATTGTGGAGCATCAGCCCGACCTCCTCAACATTTTTCGAAAAATTTTTTAACTTCTAAATATAAATCTTTATTTTTTTGAAATTTTTATCACTCATATTTACCTCTAAAACAGGGGTTTATTAAGTTATTTTTCACGAAATCGGCCAGTTTTAAAATTCCGACATTTTTATCATAAAATCAGAGACTCAAATCATATCTTTTCGTCCAATAACGGGAATGGCCCGAGATTTATACAATTTAGCCGTGTTTATCTAAATCTATCTTAAAACAATTTCTGATTAGTTTTTTTTGTTTATGGTTGGTCATTTGAATGTTTACTATAGCCGGGACACGTTTGAAAAATAGTAGGGACATTTTACATTTTAAAACTTGTGTCAAAAAACCGCGTCGCAGACATTTTCAAAAGAAATCTTATCTTAAAAAAAGTGAGAAAAGCGACCCCCCGAGTTGTAAACGGTTTGGCGAGCATATAAGACTTACGTGCGATTGACTCAGGTAATCGTCCGGTATGTTGGTGATTTCCCTGACGCCGACATCGTTGTTCTGTCGTGTCCCGTTTTTTTGCCCCTGGCTTCTCGTCTCGTCCCTGTTACCGCCGCCGCCGCCGCCACCGTAACGATACTTGGGTATGGCCGAACCGTAACGGCCACCCTCGTCGTGGTGTATGATCAACGTGTCGTAGGCCGACGGTGGTGTCGACACGGTGTAGTCTTTGTGGGTCTCTTGTCCCTGCGGCTCCTGTCTGACAGCCGACCTACGACCGCCGCCGTCATGAGTGTCGTCGTAGGATTCGCTTTCGCTTCCGCTGTAGTCACCGCTTAGCACTGGGAAAAAAAACATTAAAAATTAAAAAAACAATTTAAGCTTCGACGCACAGCTAAGAAGGTATTGTTTTTGTTTTACAATGACGTGTTAGTATTTTTATTTTGACACGTGGGTATGTTTTTGGGCTGGATCATAGAGTAAAATTAACTATATATTTTTTTTTCTTCAGCTTCAGAGGCCGTTCAGGCCCATTACTTCAACACACACTTCCTTCCACTTCTCTCTATCCATTGCTACCTGCCTGTAGATTTCCACTCCTAGCGTTGTTAGATCCTTTGAGACTTTATCAAACCATCGTTGTTTAGGTCTGCCTGAGGGCCTCTTTCCTCGTGGCCTCCAACTTAGGACCTCCTTTGCAATCATGTTAGACCTTAGTATGTGACCTAGCCAGCTTAGTCTTTTGGCTCTAATTACTCCAATTATATTTGGTTCTCCAAAGGCATTGTACACTTCTTCGTTTGACCTTATTTCATACCTTTGTGTTACATTATTTATTTTAGGTCCACATATCTTCCTTAGAAACTTTCTTTCTACTATAGCCAATTTTCTCTCATCCTCTAACGTTGTTGGCCATGTCTCACATGCATACGTTATGATAGGTCTTGCTATTACTTTGTATAGTCTCATTTTCGATTTCTTTGATAGTAGCTTTGAGCGCAGGCACTTAGATAGTGAATGTAGACATCTATTACCTGCTAGAACACGTTTCTTAACCAAATAAAAAAATAATTATATAGAGCTGTAAAATCGTATAATGTCCTGTTCTCGGCAACGAAGTGATCAAGCAGGCTAGCGACCGTGTCTGGACCACCTCTGACTCCATAGGTCAGAAATCGTACCCGAAGCGCATTTAATAGTAGGGCTAATAATTAAAAAATAATAATACCCATCCACCTTTAAAATCTAACGGCAATGGCAAGCTATAACGGATTGATAAATGGTCGGATTAGTTTAAAATTTGCGTGACAAAATACTTTTGATATACGTTGACAAACCAAAAACATATCATAAAACCTTTTCCCTAGGAGTGGACATTTTTTTTTGTTTCATTTTTTCAGTTCAACATTTTAGGGCTTAGGGTCTGAAAATTAAACTGAAAGTAGATTTAACGCGAGGCCACAAGAATAACGTTTTTCTTAAAAATCTGTAGTCAAACTTTTTTTTTAAAAAAGAAAACCCTCAAAAAAAGGGGGAAATTTCTCTTTGAACCGTGAATCAATAGTCAACAGGTATCCGATAAGTATTTTCATTATGTTGTTGATTTCAATATTGCCTATAGGTAACAATTGCAACTACCTAACCTAATCTAACTCAACTTGACCCTAAGAGAAGATTTGAAAATATTTTTAATATATTATTGTTTATTACGATTTATGGTGACACGACAGCAGTAAAGAAAAAAATATTATAGACAATCGATCAACTCTAATCGTATCCGCCCTAATACTCAAGAAATAACTAAGCAAATTGTAGCTTTTATCGATTTTTGTATTCTACCGTCTACAGATTCGCATCGAAGCGTTTGTTTGAAAGTGATTGTAAACACTTAAAGTTATCATAATTCCTGTAGACCTGTGCCCTCATCCGGCCCAATATACTCCATCTTCATTATTCCCCGAATTCACTGTACTGGCCTTTTTTTTCTACTACAACGTTGTTTGAGACAGATAAGAAACAATGTTACTCGTTCGGGCCCGAAATTGGCGATAACCTTTTCGCCGACATTTAAATTAATAATTAATTTACTATATTCAATACCAGTAAAATATTATTAAAACGATCGTTATATTGACTGAACAACTCGTTAGTAAGACTTAGTTGTGCGGAATGAGGAATTCCTTTTATAGAGTGTGTCGTCATCCGAAAGTATGTGTGCATTCTAAACTATAAAACAAACAATGTGACTTTATTATTTATTTTAATCGTGGAAAACGGTCTGAAAAAATACTTGGAATTTCGTTTCAGCTTTTAATTACTCGTTGTGTACATGAATGGCTCAATTTAGCAACATAGGAAGACCTTAAAAGAAATATTAAAGAAAAGATGAACGAAATCCCAAGGTCACATATCATTTCACCAAACAAACCGAAATTACACAAAACTGTAATCGTTTTTTAAATCTAAAAGAAAAATCAGCTAATTAGTTTTATCAGATTTTAAGAAAAAGTGCATTAATTAAAAATACAATAACAACAGACTTATTCAACTCATAAGCAAATATTACAATAAAATAAAAATTTTAACATTATTCGGAATACTTTTGTTCTATAATAACAATAATAATATTATTATTACTACTATCATCAATATCATAATCACTATTATTCTTATTATAATTTTTTTGTTTTACTTTCTTTATTTAAGTCTTGGCAATTTTAAAATACATTAAAATATAGGTAAAATATATCGTTTAAAAACTATATAAATTTAAAATATCATCAAAATTCGTAAATAGTAATTCTCATTTCCATCAAGATTTATAAAAAAATATATTATTTGAAATTGGGTTTCGCATTTCTAAGCATTTTTTTTTAAAACAATTGTTTTTTTTATCATGTTTAAAACAATTGAAATTAAATATCAAGTGTTTAAAACATAAAAAAAACATGGTAAATGAATGAAAAAAAATTGTTTTTTTTAAATCCAAAGAATATAGTTGTATGACGTATTTAGAGGGCAAAGTAACGATATTTTCTTTGTTTTTCTAATTTATACAAGTAACAGTGACGTCCATACAGTAAATTGTTTCGACATGTTTTCGACACAGGTAAAATATAGCCATTTATACGGTCTTATTGATTTTCCTTCTTTTGGCATGTGTTTTTGGGCGTAATGTTATCTTTTGGGCGAAATTTCTTAAAACAAATACACATTTAAAATTACTCAGAAAAAAAAGGTCGAAAGTTGTCCAAAAAAAAAAAAAACGCATAATGTCATTAGAAAAATAAAATCATCTAAATATTGTTAAAAATGACATTAACATGTTTTACTTATTTAAAAAAAACGACCTTTACTAAAAAAAAAAACCCAGTTGTTTTAACAACTCGAAAAGTATTTACTAAAAAACTTGTTTTTAATAGGTAAATCCTGTACATAAATTGCTATTTGACTTATAAAAGTCACCCCATAATGTTACCCTTTAGATTAGTATTTTCAACTTGATTATTAATTTTGATATGATAGAACTCCAAAATATCTTTAAAAGCATAATAATTGTAATGTGCCTAAAATTAAATTTTTAATTTTAGGGTGAATACGTTTAGGGTCGATCGTCTGACTGCAAAAATGTGTTAGAGTTGTTTCCTATACATCGTAATTAACAAAATAATAAAAATATTTTTTAGATATAATCTGTTGACTGTTGATTTATTAGCAACCTAGAAATGTATAACGTTCCAAGTTAAATTTCCCTTTTTTCTCTGTTCTTTCATAATAAACAAAGGTTTAAGAAAATCGTAAATTTCATATAGACTCGTTCTAGATCTACTTTCAGTCTAATTTTAAAACCCAATGCCCTAAAACGTTACCCGAAAAAGCAAAACAAAACTTTCTACCCCTTATAGGGTATAGAGTTTTTGATATTTTTTTGGTTTGTCGACGTTTATCATCAAAAGTACATTGTCTAAAGATATTTGAACACCCTTTTTTAACTAATCCGACTATTTTTAAAAAAAGTTATAGCTTGCCATTGTTTTTAAGTAAAAAAACATGTGTACCTCCTCTTTTAAGGGCGTTTTTCTCGACTTTGAGGTGAAGGGTAAATTGTTTTAAATTTTCAGCTCAACAATTAAGTGCCCTCCGGGTACGATTTCTGACCTATGTATAGACGAATAAATCGAACACCGAAAAACCAAATAAATAAATAAAAACACGTCATTTTAAAAACAACTCTTTCCGATCGTTGGTAAGTGTAACTGATACGATTTTACTAGCATACCTTTAGTCGAATGTGTTTTGGTCGAATACGAACGGTATGCGACGTTGTTTTTGCCGGATCTCTGTGAACTCATTTTTTCCAAGCTAGACCATCACACACCAATAAACGTCGAGAGCACACAACAGCGGATAAATTCTATAGACAAAAAAAAAACGGTAAAAAACACGATTAGTAATACTTAATTAATTATTATTATTGATCAATGCTACGCGATGGTCAATACTCTGGTCGACAGTTTGAGTCACTGCTTAAAAAAAAAATGGGTTACCGATTAACACAAGAATACTTGTTGCGTCACTTGTTGCATGCACGCATCATGACGGACTACTTGCGTATGTTGTGCTGGGTTTAGATGAGAATATCAAATACATTTGCGATAATAACATTATATGTTTATATATATGTATACAATGTAAGTGTGTGTATATCTTATACGTATAGAATACTATATTATAGTGTATGTGTCTAAATACAGTTTTAATCACGGCGATAAAATGTCGATCAACAGTCGGTCGTAACCACTCAATACTTATGTACCACCGCCACCATCATCATTATCATTATCATGAGCATTCAAATTTAATTGTGCGTACCGACGACAAAAATAAAATTAACCATTATTAAGGCGATAACGCGCTTAAAATTGTATTTTTTATTTATATCAGGGTGGATGCGATTAGGTCGTCTATAATAATCCCATATTGTCCCAATAATTCATTCGTTGTCGTTGTTGTCCGTTTGTCGTAATCAACAGTTCAATAAACATATTTTTATCAGATACCTGTTGAGAAAGTTTATTCATTCACACATAGCAACCTGGGAATTTAATATCCTCTCGACCAACTACTAGATCTAACTTTAATCTATTTTGCAGACCTCGAGTCCTAAAACAACGTCCGGAAATTTAATAATATTTTATATATAATGTACTCTAAATGTCAATATTTATATATGTATAAATTAAAAAAAATTATACGTGAGAGAAAGTAATTGATTTCAAATTTGAGTTCAGCTTATTATCTATTTTATTTATTTATAATTCTACAAAGTCAATTGTCCTAATATAAAACAACTAAAAAATATTATTTCGCAGGTTTGTGTCATTTTTAATGAAACGCCTAATAATTGTTAGGAATACTTATAATACGTTATGTTCCAAAACAAAATTGGAAACCCTTTTTTTACTAGCTTTGCCTTGGTCGAAAAATTAACACCTGAATAATATTTAATGTAATGATGATTTTTAATTTTTTTTTTTATACCATATTGTTACGCATAGTTTTTTAGACTTGGGTCTGACTATAAGAAGACTTAGGGTAGATCTAATATGGCTCTATAACAAATTATTTTATTATATTAAGACCCCCCCCCCCAAAAAAAAAAAATGTAATATTGTTACCTGTTATTTACTTTTTACTATTTTTTGATTTCTAATATTATTTTTCCATAAATAATATTATAACGAAAACGCGTTATTTGTAGAAAATAATATTATTCAAAATATTTGCATAGGTTTTTTTTATTATCATCATATTCAACTAGTCAAAAGTTTCAGTAGATTATTATAAATTTAAAAAGTTAATGAATTATAAACGCTACTGTTTGAATACGAAGTCACACGATTTTGAAGTGCTGTTTTTTTTTAATATAAACTCACTGAACCGTTTAAATGCACAATATAATCCACATAACATCTGTTTGAAACGGGGGCAAATGATAAATATTATTAATAAAAATAAACTATGTTATAATAATAATGTGTTCACAGTTCAAATAAGAGTAAGGTAAAGAATGTAGTATTCTTATTTCTATTACATTATGGTATATCTAATCAGTAAACTCAAATGTAGTGTACAAAAGGTTATAACTATAATATAATAACTATATTTAATAAAAACAAATTCCGCTTTCTGTTAAAACAACAATTATTATCCGGTATCAAAATAATTTAAACAGGGAAGGGACAAAAACAAACACAAAACATTTTTCCTTATCGATACTTTGCCCTTTCGACCGTACTGCTAAGGGCATTTATTGAATACCATTTCTGATTGTCATTATTATTTAAGTACCTATTTAACAGTTTGACTTTTAAATATGTTGTTAGTCATATGTGTAATCGACGTGGATTTATTTGTTAAATGTAAGAAAAAAAATATCGCAACGGCTTATTTAATATTATTATATTTATTGTTAATTAGAATTTAAAATAAAACATTTATAATTTAATAAACGTGGCTTAATATATTTCATTAAGTGAATGTCACACCACTTTTTGTAGTTAAAAAAAGGTCATTACAAGAAAAAGTTAGCAAGTTTTGACATTATTGTACAACCGTTAAAATTATTAAAGACTATTATTAAACACGAGAAATACACTTCAATATTATTTTCTTCTAAATACCTATCTCTCTTTACATATTTTAGGGTTTTTTTTAATGAGCAATATTTTTTTTTTTAATTTATAGCTCTATTAGGAAGGTTTTAATTTATAGCTCTATAAAGCTATAACAAATGGTTGTAAAAACATTTCATTTTCTCCAATAAAAAAATTAGATCAATTTAATTTTGTTTACTATACCTACATGACGTTCATCAAGTTAAAAAAAATGCACTATGTATGCATAAAATAATAATAATATTTTCTCGCAAAATTGCAAAAATACTTGAATTTTTAAAAATTAAAAAGAAAACCCACTTTTTTTGGTTCGTTGTACATGTTTTAATTTTGTAGTCAAAACTTGGAGGTTACACAACGTTCTCGAGAATCAAAAGGATTCAAAGGCATAATATATACATATATATATTTATATATATTACATATATATTTATATTAAAACAAACAATAATAATAATTGACAACGTTTTGTGTGTATTAATTTTAAATGTGTGTTTGAAACGTAAAAACTTGAATGTTTTGATTTTAAAAAAGTTGCTCAAAATTTATCTATTGCTTTAGCTTTGTAAACCACCAGGCATATATTTTTCTCTTAAGATATACATATTTAATATGTATATTATATTTTTATTATTAGTTTAAAATGTATTTTTAACATGTTCTAGTTTTCTTATGTAATAAAGGAAATATAATTAATTCAGGTCGTTAAATTGCGATATTCTGAGTAATAATTATTATATTACATAATATTATACATAGTATACTCTCTAGGAAATTCTACCCAAGTCATTTCTGTACTATTTAATACATTTTTTAATATTACTCCGCTTGTTTAAAATTGTAATAAAAAAGTGAAGATAGTTATCAAATAAGTGACTAAAAGTGACAAGTCACAGACTAGTTTCTAACCCTGTACTTTTCTTACCATTTTAGGTTTTAGTCAATTACAATACAAAGATCATTTTAGTTATAAACACTATTAATGTTATTAATTAATTGCATTGCATAAGTTCTTCATCATCATCATGTAGCTTAACGGGATTGGGTAAGCCTAAGGGTCATATTGAAGGGCATAACGTTTTTTATTGTAACATTTACATTCGATGGTTTTTATTTAACGTTTATTTTACGACTTTGAAAATGGCTAAAATACACATAACATTAGCAAAGTCAACCTTTTTTTTTTTTTTTATCAATGAAAAATAAAAATAACCCATCCCGAATGTTAAGTTAACACAGTATTTAGTTGTTCAACGATTTTTACCGAATACATAACGATGATACCGATCCAACAAAAACATGACTGTGTTGGTTTTTTAAATTTTATGTTAAATTTTGAGTAGAAATTTGTAACTTGTCGATGTCGAAAAATTGTTTATGTCAAAATAATTTTTCAAAAATAAACTGGTTATAAAATATATTAACATTTTTTTTTTAAAGAACTTTCAACAAGCTTATTTTGTTTGATGATAGACCGTAGAACATGTCTCCATACAAGTACAGGCGACAAGCCAATTTTCAAATTTGGCGTTTTTCGACCAGAAAAATAAAACCATTAAAATTGCGCATGTTTATTATGTGCCGCATAATTGACACCACGTAATTACCATTGAAAAATAATCAAGAGCTTATTACCTAAATATTTAAATAAAAAAACACAATTATATTGAAATTCAAATGGATTTTATTATTTTTAAAACATAAAAATCAAATTGTTTAAAAATTATTATAATACAGTAGCAAATAAGGTGTACTACAAAAGTTTTTATACATTCGTCTATATTCTACAATCTTTATACTTAGATAATATACAACCAGCATTTTGTAGTTTTATGTATAATTGTAGTTTATATACATAACGATAAAACACACTATAGTAGCAGTTGTTCCTACACAACACAATATATATATATATATATTAATCAATGGTAAGCGTAAAAAAATGTACTCCAATCATACATCGGACGTTTGAAATTAATCATGAAATACATCTATTCTAATAATATATAAAAAAAATTATATATATATATATATATATATAGTCATGATCCATTAATAAAAAAAAACGTAACCGATGTATATTATTACACAAAAGTTATCACCGCTTTACAACAACAAATAAAATGTACACAGTGCAAAACATCTATTAAAAGTAAAAAGAGGTTAACAAAATTTTAATAAATATAAACTATAAAAACTGTATTTAACTATATAAATCATTTTTTTTTTTTTAAATAAAATTAATTTCTTTAAAAATCTAACTTGGATCCATGCATAAATAATCTGAAATTATTTTGTGCAAACTAAATGGATTTTTTTCAGAAACTATTTAAAAAGTTTATTTTTAAATGTCTATAGAACAGTTATAATATAAAATAAGACTTAATTCAACCTTTTTTTTTTTTTTGTATTGAGATTGTATTTTTGAAATAATTATTTTAAATACATTTTTCAGGAAAAAAATCGCCTAACTTAAGTATACAGTTGAGAGTATAAAAAAAATTGAATGCATAATTATATTAATGAAATATAAAAAAGTTCTTCAACAATAGTTTTTATAGGTATAAAATAGACAATATAATTTTTTTATATATAAATTTAATGGTGTAAGAAAAAAAAATGATTCGTGCCAAAAAATTAAAATTCTTTTTAAATAGGAAAATAACAATTTAATCTCGAGACAAACGGAAAGAGAAAGAAAACAGTTGAAGAGAATTATAATACATAGATTTTTTGTATAATGAAAACAATTTTTTTGTGCAATAAATGTTTCCAATAAATACTAGGAAAAACTAATAGTGTTTCTGTTTTAATTAAATTTATAATATAATTACGAAGAAAATAATAATTTCTATATAAATATAGTATAGTTTATTAGTATATTTATATATTATACTTAAGAGATTTTTTTGTGACCA
The DNA here is from genome assembly GCF_023614345.1 of Adelges cooleyi. NCBI lineage: Eukaryota > Metazoa > Arthropoda > Insecta > Hemiptera > Adelgidae > Adelges > Adelges cooleyi. The sequence goes on along the minus strand of NW_026096579.1, from coordinate 9,898,319 downwards.
GTTTAAAATAATTAAAAAAACTATTTAAAAAAAAAAAAAAAAAATTCTAGAGTGAATCTTATCAAAACATAATACTACTACTTTGTACGAAGTACTACTGGGTAATAGACAATTGGGAAATATACAGAAAACAAGGTAAAGGCTAAACACTACGATAATGACAATGTATCCCGTATTAACTTTTGCACAGCTGATCCTACCGATGGACTGCTCGCGCCACTGGTCAGATAGTTTGTCTTGAACAAATATGGTTGAATGTCGGCGAACGACGTATCGAAAACCAAATCTAACTCAGACTGTGGAGGTATACTGGGCAAGTACTCATGTCTGTTCATTATCTCGGCTATGTAAATGATCTTGTCACTAAGGGAGTCACTAATTTTCTCCTTGGATATTTGCCTGTTGGTCTCGTTGCAGATTTTCAACAAGTCCACCCGTACGTTCCACACCTCCCACGGTATGCACTCTGATTGAAACGGCCACCTGGCTTTTTTTTTTTGGAAAAATTCTAACGTGATTTGCCCAAACGTGTGGTTGTCCCGCCTTAGGCATTCGGAAAACTCTGATATGTCATTACGCAGTTTTCGGTCCAAATGTGGTGATGAACAACATATGTATGTGAAATCGATAAAATCACAGTCAACGTCTTGCAGGCCTACGGTTCCCATGGTGTAAGTTCCGTCTGGAGAGAAACAAAACTTGCCTAGTGACCGATGCAGTAGCACCGTGTGAAATAAGCACGAGACCGCTTCGTCTACTTGAAAGCCTTCGACGCTTAGCTCAAGGCAGTGGGAACGTGCGTTCATTTCGTAGTTGCGATGTGATCATTTCTTACGTACACAGACTGAACAACTGCGTACTCGCTGCATCCGTAACTGTAACATTAGACATTAGAGGTGTTAATAATGTCGTTATTTGTGCTCAAGCCGAAAAATATATTGTTAATTTATAGCTAAAATTTAATTTCAACTGAGTATACAAATTTATATGTTCTATCTTCTATATATATATATATATATATGTACAATATTTCAATAACGGCAAAATCATAAAAAAAGAGTCAATGCAAAAAAAATTACAAATATAAATAACAAAATTAATACCTCATAATTAAATTACTGATTTTGGATGAATTAAAAATTCAATGAAAATTATTTAACAATCATATAAGAAGCTGATTGAAAAGATCAGGTATTTTTTAAGCCCATTAAAATGAAATTGTCATTACAACGTCAAGCAAATCGAGGAAACGTTAACAAAAAAAAAAGTAAATTTTAAAGTTTAAATTAAAATTTGAATTAGTACAAATACAGTCTTACACAATTATTTTTTTTTTTTACCCATTAAATCTAGATCTTGTTGAGCCTTAAAACCTCATTGTATAATATTTTTTGTCATATTGGAAACGTGTACGAGACGAAGGATGTTTTTTAGGATTTAATAGGCAACTCATGCCCAATAAAATACCTCTCCTGTATGATCATACAACTTATTCATAAAAAATCAGCCAAGACACTTAAAAAAACTATTATAAAATCAATACATTCTCAGCTACGCATCAAAGCTAATAACAAATAGAAAGCATTAAAAAAATTACCTATCTAATTTTACATGAAAACAGTTTTTCAAAAATATACTTTTCATTAGGGTTTTGTTCAAAGAGCAAGAAAGAAAAACAAAAGATATTAAGGAACATTGCTGATAAATTAATTAAATAAAAGTTGTAATATAAAAATAATTCGGTAAGGATTAAATAAAATGACTAATAAAATCAATTTTTTTTTTTTTTAATTGTACACAGAAAATACCCAAAACAATGATTGTGTGAAATTAATGTACATTGGTAATGTACGTCTACAATTTATTTATAATTATGCAACTACTATGAAATTGTTCAAAAAAATCGCAACTCTATAAATATTTTTAAATATATACAATTTTAATATTAGTAATATTCTTTGAAAACTATGCCATTTTTTGAACACTATTGATCGAAAATATTTAAAATATTTAACTCACCGAAAATGACGATGTATGTTTATTTTTATGATATGGATGACATGTGAAATTAATAAAATAAAAGATTATCAAATATTGTAATAATATGTTTCATGTAATAAAAAAAGTAAATCATTTGACTAAAATAGTATGTCGTTAAACATAACGCAATAATGTACAGTTAAGCATATTCATTGTCTTTGCATCAAATCCTATAAAATTGTATTATCCGACACCTTTAATAACATTTTGATAGTACGTATGAATGTGATCGTATTAAGCTTTTTAGGTGACTCGTATAGGATAAATAAAATATTTATACATGAAAAACACATGCATATGAAATATGTCTTGTTTTTTTTTTTTATTATTATTATTTGAATAAATGTATCTGGATATTATGTACAAAAAATATATATATTATTATATGTAAACGGGAAATTAGTCACAGACACAAACAAAGAAAAAATACTTATAAAAATGTATATTTAAAACAACAGCATTTTATTATGATTGAAAATACTCATCAATTATTAATAAATTATATTACAGCTGTTATTGTTTCGGGTTTAAGAGATTAAAATAAATACGCAGTATAGATCGGAGTACCTGAAATTTTATAATAGATAATATTTAATGTTATACTAAAAACATATTGTTGGTAAATGAATATCGCTAATATAATAATAAATATTCAAAATAAATTAGCTATAGTAAAAGAATAACATCGAGGTATCGAAAAAAAACCATTGTTTATTAAGTAAATTATAAAATATTAAACATACAAAAAGATATTATTAATTATAATAATTAACGTTGCTTAACATTTTATCATTATCAATAATATTATATTTTGTAAATTGTAATATATAATTGTACCGTACTAACCTAGTGTCGGGGTTTCCTCAGGTTTTTTTTCTGAATTTGTTGTTAAAAAAAAAAAAATTGTGCACACGCTTTCACTGATTAAAATGTGATGGCCGTTTATTACAGCTAATTCGTAAAATATGAAAAAAATTTACACATATTACAAAAAAAAATATTTAAACAAATACATCAATGTAAAAGTAATATAACTATTGATAATTATAAAAAAAATGAAATAAAAACAAAATGTTATAAAAAACAAATTATAATACACTCGACAACTAACGTAAATATTCTATTCAAAATAATAAAGCTATTGGCTAAATTCGTACAAAATCTATTTCAGATTAGAATAAAAGGTCTGAAATTAATATCTAATTTAGGACACTATAATTTAAAAAAAATATCTGTGTTCATTGCGGGTCTTCAAAAATTACGCGATAACCTTTGGACTTTGTACAAATTTACATATATGTATAGACATGGACAATTCTCTCGGTTTTATAGTACGACTTGACTTTATCTTTTGAAATGTAATGAAGAATAAGAGATAATTGTAATTAAATAATAATAAAAAAAAAAACAATAAAGGTACCTAATGTACAGTTAAGCATATTCATTGTCTTTGCATCTAATCAATATGATGCAACTATATATTATAATATTAATTGTAAATTTGAACATCTCAACATACCTAAATACATACCAACATACATAAATGAGTAAAAAAATGCACTAAGCCAGTACGAAAAAGTTTTTTTTTATAAACTGTATAAGAGAAAAAAAATGATAAACACAATATTAAAAACGAATATAAAATATTTTTAAAAACAAAAAATTAATTTTACAAACAAAATAATAATTTTAGAAAAAAAGTTAGCGCTCCAAAAAAACTAAATTTTATTTGCCAAACAAAAAACAGCACTTAAACCATTTGTACATTTAAACAGGTGTTGTTTTTTTGTTGGCAAAATAGAAACTTTTTAGTTATGTGAAGTACATCGAATAAGATTCTATAACACAAAAACTCAAATAGTATTTAAATAAGTACTTTAAATCATACTTTGAAAATCGCTTGGTAAAAATAACGATAAAATACTTAAAAGGCCAGTTTTGAACAATAATTTATCGAGACATTAGTACTTGAAAGTTTAGTAAGTGTATCGGAGAAAAAGAGTAAATTCAATTTTGTTTGTTCGCACTGGCTTGTAGAAATTTGAATGCGCAAATATTTGATCGTTTAAACAAAAGGACTCCAACAAAGATATAAAAGAGACTCATCCAATTTCTGGGGCAGAGTGAAAAGTAACTGCTGTTGGCACAAGTATAGAACGATATTAGAACATGTAAACAATAATATTTTGATATATGAGCAAATTATTTACACCAGATAAACACAGCTGGTTGTATTATAACTAATGTTTTATATCTTTACTCTTAATTAGGAATACTTTGCAGTAACAGCTGAATATTTAAATAATATAAAATAAATCGTTTTAATGTGAATTTACGGTAGTCATTTGAGCGAGTTGTAAATTGTACAAACTAGTTTACTACGTAAACCTACATTATAACTTAAAATGTTATTATTCAATACTGGTTATTAACCAGTTAAAATTGTCATTCGATTTGTCTGGATTTAACAATGTAACAAAACATGTATGTAACTGTTAATTTTATACAACAGTAAAAAAAGTATAAGACCAAAATTGCTTTTTCAGACTAGAATGATATCAGTAAATAGAACAATAGTCAATCTAATTTAATCTACAATTGTCAGATAAATGTTTATACTGTTAAGTTTATTATAATAAAGTAGTTATAGTAGCTATAATAAGTGTTAAGCTAACCTACACAGATATTTCAACATCTAAAATTAGACATCTATTTACAGATGCAGTCATTTTCAGTCGTGTCTATTACAAGTACCAGGATAAATAGTCTGATATATAATCATGTAATCCGTAAATTATATACCTAGATCATACATAATCTAGCCTAACAGAAAAGACACAATAAAATTGAATCAAAATAAAACCAAATACTGAAGTTGGGATAGACACAGGTTGTATATTTAGGTAGATAAGTAGGTAACTGTAGACATATTTTGTTGACAACCATTCAGTATCACAAATGCCAACAAGATCATGATATTACATATAATGACAGTAGTTTTGTTACGGTTTGTCGTACTTAATTGATATTGAACAATGAACACAGATATCTCGAATGAAAACAGGTGTATGTTTTTTTTTTAAGACAATAGGTATTTTACTATATCAATAGCAAGAATTCCCCCACTTGATATTCCATCAAGTTCAGAATGAAAAAAAAAACGAGCACATGCAAGCTACTATTAATAAAGCAAAATATTCGAACCCAAGGTCAAATCGATCACATATCTACACATTCGGAGATTCATGCTCGATTATCAAAAAACATTTTTTTTTTCCTAATCAAACTACTTTTTGGTTGTTACAACTAAACTAAGATAATGCATGCATTTCCTTGCTTTTCTTTATTTATGTACTGAATACTATCTGAAAGATGTGTGTGATGTAACTAGGTAATAATAATAATAGGCAATTTTTTTATATACTATCTTTTTAATAACTAGATACGCACACCGTTATCGCGCTAAATTCGGCGCAATTGTGATTTAATATTTTCGTAAATCGTGGTTAGTAAAAAAAATTAATATCATTATCTTAACATTATTATTAGGACAAAACAACGGCCGTACACTTACCGTACGAGGTCGTCGAAAATGTGAAAATCCAATGTGTTAATTCCGCGTGTACATCAAACGAGATCGATTCGCACACGGCATTGATAATAATATTATTATTATTATTATTAGTGTTAAACAAACTGCATAGGTATTATTATTGTTATGTTTTTCAGTGGTAGATTATCGATAACGGCAAAATAAAAGACAAGTCACGCGGAAGCGTTGTATTCGAGTAAAACATTAATGATGTTATTGTATTTGCGCGATTTTCGACTAGAATTTAATAAAATTGATAAAACCAGGCGGTATTGAAAAAGAAAAAAAAGAAACAGAAGCAGTAAAAAGAAAAAGAAAAAAAATAAACACACACAGAAGGAACACGGACACTGCTCAGCTGATGTCGACGAGACGGACGACGGGAAACGACAGACAGAACTGCACGGCGCACGATGACAACCCGGTCAGCGCCTGGCATCGAACAAAAGAGGTCGGCAAAACTGCGCACAAACCGACGACAGTGCAGCCAACGCTCCGGCGTGATTCTCCGGGGGCAATCGTAATAAATAATAATTTTAATGATAATAACGATTTTTGATTGTTTCAACAGACAACAATAGTTAGCTGTTGTTAACCAGTGTCCAGTAGGCTGTAGGCAGTAAGTACTAAGTATTAACCACAGCAAGTAGCATTTGCAGCAGCTGATTGATGGTTTATATTATTGTAATAGCTGAAAATGAATAAGGAGTGTGCGATTTTCATAATTCCAATAAATTATCTACGATTTTAATTGAATAATTCTACATTAAAAAAATAAGCTATTTATTCAATAAATAAATTGTTTAAAACAGCGAATAAATACAATTGTTTATCTAAATTAATAATGAAAATGATTCATTTTTTGGTTTTTTCGGATACATAGCTTGATGTTCTATCCCGCGTTTTTCAATTCTGCATTTCGTAATCTGGTTCTATTGGAATAATTAGTAACGATTAACGCTTAAAAGTACATATATTTAGGTTTTATAAAAAAATAAATCAAATCTTTGAGACTGAGAGGCTCTAGAAATATTTGCTGCCCTACTGAGGGTAAAATTAAATATTAATACGTTTTATAGTTAAGGCCTAAACCAATTATTTCAATAAAAATAATAAATTTTAATTATACATTCTAGTCAACATAGCATAGGCTAGTCCATTTAAATAATTGAATAGACAAATAATAAAGGAAATAGTCAAATCACGTTTTTCGTACAGGCTGGCTCGACTGCGTGTAATTACATAATTTTATAAACTATTATTATTTATTATATACATATTATTGAACACCTGGATATTATTAGTCAGTAGATGTACGTTACAATACAGTTTGGTTATGTTTCAAGGCACATATTATAGACGGTTATTTAAACGTTTTGTCAATTATTATTTCGAAATATGTACAATTAAATTTTTTACATGCTAAAAAAATGAATTTCGTTTCTTTTTTTTAAGGCGGAAGTCTTAAAGGATAATTGCTGTAGATAAAATATTTTCTTATCTCCGTTATCGCAAAGTCTAAGGTTAAGTCTCATAAATCTTCACAAATCTGTTCAACATTCGCATTATTTTGATTTCTTTGTTACGAGGACTCTGTAAATCCAGATAAAATAAACAATTCCAGAGCAATAACGTAACATATTTTATTATTAGTTTTTTGCATTTATTACCTATTATTTCAATTTCCGTTAACATTCCACTACAATTTTAATGCGCATTTACATTAACGGGAATAACCTTTTTACCACTTTATAATAAATGCTTAATAGTCAATATGTATTCACTAGAAAAGAAGAATTTATTAAATAATTGAGCCTTATTAGTTATACTAATGCAAGATTTATATTTTACAGGAAATATATTACAATTTATTATTTTAATTTAATTTGTCTGGTTTTTTTTTATATTGATTATTTGTTATACAATGCGTAAAATGATTGCATAACATAAGGTATAGCATCACAAGTACCTACAGATATTTCAAATATGTTCATTTATCTCTAGAAAAAATTGAATGGTACATTTTTGGCTAAAAGACAATTTAAGTAAAAAAGTATTGAAAATTACTGCTAATAGAAATAAATAATAATTCAACTTAAATGTATATAATTTTAAGTGTTACTTTCGCTGAATTCAAAACTACAAATTTAATTCTGTCAGAACAGTTCTGAATTCAGCAAAAAAATAGTATAATAAAAAATTCCATTTGAAATTAGTTTTAGAAAATCATTTAAATGCACCTAACATAACACGTTGAAAATATTATAAAAAGGTGTTTTTTTACAATTTTAGAGGCGATTTATAAACTAGACGTGTTAGAAAAAACTCGATCAGAATTAAATCTTAAAAAAAAAAGTAAAAATTTGCAATTTTTTTTTTTTACTTATAGAGTGCACATTATGGATTGCGTGTTCAAATTGTCTTTACACCTCTCCAACAAGGCACGGTAAGGTATGTTCCTTTCTTTTTAAGAATGCTAAATACCTAGGTACCTACATTTTTCGTATTTAACTATTAGTTCTTAATATTTGACACTAATAAGAGTAAGTTAATTTAGTAGTAAACAAACTTAGCTTGTTTCGAGTATGATTTGCTATTCAGATTTCAGAGCTAGAATAGTTATTGGTATTATATAAAATTAGTATAAATCATACAGTATTGATAAACCGTTCGATCATTAACGGAAATAAGTAAGACACTCAAGTTATCAGTTATCACCATCATTTTTTTATCACTAAGAGAAATATTTTGTATTGATAACGCATTGATAAGCTCTAAAAGTGATAACGTTGTTTACTATTTACAATTGCGTTTTTACCGTACGTCCGCGGTCCGTACCTAATCTATTTTCTACTTGAGGATACTATCGTAGATTTTTACTTGTTAGTTAGTTATTCAAAATATTAATACTTCACACAATTATACAATAAAGACATCATTTTTCGTTAAAGAAATGTGATTAATATCATATCCCACCATGTCTCATATCGGTAAATTCCCTTCGCTCAGTGGAAATTTCAAGAAACCTCCTCAGCGAAAAACCAGGTGAAAAAAAAAAGTAGTCTCGTTAAAACTCGCTAAGAACACGATTAGATGTTGGTGCTCGAATTTTCAGATTAAACCGCACCAATGAAGAACTGTCGCCGATATCGTGGAGTCGTTATTTCAAAACCAAGCGTATTGTCGAAGTGAATGGAAATCAAATCATGACGTACTCCACGGGTGACCCCAATTCAGTATTGATAGTTTTACTCCACGGTGGAGGATTTAATGCTCTTACCTGGTCGCTCTTTGCGGTAATTACATTATTGCTTAGTAGTCATACAAATAAAACAAATCTTTTTCAAATAGTTACGTTAATATTATTACCTATCGTTTAGGCGGATTTAGATAAACAAGTCGAATGTCAAGTATTGGCAATAGACCTCCGTGGTCATGGGAATACCGTTACGACAGATGACAACGATTTATCCATGACATCATTCTCCAAGTATGTCGTACATTTTATATTATTCAAATGTAACATTTTATTCATCTTTGTTTTTTTAATTTGTCACAGCGATGTAACAAATCTCCTATGCAAATTGTATCCTGAAAAAATGCCTTCAATGGTGTTGATGGGCCACAGCTTGGGTGGCGCTATCGCAGTAAACATAGCTTCTATGGCTGAATCTAAATTACCAATAATCGGTCTGGTTGTAATTGATGTTGTCGAAGGGTCGGCTATGGAATCTTTATCGAGTATGCAGAGTTTCCTGAGGAGCCGACCCAAGTCGTTCAAAAGCATCAAGGACGCTATCTCGTGGGGGTGTGTAAATACTTGATTATTTAACAGTATTAGTAGACAACAGTCTAAGTCTTAGTTTAGTTGTCAACTAGCTTTCTATCAGCTTATGTGGTTTAAATTTTTTAAACTATTTATGAATAGTTCAGAACAGTTGAACTTTTTTAATAGTTGTTTTTTCAATATTACAAAAATGATAGTTCTTAAGTTCTTTTTGCCAAATGGTTTTAATTATGTGTTACACGGCGTATTTGTGGCTTCATAATTATCACTTTATATAACCATACATTGTTTAGTTGCCACTTATTATGTAATTCTGTTATACTATTTCAGAATGGGAAACGGTCATATTAAAAACGAGGAATCGGCTAGAGTTTCAATTCCTGGGCAAATAAAAAAGTAAGCAACATATATAAATAATAATTGGTCTTAAATTTGATGTGATCTTGATCTGAAAATGAAAATGTATTTCAAAAAATTCAAAAGATAAGATGCAAATTATTATTTGTTATTTATGCAAGTCTTTCAGGTTTGATGTGTTGTATAATATTATATTATTTATACATACATTTTATTTATTTTTTAGTGTCGCCACTGGTAAACTAGGTACAGACGAACTCGAGGACCAACCAATTGAAACGCCTATAATACCGGAATCGAACAATGTACCCCAATATTCGTCTATCGAGTCGATAAACGAAGACGAAGAGTGTAGTTCATCGACTATTTTGGTAATGATAAAAACTAAAAAATATATCAAAAAGTTAAATTATGTTTTGCTGACAATTTATTTATTATTATTATTTTTTTTTTTAGCCAACTAAGAATGTAGGGGACTACACTTGGCGGATCGATTTGTGCAAAACTGAAAAACATTGGTCCGGATGGTTCCAAGGTTTGTCGAAGAAATTTCTATCGATACATGCTCAAAAACTTTTGTTATTGGCCAACATCGACAGATTGGATAAAGATTTAACTGTAGGGCAAATGCAAGGTGAGGATTATTAAATATAGATTGACTATTTGATAATAAAATAACATTCACTCGTTATGTATGTATAATTTAAATTTAATTTGCTTGAAATTGAATAGGTAAATTTGAAATGCAAGTATTGACTCGAGTTGGACACGCGGTCCATGAAGACGATCCGGAAAAGGTCTCCAGCATATTGTCAAATTTTCTTGTACGAAACAAATTCTCCACGCCGAAGGCAGATTTTGTTCGGTAAGAGTTGAACACAATTAAAAAAAAAAATTAGTTGAGTGAGGAAGGAAAGTGTTTGTAGAAACTCATTAAAAATTTGAAAACTGATTTACGTTTGTTATTTGAAATTTAAAAAATAAAAAAGTCTATTTATGCTTGAGGTTTAACCCTTTTCCTAAAGATGAAATGAACATTTTTCTTCAGTTGTATTTTTATTTGTATTTTATGGAAAAAAATACTTATTTTATTTTTCTAATAAAAATACCAACGTACTATTTATTAAATCAATACTTATTAATTAAAATTATGATTTGACGCCCCTTGTACAAATACTAACTTGTTTTATGTAACAACGAAGACTAGCAAGTTTGCTTTTCTCCGACAAAAACTCGTACGATTACTTTTCATCAATTTTGACATAATCTGCATTTTGTTTTTATGCATGTATTTAAAGTAAAACGTGTTAGTATTCTTTAGAAAATTTGGTCGTCCGTAAAATTTTAATGATTTGTTACATTTTGTAGTAATAAATTAGTTAATAAAAATATAATTAATTACATTTTTAATTTTTAGGATGCATCCTGGCTGTTGATTTCATTTCTAGACTAGAAGATTTAAACGTCAACATTTTTTGAGAAACTCTTATAATTATTAACAAACAATATTAATTAAATATAACAAGAAATAAATATGTTAGCAAACTACAGTTAGTTAAATATTTAACGAGTATAATAAAATTAATTTTTTTTTTTTTATAATTTACTTAAGATTTGTTTTTTTTCTTGTCCAAAAATACATTTAACTTATACTCTTCTGATAAATGTTTTTAGCATTTGAATAAAACAGAAAACGTGAGTTATACAAGCTAACAAAAACGAAACTGATGTAAGAGAAGAATAAAAATATAATTTCAAATACAAGTTTACTCTTTATTTTGTTTTTAATTGGGAGTTTTTATTTCGTGTTTCAAACAAATTTTGAAGGCATCCCATCCTTCATTTTTGGTATATGACTGGAAAAAAAAAATACATTTTGTCATCAGATTATTAATTTAAAAAAAAAAGTAATAATTATATCATACTTTGAATCCTCTGTTTAAACGATCTTTCATGATAGCGATGAATTCTCTGTAGCTCAAATGTCCGTCGCCGTCCTCGTCGAAAATTGAAAACACCGTGTCCACTAAATGTTTACTCAAACTAGTTCCCGTACATATCTTGACTGCTCGGTGAAACTCGTCTGAAATTTCGAAAAACAATTTGTATTTAATTACAAATTTTACGTTGCATAAACAAAAGCGGTCGAGGAGACAATGAACGACAGATTCTAAACGAAATTGTCTAGTGAAATAGAGCCGCTATGCCTCGATCAAAGAAACTTTGTTAATTATTTAAGAATTTGGATCATTGTGAATTTGTAAGGGCTGCAAAAAATAGAAATTCATAATGTTTTATAATTCAAATGTTACCTTTGGATATCGGATGATCGGCTAGCGTGTACATCCGCATAGCGATAGTGAAGTCTTCCAAATTGTTCAAAAACTGACAGAATACTTTGAACTCGTCGAAAGATATACCGGGCGGTATGCCTTTTTCTATTCTGATTCTTTCCAACAACCGATCCAAGTATAAGTCACACCTAATTAACCACAGCCAGTGCATATTATATAATACAATATTGTTACAAGACATCTGTTAGATAATAATAATGTTGTTTTTTTTTTACAAATTCGTATCCAAGTGCGTGTATCTCAACAGAATCTTTGCAAAATCCATTTCGCTAATCGTATCTCCTCCTTTGGCGAACTGTTGAAATTCCATTTCCAGCACTTCGGTCTGCAAGTTCTCCATAAATCTTCAATCATAAACATACGAGTTTTTTAAATTTTTTTATTTAAATCTAACAACAACAATTAATGTTTAATAGTAATCGACTAAATCCAATCGCAGCGATTGAAACCAGTTTTAACCGGTCAAAACAGCAATTTTTTTGAAAATTCTTCAAATATGAAACCTATTCTGTACCGTTGAATTTCTAAAATAGGTAAAAAAAAAAACCAAACTCAAAAACGATAAAACTGTAAACCGTTTTTAAAACAATTTTTTTAAATTAAAATTTGTGAGATTTTGAGCTAAAGCTAGAAATTTATAAGTGTAATGTTTTAGGCTTTATTTAACAAATCCAGTAAACGAGTAAATTAATTTGGTCAACGACCTCAGCCTAAAAACATTATCATGTTAACAACCGGTTTTAACGAATTTTATATAAACACATAATTGATAATTGTATAGACAATACACCGTGTTTATAATAGTTACATATATATATATTTTTTAAGTGTTCCTCGATGAAAACTGCTTATTAAATAAAAGAATATTTTTTTTAGTCGAGAACAATCTGTTGGAAATCGATTAGGAACTTTATAATAGAATAAAAAATTAAAATTAAAAAAAAAACTACAAAATTACGATTATAAAAAAAAAATTTCCAACAAAATTCGCAGTAAGTCAAATAATTGATGAACAGGTAAATAATAATATTAAATTGTAGGTACAAGAGTTACTTACCAATAGACGATTTTGTTCGGGTTATCTTTATTTAAAAAATGTTTGTATACAATCTATTGAAAACCTTTTTTATTTTTACTAATTAGTTGAATAAAAAATTATTTAAATCATGCTCAGGTCTATTATTTGCATATTAGTTACACGCAGAAAAAGTACAATATTATATATTAGGTGGGGGTATGTAATTCATATTCAATTATTCGAAGTAGGTACAAAATGGACCAAATAATCCGGTGGACCATTTCCCCAGTGACCTTTAAACGGCGCTTTTTTTTAACTTGCTATTAAATATAAACGGATATTACAAATGTGGGTTTAAAACCGAAAAATAAAAAGTCAAATTTCTATTATGGAAACAATTATTTTTTTTTTGCTTTTAATTTAAAATACCGTTTTTATCTTATTTTTGCATATTATTAAAAACCTAAATCGATAAAATATATAAACGGTGTTGTTTAATCATATTCGAAAAGTAAAGAATATTTTTTTCCCGATTAAACCGGAGGAAACCCGTTTGTGTTTTTGGTAACCGGTTCAATTAACCAGAGTAAGACCCACAATTTTTTTTTGTAACCGATTTGGTTAACCAAATCCAAAACCGATTTCTATGATAACGCGTTATTTTTGTTTGATAAAAATCCAAAACCGGTGAACAACAATCAAACGGTTTCAATCGCCGACTGTCTAAATCCAATACAATATACCTTCTGAAGTCTTCGTAGACCAGAACGTTGTCTCCTTTTTTGCCGAAAAAATGAACAATCAACGTCGTGTCGACCATATGTTTCTTTTGCAATCCTTGAGCGTCGTCGACGAAATCGTCGACACCGACGTTTTGCGAATCCACTTTGTCGGCCATTGACACGCCGTGTTTGTCTTTCCAAGACTGACTGAAGATTTTTTCCATCTAAGCATCATCATTAAAAATAAACGCCTATTATACTATTATACAAGCGTACGTCGATTTCAATTTTTGGATTAATATTGTTACAGTTATTGTTTAAAATCATTATTATTATTTCATTTTTTTTGGTACATCATACATGTAATTGACTACTCAAGCCGAAGAATAAAAAAAAAAAGGTAAGTAATATAAGGTAACTAATATAAGGCGTAAACAAGCAAAGCGAAAAATCTAATCTAATCTAAATGTAATAAAAAATATAATAAAAAAATGCAAATCAACCGACCAAACTATCAGCAGCTCGAATAATGCCGTTAGCGTCTTCGTCCGGCGTTCGGTAGATGATCGGTACTTCTTTCAAGTGCAATTGGGATAACTGCAATACGGCACATTCATAATGACAAAGCCCCCTCAACAAAACACCGGTCCACGCTTAAGGCACGTCGTATAACGAGTTGTAGGTATCTAATATTTATTTTCCACGTTACGATGAAAAACAAAAAAAAAAATCTAAATTTTCCGCTCTACGAAAAGACATTGTATCACGGATATGTTTTCGACATGATAATGTTTTTAGTCTGGGCCCTGGGGATCGACTAAGAAAATTCGAGAGACATTTTTTGCGAAACGCTAATTCCCCCTCCCCTTCATAAGATGGGGTGAACAGTGATGTAAGATAAGGATGAGTGATAAGAGATACATAGAAGTGATAAGTTATGAGTAGAGAGGATTAGAGATAAGGAGGGCTAATAAGGAAAGGTGATAAGAGATAAAGATAGGAAAATACATCCGGGACCTATTTTGATCTTGCCGAAAAGTGTTACGCAAAAATCGTACATTTTCTCCACTGCACGGGAAAACATTGGTATGTTTTTAGATTTGATAAATTCCCAATCTTTTTATTCATCTTCCCTTTCACCACTAGCTATCAGTAGCCGATAAGGGATCAGTGATAAGACGGATCCGATCAAATAAATGAGTTCAATCTAATATTATCAGTTATCTCTTATCAAACGTGACGAAAAAATGTCCATGATCCAGCTATAAGACATATCCATGTCAGTTATGAAGTGACCTCCCAGCCATAAAACATATTCATATAAAACATTATCATGCTTCTACATTTAGCCTAAAATCTCGATTTTTTCAGATGTGGTAAATGGCATACCCCTTTCTTTACTTTCCCCATTTACTACCCTACTTTCCTCAACCACATTATCATACCCAATAGCTAGACTACCAAACCAAACGTAAAATTTGTAACGCAAATTTTGGATCGACCCCCAGGAGGTTAAAAACATGTCTACGTTATAATACCATTAATTATAAATAATCAATGTTAATATCGACGAACGTAGCCTTAATAGCGCAGACCAGGCCAATAAGATATCCACTACCACCACAATAACCGTATGAAATAATCAATGGGTCATTGTATTATATTATTATAGGTAATATTTTGGATAATAGGGCAGAGCTTCTTTCTCGCACCGAGTTAGAGCTTTTGTTGTACAAGACGTAAGCATAAAAAGATATAAAGGCTGAGTAGGATATTGAAATTTCTGTGGTGGGATGGTAGAAATTGATATTTAACTTTTTGTCCAATTTCGACGTAATAATTATACTGATGTGTTTTCCAAATAAGTACTACACAAAGTGGTAAACTATGAAATTAATATTTAAAAACAAATTTTTTTTTCTGATATGTCAAAATAAATAGTCTGATTTTATGTTTAAAATAATTTGTTATAATCCCCTTCCTCTCAACTTATATACCGATGGTCAGACAACAAACAACGCAAAACTCTATCAAATAAATTAATAATTAAGCTTGACAACAATATTTTAATACATTTATTGTTACTTAGGTTTAAGCCAAATTCTCTGAAGTTTAAAGATTTAAGAGCAAAAATGACGACAGCGTAGTAATCAATAGTTTTCAAAAATGTAATTTAAGCATTCGAGCTTAGACAACATTTGAATCATTTATAACAACATTTTTGTTGTTTGATATTTTATTTTATATTAGTGGTTTATTATTTAGAAATACTTACATTTGTCTGGTGTTCTAATTATTTAAAATATTTTTATCATTTTTATAATAAAATATGTTAGAATATTTAACAAAAATATAAGATTCTTTTAGTTATAACAATTATTTTTTTTTCAATTATTTAAAATTCGAAAAATTTTTATTTAAATAAACGTTGTATTTATTATTTATTACATTTGAAATTAACTGAGATAATTTGTTTTTCGATAATAAAATAATTATATTTTAAAATAATTTTATTTGAGAATGAAAAAAAAAATTATTTATCGAAAAAAAACGGATTTTAAGCATTTTACATTTACATAAAATAAATGTAAATTCCGAATAGATTTAAATTGGTCTCTTTTATACAATTTTTTACTATGTGTAATTTTTAATTTGAAATTTGAATAGAATTATTATAAAGTATTTTGCCCATTTTTGATCCAATTGTTTTGTAAATGTATCTAAAATTACTATACTAAGTACTTCATATAATTTGTGTTTTATCATAATGAAACACGATAGCGGAAAAAAAGATTTCGCGTTAAAACAAGTATTTTTAAATAACAATAAAAAGAACATGACGACATGCGAATATAAATCATTTTTTCTATAAATAGTACTTAAAAAATTGTATAACTCATAGCGACGGCGTCAATTAAATAATAAAAAAAAAACAAAATTTTACTTAAAAGGCGTTGCGAACACGAAACAGAGCACAATATATTAAAACTCGCACCTGAAATAATAGTAAACAAAAATATTGTGTCGATTATATAATATCTGTAAACGATAATATATAGACCGAAAAATTACGTTACGCATAGCTAAACATTTTTTTTTCAAAATCATAAGTATCGACATTTTAAATACAATTAAAATATATTAGTTGATTAGCGAAGAAGATAAAGTAAGAGTATAATTTTTAAGCTAAATATAGAAAAGTGAAAGCATGATAATGTTTTTAACATGAATAATATGTTTTATGGCTAAGGTCCATCCACATCCGTCCTAGAAATGCCTTCTCATCTCTTATCTCCTTTCATGGTCTCTTATCACACCTTATTATCTCTTTTACTACTTATATCATAGAATAGCCAGTAGAGACGGTCGACGAGAACTCTCGAACCCGGTAAAATTGTCAAGCAAATTAGTGTAGCCAGAAATAGACAATTATTAAAAGTTCTTCTTTGCTGGCGAAACTGATTTCACACATTTCCCGGTTAGGAAATAAGAAATAAGAAAAAAATGATAACATTATCTTTATACATACTGCCTACTATAATTTGCTCGCAAGTGTAGCAAATCTGTCCCCCATAAAAACCCATGTAAATCTTGAAAAGTGTCTTTTCTGGTTATTCTATGCTTATAAATTTTCATCCCTACTGATTTCTTATCACCCCTCCTTATCTCTTATCACTTTTTATGAAGAGTGAGGGGCGGAGAGGGGAGATTTAGCGTGAAATAAAAAAAGCTCACGAACGTTATTTATGTTGTAAACCCTCACTTTGCTCCACTTAAGTTAGGGGAAATCGTGTGATCCAACAGTTCCTCCAATTGGTTATGTATACAAAAAAAAAAAGCCTAAAAACATTATCATTTTAGTATTAATGTTATTCATCGTTAGACCTGTAACGTACCATAACACCGATCGCAATATTATTCAAATTTCAAATACTTATCACACATGTTTTTAAATTCCATCACCTTTGCTTTTTCTGTGATTTCCCTTTTCCGCCAAACGAGATAAGATGCGATTGCGCCAATAACGTACTTTACACTTTTTTGCCAAACAAGATTACATCTGATTACTTTTCTCACAAAAAATTGTATAGGTATTAGCCATTAAAAAGTAGTCAGGCTTTTATACTTTAAATTCATTATGTTATCATAACATTAAAACATTTATAAGACCTGACCTCTTGCTAAGCAAGTCATGACTAAATAAAATTATAATATTTTTGGCGGAAAAGGGTAAAGTACGCGCACGGTTTTGGCGGAAAAGCATCAATAACCTACCCCATTATCCGCACATTAATTATAAATAATATATTAAGTATATAATATTATTATAATGCAAGACAAATTATAGTGCAACAAACCCACTCACAATTTCCTTAGCCTGTTTACTTAGATCTATTCTGATGGCTGGTTTTCCAGCTACGAGCCTCGTTATCTGATAAAACATAAATAAACAAAACAAAATGGTAAAATTGGGAAGTAATTTAGAACAAAAAATAATTTAAAAAAAAAAACCATTCATGACCATACAATCAAAAAATAACACGTCGCATACATATAGCGCAATTCATATTATAATGGCAACACAATCCGTCTCATTCGTTAAAACCATTACTGGAAAAATATTCCGATCAGTGTTCATAATGATAATAATATAATGTTCTTGCTATATCCCATTCATAAATACATATATTAAGCGTGGGAAAACATCATTGCAAAAATAATAATTGCGGACGGTAAAAATAAGATATTTGCATATTAACAGTTCACTGAGTATTAGCGCTCTAACCTTAACAATATACAAAATTTAATTTGGAAATTGCAAAAATTAAAAAAAAATCATAAGAAATTGCAAATTTTGTATTAACAAAACAAATATTTTCTTATATAAATAAAAAAAAATAAAAATTCGGCATGAAAATAAATTATAATGATAACGGTAGGTAATACTTGCTCTACATACCGATAATAGAAAATATACCTGGGAAATATTGTTTTTATAATTACTAATCAGGTAGTAATGCTATATTTGCCTAATCGTTAGAAATAAAATTGCAATTAGATAATATATTAATTTGAATTATAGCCTCGATGCGAAACTGAGAAGGTATTGGTTTTACAACGATGTGATTTTATTTGAATAAAAATCGTTGGAACTAGAAATCGTACTTGAAAATTATTACTTTAATTTTTCGGAAAAAAATTGTATTTTAGTAAAATGTTATCAGAAAAACATTTTCGATTTAAACGATCAACCCTAATCTTATCTACTCTAATTCTAAAAGTACAATTTTAAGCACATTATTGTCATTGCAATGCTTTTGTCGGAATTTGTATTTCAACCACCTACATATTCGCATCGAAGCGTTTAATTGCAAGTGATTTTACTTTGACTTTTAGATTATTTTCAAATTATTATTTATTGATTGAACAACATAAAATTTCCCAGGTCTGATAATGTAACAAACATGCATAATGTGATCACACGAATGGAGAGTTTGCTTTTGTACACATGAAACTGAACAAACATGTAAACGCAAATGTATAAAAAATAAACATGCAGGTCGCAGGATATTACTATGTAACAGCTAAATTATATTGCGTGATAATAATACAAATTCGATTAATATATATTGAAACGATGAAACAATAAATTCACTACACAAAATTATACTAATGTATAATAAGGAAATTAAAAAAAAAAATAGGTAATAATAATCTATATGTTTGCATAGGTCAGCAAGCGTCCGGAAAAAGTTCCTGATATTTATTCGATTTTCTTCTATTTTTCTCATCTCAAGATTTGATTAAAAATAAATTAAATTGATAATAATTTATTTTTGTTTTTGGTAAATAATTTACAATCATTTTTTCAATAATTAACTCTCGGGTATAAATATATTATGAAAAATACATATTTCTGTTCAGGAACAAAATGTCGGCCAGTAACTTTTACCCGGACACTCGTTTGTAAGTTTTTATTGGTGTTCGAATTGGAGCAATACACTAGTTAAATGTTTAAAATAATACAGCACATTTAACTTGGTCCGATGAAAACTTGCTGAAATCATAATATTAATAAGACCATATTTTTTCAAAAATAATATCGTCTTCAAAGTACGTTTTGAAGTATTTTTTGCAAAAAAAAAAAAAAGGTAAAACGGCCAAACGACACGCTCGTCGAAGATTTTTTACAACTAATATTTAAGCTGCATATTTGTACAGTACAATTCGAACACCGATTCAAGCGCCTGAAAAAACTAACTATCATTTGTTGTTTCATTCAAAACAATACGTCTTACCACCAAAAATTCATTTTTATCCACTTTGTGATTGCCGTCCGTGTCGAACATATTGAACGCTATGCGAAAACCGCTTTGAGGTTCTAAAAAAAATGAGATAATGATAATAAGTTTCAAAAACAATATTCTTATTTTTTATCCACTACTATGATAATTAAACTCACTGGTCAATACCGACAGTAAAAACAAATATTCCGTGTACGATATAATGCCTTTATCCCGCAGCGAACGGAAAAGTTGCGACGATCCTTTTTTCAACGCAGGAATTTTCTTTCGCATTTCTTCCAAATCGCTATCCGAAAGCATGTGTCTTTTCAATCGGTCTGTTGAAAAATATAAACGCCAATTGATCATTACTCGCGCATGAAAATAATTCGGAAAATATAAATTTGAGACGGCCGTGGTCGATTACAAGTTTCAAAAGAAAAGTACTCAACTAGCCCGCCGCTTGTACATACTTAGGGGGTAAAAAAAAAGTCCGATTTTATGTTTTGGCCGGGAATTGCTTAAAATTTACCTAATTCGAGCTTGTTACACCAGGTGCCCCCGTTAAGTCTGATAACTGATAATATCGCATAAATGGCCGGTAAGTACCTCGAGGCTGTTCGTCGACAAACGATTCCAAAAAGTCTTGTGGAGTCATGTAGAGTTGCCCATTGTATTCGACAGATGCAAATTTAATGAACCGCTTCTCGCGCGTTGTCAAGTGCAATCCAGCCAAGTATTCGTCATCGCCTCTCTGAAATTGGGTATTTAAAAAATTAATATTATTATTTTTTCAACATTAAAGAATAAAAGTGACCAATGTATATTTATAATAGTTTTTTCAAAATAAAACAAAATATTCTTATAAGGATATTAAATTAAGTGTAAGTGAAAAATAGTCAAGACGACGCTATATACTTAATTTTTTAGCGTTAAAACATGCGCAAAATGCGTTTCACTCGTTCTGTGATGATTTTAGAACGAAAATAAGTCAAATTAGAAAATAAGTAAATTATTCACTAAACTCAAAGAAAATATTTTATTGTATTTATAAAAAACAGCAACAAAGTTTAACCATTAGAGAACATAATATATTGTCACACAAAAACCATTACTCATCAAGTACGTTCAGTTTTTACATTTATATGTATAATACAGTATTTCCCAGATGTGGGATGTATGGTCATTTCGGATTGCCTACGTCGAAAGACAAATTTTTTCACATGGACCATCTATCTTTATAGATTTCTTGGAAATGTATATATTTTTTTATCATTAGAACCTTTCAACGTTAAATAACTACAAGGAGGTTAAGTAACACAAGTGTATGTTTTAAAAATAGTACATTTAAATTAGGATAATATTTGAGATGTAGGTGGAGGGTAAACTATCCCTCCAGCGTTTAAAATTAGTATATTTTTACTTTACCCCCTTTATATTCAGAGATTGATTAAACAATTAATCACCTTGTCAGAACATTGTACGTGATGTTTGCTTTCACACGACCGTCACAAATCTAATGGGCTGTTAGGAACGACTATCGCGGACACATCAAGACTATTAAGGACAACAAAAGGGTGTTTCATCGTTGAGGGATTCAACGGCATATTATAATTTAGTTTGTATACTAGTAGTGAACAGTTGAAAATATTAAGCAATCGTCGTATATTTACGGTCTCGTGGCACCGGAGATCGTATCCGGAAAACTATAAAAATAATCATCATGTGCATCAATGCACAATATATTATATTATATACATTGAATAGCGACGAGACGCGACCGGTAGAGTATATTTTATTTAAACTATAATTTACAATATTGCTACAGTGTATTAACAGGGGTGGACAGTGTTTCAAATATAGCGTGTGTTTTGGCTTTGATGCATAGCTGAGAAGGTATTGTTTTTGCAACGATGTGGTATTATTAAATCTTGGCCCGCGATATTTTCTAAACCGCTGAACCGATTTCGTCACTAAGTGTGCAGATCAGAAATCGTACCAGAAACATATTTTATTGGTTCAACAATTTTTTATAAAATCACCCTTTCTCCCTAAAAAATCAAACCCAAAAAAATGTACACAATTTTCAACTCAAAATTACGACACACTATAACGTATTTTTCAATATTCGAAGTTAGTCTATATTTAAAAGTGAATCATTGGTTTTTTTTTTTAGAATTTTTCAAGGTGAGGAAATAAGGTAATTTAATTCTTTTACTGTTCAAATTTAATTTTTTCATAACATATTGCAAAATCAGTTTTATATTTTAATTAAAAAACAATAAATACACTCTCATAATTTTGTATTACTATTTGTATTTAAATCTAACCAAACAAGTACTCAATATTCGTCCTTAATTTATAGTTTTTTTAAATATTAGCTTCGATGTGGAGGTAAAAACTTTTTTTTTAACGATTGATTCATTTTTCATTATAAACTATCAATATATCAGAAAATATCTTGCACCTAACATAACTATTATTTATTTTTTTATATTACATGTTCGGTGAGCTGAAGGGAATACTTAGATACAAAAATATATTACAAAATATTAAACCCATAAATTTACGATTGCAAAATCATAAGTTATTTATTATGTCTTTAAAAGCCGTTCTCGCCAGTTTGGATTAACATTTAAGTATGTACTATACTTTATTTTTTAAGCTAAACTTTGTGAGACCACACACATTTAAACAATTATAACACAATTTGAATTATGTGTAATGTGTATTATAGCATTTCTTTAGAAAAAATCTTATATACTCATATATATATATAATATAATAATCTTAAAGAGGATTTGGTTGCTTATCGAACATTGACATTTTAAATACACAAAGTATTTGTTAGAGGGAATTTGTTAAATCTCGACTATAAATCATATAAATAGACGGTGCGATTTTTAGGAAAATATAAGAACAGTCACTCGTTTTTCTCAATCCGGATTTAATGTCTATAATATAATAAATATCGAAAGAAAAATCGTACATCACATTATGGTCTTCGATAAATCAACTTGACGCTTTTCGTCGAGCGATATTTTTAAACGTGTGTCTCGAGTAGTAAGCTTTTTTTTTGTTTTAAAATGCATGTAAATAGACATAAACAATGTATGCAAGGGACAAGATGAGCTAAGAAGATACCTACCTAGTAGGTGCCATGTTACCCGGTTTAAGATTAGATAAGATCAAGTGTTATAAATGGCCGTTATAGGTGTGCTCTACACAACAGACCGTTTTTGTCGGCTATTTCAACACTAGGCACCCTTTCACGGTTTTATAAAAAATATGTTTTCGACGTACTGAATACTGATTTCGTATTTTTCTCTGTATTTCTATTGGGGGTTTAAAAAAAATCAAAATTTAATAAAATATAAATTTTTAAAAATATTCAAAACTGTTTTGACTCTATTGTGCCTAACCAAATGGTGGGTTTGTGTAAGTTACCACAGTAGTACCCTGCATATTTTTATAATAAGATAATACTTATATTGTAACATGTAAATAATTGTTATGTAAACAACAATTTAAGTACATTAGCTCATCTATACTTTCCTTACAGTAACATTCGGTAACTGTATTTTACTGTAATTTGTATAATAAAATGAGTATACTTAACCAGTTACCAGAGCGGTAACCAGTAATGTACATTCGGATTCGCGCCAAAACCTGTGGTTTTAGACTAGCACAATATTTAACAAATCATCTTTCAAATTACAAAAAGAATAAACCAAACTTATTAGAATTTATTTCTCCACGCTTAGGTTGTATAGTCCTATAGTATTAAAATCAAATGTTGAGAAGAAAACATGAATTTTCGAAAATATTACTACTTATATTTTTAAAACTTTCTTGTAGAAGTCTACAAATTAAACATTTTTTTTTTTTTATTTAGTTTAAAACCATGCGAAATAATCCTTGGACGAAATTTGGGTTTTATACCAAGAGGGAGATAACTGAATAGGTACCAAAAACTTAAATCTACCAAGATATTTTGTACTAGAAAACAAACTTTTTATGTTGTAATCGATACAAGTGTTAGTTTTCAACAAAGTAAATAAATGTTTGTAAAATGATTGTTCTACTGACTTCTAGTATAACAATATGGTCAAAAAACTGTAACCTCAAACTTGGTTTTGACTCATACAAAGCAATATATTAATTATTTTACAAAAACAGGATAATGTGAAGTATTGGATAAATGCTTATAACAAAAGCGTACAAGTGTAACTACTATATATCCATTTTTTATAAGTCGACCTATATAGTATATTTCAACATTTACATTACAAAAGTTCTGGTAGTTAAATAATTTCAGCTATTTATTTTAAAATATCATTATTTTATGTCAATTAATAAAAGGTAAGTACAATTTCAACAATATTCTTGTTTTATTAAATAATTACTATAAGTTATTTGTTCATAGAAGTTAAAATAAACAACTAGAAAAATACAGAATTAAAATATTCTGCAGGCAGTGTAAGAAAGAAATCCAGCAAAATATTATTTTTCAAGAGTCATTTTGTTACACAAAACATATATTAAGATATCAACTATTGACTAACAATTGACAATTTGCATGGAGGATGCAGACAAATTTATTGTACAATAATCAGAATAAAAAATATTGTTTTTTCAGTAAAAAAATTGACGTAGAAATTAAATTGTGTACATATAATATTGCTTGAAAGTAAAGAATGTTGTTTACAATTTAAAAAGAATTATTTAAATTGAAACTAAGTTTTTGTTACAGCTTTGTGAAAAATACCTTAACTTGTTATAAAGGCACCCCCATTTCAACAGTAAAAACTCAAAATAGAAGAAAAAAATGTATCAACTAAAAATTACTTTCATACAAGGTTTAGATGCTTGTTATATGTAGTTGAATGGAAAAAAAACTTAAAACAAGTAATAACTACTTAAAATTGTTTTGCGACAATTTAAAGTTAATTTTTTTACTTACAATTTAGAACCGTCCCAAATTTGTACACAAACTATAATTAGTTTGATTTGTATTCTGTAAACTGTTGTCATAGATAAAGATATGCTTTTGCTGACCTGATTTCTAACACAACTATGTACTTAATAAAATTTAAACATACATATGTTGCGTGTATTTGTTATCAATATCGGATCAGAGTATACGACATAGCCTGTCTACGTATGTTTAACCGATACCATCAAGAGTTATGAATTAGATTACTATATGTAGTAAAGTTTTTACCTTTCTTTTGGTATACGCAAGAACAGTTGGATTAGAAGAGATTCCGTAATAGGCTAATGCGCTTAGAACTCCCACTGCGGAAACTCCAATAGCTTTTGACCATTGTTGCAGTGAACTAGTTTTGGTAGCGAATCTTCGGTTAGCAGAAAAACTGTACACTTTTTGTAGTTTGGTTAATTGTGAACTGCATCTCAAAACTTTTGTGCAATTCATAATTGCGAAAAAATAAATATTATGAACTAACGATAATAATTTATTTACTACGTTACAAGCGACAAACCATTTTTATTGTATATTACATTTATCGTAATAACATTGGAAATATGATTGAAAATTGGTAGTGTAAATAAAGTTAAACTTTGATTAATTATTATGAAAAATTATAAAATGTAGAAACTCGAACAATGATAAATGATTGATAACAGTATTGACAATTTTGGTATTTGATAAAAAATGTATAATTGTTGCATTCTCTACCGTTAGATGTCACTAATGGAGTATATTATGACGAAATAAATAAATATTTTTTAGTAGGTATACTTTAATAATTGTTTACAACATCATCATAAACGACGTAATAAATAAATGAATACAGACTACAGTTAACTAATATAATATTTTTAATATTAAAATGTAATTTTTATAAGTTAATGGTTTTTTCACAAAATTGTTCATAATGGGTTAAAATAATAATTAATATCTTTTAATGTTCGGGTCAAAACTCATTTTTCGAAATGAGTTTTGATGGTCTTACTTATGTTAAAATTCAAAGGTGAATACATTTACATTGAACGAGTTTGACTCTATTATATATACAGGTCACAAAAGCTACTATTTTTCAATGTATTACATATTGGCAATTTCAAATTTGTAACAAAAAATACTTTTAAGCTCATTTGTCAAATATTAAAAACATTATCTAATCCTTTTGACCACATAAATATATATATATTTTTTTACATACTTTGTAGACAATAACGAAACCGAGTCATTATGTCAACATTTTTACTTAGTATTTATTCATTCTTATAACTGATCATTTGGATGTTTTAATTAATTATTTTTCAACCTATATTCGAAAACGAAGTCTTTCATAAACGTCAAATATGATTCAGACGCCAGTTCGAGTTACTTCTGGGAAGCGCTTAATTATCTCTATTAGGAATTATTGTTTTGAAGTCGGCGCCAACTGCATTTCTATTATTGTTTTCTTATCTTAAAATGTACTTCTATGTAAAAAAAAAATTTTGTTTAATTGCTAGGTTTGAAATCGATATGGCGTGTTAGCTTCGGGAACCGATTCTATTTTTTATATTAAATATGTATTAAACTTAATATTATGGCGAACTATAGCTTTTATTAAGAAATAGTTTAAGTATCGATAAACCAAAAAAATAAAAACTTTTTCTTTATTCCCCTTTTTTGAGTGTAGTTTTATGACTTAAAGTCTGAAAATTAGACCTTAGACTGAAGGTAGTTCTAGAGTGGGGTGCTATATTATGTTTGTAAAATGATTGACTTGACCTATTTACGGTAATTCTATAAAGGACATTAAACCTTTAGCAAAACTATTGTTTGGATTTTTTTAGTGGCTTACAATGTTTGGTTGATTCGTAGTAAAACTGTTCTAATATAGTAATTTTTTTGGGTGTGACATAAAAATCACCGGCATACAAAATGTAAGTTGCTGAAACGCTTTTTTTCCATATTTAAAAGAAAGTTGTGTTGTGACTTGAAGATCGGTGACAATCACAGATTGACTAATTAAAATACTACAATAATCGGTTACCAACTACAAAACATTAACCATGGAAAAACGATCACTATAAGGTGTCCTCTATCCATAATATTATTCTGTCATATATTAGATATAAGTTAGAGTATATAAAAACCAAAAAAGATTGACATTAACGAGTTGATATTTTCATCGAAGAAGTTAACCAACTTCCCAGCAGTCCACTCATATGTTATTTATGTTATTTTTCAATGGCAATTATTAATATTTCGTTTCCATACGAGTATTGAACGCAGCATAATTATAAATTGCTGGTGTTTTTTTTTTACTATAGTAAATAATTAACGAGTATTCATTGAAACCGAAACACTGGTGTGGTGTTACATATTACTGAAAAAAACACAGTGGACACAGTATAATTGACTACCATAATACAATTAACAATATAAATACTGACCATACCCACTAAGTAATATTCGTCAGCACACTTTAAACCCAATGAGTAAACGTACTGTTGTGAAAAAAACAAGGCAAAAATGTTAACAAAATTGCAATTCGAAAAAACTTAATATAGCGTTTATACGAACACGTTTTCTAATACAACTCCAGCTAGTCATTACAATATATATATATATATATATATTGTGTATGGGTATGAATAGTGCCGTTTATAAATCCTTAGCTACTAAACCGCCACCCATTTATTTTATGGCTTTTTAATCCCACTTGTTCCGACCGTCAATTTCGATGTTGTTTAAGGCTATTTGATTAAGTATTTTACGACCATTTGATGTCCGAAGTCTATTTAATAGCCTCTAGGTTAACTAATCATTAAATAAAAAAACACAAGTGGCTTTATTAAACTTGTTTCGTTTTATCGAGTTGAAAGATTATGGGATCGAGAGAATGTTTCTTTTAAAATGTTATAATTAATGTGAGCTCTACGAATTTAGCAGACGTGTGATCGTTTCACAAATATGCAAACTCGAGAATTAAGTATAATTATTATAATACAATACAAATTATATGTTTAATTTTAATTTTTATCTTGATAAATCTAAAAAATCTTTAAAGTTTTATGTATCAATTTGCCATTTTTTCCGTGGACATTTATAAATAACAAAATAATAAATACATATGTACGAAATTGTGACTATTAGTTTTTTAAATTTTAAATTGTTATACCTAAATAGTTAAATAATATGATTGGTATTAAAAGATTTTAAGATATACTATATTATTCTAGATCAAATTTCCAGACCTTAAGTACTAAAACTTCACCTAAATAAGCGAAATAAGTTTATGATATTTTTTTTGGTTTGTCAACGTTTATGGGTAGTGCTAAAAAATATTCCATCCAAATCTGGAACTAATTCGGCTATTTTTAAGTTTTAGAGCGCGGTAATTGGTTGGGAGTTTTTTTCGATTTTGAAGGGAAGGATATGAACTTTTTACATTTTTGCCCCGATTAGGTACGTTTGATAAGGGGAAATCCAGATTTTCGGGTTATCGTCGACGCCGTGGACTATTGTGGACCACGCCCGAAGGTTATTATAACGTGATCTATATTATACGATCATTGATCGACCGGTAACGGCGACGATCACCTCGAGAACAGGCGGATGAATGATATTATAATCACATTATACGTCACTGCAATCCGTTTGGCAGACAGTTAGTGTATACGTGATTGGCGACATGTGTGCAAAAATCGTTGCCGCCGTCTTATTACATGCGGTTTTTTTTTTATCATTATTATTATTTTTTTTTTTACATTACACACACATGTGTACTGATATATATACATACATTAAATACCACGTCAGCCTATATTATCGGTTACGTCGTCTTTGGGAAACGCCACCGGCAAATCGAGTTCAGGCGACGTCACAGATTTCGTTTCTATACAGAGTGATCCATCTGATGCGGGTGTTTTATAAAATGTATTTTTCCCTTTCTGTATAAAAAATAGTCAAATTATAGCTCCAAATTTGTACGGGGTAGAATCATTTTCCGACCGATATCTGATTTAGATAGGACCAAACTTGTATTCTAAATTCTTTGTACTTAACACATATTTATTCGACTTGTAGTGTTTGACAATGGTTATACTCATTTTTTTTAACCGTGTCCACGTGTAAACCATTACTATGTATCTCATTCTTATGATTATAATTTCTTACGATTATCATCAGATTGTCATCATGATTATGGATTTATAGACACCGAGATCCGTGTACGCGGTACATATTGCCACCGGTTAAACCTATGAGGTACGTATCAAAGTCCATCTTTATTATCGGTTTTTTTTTTTTTTTCAAAAAGCGCATCGAGTACAATAATATACACTGACATACATATTGAACATAGATATTCCATCGTAATTCGTAATAGATAAAACAGAGATTTAGGATTATAGTATAAAGGATAAACACTAGTTTACCGGCTATAGTCGAACAACGAATGGTCAGAATTAAAAATATAAAATATATATTTATTGTAATTATTATTTTTTTACCTTGAAAAGTAATACCGTTCACAACCTAGATGTTCTCGGTGGAAAATCGTGAATTCCCCATGTTAAATATTATTCATTTATGATTTTGTGAACCTGCTATCGAATTACCTATTAATACTTAAATTAAAATAATTCCAAACAAATTTAAATATTCTATACTAAATTATGACTGAAAAAAACTCCTAAATTTAAATTCATCCTTAATTAGTGTCACGTTTTTTTTCTTCTTAGAACTAAAATATAATATAAAAATATTAAGCCCATATTTTTGAAATCGATGGACCACGTTTAAAGTATTAATACATACACATTTTAGATTTTGATTAATAAAAATATCCATTTTTGTCAAAGCTGTATAATTTACCACTATTACCTATACATTATATTATTTTTTTTTTTTTAAGCAAAATAATATAAGGAAATAACTTTTATACATATGCCTATAATAGATGTGCGACCGCCAAAATTAGAATTTGATATATACATGGTTATTCTATTTATATAAAGGTCTTATAAATTCTAATTTTAGCTACAAGTTAGATAAATATTTGTTTGAAAATGAAAACATTTAAAAAAATTGAAATCTTTGATTTATTTATTTTTCATTTGAAATGTTAATTTATTTTTTACTATAATTCTCTATTCTTTTAAAAATACAAAATTCTTCTATAATGTCATTATTTTGTTGGTACTTTTAGATAAACAAAGTGTAAAAAATGCAAATATTGAAAATACTAAAAAATATGCGCAAATCTCGAAATCTGCTAAAATAATATGCGAAAAACAAATTTTTAAATTTCGATTTGACTTTTTCTACTTTTGACCCATCACTCTATCCTCTGCATACGATTTTGGATCTAAAAGTGGTGCTACACGAGTAAATCGGTCAATAGGAAAAAAAAATATAAAAAAAAAACCTTATCTGTGGGAGTTTTACTATATTATATATTATCATTATTTAAATTTATAACAAGAACTTAATTTATTCTTTAATTATGTTGCCTAATAATCGTATGTTTTATTCTGTGTCAGTTTGTTTGCACAACATTTCAAAGTAGTTCTTTCAGAAATCGGCTTTAATATTATGTACACGCTTTCTTTGAGCGATAATAACTTTGGAACATTTTTTATTATTAACACACCATATTAAATTTAGTACTAAAAACGTAGAATATTGCTGTTAATTTGTAAAAATTGAATAATTTTTTAAATCATTTACCGTTAAATGTTCAACTGTTTCACTGTCAGTATCGCTTGTGAATTTTTTTTGGATATTTACCATAATAATATCAGCACATTAGCTACTCGGGTAAATATATTTGAAAACAAAAATGTCCTGAAAAAAAAGGAAGTCAACGAAAGGAATTTTTTAAGAGATAATAAAAAAAAACAATTCTTTTCGCATACGCGAATACTGGCGTTTATTTACAAAAATATATAGTTATATATTTACAAGTAAAAAAAAAAAAATTGACTGAATCTCGTTCGTTAGTTTTTTTTTTAACACAATACTATTTTGGGAACTTACAAAACGGTAGCAGTTTACATACATTGTCGTTAAATAAGTACAAATAATGCACGGAGTCTATTATGTAGTAGTAATAATTGTAATAAATAATAAATATGACGTGTGTACTTCTGTAATAAACGAATACTAAGCGTTTATAACGCAAATATTATAAACATTTACAATAAGATGAGATGGTTGACATCGTTCAAATAAAACGAGAAATGCAATGTTACATTATTCAAAATGAAATAGCAAAAAGTGTAAAAGTAAAAAGATTAAAATGACGATTTGTGGGTCTTAATCGAAGACTTGAAAATGTTCCATTTTTTTAAAAATGTTTATAATCAATTGGTTAGCTTTTGTTAAAATAACATTTTCTCCAAATAGTGTTGTTTTTTTGTTGCGGGCGAGCAACAATAAATAAGTTATGAAATTAATAAATATAATAATAAAAAATATTACAAAATATCGTAGCACGAAAATAACTATACAAATTATCAAACTAATCAGGCACGTTAAAAAAAAAAAACATACAACGACTAAAAAAGATATTAGAGCGCTACCAATGTGAACGGGTCAAACGGTTGTAAATAGTGAAAAATTAGGTATTTTTTTCTTTATTATATTTGCGTTTAAAAAAACGTTATGAAAAGCAATGACGTTTTTGTGGATAAAAAAAAAACATCCAATTTTGTTATCATCACCGTTCGACCTGTGGCCAAAGATATTATATAAAATGTGTACAGTGCAGTATATATTATTGTATATATGTAGGATACTTAAAATAACACCTACTTGGTAATGACAAAAAAAAAAAAGTAGTTCAATTTGTTTATTACGGTTTAGCTGTTTGGGCGCATCCGAGTTTCGAGGCCTAATTTTTTTTTTTAACAACGCGTTTCTATTTTGATTTGGAATTATGTAAACACATTTTTAATCGTTCAAAAAAAAAAGTGTAAGCATTATGGTAAAGTTTAATAAAAGTTTGTCTTAAGCGGGGAGGAAAAAAGCAAATGGTTGTCGGTGACGCGTTTTTAATATTTGGCCTAACACTATAATAATACTTTAAACGCCATAGTTTCGACGGCAAGGAGTCTGTGTTACCTTAATAATAATATTGTAGGACGAGCATTGGTTTTAAAATATACAACTAAGCGGTCTTATCAGTTATACACAAAAACGGCGACCATTTTATGGGGATTCCCGCCCTCCATGAACTATGAAGAGCCAAGAGGGTACCTCTGTTGATGGCGGGAATTTCAAAATTGGTGGCCGTTCTTGTGTATTGAATGGCTTTTCTGTATGTACATTTTAAAATCAATAGTATGAGCGATTCCAAAAAAAAAATACTGAACGTTCGTCGAACAAAAACAACCCGTTTAACGTTAATACTACATCGTGTTATGGTTAAAATAATATTATTATGTTGTAAATGAGCTGATGGGTTTTTATTTTGAAACAGTGCCGCCAACTTTAGCTGACCTCGTGAAATCTCGTATAAATTGAGTACCTATGTTATAGTACTGTGATTTGTCCAATTTGTAAAACGGTGGGTGGTTTTTTTTTTTTTAAAAGCCGTTTTCAAGTGAAATTAGATTCTAAAAAAAATTATACATAAATAGAAAAACATAATCAAGCAATACAGGTAAATAATAATAATGAATCTAATTCTCGTTAGAGCCTAGGAACTCGTCTGACGGAGCTGTGACGGGCGCGTCCGCGTCCGCGTCGTCGTCCTGTTGCTGCGGTGCCGCCATCGTGGTAACCGCCGCTTGTACCGCGACCGTGGTAACAGCCGCTTGGACCGCGACCGGTTCGGGCGGCGGCGGCGGCGCGGGCGGTTCGGACGGTTCGGTTTTCTTCGTTTTGCCCTTGCCCTTTGCGCCGCCGCCGGCCTTTTTGCCGGACGCGCCGGTCTTCTTTTTTGTCCGGCCGGCCGTGTCCACTTTCCTGTGGCTCACGTTGTCGCACCGGTTTCTCTTGCAGTCTTCGTCCTCTCTGTTCCAGGCGTTGCCGCCGCCGCCACCGCCCTGGCTCTCGTCCGTCTTCTTGTGTCGGCCGGCGCCGCCGTCTCCCGTTTTGCCGTCGGAACACTTGCGCTGTCTGTCCGGACGGTGTTTGGCGGTGGGCGGCCCGATGTGCGGCGGACACACGTGGTGGTGCCGCAGTCCGTGCGCTGGCCACTCGCCCACCGGCTTGCGGGACGCCAGCAACTCTTCCACCCGCTTCACGGGCACCGGCTGGGTGAGCACGCGCGTGTACGTGGACAGTTTGCCCATCGTCGCGTTGGCTTTGACCTGCACCTTGCGCGGCGTCCCGTGCTTGTTCAGCGCCAAGTACAGCGTCCGCCGGTCGTTGGTGTACCTGACCGACGTGTAATGGTTGTAGTGGTGTTGTCCGATCATCTCGTTGAACACACACTCTTCGTCGAAATCTTTCTGTAACAAACCACGACGAAAAAACCATTAGCATATATATATATCCATCTATACAACGATAAAAAAACATATTACACATTATAAAAACCGGTAAAACAAAAAATGTTTTGGACAGTAAGACCATTTTTTAACATGGATATGTTTTTGAGCTGGGGCGTCATCACGACACCGGAAGGCTAGATTAGCGAGGGAAGTGAGCAGAAGAGAGGGAAGCGGAGAAAAAGGAAAAGTGAGGATCAGTGATAGTAGATTAGTGATAAGATACAGTTTAATAGTGGCTGTTTTGAGAGGCAGGGGGTCTACCGGAAAGTGGGAATAAGGAGGCAGAAGAGAGAGAGAGGGGCAAAAAAGAGAAAGTGAGGGTAGTGTAAGAGAGAAAATAATGGAAGGGATGAAAGAACAGGGGTAGAAGGAATGGCGAGGTGAGGGGCAGTGGAAGGGAAATTAAGGGAGGGTCGAAGGGGATGGAAGTAAGGAGAAAGGTAAAGGAGAAAGTGAGGTGAGAGTGGAAGGTAAAAAAAAGGTTTTCACTTCTTCTAAGCACAAACAATGTAATCATGATTTTTTTTTTTTTAAAAGAATTTTTTTTTTCAAAACCATAATGTAGAAGTTTGGGTTAAGTTTTAAAACGTCAAAGAGTGATAACGTTTCTTTTTTATCTATAAGTCATCAGCTCATAACCCCTTATCATAATATTATTATCAACCGAGTATTATAATTTATTTATTAACTCTTATCAGTCCCAACCCTATCTTATCCTCTATCTTATCATCTCTTTTCAGCTTCCCCTCCCTTCTAGCGATTAAATAATTTGTTGTTTTACCACAGATTATTAGTTATCGTGTGTTAGAAATGGTCGGGGATTAACAATTATTAGCTTTAAAAATGTACACTTTAAGTTAAGTACGATTCTTATAAAGCGTGGGCAGACTCTAAATAATACATTTCTGCCAGTGTTCTAAGAAATCGTCATCCTTTTAAAATATAATAATATTAACGCTTAAGTCCTAAAATTACGACAAAAAATACAAAAAACGAAAAACTTTGCACTCATACTTTTTAAAAAGAACATAATAAATGTTTGGATACATTTTACAATTTTTTAGTGTATCAAAGATACGTATTAGACTCATGTGTATTCTAAATTTCATTCTAGAAGTCCTAGAATTGCGCCTAAGTATAAAAAACGTTGAGATGAGGTCAAATACGTGTTCAAGAAGAAGATTTAAATTTATTATTTTGTTTGTGCAACCTGGCATAAGCAATAATTATCTCATGCACAATTTTTTTTCCGTCGGGTTAATTTGAAGAAAACAAATTCTATTATTTTTAGATTTATTCGTTTCCGTTCGCTCAGAATTCGAGTCTGGTCATTTTATAGTAGTCATTATATTATTCTAATTTATAGCCAATTCATTTTTTTTTTAAACCTCAGTGCTGCGTCTTCCTGATTGCGCACCAAATGAATGTAAACAAACACGTGTAAGAAAATGTTCAATGGCGGCCGTTAAGTTTTTGTACATTCCTAACCGTGTAACTTGGCATAATATGTTATTTTAATCTTTGGCAATGTGGCCATACAGAAAAAAATGTTTAACATTGAAATGTAAACCGAAAATAATTCCTGTTAATATAAAAAAAAAACCAGATAATTTCAAATAATCAATTTTATGTAAATCGAAATCTGCCATTTGCCAATAAGACCCTAGTCAAGTGCTTTGAATAGATTTTGTTAATGTTATTATCACAATCGATAATTATTGCGCTTGGACTGCCAACTATGCGGTGAACTTAAAAATGTCGCATCGTTTCCAGTGTTAATTGAACAAAACATGACTATGGATATTATACTACTGTACTTGTTAATTCATTATACATTTTTATATGCACAAGTCACCATGTTTTCAGGGGATTAACACGTCTTAAGGTCAAGTGAAGGTAATTTTACACGAATGTAAAATATCTTTTGTACAAATTAATAACTTTATTATTACGTACAAACCATATTTAGGTCAGTATAAGCAATTTTTTGCCAAAAATAAGTTTAGAGATGAGTTTACGCTTTATAATTATTAGTAAAATATTGAGGATTCCTTATGTAGGAATAAAACCACTCTTGGCCTTTTAAGTATAACTTAACCAAAACACAGATGGAAAATATATCGTTAAATGATAATCTATTATATTTATATATGGCTTCGATATTTAAAATGTTCTATCTATTATTGATTTATAATACGATATAAGAAAGGATGGTAGAGATAAGGAGTGATAACAGATAAGGAATGGCATTAAGAGATAAGGAGGAGTGATACGTTTTTGGGAGTGGATAGGTGCCATTGAAGAGGAGGAAAATTGTTTTTTTGGTTTTTTATTGTACAAGTTGAGCCGGACAGAGAATAACGTTTGGGATTTTCAAAACCAAAGTTTTAAAACTATAATATTGTTAAACATAAAACGTTAATTTTGAAATAACGAAAAAATATGTTTCATCGTGCAAAGGCGAGAGGATCTATCAAAACGCAAAAAAAAAAAAATAAAGTGTTAACATATTGGCAAACATCACAAACGTCTGGCTGTCCATTTCAGCGTTTTAAATTTAGAAAACATTTAAAAGACAACACCGACGGCCGCGTTCCGGCTAATTGCGTAAATTAATTTTTTTTTTACATAATAAAAAAATACCTACACGACAAATAATCAAAATTCACTTGTAATTAACGCACGCGGTGTTGTTGCACCATCATAGGTGTGTGGGCTGTGTTTAAATATGGGTTTACACCAAAACCGTATAACAGACGAATGATAATAATATTGTAAAAAAAATCGACGATTATTATGAATAACAAGCTTGTCAGACTTGGATCGACGCAAACGGACGTCGGGCAGCGGTTGCGCGTTATAGGCAACACCACGTTTAAAGTGTTCGACTGTATAACGACCTTATAAATATTAAAATAGAGAAACTCTCGGTTCGTTAACAAACAAACAAACAAACGGGTGGGAAAAAAAAGAACGATTTAAAGATAAAAATAGTTTTCCTATATTGTGACATCCGAAGTCTTGACGGATGATGTGCGATGGACCGATAGAGGTATTCCTTTCCGAGTGCTGCTTCTGCCTACGCCCGGCGTGTCATTACGATAAATGTAATACATTCTTATTGCGCAACATTTAAGTAAATCAGTCGAGAGTGCTCCAATTACCAAAAAAAAAAACACACATGCGATGCAAAGCGGTAGGTATACGAATATCATGCGGGGGTAGTTCTTCCTCGTGTGGGGGTTGAATATTCTGCGCCAATAATATATAACTCATACGGTTAGTTTTTAAAATATACAACTAAGCGGTGCTGTTGTACACACAAAAAACGGCCACCGATTTAACGCGGGATTCCCGCCGTCAACACGGGTACCCTCGTCAAAGTTTACCACCCGCCAGTCCATAACGCACGACTGGGGTACCTCTGTGGACGGCGGGAATCCCACATAAAATCGGTGGCCGCTTTGGCGTATGGCACGGTGCACATCTGTACATATAGTTATTTAAAACCAACGTTCGTACCGAAATAACGCGTGGGGTGGGCGCGCGAGCCGCTCTGTTCGGTGTAAGTAATAAATAATAAAAAAAATTTAAAGCCGCCCGAAATGATTTACGGACCCGAGGAAAATTTTAATGTCAAAACCGACTAGTTGGCAATAAAATTAAAAAAAAAAAAAAATAGCATTTTCGCTTTACCAATAAAAAACCGTCTCTGTCTTCGGAAGGATTCGGCCACCGGCGACCACCGGTCCTTGCCGTCGTCGTACATCATACACGTCAAACGGGTAAAACGAAAAAAATAAACCTAACCTTTGGCGAAATTCGAGTGCAAACGCAGCCACGACAACAGTGGTCGAAATTTCCTGTGTAAAGTTCTCGTGTTCTTGATTCGTGCGGTGGCCCTCGTTCGTTTGGCTCGCATTCAATTTTCTCTTCTTAGACAGCCTACTTGCATACTATATTGTCGGACTCAATTAAGCCGAGACTCATCCTTACCTAACCTAACCCGCATCGTTTATCGATTAAATCACAACTCTAATTGGCTTGTCTCTCACATTTCATAACATGATAACAAATACATAACATGTATACAACGGAAAAAAGCGAAAAAAAACCCAATATAACTTAACCATCCTAACGTAATCTAGCCTCTCTTTTTCATTACAAATCGTATATTTGTCACCTTCGACCGTACCACATCAAACCAAAGTCTAACCTGACCAAACTAAAATATGTCTAACTCTCCACTAAATATGGTCTAAAACAAAAAATATCCGCAGGTTTGTAATGACATTTGAGAATTGCAACAGTATCAACTACACTGGAGAGCATTTGATAAACATCAGGCACAAGTATTTTGTGGCAGCTGTATTTCTTACAGCCATTAGAATTCTTTTGCGAGAACTCAAATTAATGACAACACGGTCATATGTGACCGTGAGTCGACAACTCTTACAATACAATTACAGAAGAGCGTTAACGAATAGAAGGAATAGCTAATTCGATAATCTACAATTTGTTTTTAACAGCTTAGGCAATGTTTTACAAAACAAGTACTCATCATAACATTTTTTGCTTTTTATTTTGTCTATATCAATCAATCGCTGACCTAAAATCATTTAGAACCCATTATATTCAATCTGCTTCTGCCTAACTGTGTTGGCTCACCGGAAACATTTAAGTGGGTGAGATTTCCTGTCAATTTGCAAGAGCTTCGTGTGTGTTCAAACGTTATATCTACGATTATTCCTCAATTCTCTCTTTTGTTGACATTTCAAACAGGTTTTTTCTTTTTCTTTTTCTCCAAACTAATATATTTTAACACTTTTTTATTGCGCTTACTTTGCACTTATATGTATGTATAAGTAATTTATTCGATAGCTTTCACCACCCACTGGTCAATTACAATAAGGACCTAACATAAACACACAAATAAATGACTGTCACAATATTGAAAATTTAAAAATAGTTTTTCCGCTGATAGTAAAAGCATTTTTGTCAGTCTTGAACAGCATTAAGTTGTAATGAGGAAGAGTTTTCGAGAGCTCTCGACAAGATTAACTAACTCAACACGTGCTAGAACTTATCATCGAGTTAATGTATTAATTATATAATACAATTTAACTAACCAGGTTAGATTACATTCTTTTGTCAGTGTTAATACTTCAATATATACATATTTTATTTTAAATTGCTTTCCTGTAACTTTATCAAATAAGAAACCCTTCTTGATTTCACTGTTATGAATAATATAAGACAATAGAAGTATATCAATTTATTATTGCACTTTCGATGTAAATAGAATCATAAATAATTGCAATTGAAAGCACAAAAAAAAACAATTATACGAATCAAGAATTTCTTCAATAGAAACGTTTCGATTAATTGAGCAGTAATGGCCGTAATGGGCTGTTATGAATCGGCGCCCAATAAATATTTAAAAAAAAGACCTCGTCTGTGAAAACATTACAATGTGTTGAAAATAAAATATTCATCGTTACAACTAGATAGTGTTAACATAGTGCATACATAAAATTGGAACAGACAGATAGTACAGTTTACCCTCAACGGGGGGAAATTAATTATAGAAATAATTTGAAAATAAAATAATAATTTGATTTTAAAAACCGATAAAAACATGATTACACGAATACACTTATCTACCTACAAGATATATTTGTATGAATATCCCCCTTAGATGAACGTTTAAGTGAAATTATTATTAGAATAATATTTCAATACAATAATAACGACAATGTTGTTGAGGTATCACAAAGCACCACGCGAACCTCACCCCTTTCCGGTTATTTGCCACCGTCTGACAAGTGTAAATGAAATACCTTAAAGCGTGAATCATGTAAACAGTACAGGTATTATTTGGCGCCATTGTTTACCCTGGGATTTAACACTTTTGGTGCAAGTATTTACATAAAAAAATATACCCAAACTAGTGTTACAAGTGTTTTCTACAGTCCACGATAATATTATGTATTTATTTATTTGTTCATTTACGATTAGCAGCTATTAAGATACTCCAAATGAATTGGACAAATAAGAAGAAACAGGAAAACAATAAAAGTGTATGACGAACGAAAAACACTTGAATGTCGAGTGCAGCATAAAAGTTAAGTCGACAAAAATTTAACTTGGTTTAACTCAGATCTAACGTTAAAGGCATTTATACAAAATTACTTTATTGAAATAACGTTATTAGAAACTAAAACTTAGCCAGTAGTTTTATATAAAATTGCTCTATAAAATTAGGGCACTATGATATCAACAAATTATAGCCCATTTGTAAAAACTCAATTTTTTAACCGCATTTTAAAAGTTAATTAATTAAAAAAAAAAAATGATTTGAAATCCTATCGCCATAATATAGAATTACAAAAAAAATATTGAACATTGAAACTGCTAGGGCAGTTAAAAATCAGTTAATTATTGTAATATTAATAATTATTACACCGAGTAAAATATTACCTTGACCTTAATTGAAAAAATTACAAAAGTTAGTCTAGTTCTAGATTTAATTTATACTAAGCCGATTGAAAGTGGTCTGGTTTTTTGACGTTTTACACCAAAACGCCTGACAAAATGTGGACTACATTATTAGATTGTGGTGTTAAGGGTTTTCGTTTTTGTTTGTTTTTTAATAATGAACAATTTTTCAAAAGTAATTTGTTTAATTTATAAAAAAACCGAATTAAAAACCAACCTCTTTATAGTATAAATATTAATTTTTTTCAAACACAAAAACGTAACCAATTTTTTTTTTTTTATAATCACTGCCACGTTGAGGATATTTAAATATTTAAAAAATTATTTTTGTATAATATGTAAAAAAAAAAAAAACAGTAAGACCCCGAGTGAGGTTACAATTTGTGTTAATTTGTCACGGGCGTTTCACCGTCGAGTGGTCGACCGTTTGTCTACACGTATAGGTACCTAACCTATACACATTAATTTAACTCTAATATAAACACATACACACGTTTAACCCCGTCCCCGTGCTGGGTGGACGGTCGACATAAGAAATTACTTTTAACTCCCTGAAATATTATCTCGGGGCGCGGGGCGTGGGGGGGGATGAAAACGATAAAGTATATATTATATACAAAAAAAAAACACCGACCACCGCGGCGCGTTTTTTTCTTCCTTGTTGCCGGTAATAAATTGGTGTGAAAGACTCTGTTTAACCGGGGGGGGGGGGGTGAAGCAAAGGGAAATAAAAACCCCTCGGCGTAATAATAATATCTATATACGTGTAATATACATTTCGGTTGTTTGTTTGTTTGTTGTTGTTGTTTTTTTTTTTTAAGGGAAAAATAGTAATACCGTAAACAACCACCACTCGGTCGGACATCGGATGCGCACATGATAATAATATACCGGTTGATTTGGTCGGCACACCACCCTATATAACTGTCGCGGTGGTAAAAAATATTATTGTCGGTCGCCGGCTTTTATCCCGTGCCGTGTGTGTGTGTGTTGTAGGTGGCAATAAAGTATAAAACAAGTAAAAAAAAAAATACACTGTACGATAATTTAATATATATATATATATATACATACACTCCACAGAGGCTTTCAATTAGACCGAGGAGTACCACCAGAGCACGAGCTATAACCGTATTAGTCTTGACAGGAATTAGTAGACGATATCTCGGTGGTAAAAAACACAGCTTCGATTTCGAAACGTTTTAATTTGGCCCCGTCCACCGACAGACTGTATTATAATATTGTTATTATTGTTTTACTCGAATTCCTAATATACACTTGTGGTCTTTGATCGGTTCCGCTGCCGGACGACCGCCCACACTAATAGTGATGCGCGATATCCACTATTTTAAACAATAACACAGATAAGTATCGCCGGATTTGGTATAATCTGTAGATTAATAATATAGAGCTGTAACAGCCCTGTAGGCGAGCGACGGGTGGCCACTTTAAATACAATTAAAATATTTTTTTTGTTTTTTTAGGAAGTCGTTAATAAACACTGCACGCAGTTTACCTAATCCTTATCAAATATATAGAATTTCATACGATAATGTGATAATATTATAACTGATAGCAATAGTTTTCGTATCACACGGTTGCTGTGGTGAAGTGAATTAAAAATATGTACCAGAGAAATGTAATTTTGTCATTCTGATCACACTGCAGCTCGCCTTTTCGTTTACTTCATAATATTTTACTTAACTAAAATTATGGCTATAAAGCCAAAAAAAAACTTCCAATCATCGTTGGGG
The DNA here is from genome assembly GCF_023614345.1 of Adelges cooleyi. NCBI lineage: Eukaryota > Metazoa > Arthropoda > Insecta > Hemiptera > Adelgidae > Adelges > Adelges cooleyi. Next base: position 9,856,446 of record NW_026096579.1, on the reverse strand, counting down.
GGTTGCGAAATGGGTATAGCAACGACAAACATTACAACAGGTAATTATCTCATGTATTACTATAGTATAGGATGACTTATAAGAGGTATTAGTTCGTTCAGTGTCCTTATTATTCGAACCGGTCGACGTTAATAACTATAATAAATCGGAAGTAATTCACCGATTTCACTACATCCGGAGTGCAGAGCTGACAACTTTGTATAAATATATATTTTGTATTCATATATTTGAACAGCTATTGAATGGTCAAACCCTCGTGACCCCACGATAACTGTGAATTATTTTTTTATATTACATTGGGCTTATTAAATTCGAGTTTACTTAATACACTATATAATATTGTTATTTATTTGCCTCGAGTACCTTATATGCGTTGCTCGTTTCAGATTTTAGAAATAACATGGTATTTTATTCGACATTTATTCCAAAGCGAAACGGTGATATCATTATTATTATTATTATAGATTTGTACTGATCTCGATATTATATTTATATTTTGGTCTATCGTTAGAACGTTCTTAACTCATTTGCATATACCTACTTATGTGCATAACAAAGCGTACCTATACATACATTTATACATACTTATCATTAATCTTCACCATATATCCTATATAATAAATATATATATATATATATATAAATATGATTATCCTTCGCCTACCACACTCTCAGCATTCCGATCTGTCGAAAAGTCTTCCTGTGGTTTACAAGTATAGCATCAATCTCTTGAGCAGCGTACGGCTATATTAGTCTTTATATAAGTTTTTCGATAAACTCTATGCTGGAGTTTACAATTATATCATTTTTTTTAGATTTTTATTCCAATCGTTTTTTTTCAAACTCGACCAAGACGATTTTTCCAATTTTTTTTGTCCGTAAGTGTATTTTTTTTTTAATGTTAACAACGACGATGAAACCCCTTAATTTTTCTCAGTCTGTGAAAAACGATTTTCAAAGTTCCAGTTTCTATGTTTTTGCCTTGTGGTCTTCATTTATAAGCAATAGCCTAATTTCCCTTTTTTTTTTAGTTGGGAGTGTATGGCGAAGGCGAAGAAAAAGAAGATACCTACGGTTTTTTTCATATTAAAAAATTATATTTCATAATGAACAGCTACACCGAAGACTATATTTAAGATGTCGGGCAAAGACGAAATGCCGACAGGTTAACTATTTAATAATATATAATATACTTAGCTATACAAATAGGTACAAATTCGGTCGACAAGTATATATTATGTTTACTCGTTTTTCCTACTACTGCAAGATACGTGCAAACGATTAATCAAACCGACAAGTTTTTCTAAGCTTAAATGAATTGATTTTTTTTCTATCAAATTAGCTGTCCGTTCTGGAGTATGTATTTATTCTATCAACATAACGTCGGAAACGTGTCACGTTTTATTTATTAATAGCTGGTTTAAAACGCTAGTGCTGTGTTGCATTTTTTTTACGGTTTTAATCACGTGCAATATACTGCACAGCTTAATACAGCTATGTACGTTTAATAGCGAAAATTAAATTTAAAAAAAAAATAGCGTTAAACGGACATCTCAATAAAAACGAGTGTAGACCGAAAACGAGTTTTGTGCGTCGAGCGATGGCGGGAATTTCGTTAACTATTATAGTTATCACAATATGATATTATATTTGAAATTAATCACAGCGTATTATATTTTATACATTATTCTTCCAACCCGTATAAGCCACTGATAATAATTGAATTTCTAAATCAAACACACAAGATGTGTGTAAAAAAAAAACTACGGTCGGCTACGGTGGTCCGTTCAAAAGAAACGCCGCCACCTCGGGTTATGTGTTTAAAATTATTAAAAAAAAAAATTTACATACATTAAAAAAAATATGAATATCAGTCCTCCTCCAGTACTAGCGCTTGCAAGCTATAATACTATAATATAGATAAATTTAATTGCGAATATTTAATGACAAATGCGACGATTGTATTCGGTTCATAAACGTTTTTTCGGAGGCGGGCAAACGTCTCGCAATGAACGTTTTTGCAAGATAATACTTTTTATTTTATATCACCAGACATAATTGAGCCGGTATACATAGTGATCCGTTTAATGTAAGACAAAAATCGTTTTCACTCTACCACACAGTAACGTAGACATTTTGCTACGGTAAAATGATACTCTATTCCCCTTATTTTTCTTAAGAAACAAAAAGTTTGACTACAAATTTTTAAGAAAAAAATCATACCTGAACTGTCCGATTCTCAGATCTTTTGCTCTAAAACTACACCTAAAAAAGCGAAATAAAGAAAAAGTATCCGACTAGGAGAAAGGCTTAGTGATATTAAATTGATCTATACTGGTTTGGCTGGGTTGTACCGATAGCGTATCATCCAAAGAATATTCCATACCCGCTATTGGACATTTTTCTAGAAAGTTATAGCGCGCTAAAATTTTAAGTTAAATAATTGTAAATTTTTAGGGTTTTTTTTTGTCATTTTTCGGCCCAATCAAGTACCTTTCAAGTACGATTTCTAATCTATAGAGTTGCTACATGCGAAGAAATCAGTTCACAGGCTTAGAAGAGCTGTTTGTAGTGCCAGACACAATGATAAAAACATACCATTGTAAAAACCCACCCTCTCAGCTTCCCAAAAATTACGAAATTAAAAAATTAAAATTCCGAGAAAATGAGCGTCTTACGTTAAATGGATCACTCGGTATATAAGACATGTAAAAAGAAAACAATTACACGTTGTCTCGTTAAGACCAAGACGACGAAAATATATTATGCGGATTCATTTAGTCGGGTTCAACGGCCGAACTAATTATATAACAATACAAATTACAATATATATAGGTATAAATACAGTATATCGCAATTCATTGATATTTTTTTGGCGACACTGTCTGGCCGGGATTAATCACTTTCTTCTATTCGGTGGTTATGAGCGGCGACAAAGGTTTGTGGGAGATAAGGTGGACATTATTTATTATTATATCAGTTATGTATAAATCCCAAAAGAAAGTTCGATCTCGCCGTCGAAGGACAAGCAAATTGATTTTATTTTATTTTTTTACCTAATTAGTTTAATATTTAACCTAAAGCGTACTATTTTTATATATCTGGCTAAAAAGAAAAAAATGTATAGAGAAAAGATTTTGGAAATAACATAACCCGCTAATGGAATACTTTAATTTAAAAAATGTATGCGATTTAAAAAAAACAACAAACTCATTGGAGAAAATTTCATACGCGATTTGGATCTGGTCAAAACAAATCCAAAATAAAGGATGTATTTTGGATTGTATTCCGAACAAAAATTCAAATTGGGTATTCCACGCCAAGTGAAGTTTTCGTCAATATGTGTAGTAATTATCTATTTTTTTAAAAAAAAATGTACATGCCTAGGCCTTTTTTTGTGTACTTAATCTCATAATAGTTGAGGAGAACAGAGAGTGGGTGGTGGGTATACCAATAACTTTAACCCTAGATTTGTTATACTAAAACACATGGACTATTCGAGTGTTTTGTAAAAAAAAATAAACTACTTAAGGAACATAACAAGTTTTGAGTATTTTTAAAGTTTTCTGGGTAATACATATTTAATTTTTATCTAACACTTTTAATCGAGTTGTGTCGATGCAATCTACAATGTTTTTTTAACGAATTTTTTATTAGACACCCTTTGATTTACAATTAACCCGACCGAATTGGAGAAGAGATTTAAATTGTATAATGTTCGTTTTTCAAAAACACAATACAGCAATTATCATCGTTAATTTGTCAAGTTAGACGGTACAGAATAATATGAATCTGATCGATTAGGCTTTAGGGTACAATAATAATAATTTAATGTCCGTTTATCAATGAGTATTAAGATAATGCTTAAAAAAACGTATTCTTAGTATAACGGATTGTGTTTGTGCTGGCATAATATCACAGCGTGGGGACTGGATTAACGGATATCCACACATGACGTCCCCTTAGGTAGGTATTTAACCATTCGTTTTAACTGTGCCGACTTGAGAATGGGGCGGCTCTTTGTAACATTTTAAGGATTATCAATGGACCGTCGTGGAACTAAATTAATACAGTAAATTATTATGACGTTATGTTAGATTGTAATTTTGCTAAAATGTTGTAACAACGGTTATAACACTGAAAACATAATCATTAGTAGGTATATTGTATTTGCATAACAATTTCAAAAAAAAAGTCTTACTTTTCAAATATAAAAAAAAGTATCATGTATAGCAATAATAATTAATACACGTTATGGGTTTAATTAAAAAAAAAAACAACAATCAGGACTTGTGACGATTAACGAATGTCCTCCTCTTGGCTATTTGTGCTATGTGAAATCGCGTGTAATAGATAGGCGCACAATGTGTTGTGTATAGTATACATATTATAATATCACGTTTACCGGCTAATTTCAATACTTGAACGAGTAGGTAGTTTAGTAAGGTTTACACAAACGAGATATTCGTTGCATATTATGTTAATTTTATTACGTTTAATAGCATTCGAAGAACGGACGGAGCGGCGTCTAATCTAAATGTAACACAAACTCAAAACTAACCGCACTGTCGTTTTAGGTAATATGAAGTCCTATAATTTGTCCTGTACATAGTAATTATTATTGGCGATAACACAACAGGTCCTGTGCACGATTATCGAGGCGGCCGAACGACCACCGTTATAATATGAGAGTATAATATTATACCTACGCCAAACGCCTTGAGTAAATACCGCTGACCGATATTAACATAATACTATATAGATGTGCATGTATATTGTAAATTAAGTTGTTTGTAATTTTTTCCAGTCTAGTTTATTATAATTAAAATGGAAAATTCTCGTCGATAAAATACAATGTAAAACACAGCGCAACACTATTATTTTGCCGGGTTAATTGCACCTAATTATAGGTATCCGAAGGTCGCTGATTGGGTCAATGGGGTCCGGACCCCTCCCCCCCCATCGACATTTTCGGAAAATCTGGATAAACGATCAGAGCAAAATAATGCCGTGTTTTCATCTACTGAAGTTATATTACAAAAATGTGCTTTAAAGGAAAATATAACTTTATATGGACCAATAATCTGGTATTATTTTTTAAAAACCTTTTAAAAAAGGGCAAAACTGCACTTTGACCGTAGTAAATTTCTAGGCTGGTATGTGTGAACATTTCAGGAATGTTTGGCTGGGAATAATTATGACGTTTGCAATAAAATATGCAACGACATTAATTTAATAATATATTATATAAATTTATTACCGTGTGGGTGATGGGAAGACGACTTAATTTTGGGTAGACTACTACAGTCGAGTCCGGTTTGAAATCTAACCTTGGCGACTGTTTTATGATATCCTTTTTCCACTACAATAGAACCGTTTAATTTAGGTGCATTCATTTGACGACAAGTGGGATTACATAAATTTAAACGGCCTATAAAAAACACGCATCAGGACCCAAATGATAAAAACGGCATTGTCCCCAAATCTATTTTATCACCCATATACCAAATTATTTTTATTTCCATTGTAAGGGGGATATTGCTAAAATATGAATTAATTTAAACCAGTTAGGGCGCGTGAAATGAATCGAAGAAGCGTCCGTCTTCCGCCGAAAATAATAAACTATACATTCTTTACATTTTCAAACTGACCTTCACTTGTTGTACAATAAAAATGCAAATTATCTCTTGCAATGTCTTCATTTTAATTTTTTAATTCCATACTATAACGGCCGCATGTGTTCTACGCCATAATTGAACAAGGCGTTGTTAAAAAATCAGTAAAAAAGAAATACTGTATGTTGAGATGAAGTGAACCCCTTCTTTCGGAGTTATGTGGATTTAAAGGCTTTTTACGAAGAATAAAATGACACATAAGACCGGGTTGAACTAAAAAAAAACTCTTCAAATTCTCTCCGATGCTCAGCGTTCGTCTTAGCCGTATCTTAAATATCTCACAGATTCAAACTCCGTTTTATTGGAGTATTTTTAGTGCGCGTTAAGTGTTCGTTCACACTTGAATTGGTTAAATTTTCTTACTTAATTATCTCAGTTATAACGAAACATATTTTATTTTATACTTACTGCCCGCGCACCCGGCTAAATAGTTTGCAAGCTATTATATAATACATGTTTAACCAATACATCCAACTAAAATGCTTGAGTGTAGTAATTAGTGTAGTAAAAACCATCTCAACACGTTATAATAAAATATCTACACGGATTAAAACAAGTTTCTAGAATATCAACCTGTAGTATTTAATAGTCTTTAATCACGATCAAAATATGATATAATGATGTAGTTTAATTAGAATAAATCAGATAGTTAATCTCACAGTTTGTGATTCAATCAGATTGCCAATTGTATTCACCAAAGTCCGATGTACAGAAACCTTTCGTTGCCCACGGATTAAATCTGTGGCGACAGCAGACAATGAATAGCCTGGCGAAGGGTTGCTTTTCATTCAACGCCGACACTGTGTTGCTTGTACTAAGCTGTAACCTGTCACATTAATTTCTGTAAGATTACTTCAACGATAGTCAATTCTTTTTGTTACCCTCCTCAAAGAAATTTCACTTAATTCAATTCGTTAAAAAAAAGTGTTTCACAAACATTTCTGCTGTGTAATACCGAGTGCAATGTATTCGCAGTTCTTAACTTATTAAAGTATTTCAGTACTCGACTTATTTCTGTGGGTTTGACTTTTGGTAAGTCCGAAGTCGTTTAAAAATCAATACTCAAATGCGCGCTTTCACATGTATTGACATTCATATCGGTAATTAAATACAATATCTCTCACATAATATTATCTCTTAGCACGCCCCCTTATCACTTATTATCTCTTATCAGTCAACCATAATAGATAAGGAGTGATAAAGATGTGTGATAAGGAGGACTGATAAGCAGTGATAAGAAGGTACTATACTGTCGGGTTTACCTCATAATTAGCATTATAACGGTAAAGGGTTTGGAAAATAATCGCATTATGTGTCATTCTTTACAGATTAATTAAAAAAAATGTATATATATTAGTATTATTTTAAGCATAAGAACCCTTACCGAACCGTAAAGTAGACCGCAAGCGTCCATACACAAGTACATGCACGTGGCTACTCCTTGAATCTTCAGCTGTCCAATGTTCACAGAAATTCTTTGTAGGATAACTGTAAAAAAAAACAATACACGAGTGTTAATTTTTTAACAAACTTTCCTTTATTTATTGCAATTTTCGCCATGGATTTTTTACACATTTTCCCAACAATAACGACACGTTTGATCGAAACCGACATCTAACTAACAATTATTAACGTGCTCTTCTCTGAGTCCTCATCGAACGGGCATGCTACGGATTATACTTTTGGGCTAAGAGATAAGAATTTTAGAAGCATTTTATTGTTTTTCTTTTAAATTTAAATAATTGTGTTAATGCATTCCGTACTGAAATAATATTATAGGAGTAGTCACACGCGGTAGGTATAAAGGTATGTATTTTTTTCCGGACGAACCGGTTGCCGTTCAATAGAACCGTATGGTACACACGCACACAAGTTTTTCTTTATTTTTTTTTTTTAATATATTATATTTTAATCAATTTCCAAAATAGGCGCCTCTTTTAACAACGACACGATTGAATACCGACCGCCCCCTAAACTGTGTGAACCGATAGAAATGGGTCCTAAGAAAAGTAATACACACAACTCTTCTGGTCGCTCTCGGAGTTGTTGTTGTTACTTGTTCAACGGTAAAATGTTTTAATCGTTTTTAAATAAATATGTACATATACAAATGTAGGTAATAATGTACACTTCTACGGTTGGCGGTCCAGATAAATTATTATCGAAAACTATTTTCGGGTCGTCCCACGTCACTTGTCAAAACACACAAAAGTTCTTATGGCGTTACCTTTTCCACATCGAGTTATTTTGTATTAATTTAAAAAACTTCCGAAATTCGTAACTATTATTAATTAAATTACAGAATATTTACATGTTTTAGTATTTGACAGAGTGCTATCAACATTGAAACTTATTAAATGGGAACGTATATAATTCATAAACTTTTAAAGTTAAGAAAATTTGATGAACATTTTTACTTTTCGATAATTAGCTTAGGATAATTACTTTTCAAGCAATAATTATACTTTTAATTATAATAGTTTAAAGTGGAATATTCTTTAGTTAATGTACACTTAATTCGACGAATGAATAAAAACCCTCAAAAAAGGGGGGGAAATTACACTTAGACCGTAATCAATTTCTAGGTATGTTGTGGATTTGCCTATTGTTGACAGCGGTAACGAATTATTAGGAAAGACACATGCGGTCTTATACTGAAATTACAATTTTAAACACATTACAATGATTTTCATCGATATTTTCCCCAGGCGTATTCGAAATACTTTCCACAAGTATGTGTGTGTCGTACTTATCTATTTTAATGAAAAATTGTTATGAAGTATTTACGACCATAAACCTGAGCTCGTAATATGACAGGTAGCACGACTATAATAATATGGTGTTAAATCCGTCCGTGTTAATGTGGTCACAGGAAGTTTTTACAGTTTTGAATTATTGCCGTAAGAGCCTTTACCGACTAGAAGCATATTATCAAAGTAGTTAACAAACGTTACACATACACACATTAAAAAGTGAAACTTTTTCAACGCTATTGTGTGTATAACAGTCGACGATGGTTATGACAAACGATCGTTCGTCCATAAGCCATTGGATTTATATTTTTAAGTACACACACAGGCAAATCTATCGTTGACAAGAATATTACACGAGTAGGTTTACCGCGTACAGTGTACACACAATAGGTCGAAACAGTGAAAAGTTTCCCGTTCAGACTACTTGGACCGATTTCCAGAATCCAGTCATAACTTTGGATGACCTAACAGGTTTCTCGTGCGAGGAGATTATAAAATATAATATAAAGTTTTCTTTGACGTCCTCCCTCCTACTACGGGTTCATTATGCAATAAAAATAGATAAATAAGAAAACATAAAAAAAAAACTCCAAACTTTATGATTCTATATTGTGTACACATGGATCTCGATAAATTGTCATTACATAGTATTATACTATACACAAGTATAGTCTGTCCACATTACAAGATTTACACGCACACACACACAAAACTTAATTTAGGACAGACCTTTAAATATTGTTATCTTTATGAACGAACGACTGACAAGAGATACGACAATATAAGAATATATTTTCCCCTCGTTCTTTATACGTTATCTTATAGGACTGTGGACAGGCACTTTAAGTAAAAATATTATTAGGATCTGGATAAAACTTCACTTTGGCAAAACATTTTACTAAGTTTTCGGACTCGTTTATATTTTTACTATTTTTTTTTTTGTTAGGCGTTACTGCCTAAAAACAATTTATCCCTTTCTCCTTATTTCGAAACGGGTCATAAAAATAAATAAAGCAGATATTATCAGCTGTATAGACTACTGAAATGCAATTAACTTTAAAACCCTGTCCAATCAATATTATATTCTAAGGCTTCGCCGCCATTTTTAAAGCTTCCAAATGTAATCCGATTGCTTTTACGATGATTTCAATGTAAAAAATAAAAAAATAAAAGGTACCATCATAAAGTCTTCCATATTTCTTCACACTACTTTTATGTCGTAGCAATAATTAGCTAATGGATGGAATTATCGAGAAATGTAATAAAAGCAGAAGATTCGGCTCAAAATTTATGTGGAGGTTTCTTGAGATAAAGCATAATCGATGTTTAGTCCAATCAAAAGAAAATATCACTTCTTCGCTACAAGCGGTGGAAAACTATTTTGTACTTCACGTTTTGGGCGTAGTATTTGAACTAAAAAAATCAGACTGAAGGTAAATGTGGCCCTATAAGTTATGATATTTATTTTCCCCTCCAAAAATGTCTACTTGTGATGTTAGGTTGTAAATCGAAGAAGCCTGATTAACTTGATTAAATACAGAATATTGTTACGGGTTGATACTAACGTTAAATTTTACTTATACATACTATAAACAGTACGTTTATTTACAATTTGTATAGGTACATTTATGAAAAAAGGAAATATTATTAGAATTCAGATAATTATTATGTAATGGTTTTATTGGTATAAATTTACCTAAAGAGCTTTTTTAACTATAACTTTCAACCATGGTTAGTACCCACTGTACCGGTGTTTTTCAACTCCATATGTCAATTATAAGGGTGATTTTAATAGCGAAAATGTCATTTTTACATAGGTAATTTTTAGTTCCGTTGCAGAGCTGAGAGACTTAAGTTCCTACGATAATGTGTTTTCATTTATTTATTGTTACGGTATTTTCTAAACCAATGAACCAATTTCTTCATGTGGCAAATCTATAGTTCAGAAATTAATAGGTTTCTGCGTGCCATCGAAGCAACAGCCAACAGGTATCCCGTACCAGCAAACTAGTTTCATTATGTTGTTAAGTACGCTATATGAGAAACAACATGATCAGATTAAGCGTTGATTTGAAAGTGATGTTATACTCCAACATGCACCGTCCCCAAAATGCTGGATTTTGTTCAGTGTCTTGTTTTTTAAACCCGAAATGTAATGTAAAAATTGTTGTGGTGACCGAATGTCAGCCACGAGCCGATTAAGTACCTAATTATTATACTCTGTTCGTTGTTTTTCCGGGTTTAGGTTCACTCCGTGGGTTCTCCGATTGTCTATAATGCGACTGTGAACTGAGTCTGAAGAACCGCTTTTAGAGCACACAATAAGTCATGCATCATAAATAATAACATACAAGTTTATGTTGTCATGTGCATTATCGGTACACTCAAAAGCTAGCACGCGGCGGTCGGTGGTCCGTTGACCAGCCAGTATTGTTAGGTATTATGATTAGTACTTGTATAGAAGTCATTAATTAATTGATATCCCACCGGCAATGTTGTGACACGCACCCTCGTAAAAAATAAAAAATAAAACAAATTAGAAAAAAATCTCCCCATAGGTATATAACATAATATATACAATTATTATAATATTACAATAAATTAGAAAAACGATTTCTATCGTTTGCCTATAATATATTAATTAATTACGGTAGATTTTTTTGATTTTTTTTTTTTTTTTACTCGACTTGACGTTTTTTACAAATCGATTACCACAATACGCATTATCTGTACGGACGTCTATTATAATATTATGTTATATTATTGTGTATAATAGAATACATATTGTAAAGACACCACCTCGTAACCACCACCGGGCCCTTCTGGATAATGTTATTATATGCTCCATCACTTGTGTACTCTCTTTAGTCCGGCCGACCGCCGTGTCTGTGTGGTTTTTTCACCGGTACGCCTTTTTTTTTGACGTTAATAAACACACCACGGCGCATCACAGGACAGATGAATGAGCATTTACCGGCCACCCCTCGGTGTCATTGTAGTATCAAAATAGGATATATAATATGTATAGATAGTTTTTTTTCTTCATTAAAACGCACCGGTCATCGCCCGGTCGACTGTTGTTTTTGTTTTCATATGTCTAGTTGCCGTCGACATATCTAGTTCGATTATTATTTCTGATAAAATCACTTTCCGTTCAAAAGCATTAAAAATGTGCTTAAAATTACATATTTTCGAGTATTAGGGTGGTGGATACGATACCCGTGTGATTGTAGGTACCCGTTGACTGTCGATTCACACTCAACAAGCTAAAAATGTACAACGATCAAAGTGTATTTTCCTCCGTCGTTTTTCGGGGGGTTTCTTTAACAACAAAAAAAAAGTCCGAACACAAAATCGTTTAAAAATCGCTCATGTTATAGCCCCACACTAGCCGTACCTTCAGTCTAATTTTCAGACCTTACGTCCTAAAGCTACATTCGAAAAACAGAACAACAAAGTTTCCACTCCGACTTGCGGGAGACTTTATCAATAGCTGTTAACTATACTTTATCAGTACATTTAAAATTAAATTCTAGCAACCAGCACTGTATTATACTACGCTTCCAGCTAAGGGTGAGGCCACGAAAGTTCAAATTTTCACAAAACCCGTTATTCTAAAAGTGGTACAAGTATTTTTCATACAATCTGTAAATTGTAATGTATGTATTGTACATAATATGCCATATTGTATATTAAACATATTTACTAAAAAAAGTCTAAAGTCAATAAAAAAAGCTATAAAATTAAAAAAATACATTTTTTTTAACTCCATCGATATTTTCTTTTAGTATTGTTTTTAAACACAATTTTGTTTGTAGCAGAGATTTTAAACTATCAAACTCTTTTGAATTTGACCGTTAGAAAAACAACAAACGCACTTGTGTTGCATCACCCTGTTGTATATTTTTCCAAGTTTAGAAAATCGGTTATTGACTTTGATCGATTACAACAAACTTGACATCGGCGAACGTAGAAAATATATAGATTTGTGTTTGTTTTATATAGAAATCGCCAATGACACTATTGTAGATGATTTATAAAACGAAACCATAATATTATGTTCTGCGTTCAGCTTCGATTGTATCTGCCTTTGTGATTCTAACCAGGTTAGTAACAATAAGATTATATAATTGGTCTACGCCTGTATAAGTCAATACAATGACTGTTCTTCTGGAGCGAATGGTTGAAATCATTTTTTTGAAAAGAGTAAAATCAGACTCAAGATACAGATCAAGTACATAAGATATTTATTTTACAAAATATTCATAAACGTAATCTTACTCTTTTATAAGGTCTTTGGCCCCAAAAGGCTTATTATTATGATATTAACGTTCAACGCATGATATTATCATTATAAGTTTACTGCGCAATGTACAACGTTTATTTTTTAGTGTTTTATTAATTAAAATGCCATAAAACTATGAGAGACATTTTAATCGCTTCGTGGAATCGTTGATATTTTTTCTACAACTTGTATGCTGCTGGTGAATTCCGTATAAATTATTTTGAAGTGACATATTTTAATGTGTGGTGTGACCTGCCTTAATTAATGTCGCCTTGGCCAAAGGAAAATGGTATAAGTTTTTTTTAGCAATAATTCTCAGAATTAACTAAAATTCTCATACTAATATTTGTGGAGCCGACTGAAGTGTTATTACATTTGCGTTTATGTGTTTTGGCAACGGCCAAAGTTTATAAAACCTGTCTAAATAATCGTTATCTATATCTACAGACAACCTATTATTAAAAAAAACAAATTTAAATCGACCGTTTCGTCGTTCCAAATGTGTAAAAATTGTGTCACAAAATAATAACCGCAAAACTCCCAAAAATAGTAAGGGTAGGTATGTTTTTCTATTAAAAAAAAAAAAAAAAAAATACAGAAAAGTTAGTCATTTTTGTTTAAGCTTTTAATTTGCCCAATTTACGATTAATAACGATATACAAATTAAAGGTTAAGTGTTCGATTATCGACTTAAAAGGCTAATAATAAACAATTAATCGGTAATTAAAAATAATATTATTCAAAATGTATAAACGTTCTGACTTCGAGAGAGAGGCAAATTTGTTTAAAGAAATTGATTTAACGAATGAATATTGAATAGCATTGTAAATTTAAATAATTGACAGAAAAAGGTGACCATTTTTAATTTTAAAGGTCGCGTACAACCTAACCGGTAGATATCTAGTTGAAGGCACATTATAAAAAAAGGTTTTATTCAATCCGATAGAGAAACTTATGGAATAATTAGTAGCTAAAACTCGAAAAATCCGGATTATCCGGATTTTTAAATTTATTCCATAAGTTTTGGTTTTCACGCTTTTTCATCAAATATGTATATAATTATGGTATTACGGTGTTTATAATGGAAATTTGCAAGGCCCCAAAATGTTTTTGTTATAATAACATGGACGAACACACACTACAAATATTAAAGTATAAAAGTATCGATGGCCACCTCTGTCTAGCTTCGGTTTGGCTTGGCTTGAGGCCACGCTGATAACCAGAAAAGACATATTATTATTTTGTAGGTCCAGGACCGGCGACCTCACAAGATGATCGCCGGTTCGATAATATGTAAGAAAAAGTGACGGTCTTTGGTCGTCATACGTTATTATCGTTTCGCTCATTGTAGCCGGGCCGAGGGAATACCACAAAAAAATATATACACAAGCAAAAAAAAGACACCTTTTCCCCGTTGGGAATTTTTTCGGTAGTCACCGCCGCCGTCGCGTTCCCATACAAAGACTTATATTATAACTGTGTATTGGCCCGGTGGAGATGTCTTTTTACTCCTTATTATTATTATTTTTTTTTTTTGACCAGAGAAACAAAAATATGTCTGCAGCGACCACCAGGACCGCGGCGTTTGCACCTAGGTGTAAATAGGACAATTACTTCCAGAGGCCAATTGTAAGGGGCGGTAATATATTTATAAATATATAAAAAAATGGATAGGGAAGAACTGGTACACAAATTTGCCACAAAAAAACCAAGGAATAAAGAATAAATATATTTTAATTGAGAATAATTGCATTTTTTCAAAGTAGATTTAAATTATATAGTAAACCAAGTTGTATTGTAAAACATTGTAAAATACTCTTGAGCTATTTTTTTCTATTTTTTTTTTTTTTGATGGGGGGAGGGTGGTAATAACTATTTGCACCGCGATGACATAGGTCGTGCCGACTGTATGGCAATGTTATTATTATTATTATTATGCCACACCGACATTGAGATAATCGTGATGTCTACGCGACGATTTGTCTCGGTCTTAGAGATGTGCGGACATTGTCCGGCCCCCCTTTGACGGTCCCAGAAATCTCCAAAGACAAATGACCCGGTAGACGGCAGACCCTAAGAAATGACAGTTCAAAAGATGGCAGCGTGATGCGTTCAATGGATGCAAGTCATACGCACGCCGCGGTGTATTCGTATTCCTTGTTGCGCCATTAATCTCAAAATCATTTCACTTTTCTTCGTCATATAATATTTATTGTATAAATCATTTCACATTGAATTCACCGTTTTTTGGCAACAGTCTCTCGTCCCGTATAATATATGTAATCCTATTTAAGCACTTCTTCTCGCGTCTTATACTCTAGCCGTGTACAATGTGACACATAAGTCCCGTCCCACACGGTGGTAATTACAGAAAATGTATAATATTTGTTTGCTTCCACGTGATGCCGATAAGGTATTTTTTTATAATCGAAAAAAAAACACTCAACAAATTAACTTGTCCTTCAATTTAAAACAATTTGTATGATGATTATATATGATTGATTACTATATTATACGATGTAACTATTTTGATTATTTTAGTTTTTATTTTATTTTTTTAGCCAAATTGAGATATTTAGAAGATTTTAAAGATATACTGTACACGTCTCGTAGCATAATATATAATGACATGTGCGTTCTGTGTGAGCAGACCATGGTGTTGTTCCCAGCAAACAAAATTTACATTCGTTCATCTTTTTATGTACAAATGTTTATTCAATTATTATCACATACCTACACAGTATGTCAGAGTCTACACGGGATTTTCGGGAATCCTTACAAGGATCATTACTATATACGTACCAAAATGCGTTTGGATCATTAATCTTTTATGCTAATTGTCGTCTGGTCTGGTGGTCTGATCTGTCGGCCAAATGCACAACACTTAAACCTATCGATTTTTACGCGCGAATAACGAATGAATTTATGTGTAGTGTATAATATATATCCTATAAGAAATATATATATATATATGTATTTTTTTTTAATTTTTGTTCTTAATTGATATTGATGTATGCGTTCGGTTTAGTTATTTAACACCTATTCCACGGCATAATATATTTTTCAATAAAGTATACACAATGTACACACGGATGAATAGCCTATTATAAATCATGCGTGCGACCGCATAATATAATATTTTATTCACACAACAGCATTTGCGTGAGTGTGTGTAGAACTTGAAAAGTGTTAATCGTTAAAATATATACGGAAGGTACTAAAAATATATTTGTTCGACCAAAATTAGGTATAATATTATTTAAAAAAAAAAACAGTCAAAATAATTAATTTTAACATAAAATGTAACATGAGTAAAATAAACGTCGAATGTACTTGTACACAAAAACGTTAAAGCAGTTAAAAAGCGTTAAAGAGGGGGAAAATATTTTATTTTGTGCTTTATGGTTTATATTGGCACGATTTCAGCGGGACCGATAACCATAACATAACATAATAGTTTTTCAATTATTAGATCCGTGAGGGTGTTATATATTACAATATAAATAAAATATCACCATATAAATACACACACTCGGACGGACGGTTTTAGTTAGGCAAATAGTCTTATACACACCATACTTACATCGCAAGAATGATGTAATAATTTACAGTAACTATACATTATACTAAACCGACAACGAGAATGTAAAAAAAGAAGAAAAAAAAGAGCTTTTAAAAAAGCTTTCAAAAAAAAAAATGTTAACTATTACATTAGTATAATCAGGTAACAATGAAAAATGTGTGTTATTAATGATTTATTTCCCGTCATAAACATAATATTATGTTAACAGCATTATAAAATAATAAAATTTGTCAATTTTCATAAGTTGTATTGTTGTGTAGGTACTGCTTTCAAGTGCCCCAAGATAAAAAAAATAATACTTGCCGGAATAATTCTGAAAAATTCAATTGCGACTAAAATTGTAATATAGTAAATTTTAAAATTCTTTGAAGTTTTCAAAAGAATTATGCTTTTTGTGATTTTCTTTTTAATTTCTCAACTTTACAACCTAACAACATTGATAAATCATCAAATATTTTGTTTGGAAAAAATCTGTTTACAACAAAAAAAACATTTACCTTAAGATATAATATAAGATATTTTTTAGGATTTTGATTTATATATTTTTTGCTTTACCACATTGTTATAAGGTACGTTTTCAGAGCACTTAAAAAATACTTTAGAACTACCAATGTGCATACCTCAAATGGTTTAAGGTATACCAGGCTCATACATAAATATAATAATTTTTTTCACTGTTTAAATACCAACATCATTGGGACTTAAAGTCTATTATCTAATCATTAATACCAGACAAATTTTTAGTAACCACTTAACGGTTTTATTGATTGTTGGGCTTTTATTTGTTAGCCTTAGCAAATGTTTTATATTTACCCAAAAATATAAGTTTTATTGGGTTTATGTAAAGCGTACACATTGCAATAGACCTAAATTGAGGTTTTTTTTTTAAAAATTTTAACTTAGTTTTTACCAACTCTATGTGCAAATATGGCGTTAAACTTAACGAGATGGATTTTCGCTGTAATTTCTCTGTTCGAAACTAATACAGTTGCCATGATTGGGTAACCAAGACCCTGTCACGGTCAATGATGGTGTTGGACTTTTTAAAATTATTCTTTTTCCAGTTGATCCGAAGTTGATATATTTTGCATAGGGTTTAAACCCTAAAAGAACGCGTTGTGGTTTCTGGTAACTGTTCAAATGATATGGGCAAGTACATTACAGAAGTCTAACATTCTTTTACAAGAAGCGTCGCGTGGGTGTGCAATGGACAAATCGCTGCCGATTATTTATGGCGTTAGGCTGAAATATGTTGTCATTAACGGTTCAACACACAAAGACTTATGCATTCCGACAATAAACCAACTATAGCTTCCTCTTGAGTTACAAAAAAAAAACACACACACACACAAAGGGTTTTTAACCGTATACTGGACCTCTTGTGTCCCGTCCTGCTACCAGACAATTACCGGGAACCCAACCAGGCGTCTGAAAAGCAACCGATGGATATCCTTAAAACGACTTCCTCTACCTGTCGATTCCGATTAACTAAATAGCGCCAAGGATCAGAAGTTATATTGCACATTTTGAATATTTTTTTTCTTCGAGTCATAGCAGGAATTGTTACATCGGTACTTTTTAAGGCGTAAAAGAAATCATATTATTTAATTTTTATTTTGCGTTCACAATTTTAAATCATTTTACACTTATTATAAATACCCACAGTCGAATTTGTAATTGCACTGTTTTACAAAATGTCATGGGTAAGTACGTATGACTTTAAAGTTTTATAAGTAGTTTTTTTGGAAAGGGTAAATATTGTTAACTTATTTTGTTCGTTATATTTATTATTAGACAATTATTTAAGATAATATATTTAAGTCTTCGTTTTTTAGGTCATCGGCTTCCGAGCACTAACTATAAAATTAGGTAAGTAGGTCTTAGTTGTATTGTTTTTATTAATGTAAAATTTGTTATTACATTAATTAGAATACAAATTTCTACTGTCATTCGTACCTGGTTAGCTATCAATTATTATCTATTAACAAAAGAAACTTGAGTAAAACGAGGAATAAAAAAAATAATAAGTTTGATAAAAAAAAAGATAATAATTTTTCTTAAGTATTTGAGCTCATCTTTGCTTTAGTCTTCTTCTTAGCCAAGTTTCCCTTAAATGTCCACAACACTATAATATTGGATGAACTAAAACAAAAATTATACTAATTATTAAGTCATATCTACAAATTTCATGAGGATTTTTTTTTTAGTCAAAAACTAAATGATACACAAGGCTTGTCAATTTCCTATATCATATAATAAAAATAATAAACCCACAACTTTTCACAAATAACAATTGACATATTTAAGTGGATTTACTTTAAACTTTTGTTAAAAACTCGTAGCATAAGGTAATTCGATATAAAAAAAAACTCTCAGTCAATCTATATTTTTGGCTCTATAATTCAGGTCAGTCCATTCGACCTTCTCTGAATTACTCTGGCCAGTAAACTATTAAAAACGGCATATAATGTAGATTTTTTTTTACGCTATAATCAATAAATTATAATTTATCAACCATACACTCCCTTTTGGACATACAGGATGGTTCATTTAACGTAAGACACTCATAATTACAACTACAAATACTATTTTGAATAACAACGTTTAAAATTCAATGCGGTTGATTAATACTTCCATACACCCTTCCTACAGTCTTACATTTTAAACTTCAATAACACTAAAAGCAATTGTTCAAAACTGGTTATCGACCAGTCAACATTTTCAGCAAATTATTCTTATTTTAAAATTTTTTATTACATATACAACATTTCCATTTAAGTTTCAAAAGTGGATGCCAACAACGTAAACAGAAATGTATTCAAAATATATAAAAACTATTAAGACCAACTTGTAATTATTGTCCAAAAAATGAGTGTCTTACGTTGAATGTAACATCCGGTATATATATATATATATATATATCTATTGAACTCGGTTAGGTTTTTCATATTGTGTATTTTGTACGTAGGTAATGAACGCCTACGCGGTATTTAACATAATAGCGTTCTCACCCTCTGTGTCCTGGGTGTCTTTTTTTTCCCTGCACGTTGTTACGACTATATTATTATTTCTAATATAACAATAATATATATACACTTATAAATCTATAAAGCGGACACGCGCGATTCCCGTGGAGATATTATCCGGTTAATTTGTCACATTCGGGTAATATACGTGACCTTACGACCGCGGGCCGCCCTTATGGGGGGTGGGATGGGGGGCGGGGGTACTTAAGTGATTCGGGATAAATATTTTAATGTTAAACGTCAAGAGGAGGGACCTTGGAGTGCGCATTTTCGGCGGTATTGTCGGCGGTTTTACGGCCCCTACACAAATACACCACGTGTATTTTGCATTTGTCTCCGGACGGTTAGGTTAGGTGTGCGTTATACCTATACGAACCTACCGGGATTTTTTGAATAAAATCAAAAAAAAAAGTGTCCGGATAATTTATGAGGCCCAACGGTCTCTTTTTTCTTTTTTTTTTTGGACATACCGCCGATCACACAGCTGCCGCAAATGCCCATTGATCGGATCGACGTGTCCGTATTACACAATATCGCCTATAATATAACCGTGTGCATTGTGCGTAAGTCCTCTATAATAATAATAACAATAATAATATAGAGTACTTATGTACACCGATATCGGATGTTAAGCGAACCGTACAAGATAAATAGTTTTCCGGGGAATGAATTAATATACAACCGAATAATATAAACACACACCCAATACGCGTAACCGGCGCATCTTTCTATGTTGTGTACACTTTATGTACATATGTTATCATTGGACCGTTTAAGTCGGATTTTTTGAAAAACGGTTCGGTTTTCGGTCACGTTTTACTTGAGACTGGTCGTGGTCAATAGTCGAGTGACTGAGTGATTTGAAAAGTACTAAATACACTTCATGGCCGTTGCACAAACTTTACTTAAAATTTAAGTGTAGTCTAATAATGCCGAAACTATAAGTTGAACTCTACTTATAGTCTAGTTGTGTAGAAATTGTTAAAACATATTTTTTTCAAACTACAATCAGTCTTAACTGGATGGAAAGATCATCACCCGCCGACTTAAGTTTGACTTATATTTTATGGTCCGCCAAAGTTTTCATTAAGTATTATAATTTTATTTAGGTCTGAATCATTCGACTATTAGCACTATCCATTTCGATAGCAATGAGTTTAGGATACACACCAATCGTGGTTAAAATGTTTGTGGACAAAATAATGTGGGCATAACACATCTGAGAATAGGTAATGTTTTTGTATTTATGTAAGTATAATACATTAAAACAAACAAGTGATTTCGGTAAAGTAGTCGACTAATGGATTATGTTTTTCCCAACTCGTAAATTTTAATTAAATTAACGTCAAAATGTCAACATAAATGTTGCATTGTATTTGCTATTAATTGACGTACAAAGAAATTGAAGCTTTTCTGTTTATTATACACTTTAAGGGTTACTAGCACTTTAACGCCCGAGTTAATAAATTGGTAGTCACGGAGATCTAATATATCCTATTCGGTTAGGTTAAAAACTCCAAATAGATAGCTCTACGATATTTTCTACGCAATCAGTCGCTTACTAAAAATAACTTATGGCTAAACAACTGGGGAAAAAAATCATTTAAAAAAAATAAGGAACTTCGTTCCAAAAACTAACGAAAATCGCATTACGCGCGTGTTGAGAGGAGCGCATTTATAAACATAATGTACAATGATTTATAATTATTTGTATTTGATTTATCCAAAAATCTTCAACGTCCCTTCTCGCGGGCATCCATTGATTTATAACGGCATATTTAAAAGAAGTCGTGGAAAAATAATACAAACATTAATCATTATACCGACAGATCACAATGATACAATAAACCGACTCGAGTTAAATTAAACAGGCGCGACTCTTGTTTGTTCATCGATTAATACTATTGTACTGTAGTAATCAAAAATCTGAGTTCGAGCACATTACTCTAGGGTTTAGGCTCAAAAAGTTATTTTGTTTTTTTTTTCTAATTTATATAAGATATCTTTAAAGGGCGGCTCGAATTCCCGTATTATTATAATACATACATCCACACGACACACACATAATTATTATACTAGGTACCTATATTATCGTTATTATATTATACGGTTAACACGTCACGCGTACACGTATAATAATAATATAGTTTATAAAATGATAATAATAATTCTGTTGTAATAATGTGTGTGTAGTATATGTATGTGTTTTTTTTTTATATATGTTTATTAAACCGACCAAGAAGATGGTTAAATGGATATAGTACGAGAGAATCCGTTGTAAGTTATTGTGTCATCGTGACACGCCGAGAGAGCGACCACTTAATAACACAAAAATATATTATGTACCTACTTTTTAAGTAAGCGAGTAAGTATAACCGCGTTTAACAAATGAACGCAGTAAAATATACAAATGAGTCCTCTTCGGGGGATATGATACATATTATTATGCCGACACCACGTGTACGTATTATGTTTTTTAATAATATAATATAGTATACAGGAGCTGAACAAACTGACCAGAAGAAGAATAATAATAAAAAAAAAAATAATAATAATAATATACTAATACTAAAACGAATGTCGTGTTTTTCAACCGTAAACCCGGTCGATTTGTCATGTCTGTAATATGTATAGAAATAAAAAAAAAACTACCTATACCGTTTAATGAGCCTTGAGGTAATAATAATCGGTACGATTAGCAAATTGCATATTACAATATCTGTTGGTGTTTACACGGCACGTGGGTATGTCCGCGTTACATGTCGGTTAATATTGTGAATGAAATTACTATGCTAATATAGTATCTCCAACACGTCCCACGTGGTAATTGGAAAAATGATAGTATATAATTTATTTTTAATTTTTAAAGGGCTTTTAAACACATAAGGAAATTGCATTTTTATTTAAACCAATAATTGATTGGGTAAGCAGCCGATTATCCGGGCAGCGTTTTCTTTTTTACAAACTAACGTCAACAGCATTTTTATCACATTTTACAAAATAAAATCCAACAGACAACCTTTGCGAAATTCGAATTATTCGTATAAAAAAAACCAACGAGGAAAATAGTGAAACTGTACATTTTTTTGTTGAGGTTTTTCTCCTTTTTAAATTCTCTAACAGGTTAAAACTAAAAAAAAGAAAACCATTGAAATAGTTTATTTTAACAGTTTGTACACAGTTTGAATTTTGAGTTTTATTCCTTACCTAAAACCAACCTAACCTAAACCAACCCTTAATAACAAATTTCAACTCCAAATATTTTATAATTTTTTATATTTTGTAAGAAATATTATTATTGTTAATCAAGTTAACGTTTATGTATTGGTTTCAATATTTTTTCTTAATCATTTAAAAAATGATTATCAATACAAACTATAGAATTTTTTTTAAATTAAACATCTATCAATATTAATTATAAAGGGAGAATTTTCAATAAACATTTATGGTTGAAATATGTTTCAAAAATTAGTTTTAGCAAAACATCCAGTACACGAGTAGGTACTACAAATTAATGTCAGAGGTATTATAATGGTTTTTTTCATAATAATGACAATATTTCATTCTTGTAGCAGTGTCAATGTGTGTTTGATATTATTTATCTGAAAAATTATATAAATTGTTTTAAACAATTTTAGTTAATTATGTTATTCTAATATTCGTTTAATTTTAACAATATTTTAGAATTTATACTGAAAACAATTTGAATAACTAAGAAAGGTACCATTTGCTAAATAACCTTACTCAAATGGCAATACCACATTAGCAATAAGAGATATCTAGGTAATATACTTGTCGTATAAAATCTACCGCAAACTAGTATTCCGTGAAATCGATATTGGAGTTAATGGAAATTAAATATATTATAATAATAATTTACAATAAAAAGTACGTAAGTGTATAATAAATAGTACCTAATTACATTTTTTTATGTAAAATGTTTGCCCAGTTTCTACATAATATTTTGTTGATAGAAATTAGACAATATTTTTGGGCCCCAAGCCAAAGCTAATTCACAGACCAGCGGGGAAAAGGTAATTCATTGTATTGCATTAAAAGCATATTAGCAGTGGATAAACACTTGCTGTAGACTAAGTGTGTAATTTGAATAAATGTTTCAATAGGTATGTACAAAGATGGTAATCGATAATAAGGACACCAATATAGATATGAATGCAATAAGTGCTCTGTGTTGTATATATTATAATAAAAAAATCCAGTCAAGTTATTTATCACCTCTTTTCTAGCAGATATTTTGTGGTCACTCTATCCTTGGCTTCCACTAAAACCCATTTGTATGATATACCTGATACACGGCTATCTCCATAACAATTATGTATACATTAAAAAACTTAATTGGGGTTTTTTAGTATTGCTCAAAAGATTAAACATCAATATTTTTCAGAAATTTCCCTTTTTCATTGTTAATTCAATGTTATAAAGTTAAATAAAAATCAATCATGCAACAGGCAACTTTTTTCCAATAGAAATCAGCTAACGTTTACTATTGAATTAAAAATGTTTTCATAACAATTTTGAGGCATTTAAAATAAATATTATCAATACAAATGTATCGGTTTTAATAAATGAAAACTGAATAGTAATTGTACGAGTCAAAAGTCACGTTATCTCGAATAATGCGCATGCCGTCTGAAAATTGTTTCACGTGAAATATTCTTAATTAAATAATTCGATATTTTTGTTAATATTTATTGATTTTAACGATTGTAAACGATCGCGCTTGTTCAAACTTCGAAGTTGTATTAATATAATTTTCATAGTGTACAGTGTGATTCATTACGAATAAGACACTCATTAAACTAATTGCAATTTTGTAGTTTTTCTTTTTTGTAGATACTTATGATTGTTGTTGTTACGTTATTGTAAAATATTAGAAAATATATTTTTTTAGAGCGCTTGAATGGGAACGTATATACAAAACTAACTTTTTAAATTAAGAATTAATTGCTGAACACACTTACTGGTCGATGACCAGTTTTGGATAATTACTTTAAAAATTGTTAAAGTTTAAAGTTCATGACAGGAGAAAGGGTGGAATGTAGAGTTATTTTTAAATTACTTAAATTTCAAATTTTAGTAACTGGTTATCGAAAAGTCAAAATGTTCAGCAAATTTTTCTACTTTCATAAAGTTAAATAAATTCATACGTTCCAATTTAAATTTCAAAAGTTGATAGAGCTCTGGAAAATATTAAAAAAGGTAAAAACTTTACTAATTTTATAATATTGTAAAATGACAAAACACAAATGTGTTTTCAAAAAGAAAAACTTAAAATTTGCAACTATCTTGGAAGAAAATGAGTGTCTTGGCCTTTATGAATCACCCTGTACACTTCATAGTCTACATACTCAATACTGGACGTAACACGGTCGGTTACAAATTCCAATATAAGCAAGTGGTGTCTAACAGCTTGGTACCATTTTAGCGAATCAATTGTGAATTGTTTGTACGTCAAAATATTGTATTAATTAGTTTTCAGTATTTTACAATAGACATTTTTCGGTGCACTATTTAAAAATAATTTTTTTAAATCTATTTACTCGACTTATTTGTTTACTAGATTTTTTCACTTATTTCACTCACTACAAATAGTACAACAAATATTGTGCGTTTTTCACGTCGAAGTTGTATAATGTTATAGACCTTAAAGTGTATTTTTTTTTATTCAAATGCATACACCAATTACGACAACATAGTATTGTAAAAATAACTACAACCAATTTAGATTATTATTTTTCGGCCGCTCGTATAATGTGTGTAATTTAAAGTCAAAAGTACTATTCGTATCAATCATTGTAATATTAGCATACATATATATATATATATATATATATATATATATATATATATATATATATATATACAAATGTAAATACGTCAGATGTTGGAATAATTAAAATTCGTGGTAAAGTACATTGTACGATTGATTAGGTACAATTATTATTCGCGTATCTTTATATACTATGGTATGATAATATAATAGGTCGTTAATGATGATTTTTTTAATTTGTATATTCTGGTACATGTGAAATAATATTATGATATCAAACGAAACCGGTGTTTAACAAACGTATATGTTTGTTTAACATAATTTAATAAGTTGTCCCGATTTGACTTTTACTTACTAATATTGTTATTTCAGACCAAACACCGCACGAATCTAATAGAAATTATAAAAAAAAAAAGCTCAATCTAAACGATTTTTTTCATTGAACGCTTTGTCGCTAAAATTATTTTCAGCTCTCTACACGTTTAATAATTGTTTGTATATTTGTTCACATCTTTTCTTTGGTAATTATTTGAGTAATTAATTCGCTGACTACTTTTTTGTTTTTTTTTTATTGACCTCTGGAATGAATACTCGGTAGAAAGGATGGCGGGCTTAAACGTGGGAAACGGGTCATTGGTCCAATTATTGTGCAAATGTCTACCGGACAGTACAATTAGTGTTGATCGCCATCAGCCACTTATCACAAATCGTTTTCCAAACCCTACTATGGGGTCGACCTTAAAAGGGCAGGCGTTTAAAGTATATAATTAATTTACATAGTAGATCGAGAGTTTTTTTTTTCTTAGCCACCCACTTAAACCGCAATTGTTCTATACTATTATTATCATCCGTTAAAACGGTAGCACCAAAAAAAAAAAAAAGATAGAAAAGCAGAGATGTTATTAAAAATAAACGTAAGTGTTTCTCCTCGTTTGGAATAAATTACAATCGTTTTATTTTTACATCACTTAAAAAAAACTAATAGCAGGATATTTCTTCTTTAATGTACTTAGACTATTATATATAAAAAAAAAAAGAGAGAGATAGACAAAGCTATAAGCACCATACAGCGCTAATTTATAATAAATTCTACTATAATATTGTACCCATAATATTAAACATACCTATTTGTCGGTGAGTTTTGTAATAAAATTGGTATAATAATAATTGTTGGACCTTAAAACGGTGTAAAGTGCACGCGACAAATTCGAATAAAAATAATGTGTTTTTTCGGATTTGCAATTATTAACAATATTTAGACAGCAATATTATTTATTGTAATTGAATTTTAGGATTATGTAAATACGATTTAATAGCAATAATAATGCAACCGGTTTATGTCTATCCGGTCAGATATAGACAATTCAATAGTAAAATTTGCCTTGCAACGTGTATTGCAATCCCACGTCTAAGATAAAATTCATGCGTTTCTTACATACGTACATTTTTGGTCATGATTTCCGTCCATACAATTAATAAAATATACATATGTTTAAAGTACAATAACAATAATGTATACTCACTATAAATCATAATAGTTTTACTAAAATTTAACTGTAATGATTGTCCTTAATCAATGCTTTTCTATTATTTTTAATGCTATTATAACCGAAAAAACTTTGTTCAAAGTCTACAAAATTAAACTTAAAAAAAAACTTGTGTTGCTCTTATTCTGGTTGTCAAACATTTAAACAAAAATATAAATATGAATTGTTTTGGTGTTTATTAAGAAAATTGTACAGCTCTAATAAAAGTGTACAAAAGTGATTTACTATTTTACACGTTGATAAAAAAAAAAATCATAATTTTAAATTTTAAATACACTACCCGTCAATCCTTGCGGTAGGACCATTGAACTCGAACAGAATGTTTAGCGTTTAGAGATAAGATTAAAAAGAGTATGAAAGATAAGTCTGACGAAGACCCAGGCATTATTTGGAAGATTTTTTTTTACTTACACAAAAAATAAAAATACAATCTTATTCACGTTTGAAAAATAACCGTTGAAATAATACTGTTTTCAAATAAATCTTTAAAAGTCAAATAAATGTTTACCAACTTTAAAAATATGATTACATCATTTTTTTAGCAATTTTTGTTGTTGTTGTAATCGAAGCTATATCAAAATAAAGGAAGTTTCATTAAATTAGATTTAGGTTAAGTTAGGTATAATAATTGTGTGTTCATTTGAATTGATAATATTATGCGAGTATAAAACAAAAGTGTTTAAATAAAATATAAAACAGTTATATAAATTAATACATTTTTTTTTCTTCAAATTTCGACAGAAACTGTCATGCGGATGAATAAAAAATAACAAATCCGCATCATTATTAAAGCATGTACGACACGCGTGTCTTTTTTGATATATTTAATTTAATTTAATGGGATTACGTTTTCGAGTACACTTTACGCTGGTCGAGTATTGCAAACGATTTTGTCTATGCATTTATTGTAACCTACTCGAAATCGTATGAATGCTTTCAAACATATCATTTGTATTACATAACAGAGCGATACATCTGATGTGGCGCTAATTTTCTCGGAAAATGTGAATATTTTGAAAATTATTTGTAAGAGCATACTTTTCAATACTTACAAAATACGTTACTTTCATCCCTTGTATCTAAAAGTAGCGTGGACTTGGTTTTTTCAAGTGGGAACATATGTTTTTAATTCCATAAATATGTAGGCAAACAGCTTTTAAAAATGTTTCAAAGTAATGAAAAATGTAGTAAAATATGTACTAACAAGTGTGGAAAAAAATGATTTTGCAAAATATTCATATTTTGTGGTTTTTCCTTTTGAAAAAATGTTGGTTGATGCTTTACTACAATATTAGTCAGTATTCAAATTTTGTATATTTTTTATTATTTACTAAAGCTTTGATAACGTTTTAAACTTATATGGTAACGCGTATGTGTTTTATTAACATTTTAAATTGGGAATAAATTGCTGACAATTTTGATGGGTTGATATTCGATAACCAGTTCTGAATTAATAGTTTTAAATTGTATTATTCCTCCCGTCCCTAAAGTTAAGTTTTGATAACTTTAAAAATAATTTTTCAAAACCTAACCGGTCCAAATTTTCAGTAAATTATTCTTAATTAAAAAATTCAATTAAATATAATATAGATATTACCATTTAAGTTTCAAAATTCGATAAAGCTGTAGGAAATACCAAAAGACTAAATACAATCAGAAACGCTACAAAATTGCAATTAATTTTAAAACTAAACTATAGTGTAAGGCGTTGAAAGAATCACCCTGTGTATTTTTATTTGCCAATATATCATTACATTGTTATGTCATATTAATTGACCGACAAAAAATGTACCACACTAAAAATAACTCATAGTTCGAATCAATATCTATTATGTTTAATGGGAGTTTTATTGGCTACGGCCGATTCGCGTGTACCGCGGGTCGAACGGTCGTCAGTAGTCATTGACATTTTTTTTTTTATGAAACCGATGATAAGGAACAACTCGGATCGTCTCAGCCGAGAAGTATTGTATTTCCCGGTGACGTACAATATGTTTTTTTTTATAAACGTTCACACGACCAAACACGGTTTACCGACATTTGCAGCTGACGCGAAACGCGATACGACCTTTGGCAGATACAAAGAAATCGCGACCGACAAACGTTTTTGGTTTTTGTTATAATAATAACATGATATCAGTCAGTCATCCAAGATCCAAGTTTTGCGGTTTTTTACCCGAAACCAGTTAACTACTGTACCACCTATCGCTGTAAGCACCGGCTAAAAAACCGCCTCCTTTATACATGGTTTTTTTTCTTTTGTAAATCATCAGGATACATATTACAATATCATAGTACTCAGAAGGTAGGACCGAAAATTCAAACCGCGAAGACATTAATAGGAAAATTATTTCTTCAAATCATACACTATGTTTTAAAATTAATTTTCTTTTTGAGTATTTTGTTCCGATGAGCCGAGAAGGTATTGCAAACCGCTGAGTCGGTTCCATCATTTAGCGAATCTATACTTAAACGGTCTTAGATGAAAGGAACTATATTTCGACAGCTTGAAATTGTCTAACTCGTTATTTATTCACAGTGTTTTTTTTTTTGTTTAATTTGATCTATGATATTGACACCGAGCCAAAAACTTTGTCTGTAAAGTGACAAGCAACATAAACTAAAAATATGTCTCCGAAAAACTAAAAAACTGTTAATTATTTTCAATGAAAATAAGTGTCTTGCGTTAAATTGAACACCCTGTATATCACCTGGTTCGAGAACGTTTGATTTGTAACGAGATAATGTGTAAAAACATAAAAACAAATAAAACAAGTTGTAACGAACTGTTATTTTTTACATTTTTTATTTTAGTGTATAATGAAATTAGACGTTCCAAATATAAATAGGTTTCCACTATCTAAACAAAATATATAATTTTTCAAAGTTTAATCACCACACAGATTTCTTAATGCTTTACAAACCATTATAAAAAATGTGTACACCAAATGTACTTTAATTGATAAACAGTTGAAACTCTTTACCCCATCCTCTTTAATAATGAGAAAACAGCCCTAGAAGTTGACATTATTTCAACTTTATTATTTAGCCACCGTTCTTTTATTATATCGTTATAGCATAATTTTTCCTACCATATTATATTGTTATATCCAATTACAGTACCACCCTTAACCATTTAATGTATTTCTGTTATTTTTAAATAATTTTTTTTTTCAAAACAAATATACATAAAAATTAAGAAATTCGTTGCAACTTTAGAAAATTATTTTTTCGTTCCTCGTTAATAATTGGCTAGCTTATTATTACAACTGCCTCAAGTCAAATTAAAGTAGTCGTTTTTATAGCTGTTGAAAGTAATCTCAAACACTGAGAGAAATCAGTGTGATACTATATGTATAATAAGAAAGGTATAATACTAACTTTTGTATATAATTTAACATCAAGGATAATGCGACGCCAATTGGGCATTCAAAAATAAAATAGATGGTTTTAAAATATTTAATACAGTCTTAAATAAACAAAAAATTACAATTAAAATTGCATTCAAAATACGATAGTAATAATAAGTATTATAACGGCTTATAGTTAGGGTAATTTTAAACCTTAATTTAAATACAAATTAGAAACAAGCCTTATTATTCGAGTCATGTACATTAGATAATGAATTTCTAGGGTCCACATGAAATTTCGGCTAACCCAAATTCAAATTATTATAATTATTTTTTAATCTTACCTACCTGATCACAGACTGGCGTCGAAACCCATTTATTATGTGAGTTATTGTACCACTTAAGTAATGTATTTTATTACCGTCGACAAGTTTGTAGTAGTCGACCGAAGTCGGTTAGATGATTTTTTTTCACATCTAACAAAATAATTATTGATATTGGACGTTAAAAAAATGCTTACATTAAAAAAAACACACACATTTGACATTGGACATGACTTTTATGGAAGCAAGATGTTTTTAAATATAAAAAATACCATTTGTTGGTTTTGGCCAAAATCAATAGATTAGAAATAAATATAAATATTTTAGCGATATAGTTGTTATTTCAACAGCCACGTTACGTGATAAATGTGTATAAAAAGTCGACCGAAATGTATAAAAAGTATGATTGAAGATTGAGTGTGTGCCAAAATTGCCGAGAATTCGAAAAAAACAAATATTGTATAAACGATACGCGGCGACACCAAAAGGTTTTGAATTGAAATTAGAAAAATATTAGTTACGCGCACTCGCGGTTATTTGTATTAAGTTCTCAATATAAATAGAAAACTATTTTGATGTGACAACATGAAAAAACGTTTGCAAACAGTTTCATTTTATTTTTGATTAGCTATCTCATCTAGAGCGGGTCGATTCTTAGTAATGAATTACAAATTTCAATTCTGTTTTTGGTAAATAAAATATTACATTAGTCTAAAATGTATGCTTTGGTGACCATTGCCTTTGTACCCTAGATTTATTTCAAAGACAGAAGATATTGTTAGCTTACAAAACACATCTTTGTAAAGACAATATCATCTTAGCTCCGCATGGAAACTACAATTTCTGGTTTTATTACCATGTAGTACTAGTACCGCCTGTGATGTAAAATAAAAAATAAATTTAAAAAAAAAAAACCAAAATCCAATAATTAATATCAGATTGTGTTGCGCCAGACTGGTTGTGTACCTTAGACAACTCTAAATTGTTACTGACAAAATCAATTTTGTACACATTATTATTATTATGTTTGGGCCGTAAGTAGTCCGTGGATTTTACATGATGTATCCACGTTAGCACATCGAACCAGTTTGACGACGACCAGCGACTTCCACAAGACCCGAACGTATGTGTGTGCGTGGTGGTGATGTCTTCAGAACGACTCAGTTCCGCATATTATTATACACCATACCGCGTTTATTATTGATAAATAGTTGACTGACGGGAGCACACACACGACAAGAATGCCACAACATACACAAACTAAAAAATCAGGTGTGGTAATAGCTGGCAGCTAATTGGCGTTTTTGGCGATGATGGTAGTTACAAAACTTCGTAGTATTTGTTTAGGGTCTACCTACGTCCCGCACGTATTAATACCAGCTACCACACTATTGCACACCGGCCTGTGTGTGTATATTCGTACACAAGCTAAAAGAACTCAAGATATCAACACCCAAAAACGAACGGTTCCAATGGTAAGTAGGCAATAAAATAATATTATTATCATGTCCGGCGGTGGTGTGACCTTAATGATACAATTACACAACGCCCCACTTGGTATACCCACGTTATACGATGAAATAATAAAAAACCTTCAAAAGTTTAATTTATTCGGAAAATTATACAATCTGTGTACAGTCCATTTTCCTCTTCTTACCCTCTTCTCAATTTGTCACTGAATTATTATAATAATCGTCTCATAATCGGCTGTTTCTTTTCAATAGACTCTCATCACAAAATAATCAGGAAAAAAAGCTATACAATTTTTACATGGGCTCTTATAGGACGAGATAATATCATGTCCGGCATCTTGAAAATGATCGAGAAATGGACTGTGCTGGAAGGTGTAGTGAAATTCTCATTTTTAATTCATTGCGGCTGAACTGTTCAGTCGACAAAACGCGGAAAATAGCGACGACATTGTTGCCGGTGTACGACATTTAATAAATGAAGTATGAACAGTAAAGCCATCGATCAGAGAAAAATTAAAAAAAAGGAAATATCCTTCTGTTCTGGAATCACTGGATAAATCTCAATATGTCTGATCGTTTTTTGATAAACTCTAAGATTCCCTTCTGATTATCTTCTGTTCACAACTCTCAATAGCATATATTTTCCGACATCGAAAGCAAACGTTTTGGGTCATATTTTATTCCTTATACACCGGTTGAAGCGACTTGAGCCCACGTCCAACGGATTTCGAAGAGTACGCCAGACACATCAACCGTGGACCGTGTCAACCACCCGCTACGCTACAAAATCAGGAGGTTTCTATTATTATTATCACTGCACGATAAAGCACAAGTTCTAGATAAGCGCCGGTATACATAATACTGAATACATATAATTCCATATAATACAACTCGTAACGGTTACAGTCCGAATCAATATTATGGCCGAAATCGTTTTCATAACCTTAGCCAACATAGGTATTCTTATTATCTACTTGAACAAGTGAACCGCGCGTGATGAATCGATTGCATATTGGTAAAGGTACCTCTGCTGCTCGGGAGAATCTGATAAAAAACAATAATAATAAAGAAAAAAGTAAGATTTATCGGCGATCTATTTCGATGTTTGATTTATTGTCGACGATCACCAAAGGCCGACCCGTGTATTATATTGTACGCTTTATAGATCACTCTGTACAGTCGGCACAAATCAGGATATAGCGATCGATAACCTGTTTGGTTTAAGTGTAACGTGCCTATGGAGGAGAATCGTTTCTTTTTCACTCGAGCGGATTTAAGAAAAAAATTTGATTCTCCGTAACGTCCACTACAAAGCGTACCGGTCGATTACTGCGCTGCAATTATTATACAGAGTGCAATATCATATAGTTATTGGAATTATTGTTTTCCTCGAGACAAAAATTAATTAAATTAATTTCAAAATATTCGTCGTGGAGGACACTCTTGCGACCTAATCTCACCACCATGAACCACCGATCAAATTTGTTTATATACCACTCATAAAATCTTAATTGTTTCGAAAATTTGTATTGTTCATTTGCCTTTCGGTAACCGCATCGTGACGACTGATCGTATCCAAACTATTACTAAAAAATACAATTTTGAGCACATTATCACAATGCTTGTGTACTTGTACTTTTTAGAGATTCGCATCTTTGAAAAATTACAATCAGCGAATTCTCATGGGACACCCTGTATATCGCTGTTTTATTCACTCATGTGTGTATAATATATATATACATATATATTTTCCTCCCAAGATCCATTTCGACTCGTTTCATCAAACACGACCGGTTATTACCAAATTTGGGAGACGCGTGCCCGCTTTAACGGCCATTAGGATTTCTTCTCGCCTCGTCCCCTCATGTCAAACCGTTGTACGTGCAATGTACTATTCACACAGTATCCACTTTGTAAATAAGTGTAAACGCATAATCCTCACGATTTTCCCCGATTTCGAGTATAAATGAGTGATTTTTTTCATATTTTATGACCCTGAACCCCCCCCCCCCCAAAGTACCAATGGTAGATACAACACATGAACGTTTTGGAGTAGATAATAAGACGGCGACTGATGGTCGATAACGTTACAACTTGCAAGTGTGGAAAGAGAGGATTAGAGTAACCAAACCGGCTATAGACGGAAATAGGAAGCAAGTAGAAGAACAGAACGATAGATAATAATATATATTATATTTCACCCTCGCAGTACTTAAGACGTATGTATAAATATTTCATTGAGAATTGGTGAAAAAAAAAGTAGGTATAGCAATGTTACAACAATTTTTCTATTAGTTTGATGTTCACAAAGTCTTCACTGATCGATACTCCGGTATGATAAAATATCTTTTTTTACCCCTTTTCTTAAAATATTTTTTTCAAGATACTGTTATCACCACGTTGTATTGAACGGTATTTTTTTAACTAGGCAACTGACTTTAGTCCGTTTGCGTTACATTAAAACTACCATAGCCATCACCTGCAAATTACACACAATTTTTATGTGTGAATAATAAAAAAAAACGTATAAAGAATTCTCGTAAATCCGGGTGGGCTCGTATACTTGTCGGTCGAGTTTGACATGTTACAATAATCATACAAACACTTGAACGAAACCGGCGCGAGATCAAAGCAGAGAGAGAGAGAGAAGAGAGTCAAATTAAATGTACCTAACATGTATTGCGCTTAGTACGAGTGCGTTCACAAGATAATATGCTAAACTATTTTAATTATTATTGTTACTATAATTAGTAGAAGCAAGTAATTTAATGGGTTTGTTTTTTTAAAACTAATTTCTGCGTTGCGCCGGTAAAAAATAATCGCCGTTAACTATTGAATACTCTTGGAGTCGCTATAGTTGCTGGAATTCAGCAATATATCTTAGAACAACGGCTGGTGAATTTTAAAAAATATATTTACCGAAAGTTAATTTCAATTAAAAAACAAACATCCAATTTGGAATTCATTAACATTGTCATTGTGTGGCATGTTTGTATTTCAATCAGTTTTTTATATTTTTTTTTTAAGAAGAATAATACAGTGTAAATAACCAAAACGCATTAAGATTTAAGTGTTAACGATTCCCAGCCAGTGTATTCAGTTATAGCAAACGAGTAATTAAGGGGGGTGGAATGATCTGTACCCTTTTTTTTTTTTAATGCAAACATCTTTATTGTGTATTCTGGAGAAACACGTTTTGCAATATACCTAGTACATGTATACTTCCAAGAATAGCTCTCGCAAAGGTAACAAAGATAAATTTAGATACCAATTACACACATCTCTTCTTTGAAAGTATGCCAATTGCACACTATGTGCATAGGTTTATGTCATTTCGTTTAAAACAATTTATAATGCACACATAGACAAGATTTGTACAAATGACACGTTGTTTGTTCGCCATGTGCGGACAACAATAATGTTTTGAGGTATTTATTTATAATAACGTTGTCTTTTAAGTGGCTTAAAAAACGTGCAGAAGTAATAATGTATTATATTATCAATCGAAATAAACGTCGGTACATAATAATGAAATATATGTTTTTATTCGTAAGGTCAACGGACCCGGATAATTGTTCTGATGTACAACATGGTAAAAACAAATAAAGTTATTATATAAATTGATTGATAACAGCTAAAGTCTACATTTAAAAATAGTACCATAAACTCTAGAAAAAAAAAACACTACAGAGGAGGATGACAAATGAACAAATCTGATCATCGCTTTTATGTTGCTCTTTTTACTTGTGGCTCAAATTTGAGACAAGAATTACAAACAACTGTGGTTTTTTAAAGGATAATTTGTACTCTCTTCCTTTAATACTCAAATTCTAATTGATAATTGGTAAGATTATAAAACCTAAATGCAGAGTGTCCCCGTGTGTATACTACTACTTAATAGCGTTCTACAGCTTTTACACTATATAATAAAATGCCAAATATTTTATCTACGTCCAATAACAATAATTTTAAGATAACGGAAAATTGTGTGCGTGTTTGTAACCGCTCTCAAAAAAATTACTCACTTTTTAAATTTACATAATACTCTACGAGATAATAATATCGATAAAACATTAATAGTACATTTTTTTTTGACATTTTATTACACAAACTACGCTGCATTTTACTTGCTTATTTTAAACTTGCAGTAACATGGCATGCAGCAATAATAATACATTCATACCAATTGTTCAACTGTTACATAGTACTTTGTTAGTATAAAAAGAACAACAGTAAAATGTAAACATATTTTTAATTTAAAATCCTATTTTTCGATCTGAGTAGTAGTATCAGTGAAAATAAACTTTAAAAAAAAAAGCGATCTAAGCACGGAAACTTAACCTTTTGTAAACTGCAATGTAAACTAGATTATATAACTAATTGGATGGCGCGACCGACATAGTAAAGTTCCCGTCTGAAAAGTCTATATTCATTATTTTTTGTCCTCTCTACGTTGTTTTTTTGTCAAATTTTTTAATATTTGTTTTTTCCCCAGTGTGTGTTTGCCTCGTCCCACGGTTACAACTACTTAATTGCTCGACCGGTTTGTTTATGTGCACACACGACCATAGGGCGAACAGAAAACGTTTACCCGACGGGTAGGTACTTTACGAGGCAAAAAGTTGACACAGTTCATCCCTTTCATCTTCTTCGAAATCAAGTAATGCACTTAAAACCGTAAACACAGTATTATATCAGGATAATGATTTATAACAAGTTGAGGAAGAGAACGAGAACAAATCAAACACTATTTTCGTTTTAAGTATAGAATTTCTGATGTTTTCATTGAGCGGTGTTTTTTTTTTTTGAAAAAAATTGTCCACTAAAAGCTATTGAAAGTCCGCCTTTGGAATGGTCGTTTAAGTATTTGTTGTCCAAAAAATATTATGTTAAAATTGTTTAAATTCAAACGTTTCTAGACAAGTCACATAATATAGTTAATCACTATAATACCGATAATCTCGATTCAGTAGTCAATTAACATTTAAATTCGAACGTTAACGGTGTAATCAAATTAAGAATGTAATCGAGACAATCGATTGTTTTTTGTTTTCAATCTAAAATAAATAAAAAACAGATTTAATCGTTTTTAATACTTATCGGATCGTTTATTTTGTTTTTCCCACTCAAGCCGATTTTAATATACTTTTGTAATCACTTCGTGAATCGTTATGGCTTATGAACATATTTTGTATCAAGACAATGTGCCATACAGTAATGGTATAAAGAGCGGAAAAAACATGTACTAGCTTGTATGCGATAATGTAGTCTAAGAAAAGGACTAAATCCAGTATGACCACGTAAAAGGAAAAAAAATTCCTCCTTCTGGTCAAGCGGTTAGTACTCTATATGACAAAATATATTTTTACCCCTTGTCTTAAAATTTTAATTGTTTTTTTTTTAAGATACTGTCATCGTCTATATCTTATCATCACGATCATTTTTTCCCCCTCTTAACTAGACAGACTGCATAATATAGTCCTTCTGTTTGCGTCATATTCAAACTATA
Organism: Adelges cooleyi; assembly: GCF_023614345.1. Taxonomy (NCBI): domain Eukaryota; kingdom Metazoa; phylum Arthropoda; class Insecta; order Hemiptera; family Adelgidae; genus Adelges; species Adelges cooleyi. The sequence goes on along the minus strand of NW_026096579.1, from coordinate 9,819,132 downwards.
CTATATCTATCCCCTGCAATGTGTTTACCATCACGTTTAAAAATAATATACATAATATCATAACAACAAACGGAGTGACACGATTATTAGTAAATAATTTTCTATTATGTTTTTATTTATACCTACACAACCGGTTAAATTATGGCAGTCGTGCGACTTAGAACGCAAACGCCTATTTTTATACTCACTCACATATTATTATTAGTACAACGATAAGTAGATATTTAAATCACGCTAACGGCACCCATACGATCGTACATATACGTTTGTTTTTTTTATATTTAGCCCTTAAAAAGTCTCTCTGATACGTCTCCTCCGAACAGCAGCCAACACCTATAGGACACCATTAGGAGACTGTACTACCGATTAAGGAGCATGACACGGCCGTATTGTTTGCGACTCGAACAGATGTCAAAACTTTAGATTTATCTCACCAATTCCGGTTAGACTAGGAAACACAATATAAAACGATATGTGCGCGAGTTAGTGTAAAATATTACAACAACTTTCAATGTCATGCCATGTCACGTATATACTCTATGTGAAAGCATGCATACTATTGCAATACGTTGCCATAACATATAATAATATTGTGTACATTATTATCGAACAAGTCTAGATTTAGACGGGAATTTAAATTTAATTATTTACACAACATTGTATGGAATATTCGTTGGACGTAAATAGTACTATCGATAAACGTTGATAAACAAAAAAAAAAACAAATACCATAAACACTTACCCTATGTCGGAGGATTCCCTTGCGTTATAATCACAACCTCATCTAACCACGCCCAGTAAACAAATTTGTTTATATCACTTACAGCATCTTATTTGTATCGAAAAGTTGAACACAAAAAAAAAAATTTGGAAAAACCCTTTTCCCTCAGTAGGGGTTGAAACTTTTTCTTCATTCCTCTTATTTTGGTGTAGTATTAGTGTTTAAGGCCTGGAAATTAGACTCAAAAATCTGTAGTTAAATGTTATAATTATTAAGGAAAAAAAAAAGGGGGAAAATTGCGCGTTGACCTTTGTCAATGTCTAGGTTTCCCCAGCCCAGTAGGCCCTCCTGGCTGCCTATGTTGTTTTCAATATTTAAAGAAACGAAATACCTCTAAATAATCTAAAACTTGTGCAATTGGACAGGTCGGTAAGGAGAAAAAAGGATTATGCTTTATTTTTAACCGCACATCACGCTGGAGACCGAGAATTGTTTTTGGTGACTAGAAAAACTACAATATTATTTATCGTTCGGATTTGAGGATATAACGATGTGTCCCAACGACTTGTATGCGATAACCATTCCAACAGCAGCTACATTGTAGTATTATAGCTGTTCAAGCATTTTTTCGAACTTGTATTTTATCGTAGAAATCGGACCAATGCATTACAAGAGTTCAACACACTTTTGTGTCTGTAAGTTAGCAGACACTTCATTTTTTTTTTTTTTTTACCACCATCACTTTAATTCATAAAATATTTCAAAGCGTTATATACACAATATGTCAGCAACACGTGTTTAATATTAAATTGGCCAACCTACCGATGGTGTGTAATAACTGTAATTATTATTGTAAAATATGATAATTACATATATATATATTTTTTTTTTTTCATTCAATTACTTTATCAAACGAGTTAAATTTCAAATACACTACGCGATAGGTTTAGAAAAAAATTACAGTTTTAATAAAAAAGTCACTTTTGTTTTTTTTCCACAAAAACATACAGTTATTAATATTGTTCCTAGATCGTGTAGCAATCTGGATTTTGTACCCCCTACTATCGAAAGGTTTCATCCTATCGATCGGTTGTATAATATAAACCGTGGAGTTTTGTAACTGTTGATTGTGGATGTGAAAAACATTTTTTCAGTGTCTGCTAGTGCCTACCTACTCGGTAAACTGGTTATATTATATATATATATATATATATATATATAAATATATTTTTTTTCAATATAGTATACAATATAGTAGTCGAAGAATAAGTTCAAGACAAATAAACGGCTTCTGAACGTTACACATTTAACATTATGTTTATTTAACATCATAAATAACATATTATTGTACTATAATTATTCAGCTAACATATTTTCGGTAATGTTGATTGCTCGAAATCGGAGATAAATATTAATCAGAATACTATACAGTGACAGTGTTTTAAATAATCTTATAAAAAAAAAATAGGAACCGTTCATTAAGCGAATGTCAATCGTTCTAATCGTTAATAATACACGCCAACATAATTACTCATGTTATCTGTCTGGCTTAGCTTGTATTAACAAAAAAATTGGTCGTCGAATCTTGAAGCCATTGAAAGCTTAACGCGGTTCCAATAGAAAGTGTTTTAAACTTTACAATCCTTTGTCGTCTTTTGCACGTTAGGTTAGGTTTAGATGTATGACATTTTTTTTTTTTAACAAAAAACTTCTATCTGGTAACTAAAACGTGTTGTGTTGTAAATCCTATTCCAATACCATTGGGTTTACCCAAGTCCTCGACCCACATTGACGTTCCATAGGTACAATTACAAAATTATAAACAATCCATCCGTAATGTAATTAATGTACAAAGTATTTAAAATTGTAAATCGCTTGTTAACTTTCAGGCACGAAAAAATAAGCATTTTTTTCGAGTGGGTTCTCAGACCTGATAACTTGTCAGTATTATTTTATTATCTGTCGTTTATCTACGACGGATTTTAAAATTCTACAACCAGACGGCAACACATTTTTTTTTTGTTGAACAATAAACCATAAAAAAAAGGAATCAAGAGAATGCATGTTTTTTTTTTTGTAAATATTGTATGCTCAAATTCAAGACGGAATACACACCCAAAGATGTGTAAACTCTATGGTAATTTTTACAAGTTACCAACTATAACCTGCGGCCTACTATATAGTAATATTATTTTTTGGAAGCGCCGAACACACAAACGGATAACTAATAAATTCAATTGAAAATAATAATATGCAAAAACGATATTCACACGTCGAATTGTTCACAGTTTTAGGCGACAAAGATGTGAACAAATAAAAACAATAGCACTTAGGGACTATTTTATGGGTAACTAATTTTTAAAATTTCCAAAATATATTACAACAAACGTGGTATTTCAACGGGAAAATAATAATTTCCGTTCAAAGCGCCGTATTGTCATTATCGTGGCCAGTCTGTCATGCGGTCGACCTAACTAACCCTTTGCCATCCGATTGATTTATCGCCGACGGTCGTTCATTCAAGCTGATATGATCTCTGAATGTCGAGAATTCTCTTCAAAGACAATGAAAATATTATACAAGCCGGTTCACTACGTACGAAAATTATTCGACAATCCCAAATGTGTACGGCCCGAGAGATGATATAAAGCGTATGCGAATTGATTGACCTTGGTTCCATATTTGGAATATTGTACACTTGCAGCCGCCGCTATTACACAAACGTGCACGTTTAGAATTGAGTTACATTGAAAGAAAGTAAATCTGTACTGTTGTAAACCGTATAAAATTTTTAAATCGATACGGCTCTTATTCACCATTAAATTATTATTATTATCTAATTGACTACCGTGCCAATAATAACAACTATATCGTACATCAAACAAACAACGAACGCGTGCACCATGGTTTCAATCCGAATCGTTATCGAAAACCGTTATTTTTTCATAAGAGAGGACACCATTACGGTCGGTGATAAAAATTATAATTGGAGACAAACAATGAAAAAAAAAATCAAGCACAGTCCAAACCAAGCACAATATAAGCGCCAGCAGAGTGAATAATCAAAAGTAGTGGCAAAGTAAAATGCATTAAAGTGGGGTCCGGTGTCAAAGATTCTCATTGAAAAATAATTCTCTGGTCTATACAATAAATATTTTTTAAAAAATGGTAGAATTTTCCATTTTATTATGTTAAGTACTCACATAATACCAAAATTTCAATTTGAACTTGAAATCTAAACCCAAGAAAACGTGTGCCTAAAATATTAAGAAAATGTCCTATTTTGGCGATGAAGGAATTGGCTTTTTCGACTTATGATCAACAAAAGTACCAATCGCGTACGATTTCGGATCTATATTCGAGTAGCAATTCGAGTAAATCGGTCAACAAAAACTTATCATGTGGGCCAACAATTATGACGAACATTTCCTAGGCTTTTTTCATATTTTCTAGGTCGGTGCTAACTTGACCACGTACTGGCTCATCGCCGAATATTATCACATTTCACATCCAAAAATATTTATGGAAAGGTGTTTGATTTTGCAAGGCATTTTAAAATTGTTGCTATTGTGCATATTTCGTCGTAGATAAGTTCAAACAAAATTATCAGCACCGGAAAGTAAAAAAAAAAGGAAATTGTTAATTTTAATTTGCTAGTATTAACAGCTGTCGGACGGATGTGACCGTTTCAATAGCGACATAGCGATTTTGTTTGGGATGTTTTTCTTATTTATTTTCGTGGCGTTATCGAAATCTGGTTTTACGATGATGCAAAAGTCTTTGGAGAGAAAGCCAAAAGCCGTGTTATCCAAAGCTGGCGCGCCAATAGTGTTGATGGCCAAGCTGAAGACGGCGGAAAACGTCACGAAGACGGTGCCCGTCCCGGTGGAGCTGAAACGGTTGAAGAACACTAAGAAGTACAAACTCGAAGTGGACATGACGGCAATTGTCAATTCCTTCGATAAGAAAATCATAGATAAAATCGACAAGCTACAGCCGAAAGTCAATTACGTTAACGCTTTGCAAAATCCCATCAAAGAGTGTTGCGTGCACTTTTACAACAATTTAAAGTACAATTTAATTACCGACGTTACAGAAGCGTTCAAATCGAGTAATTGTATCGACACAACAGACCCGGGACTCGACGGTACTCTCGAGTGCAAAGATTCCAAACCCGAACCGAAAGAAAGGGCCTTTGAACAAATACATCCGCCCGTACCGACCAAACCGAATGTTAACAATGTTCGGATGATAAAGAACATCAAACGAGTCCATCGTGCTAATCGAGAGTCAATGTTGGGCACCGAAAAGAAAACGGTTGGAAACCAATTGAAGTAATAATATGTATTAAACGATCGTGCCGCTTAATTTACCTATACAAGTATTGTTTTATCAATTAGAATTTTTTTTTTTTTTTATCAACCAGATCCAAACAATCTTGGACGAATCGTAAAAACCCGATCGGTATTTGGCACTCGGTTGGCAGTACAGATTTAACAAAAAGTTTTAAAGCGCTATCAGTGGACAAGTAAAAAATAAATACACATATTCAGTTATATTGTAATGTTTTAGCCATAGAGTAAAATATATAGAGCCATACCATCATAACATAACGCCCTGTACTCAGCAACGAAGTAATCAAGGTGTGTGACCACTTTAAAATACAAATAAATACTTTTTTTTTTTTATAACTTGGTACTGAAGTGGGGTCGTTGGACTCTTTCTTCTATCATGTTTTGTAAAAATGTATTGTATCCAATTTGTTTAATGTGTTCCCTGTATACAGATTGTAAATATAGTTTAAAAGAAAAAAAACACCGTACAGTATAATCCTTCCTTCCGTCCTTATCAACTATACATATCAATAGATAAATTCGTAGCTATGATTATATTATAACTGATGTCATATTATGTTTTGTACCATAATGTAATTTCGTCGTTTTGGTCACACTGTAGCTTGCTTACTTCTTAATATTGCGACCCCCTCCGGATTTATCGAGTGTGGTAATAAAAATCGTTTAACATTTTTTTTTTTTTAAACTCATAGATCCGAAACAAAAACCAAAGTAATACCGTCGACATTACCTAAGATTGAAGAATCGGTGTGCCATGACTTAGAGTTTCCAGCGGAGAGGATCCACCAACTAGGTACGAGGCAGGCGCCAAAGACGGACACTCGTCCAGAAATGTTAGCAAAGAAAAGACATCCGAATAGTAGAAAACCTAATAGTAGAGTGATTTCGAGTCGGCCCCACAAACCCACCGATCCTTCGGACCCTTCCGCCAAAGAAGAACTTGCGAGCCCTGGCAAAAAGCGTTTGTCAAACAGTTATAATCCGATTTCCAAAGACTATAAATCGGACACGTTTATCGATACGGTTATAGCAAAAGTAACGGCTACCTCGGTGAACGGCTCGAATCCGAAACCGGCGAACAAGAAAAAGAAAATCAAGTGGCGAAAAATGCCAAAGAAACGAACGCTTTAGTTTTGCTGAATTTGTGCCAAGCGTATGCGAAGATGAGGTCCACGTTGAAAAAATCATTAAAAAACAAGAATGCGCAAGACATACGTGGATATAAACTAAAATTTCAAGTTAATTGAAAAATTATTCAAATTAAACATAATTGTTATGCTGCTGAAATAGTGTCGTATTCCCTCCTTTATAGTTCACGAACTTTAGACATATAGTATTCGCATTCAGAATAGGATTGATTCGTTTACACAAATAATATTATGACTTGAGAGTTCCAAGATTACAGGACACAAGTCGGATCAGCCGATATCACGAAATCGCACACCTTTACTAAGCAAATTTTCCAGTAGATTTATTTTTGTCAGAATAGTTGTATGTTTTTATTTTCGTCTCAAAGTCTGCTCAACGAGTTGAATAAATATTACTGATTGGTGTAACTTAAGAGTTAATTTACAACGAATACTGCTCAACACAGTTATTATTTGGCGTCAATTAATTGGTACAGCTGACGAGGACCTTGTATTCCTTTTGGTAGAGCAACACGAGTTTAGTATTTAAATCGTATTATAATGTATTTATCGAAATTAATGTAGAGTATCGACTCATGTCTATTATATTATTGAATTGTGACAAAATGTGACTCAATGTTCATTTCCAAACACATTGACCTTTATAATAAACTATTACGAAATCCATTTGGTCGCTTCGAAAAATACGCGTTTCGTAGATCTTCAGATAGGTATTATGTCGTTAGTTGTAATAATAATTAAATTCAACTAATTATAATGTTTTGATATTTGAAATTAAAGAAAAATATTTGTGTGTCGGAAATAGGAACGTTAAGAAAAGTGAAACGCTCAGAAGTAAATGGTGCTTATCATCTCTTATCAGCTGTTCTCCAAGGATTATCGATTTGCTTAAGCAAGTACACCCTGTGAACACAAAGTTTGTAAGAAATTTATTATACCAATTACTGATAAAGTTCCTGCTCTGGAAGAAAGAATTATTTATACATTCAAAGGTGTTGATATTGGTATAGTAGACCATGGTCATTGAAATATTCCCGAAAATAACACGTTTACCTACTCAATGAAAAAATGTTTAGCAAATTATATTTGATCAACATTTGGAAATGTCAAAACGGCGCCTGATGATGATTTTTACAACTAAAAAAATATGTTGGTCCGTTGACGCCTTTTGTGGCTGCACTGAGCTCGTGTAATTTTTTATCGGCGACCATTGTGATTTAATCTATTCAGTGTTTCGTCGGATATCTAATTATAGCTACTAAACAATATTTTTAAAATATTCAAATTGCACCGTTAGTGACCGAATCAATAATTAGTTCTATCAAACCAATACCGTGTAATATACTCTAATAACGAGCGAATTTTTCAATAGAGTGCACCGGCAGAGTCGCATTAAACGCACTCTAAATTTCCATATGAAACGTTATCGGCTAACATAATCATTTTCGGTTGTATTATATTATTATGTTCGGAAGTCGTCAGATCCGATAATATCGATACAGACTCCTTGCGGGCTTAGATACAAAACGAAGAATAATCGTTCCATTAAGATGTCTTAAGGTGGTCGCGGTACTACCTACCTATTTATTATCATTATTATTATTATTACTACTACTACTATTGGACGGATAGATAAACGGCGATTAAAACTATAGCATTATGTCTATACCGAAGAACCGCCTGCATTGTAACTTAATTTATAACATTTGCACCTCGCTTGACCGCGGCTATTATATTATTATTCGACCAATAATTATTACCCGTCTTCCACCGACTATCTCTTTTTCTCAATACACCTCCGTACTAATCGTTCTCAATAAAATATTCTAAATAAAAAAACACCCAGGTAGAACACGGTTCACACGCGCGTCCGCCGATCGACTTGACCAACACTATTTGAGCCCGAATTCGTGTAATAGGCCTACCTTATAGTACATTTAATAACATAGTTATATATTACATAAAAACCACGATAATTACATATAGTACATTAGCAGAGAGAACAAATTGTGATAATTTGCTGTTTATTTTGTTTTCCAAGAGTAGCCTTTAAAGAGTGAAAATACATACATAAATGTTTTTTAATAAAGTGGAGAAAATCATTTTTAGACTTTTACAAATTCGGAAAACTGCAGTCCACAAAAACAAGGGATTTCCTTACTTAATCTCCCTACTGAACAGTCCAAATGAAAATCCGCCTAAACCAGCACAGTCCGAAGCAAGTACAGTATAAATCACATAAGATTGGGTAGAAGCAACAAATCTGGCGTACCCGATAGGCCTCTTAAGTCTTACAATTTCGCGTAAAACGTTATTAAAAAAACCAAAAAAGTTCAAACTTCTTTTTTGACCCGACAAAGTGCGATTACGGATCGATAGAGATGCTACACGAGTAAATCGGTCCACAGAAAGAAACTGTTCTTGTCTTTAAAAAAAAAAACCCATCATTATAAAAAAAAAAATACCTTCCCAGCTATATAGGAGCTAATAAATGTCTTGAGCGAAATTTAGTGGCGCCAAAATCGCATTTAACCCGTTGTTGACCGCACAAACGTTTCATTGATTGGAGAACAAAGACATTTTAACTGTTTTATTTGAGCGACAATTAAATAAAAAAGCATCCGACGTACAAAACTCCCGCCAAAGTGAGTGCAATACAGGTAGTGCAATTATTACAGGTGGGTTTATGGAATTATTTTTTATTTGTGCAACGCGACACACTTTTTACGTTGTGCAAAGTAATTACAAGTGCACTTGTACCTAGTACACATTGTGCAGCATTCGCAAAATATACCAACTAATCGTTACGTAGGCGCATACCAGTTATTAATGTATTTTTCTTAAAGATAAATAATATATGTATACACAACAAGTTGAAATCACAAGTACATTTTAAAATGGAATTGTCGAAAATCTGTAATTGGCGCAAATTTAAATTTTGTTTTTGACATTTTTATGAGATAACTTTTAAATGAACGGAGTAGAATATTAAAATTGAATCATTATTATTTATTGTATTATTAAATTTAATCGGGGCTAATGTAAGATGTGCCCGGACGTGAAATTATTTAATTGATATAATAAACGCCATAAATTAGAATTTATTAAAGTACAATCAATTTGTATGTGTCCATGGCCAATAGACGTTTTTCACATTAAACGTTGCCACACGAAATTGTTTTATTTGCACCAGTTAAATTCAAAAATCTATAAATTTTCTATAGGTCCCGTACACCTATAGCAAATTGGGAGTTCAGATTTTGAAACACGACAGATCTTACAATCTACAATTTATGTAAAAACCCAATATTAAAAAAAGAAATCTTATAGCTTATCGCAATTATGTTCATGGAACAAAACCAAATTGATAATTACATTAGAAGATATTTTAATTTTTTTTATTTTAGCTCAATTTATATTTTTAACGAATATTCTCTGGTCGAATTACAAATTTTAAATTTATATATTTTATATTGAGTACTTGAACTTGTGTTTTTTCTGAAATCTCTGTTTGCACTGACTGAATTTAAAATTTAAGGGAAGGGGGTTAACAATACAGAAACAACCCCCCAGCTGGTAATTATTTTCTTTACTTTAATTCACTTTTAATCGATTAATTATTTACAGACTAAATAAGTAGTATCCAAAATAAAATAAACAAAAATGTATCGTACTTTTTTTTTAAATTTTAAATTAAAAAATGATTGGTCGTTTGTTTGTATAGCTTTTGCTATTCTATCAGTTTTCTTAAGAGGACTTCATACCCTTTAAAAATAATCATAAAAACCTGTTTATGGCAAAGCGTGTAGGTCAAAGCGAAATGGTCATAGAAAAAAAAAGGTTGGTACCGTTAAAACGAGGAGACCTTTAACTAGGTTTGTCGTCGTTTTTTTTAAAACTTTAACTTTACTTTAAATACAAGCACTTAAAAAAGTAAAAAGGTTTCAGAATTAAATTATAAATGTTTAATGTTTGGTTAATAATATCAAAAAAAGGTCGACGAAAGAACTTTCCTGAAGTTCCATTATTTAAAAAATAATAGTATTATTAAGCCAATAATAGAGAATATATTAAATAAATTAACTACCAAAATAGAGTCCGGGTCACTGAGCTAATAAAAACACGTCATAGTTGAACCTTTGAATTAGTATTTTGCCCAAAAATTGCCTTTTTAAATTAAATATTAAGTTTTTAAGAACTATACTTTCGTTAAACCTATAAGAAAAAAAAAAGGAAGGTGTTTGGGCATTAGCATCGGTACTAATTTTAGTATTTTTAAAAATAAATAATGTCGCTTGGGTGTAAATTATAAATGTAAGAAAACTAGGTAGACTGCTCAAATTTGCTAAAAAATTGTCCTTCTTTTCGGGTAAGTGTACCAAGCCAATTAGGGGGTGTGGGTGGAATGGGGGGGCTCTTACCGTAATCGCTGGTATCCTCGGCCGTGCTGTTCACCGTGCCGTCCGGGTACAGCTGAAGGTATCTGTTCTTGATGAACATTTTAATTTTTCTCGCGGTGCCCGCAATGTGCGACAAGTTGCCCGCAGACCTCTCGGCCCTGCTGGCTGCCGCCGCCGCCGCCGCCGCCACCACTTCTTCCGCGTCCCGAAAACCGTTGTACCGTTGTTGTTCGGCCAACAGGGACGACCGGCGTCCGAGCGACGAAGCCAACGCGACACCGCACAACAGGTACGACAACACCAGTACGACCGCGACGCTCCGATTGCCGCCGCTCAAGCTACTGCAGTAGTACGCGCACGACCGTTTCACCATGACTTCAGGCCATTTCCGTAGCAATGGTACCGGTCCCGGGGTACCGCGGCGTCAGGGTCCGTCGCGCCGGACGCCGGTACCCGCCTCGCACGGTGACCGCATGTCGTGTCCGGACCGGCTATCGCGGCGAGTCCGGGACCGCCGGCATGGCTCGCGAAAACAATTGAAGCGCTTAAAAAAACCAAATCGAGTTAATAAAAAAAAAAAAAAAACGCGTTAGTAAATTACTCTTCTTCCTCTTTTTCTTCTTCGGACGTCCGCGGTAAATACCGAATCGAGAAGGCGCGATGTACCCACACTTATTTATCCGTCTTCGGCTAATAAACGGCGCGACGTGCGGTTGGCGACTGGCCGGGAGAGTGGCGAACGCGACCGATCACCGCGGGACCGCCGCCAGACGGTATTCAATTTGTCGGTCACAGACCATGTGACCCGGCGTCCGCGGCCTGCGGCCCACAGATGGAGCCACGATCGACGGCCGTCGCGCGCCGCGCAGTGGTCCGCGAGACGGGGCGCGATTAATTAAAAATCGGCCCTACGCTACCTAGATAATATAATTCGATAGTACACTAAAAATAATTTCCCTTTCCCATTTTCAAATAATCTCAAGTATAGTCTATTGAGTGGCATCAATACGGCCTACTTTTATCTAGTTTTCATATTTCACAAAAATACCTATTTTCTAACTGACTATTTGTAATAATAATATTAACTGCTTTATGTTTATAAACAAAATAAAAAAACTTAACAGCGCAACATTGTTTCAACTTGCATCCCTCATAATATTATCAGGTCATTTTCTCAATGACGGATTTTACACAGCTCAACTGGATTTTTGGTATTGTTTTTACAATGATGTATTTTAGGTATAGTTTTAAGATTTGAAAATTAGACCAAAGGTAGATCAAGAGTGAAACCATAGCATAACGATTTTTTTCAAAAATCTGTTGTTAAATTTTTATTATATTGAGGAAAACCAAAAAAAAAAAAAAATGGAAAAATTACACTTTGACCGTAGTAAACTTCTAAGGTGCATCTAGATCTACCTTTGTATTCACAATGTTTTTATCGATTGTGAATTTCCTACCATCTATAAATTCGCATCGAAGCTATTGTATGAAAGGGATTTTATCACATTGAGATATAATGGTCACTATGCTCTTAACCAATGTGCTGGCTTTTTTAAATTTAATTTGTAAAACTACAATTGAGCACAACAGATGCACAGTTCCTATAATTTAAAAGTCAGATAAGTTATAATCATAACGCGTAGATGTAAATTAATTGTATTGATACTGTATGACAATATGTGACATAACAGTAAATTATTTTGGTATTTTTTTAATTTATACTTCAACAACCGAACAAAATTAATGACGTTTTGAAACAAATTATTATTTGCAAAATAACAGAGAACCCAAAATTTGTCCAGTTCACTTGGCTATGACTACAGTTATGTACAAAATGGTTTAAGTTGAAATTTTACACGTACACTCGTAAACATTTACTAATGAGATGCCGGTAAAAACATTTTTTTTAAATAGCCTATTTTTGCCACCTGACCATTTCATCCTCAGACCTCTGAGCGCAGGCAGCAGCGGTTACACACATACATCAAAGAAACCGTCGTCTCGTGCGCCAACATATTACCGGTTAAATACAATATTAATAATTATATTGCTTAACCGCGAGGAAGAGATCCTCCTGCTATCTAGTAGCTAGTTACTACTTACTTATATAAGATATTCACAACGTTATAATTTAATATTGTCGCTACACCAAATGCAGATGTATTATAACGCTATTATATTCGTAACTCAGTCTAAACCGGTAAATTGCAATTTTCGAACCGCTTAATTGCATCAATTAAAAATATTATTAAAAAGTGAGTTCTAATATATTATTCATTTTTTATAATCAGCTCAACAGTGACTATTGTCAGTAGTTATTATGTGTTACATAATAATAACAATAATATTAAAATACAAAATAATTTACACGCACTGATAAAAACAATGCGCGATCTACAATGTACTTCATTATTGAATGTGCGATAAAAACACAACATTCATTATATATAAAAGCGACGAAAATTGACGACAATTTACATTTTTTAACTTCAAGAGGTTATGACTAATGACGAATTACTGTTAACCTTTGACGTTTCACGTCGCCATTAAATTAACAATGACGAGTTACGACTTAATTATGACTTGATTACACGAGATTAAAATTTAATTGAACTAGTAGTGGATTTGTATTTTTTTTTTTAATTTTATAGCGATCAGATTAATTAGAAACCGAAATGCTTGGATACTGTGGGTATTTTTTTTTTAATAGGTTTACCAGTGAGAACGATAATACGAATATTAAAATTTACAATTATTATACTAATTTATAATTTAATACCTACACAACAAACATATTATTATTTCCATTTTATAGGTAACACGTTTGAGAATAAAATTAATATCGACCAAGTAACTAACCTAACAATTTATATTATTTTGAGACCTAACGCATATAAGCATAAGCAGGCTTATATTATAAAGCCTTTATTCACATTTTTCTTTAACTTTAGTTTGTTAACTGTTTTCATTTCTTACTATCCACAGATTCACACACCGAAGCGTTTGGTTGTGATGAAATCACTTTTAGATATTTTAATAATTCTTCTGACACAACTTTGCTAATTTCTTACTGTTCTTGGCTTAGACTGTGCTAGTTTTTACTATTGGATTAGGAAAAAATTTAGACGAGCATTTCAACTCTCGAGTTTGACTGAGTAAAATGGTCGGAACGAGTTGACATTTATAAGAAATATTTATTTGGTGTGTCTTTATACGACAATAGCTTAAACTAAATTATACCCAGTTCTCACCCTTCCACAGGGGTGGATTTTGTTTTTTTGTATTTTTTAGCCTCAAATTTAGGATCTCCTAGTTGAACATTGGTTACAATAGGTAGGTCTTGTAAATAACAAACTGAAAAAAATGGACTAGGGAAAAAGGTTTTTCTTTTTGAAAATTTTAAAATTAAATATGCATAAATGTGTTCTACATTCTGTAAACTTTAGACTTGTGTAAAAATGACCATAAAATAGACTTAATAGTTCGATTTAAAACGATATCTCAAAGTCTACTTATTTTTTTTCACTTGTAAGTCAGGTTGTCTTTTTCAATAAAAATAATAAAATGGATGCTATTATTTTTAAGTGTTGCGAAAATGAACTAATAACAAAAAACTCTGATAAAACAGAAATATAGCACAAATAAATAATATACCGAACAATACTGAATTATAAAATCAATATTAAGTACAAAAAATTCAAACGTATTAACTTTTTTTAATTGTATAGGTTTATCATTCGGTTGTGATTTTTTAATAACAGCTTATCGGTAAGATGTATACATTTTTAAAGTCCAACCCAACCAAAATGCTTATACTAAAATTTAAACCCTTCCAGCCAATTTAATTATTTTCTGTGTTTCTGATCTAGCCTATTTTACACTTTTATATTGATTAATGATACTATTTGGTGCAGCCTAGCCCATTACACTTCCAAATGCATATTATGCGCATAAATGCGATTGCGACCGACAATTTTTCTCTTAGAAATACATTCATTAACGATTTTTTGTTAAATAAATTCGCAATGACTATGCAAAACTTGTTTGTACGGGCAGTAATATGTTGAATAATGTTCAATTAAACGTTGGCCATAAAACGAAGGCCATTATAATGTTTTAACTATTACTATACAACTATACCATAAAACGTTATTGCGGACTAGTAGGTTTTGTATAATTTACAGATGGTGTTCCACTGGGCAGTGTACATGATAGAGATCACGTTCGCAAATTATAATATTACAATTTTGATTGGCATATACTATATAGGGCTAAAAAAACCGTTTACTTTTAAAGAAATCTATTATATCCTGGTTCACATCTATTTTATTGATACCTCTATTCCTGCAATACAAATATGATCACTTTTAAGTTTTGGAATTTTAACAAAACATGTGATATGACATATTTTGATGTATTCGACGGTTACCCGATTTCTCCGCTGTTTATTCAATCATTTGGTTCAAGAAAATTACTAGAAATACATTAACTATCTATTAACGATAAAATACAAACTAATAAAAGTTCATTAAAAAAATGATTAATCATTGAGATTTAAACGTTTGTTTTATCTCCAGCTCTAATGATAATATTGTTATTATTGACAATTTTTAGAATAATATAATTTGTTAAAGGGTTAAACAGACATGGAAGCTACAACAGTTAACTTGCTGAAATAGATTAAAATTCGAATTTTTTACATTAATGTTATCCTAACCAATCCTACGATAGGCAGAGTTAAATCAACTGATTCAGGATCGATTAATAAAGTCTGGACATTGTTTTAGATTAAATATATTTACCATTAAACACTTGGTTATCCGTTTGCTTTTGCTGAATATTAGTAATCATGTTTTTTTATTCGTCATATTATCATGTACGTTATTCAAATTTGTGTACTTCAATATCGTTAATGTTGTTTCAAATTTTAATATTTGTAACCGTTGAAACATATTTATATGTTAAGCAACATTTTCAACATTAGCTACCCTGCACTTTCATATATATTAAATTTTTATTTATTTAGACCATTCAAAACGTATATAACGTTTTAAACTTATTATTTTGCCGAAAACCGATTAAGTTCTAAAATGTATTGTATGCGTTTTTTTATTCTAGCTACGGGCAAACGGCGTTAGACAATTTAATATTATTTTTTTTTCACCTTGGTCGACTCGGACAGCGCACTATATAATATATTGTATTCTCTAAATGACAATCACTCGACTCACGGTTATATAAATAGACGTCTGCCCGTAATTGGCCGTGCAAGTGCATTTCAGATATCCTAGGATCGTGGCTCGACATAAGTGCTATACCGTAGTTCGATATCCATAATGTTTTAATAACAACAATACAATAAATATAGTATTAAAAACATATATACGATTTTGATTTTTGACTAATTAAAGTGTTCTGACTGCGATCGAATGTCTTCTCTGGGGTTTTTTTTCTAGGGGTAGGACAAGGGTGCCAAATACATATATACACACTCTGTCTATGCGTGTGAGTTTCGACAATCCAAAAAAAACAAAAAAACAAACACAGTCTAAATCAAGATATACCCGGTTTAACCCGTCTTTGAAGTTAAAATTCTGGATTTAATAGTATAGAAAGGACTTCAGAGATAGGTCAAAGTATACGTTTCCTGGGTCGCCGATTCCGAATTTTGTGACCATACTTGAGGGTGAGGGGGGTTAGATGGAGTCACTATGCTTAAGTCAAATTTGTTTACTTTTTGGTATATTAGTATATTATAGCGTTTATGAAATACAACAACAGTACACACTTACTAGTCTAGTTACAATAATATAAGAGTTTCTCTCATACCACGATGACGTTTACATTGATAGAATGTTTGATTGTTTTTTTCTCTTTTTGCGTTCACTCCACACTCGTTTTAACAATGATCATAAATAACAATAATTGTAATTACTTTTCAAACCAATCCGATGTCATGGACATGATCAGCACACAGAATCTGATAATAAATTATGGTTATTGCCCGACGTAGAGATTCGATTGTGGACCCGTCGTGTATGGCGAACTTCAATTGTAAAATATAATAAATTAATACAAAGCCCAACTGCGGTAGATGGAAACAAGTCTATGTTTTCCACGTGGCACGAGAAAAAAATTAATTGTATTCATTAAGTATAGGAATATTCTAGAATGTATCTATTATTGTTCGTATGAGAAAAAAAATATATATATAAAAAATTGTCACAATCACATAACTTAACTATAACTGTTTTTTTTTTAATTTGATATTTTTTTAAATAACTCAAGACTTTACCGAGTTTTTATTATTATTATTATTTTAATTAACTAAACACAAACTATTTTTAAAATAGATTAACTTCCTCGGCATCGGTAAAGAGATACATTCGACTTAAAAAATAGATTGTGTTTAGTTAATTTAAATATGAATAATAATAAAAACTCGGTAAAGTCTTAAGTTATATATTATACAAGTATCAAATTAAGAAAAACAGTTATAGTTAAGTTATGCGATTGTGACAATTTTTTATACATTTTTTTTTCATTCGAACAATAATAGATACATTTTAATAAACCGTCATTGAAGTAACGCCAATCAAAAGAGTATAAATTATTTGAATAAATTTAATATGATATATTTAATGCGTTCTTTTAGGCTATGTTTATTGATTTTATAAGTATTTAAAAAATTAAGATATAAATATTCAAATAAAAAAGAATTCTCTTGTAAAGTCACTTATACCCTTTTTCGGTTTTATAACACCAATTTAAAGCTTTTGAAAAACACTATAGCTAACAGAGTCACGAGTTTTTCACCTCAATAAATGCATAAAAATTAGGTATCTTAATTTTAATAATAAGTTATTTTTTATTCATTATTAAAATAGTGATTCTCTATTTACTTTGTTTGAAGTATTTTAAATAATAGTGTGTACAGTTATTATTTAAAATATAATAATTGTAACATTATATATAACATAATAATTGTTCAATTTTGAATTAAGAAAGATTATTTCATTTTATTTAAATGCATATTGAAATAGTTTAGACTTCAGAGGACAATTTCGCTATTTTTTTACAACTCAATTTTTATTAATTTTAAAAAAGTAAACTTTTTTATCTGGTTTAAATTACTTTTATATTAATACCTAATTGTTGGAAAACGCTATAACAAAATTCTATGAAATTTACTTCCAAAATGCAGACCGTATAGAGAACATCAAATAATGTATAATAATAATATTAATAACAAATATAATATATTAAAACATAATTATTATAATAATATACTTATATGCTATATAATAATGTATTTACATATTAACTACAATATTGTTTTTATGAATAATTACGACTTAATCATAACAGTACGCATATGCATGTGAGTTTATTTTAATATATTATGTTGAACAATTTAATAATAATAATGATTTACATTCAGTAACAATTTGGTAACATTTTTTTAAAAGTAAATTTTGTTTATCGTAAAAAAAACAACAAAATATTTTTAAAATATACAAAGTAAAAACAAATTAAATTTATATTTTATAATTAAAAAAAACAACTCGCTACAAATACATTTTCATTTAAAATTATTTATTACAACTTCAGTAGTGAGATACTTAATTAACTGTACGTATCTATACAACACACTGGTGTAGTGCAAAACTTTTAACAATAATTGTTATCAATACATTTTTTAATTTTTTATTAGCAGGTATCTGGTAATATGGTATACTTTTGGTCACTTAAAAGGACAATGTAAAAAAAATGATTTAAAATGTTTGCTTGTTTCGTAGATTCTGTTAATTTTGTGTACATATTATTATTTTTTCCTTTATATATTTCATTATATTTTTTATAGTTATTGTTAAAAAATAAAATAAATAGGCAATATTTGCTAAACTTTAATTGAGTTTTACGGATTTCATATTTTTAGCATTACATTTAAAAAAAAATTTTTAATTTCTATTTGACAATTTTTTTTATACTAAGAAAGCCTTATACAACGAAATGTT
Source organism: Adelges cooleyi (assembly GCF_023614345.1). Classification (NCBI taxonomy): domain Eukaryota; kingdom Metazoa; phylum Arthropoda; class Insecta; order Hemiptera; family Adelgidae; genus Adelges; species Adelges cooleyi. Next base: position 9,800,487 of record NW_026096579.1, on the reverse strand, counting down.
GTCCACCGGTGATCAGATTTTCAATGGTTGTATACAATTGAGGAGTGGAAATTGTAATTGTAATTTTTGTAAATAAAATTATTGACGGTTTTAAAGTATGTTTAACGAACGTTTTTTGTTCACTTAAAGAGGGAGTTCATTGACCAACTCATAAAAAACAAATGACGGCTTCACCGTAGAGTATAAATGAAGATGCGCACTATCACTGTATTATAATATACAATTATCTCGAAAATTAATCATACAGTAATATAGGCCGAATTTTAGTTAAATGCTTCTAGTCTAACCGACGTGAAGGTCAGCGGGATATAATATTGAAAAAGGAATTCGCAAATTTCCTATTAATTCTAATCCCTTAGTTGAGGTCAGGCGATAGCGGCCACTTGGGCAAGACAACTGGGTCAGTAGATCAACGACTGACGTCAAAAGTTACATAATTACAATCGCCCTTGTTCGCTCGTGGTGACTTCAGCGATTGTCTCGAAATCATCGGTAACGCCGGTACTACCGCTATTACCGCTTTTGGTATGTATAATAATATAACTATTAATAGTTGTACTATTATTGTTTTTTTTTTTTTAAACGTGCCACAGTAACAAATGGTTTGTGGAGTCTTCGCGGCCGGCCACTTCCGACGCGGTCGTCGACCGGAAGTCCTCGTATCCGTCACCGCCGGATATCAGCAACAGTTTGCCAACCGAACTCATCTTCCTCTGGTTGAGCGATTGACGGCGCTGCTTGGAGAAATTTTGCGGCAAATGGCCGACCAATGTCAGGAACCGGACGTGACCGGTATGTCCGTGCGGTACTCCTGTGTGCGCGTGAGAAATTACATTATTATCGTTAAAAGAAATTTAAAAAAAAATGTACAATTATCTGACAACAGCATTCGATCAATTCAGGTAGCCGATAATATACGCCTTGTGTGTGTGTATAGCAGTGTCGAGTACACTTGAAGAACCAATAACGGTGGCTTCATCCATTTCCAACATGACTCAATCATTGTAATTATTTTTATTTTTATCGGTTAGCGATTTAAAATATAATTGTTTTAATTGTAAGTCGGCGAACAAGAATTTATTCGTTGGGCGATTATGGATTAGTGAGAAAAGATAAAAAAAAATCGTCCAGCAAACAAGCATTAATAACTCCAAAAGTATGTAAAAGTCTAACAAAACCTGTTACCGGCCAGACAAAATATCACACTTAAGGCATATAATTTAAAAAAATTACATAATTTGTATACAAAAAAAGTTCCATGGACAAATGGAACACACTCCTATTCTTATATAGGTAGTGTGTATTACTTAACCTAACCTGTACTACACGTATTGATCGAATGCCGTTAGATTTTAGACAACATGCTTTTATGGACATTATTACGATAAATTGGCTAATCGACTTACCTATAGGAACGGGAAGTGTTGCGAGCTTACAAGTGTTTGCCACTACAGCTGGAATGGACATGGTTAAAACGACACCCGCACTGGTGCCGATCCACAAGAGGTCTTTGACCGCCAACAGAGACGTGACTCGAAGACACGCCGCTTTGTGTTGCCTTATAATATCATCACAGCCTGTAAGTAAGTAACACGGCGTTATTTAAATGGCGTTCAAGTACATTTTCAAGTCCGTAAGATAGAGGTCAATATACGGAACCGATGTGATGATTGGTTTTTAAATATAAAGATAAGCGGTGTTTAACTAAAAAACAACAATCGATTTTGTGTATAGCACATGTATACTTTAAAATCGATGATAATAATAACATGGGTTTACAGAATTTTCGACTTCGACTTACTTGAGAGCATTTTAGTAACGGCCGGCGCCGTATTCACTTCGGCCAGTACTTCGTATGTAATGGAATGGACGAGACGGAGTACGGCCGAGTTCTGTAGCGACAGCCAAACGCCCATCCCGGAGACGACCATGTTAGTGAGTGATCTGTTCGAGTCACCACCGATGACAAACGTATGCTAAAGAAAAAATTCATTAGTAAAAATGTCACTTAAATCGATTGAAAGCCATCCTGGAATTCTGCAAGGAACTCCCGTTTTGAACCCTACAGGAATTCCTACACGGTTTGACCAATTGACATAGACATTTCTTTTGGATAGAGGGTCTTTGAAATTCATAAAACGCTTTTTGTACAACAATTTATGACGATGGTAAACAACTGATAAAAGATGACTGACAAGAGAATCAGCTGATGAAATATAATTGATAGATATATGTTCATGATCCAATGTCTCCTTCAAGGGAAAGGTTGAAATTTTGAGTCACTCGTGGGAGTCGCTATCGATTTTGGATTCATATGAATTTTCGATAGCAGTTTTCTATGATAGGAAATTTAGAGAAGATTATAGTAAAATAGAAATTCCCCGGGAGGTTAAGTACGGTACGGGAGGTTACGATTTTTCTTTTTCAATCGTTGTGACAGATCAAATACAAGTTCGTTAAAAAGCTTCTGCGTTTACACATTTTTGACTTTAGGATTCCTGAAATAGTCGCTAAATAACTATAAACTCATTTAGACATACTTGGAATTGTAACGTAATAGTGTCTAATATTTTAACGGTGTTGTGACACAAACACCACAGCTTATCTCCGACAGGTAACATTTTAGAAACGGGCATGGCCGCCGACCCGACGTTGATGGTAACCGGATCAGATGTGTTCCAACTACCATCTAAAATAACGCAAGGAAAAAAAAACATCATACATACATACATAGTCTCATATTGGAGTTTACCAAATTGGTATCGTCTCACTCACTTGTGTCCGGATAATAAATACAGATGTCGCCGTTCGCTAACGAAACGTACACCCGATTGTTCAAATAGCTGAAACATAGTAATAAATTAAAAAATGCAATTACTCCACTCTTCAAGTGAAAGAACTTGTGCTCACATGATACAGTGCACGGCTGATCCGTGTTGGATTTTCACTTTATTCCGTTTGATTCTTATGTTGTCCATTGAGTTGTACACGTGTATGCAACCGTCTTCGGTGCCTAACCACATAGTGGGCTCGCCCTCGAAGTCAACCGGATCCAGAGGGTAAAGGCCGTCGGGAACGCTATCGCTGTTGGGTTCTTTGTCATCGTCTTCTTCGCTGGACGAACTAAGGAGTAAATAGACATTGTTTAATAAAAGTACAACTGAAGAAAAGACAACGGATCATGAATACGTCTTATAACAAACTGATTTTCCGTTTATTATCAACCATTTCTTATCAGCTGATTCTCCATCTCATTCACACTTATCATTTTCCCTCACCTCCCTTTTCCGCCCCTTTCTCTATATGTCACAAAAGCGTCACGCCAATTTCGACAGACCCCCGCCATATTCATGTCAGAAAAAAATGCAAAAATCACTACGAAAGATATTTGATCACGAATATGTCTATTTCCTTTCCCTTCTCCTCCTTCCCCCTAATTTTACTATCACAAGAGATTAGACAATCTGATGAAATCGTAAAGTCTAGACAAGAAAATGTCAACCCTAATTTGGAATTGACTCTCTCAGTCTTAGGCCATTATTCATGTCACAAACCTCATTTGAACTATTATCGTTTAAGCAAACACTGCTCTCACCTGTCCAACTTGATGTCCGGTCCCGTTCGATCAGTGTCTTCTATTGATATGCTAATCTCGGTATTGCCGCTCCGGTCGTCTTTGGTCGCATCGCTGTTTTGACTGAAATCAGCAGCATTTCGTTTACATCAATTTTATCAATAGCAGCTGTTGTACAAGGTAATATAAGGGTCGTAAAGAGTCACTTACTCTACTCGTTGTGGAGCCGGTATGGAAGTGACGCACAGTATGCGAGCGTTGCACACCCCGTTGCAAGAAGTCACCGTCGGTTCGGGATACAGACTCAAAACGCACACCTGGCCGACGTATCCGTCGCTGTTGCAAACCCAAACATCTCTTTGGTTCAGCGCCGGAGCCGCACAAGTAAATTGCAAACCAGCCCTCGTCTTCCTTATGGGCACGGGACCGACGAAGTCGGCATTAGGTCTTCGATCGGTCGACAGCACTGAAAAACGATAAAAGTAGAAAATCTTCAAACTTTTCCTCGAACGAAAGACTATGATCAGCCGACTTTCTGTCTCTTGTCAGCTGATCATCTTATAAAATCATCTTTCATCAGTTATCCAGGAACTATGGATTTCCCCTCATCACGATTCTATGCCCCCCTCATCCACACTTATTACTATCTCTCCCCTCTATAACTTGTTGATACATGATGCTTGATACGATTTTTGTATCAAAGTTTCATTGATCTACCTAAGCTTTTCGCAGATTGAACGATTTTTGATGGCCCTGAACTTGTCTAACTTTCACTCTAAAAATACTTAAGTTAAAAAGTCTTGTCAAAAATATCATCACTCCGCGCAGAGTATTATCAGTAATATTGAGAGCCGGAGCTCGTCCAAGCCGCCTGAGATGGAGCTACGATTTGCCTGGTTTGCGAAAGTTAGTTTGTGTTGGATCAAAGTGTAACCTAACCCGAGTTTTTCTAACTTTATACAGTCTTATTAACGTTCTAAGACTAGATGCTGCGAAACTAGTAAGTTGAGTGTACCTAGTTTTTGTTTAGCTTCGTTGAACGATTCTTCCCAGTTGGCTCGTTTTTCCGGCTTGGAAAACATTATCGATATCGTCTCCGTTCCATTTCTGCAAATGAAATACAAACGGAAACCGTTATACATGTTGTCATAATAGCTATAATTAGTCGCTGACTACACTAAGCGCCAGAGGCCGAGGTCGCCATGACAGGTTTTACCTGGTGTGCAAGTTCAGTTCCAAATAACACAGTTGAGTATCACTGGCCTGTCGTTCGGACAGTTGTTTGTTGACAGCGCTCAGCATGTCTTTGATAGAATCCTCCAGTTGACCGTGCGGACAATGCAACATGGCAACCATATCAGTCATCTGTGTCAGGGTAGATACGTCTTCTGACAAGTACTCCATCTCACGAAGCATACGTCTTACGTTTTCGTCTTTCACTAAAATAACAATCCAGGTTACCACAGCGGTCTACTCGGTATAGTCTATTTATAATAGTCTACTATTTTCTTATTGGAGTCTTTAATATTTTACTATTTTGTTTTCAACGTTAACAATTTATAATTGAAGTCTAGTAATTTTTTTTTACCTTTGACTATTTCAACGTCGTCTAATGGTATCTTCATGAGCAATTTGTACTTGTTCGCTTCCAAATTGCTTACCACACTGTTTGGGGAAGTTCTGCAAAAAGAGTATCGGTCAAGTTAGTTTTATGGCATTGACAAAAATAACTGCTTGTCAAGAATTGCGTAAAATTAAATTGCGAATTAAATCAACGCTATTTATTAAGGAGTTTAGTATAGGCAACTTTTTAATCTTTTTAAATCACCATAGCTAAATCCTTTTGGCTAAGTCCATGAAGAATTTAGTGCTATAATTTCCGTTATCAAATTCACAGAATATAAATATTATATTCGAGGGATTTTTTGATAAAATTAAAGGGTGTTTTTAATACTGCTCGAACAAACCCCTATTTTTTAAACAAAAAGTATTTGTAATACTCTTCAGATTTTTTGTAACAAGTCATTTTACTCATAAGGCCACCCTAAAGTCTTCAGAAACCGATTTGTCAATAATCTTTACAAAACAAAATACATAAGTGTAACGCGCTGTTAATTTATATAAAAAAATGATGTATTTTTTATTCGAATAATTTTTAAAGAACATGAAATTATTCAAAGGAAAAGTGATTTATGAGTTAGCTTAAAGTTAGGTCATGATCATTTTTACAAAGAATATAAATAGTAAAGATATTATTAACATTTTTATTCAAACATACTAGCAACAAAATTACTGGAATAATCAATTATTTTTTTCAATTTAATAACATTTTTTTTCTCTTCAAAATGTATGTTTAAATAAGAAAATTATGAGTTTTTGAGCTAAAGCTAGAAATGTATATAGAAGCGTAAATAAAAATGTCTAAAAACGTTATCATGTTAAAACGGTCGAACAACGCCCGACTCTGCTGGCAGATTCTCTATTGGACAGTTTGAACATTAACTAAGGATGTTTAAAAAATTGATTTAAAAAAAAAAAAACCTAAATTAAAATAAACATAATTACGTGGAAGGTTTCCGGATGGTGCCGCTTTTCTTTTTTATGCTGGTGACGATCAACAGGTCGGAAAACAGGAACAACGCACGTTCCTTGCGGTTCATCGACTGTCCGGAGACTATGGTCACTAAATCGTGTCTTAGGAATGTTCTGTCGGTGGCGGCCAGATGGATGAGTCCGTCGATGAGCGATTCAATCTGTTCTAGCTCCATGTTATCTTTCTCGGTACAATTGATTTTCACAGCCATTTCGTGTACCTGTTTTTGCGATTCGATCAGCGACTCGTGGTCGGGATGCGACGGCTCGGTGTGCTTCAGCAAAGTCTACAACACAAGTTTGAAAAAAAAGTATTTTTTTGGAAGGTTTTTTCAGAACATATGTTCCACTCTAGGGACGACACATTTTCCAAGTAGCAGATATAGTTTTCTAAAGCACTTTAACAAATTTATCGCACGATAAAACACTATACTACTTTTAGTGGTTATTATTCAATATTATATAGGTACAGTTGACTAGGTCCATCGGATAAAGCAAAAATGAAAAACGACTTTCAGCAGTGAATTGATTTTTATGTTAAAACAAATAAAATTTACTCGGTAATCGGTATGATCTAGAGTAGGGCTATAGTATATTCAATTTTCTCAAAAATATGTTGTCAATATTTTTTTTTATTAGGGTAAACCAAAAAAATGGGTAAAACTACCCTTTGACCGTAGGTAATTTCTAGGTTGCTATGTGTGAGTGAATCAAAATTGTCTTATGTTTATATATATTTATTTATAAAAATAGAGACTTGCAAGTTCTTTTCCATCTATTATTATCAATAGAAACTTAGCTTTTTTAGTTTATGATCTTATTAAAAATCTTGTCCGACTCCAAAACTAACGGTGCCTTTTTTTATCATATTTTGTTGACTTTTGAGTAGCGCAAAAGTAATAATATTATGTTTAAGACAATTCGTCTGATTCGACCATGTTACCTGTATGAGAAGTTCGTATCTGGGTACTCGCTGAACAGGCATTATGAGTAACGAATCCAACGCCAGTTTGCCTTTGTGTTCTCGAGCGGTTGACTGTGAAACAATAAAAAAAAAACATTTGTTTAAAAATAATTTAAATTGTATTCTTCTATGCGTTTTCACATTACTGCATTTGACTAACGAACCGTTTTCTCGATAGTTTATACTATAAAAATTAAAAAGCCCCGCATTTTCATTATTATATTATAATTCTTTTTAAATACCTCCAAGTATCTCGCGAAAGCCGGCTTCGAATTGCACGTAGCCTTGATGGCTTCTTTGGCTTGTTTCCAGTTGTTTATAAACGACGTGTACGAGTCTATCACAGGTTTTTTGGAAAACTAAAAAAAACAAAACAAAAGTATATAGTTTATTTTTATTTTTTTTATTTTTTATACACGTTTCTCGACCTCAAAGTATATAGTACTGACCATTTCCAGTAGGATGTCGCCGATCCTCTGGTGGGCGTCCCAGATCTCGAGACGTTTGTGCAAGTCCTTCAGAAACTGTTCGTGCTCCATCAGGATTTCTGGTATCTGTCGAAGTTAATATAATATAATAATAAGATGATGATTATTATTGTTGCTACATACTTGGTAAAAAATTTCGTCCACTACGGACGGTTCGATGAGGACTGCGTTCTCGGTACTTTTTAACGGTAATAGGTATTTCTAGAACATACAAAACAATAATTTAGAATCAGAGACGAACACAAAGATATAAGTACTTTTTCAACCATCCAAAGTACCGACTAGATACGATTTGTGATCTATATGGGCATACCATTATTGGAATACATCGGGGTCCGGTATTAAAAAAGTAACAGGTAAAAAAAAAAAAAACACATCATTGTAAAACAAATACTTTTCGACTATATTTGCGGCTAAAAAACACAAAAAACTTCAAACCCCAGTGAGGGGTGGTATCTTAGTGTGAAATTTGTCAAATAAGATGGGTTAAACTATAAAAATTGAAAAACGTTGAAACTGTTGTAACCTGTTATTATATGTATATGAAGTCTTTAGCTTTAATTGGTATTTTATCTTTCAGTTTGCCATTGACTGGAAAATTGAGTAAAACCTTTGCGAATCGTTTCCACTTTTCTTTTTTAAACTATAAAATGTTACGATGGCTATGATATATAATATATAAAATGTCTCATGCAATTTATTGAGGACATTTTTATATCAGATCATTTCGGTTGGGTAGTATCCAAATATAAAAATCACCTAGAGAAATTAAGATTGTTATATTGTATTTTTTCCAAACCATTCATTGGGTTATAAATATTAACTACTTTCGAATTAAAAATTTTAGAAATTAATACAAATCTTGAGGGATACTTTGTATAATACGTATAATAGAAGGAAATTGTAGATAGAGGGAGATAGGAAAGGTTAGGTTAGGACAAACATATCTTATAGGAGAAACTCTCAACATACTTATATAATATGTACCATTAGACATATTCATGACCTAATGTTTTTCCTTCAAAGAAAAACTTTTTTTAAATTTGTTTTTTTCAGTTTTTCCTTAAAGAAAATATATATTTTTTTTTAATTATTTACTTTTTGGGCCTGTTTTTCTAAAGAATTTCCAACACAATTTATTTGGAAGTATTTTCTAAAAAAAATTATGGCATACCGTTATTTTAAGTAAACAAATATGTACCTTTTCAGGTTGTTCTTTCAATTTTAAATACGAAGAGGACCGTTTACATAAAATGGAGTACATTTTTAAGACTTTTGCGTGCAACTTTTTATAATCCTGCCCAGTCAATCATTTTGTATGGTCAATGGCTAAGTGTGTGTGGCGCACGACTGAATACTTTGTGCACACCAAAAGTGTGTAACGACAAACGCGAGTCGGGCACATGTCATTTTTTTTTTTTTTAAATTTCCAAGCGAGTGTTCAAAAATAAATCGTCAGTTTTGCACGTCGATTCCGGTCAAAGCGAAAAGCTATTGGGCGAGCGAAATCCCCACGATATAACCTCTGTTGGGACAACACCGTCAATCTCGTTCGACTCGTTCGGTAATAGCAACGTGAACATTTCTGCCAGGAACGGACAATGTAAAAAATGAAAAGTAATAATAATAATAATCATCCTCGTAGCTTTGTTTGCAGCTGCTGCTGTCTCCCGACTCTATATTATATTATGGGCGGCTGCGTTTTTTTATACGGGTCAAGTTCGTTTGTTAGACAATAATAATTTGGCTCGATATTAACATGCATAATGGCAAAGTGGACTGTGCCAGAGTAAATAAATCGGAATCAACCGCGGAAGGTCAACCGACGACCGGTCGATACCGAAGGCCATTTTCGCAGATGGCGATTAGTCACCACTATCCGGACAAACACATTTTCCGCCGTTTGGAATGTCGCACAGTGGGCTAAATCCGTGTTAACATATTGTAATCACAGGGAGGTCACAGGTCTTTAGGGATTATAATAACCGAAAGTGCTGTCAATCCACACACGAAACTCCTTATGTAAACAGTGCGAATTTCTTTCAAGACATGTTTTGGGCATATACAATTCAAACTCGGGGCTGTGCAAAACCATCCCGAATTCATAAGCGTTCCAGTGGATCACTCTTCAAACGGTAACTTATGATCCTCGGTATTTATCTATAATCTGACTCAATACTCCGCATCGATTGTTCATCAATTGAAGAAAATAACGCAGAGACCTACTAATGACGAAAATAAATAAAAAATCTATATTTGTATATCATAATCGTTGATGGAGAAAATCGCCGTAAGGTTCTATTAATGGACGGTGTCTCCCCTCATATGATACCATTGTTTTTTTGTTTGTATACATAAATTGTTATCTTATTTGCTTATTGCGCCTTGAAGCAAGATTGTAAATCTTAAATAAAAATAAAATAATTTCTCCTCTTTCCCATTTTCTCCTCCCCTCCCCTCACTTGTACATTCTAGATAGACCTCAGCCCCTCAAGACAATCATTATTAGCTATCCATATTATCACTAATCTCTTAGTACTGATCCCTTATCATCAGCCATTATAAGCTGTCTCTTATCACTAATATTTCATCACTGATCCCTTTTCAGCTGTATCTTATCACCGATCCTCATTTTCTCTTCTCCTTCCTTCCTTCCTTCACTAACCTACCTAACCTTACGGTGTCTTGATGACGCTATTTTCCCAGTCAAAAAAAAAAAATATTATCTTTAAAAAAAAAATAACGAAAACCTAGCGTTTATAATTCGACCGCCTCGGCCTCGGGCGGAAGAGTAGAAGAGCTAACACACACGGGTACTGGAGGAAAAAGGAGCGACTAGTCGACATTAACATGATAATGGATTCCTAAATATAACAGGATGGACAAAATATCAGATTACCGGAGCGATACACCCGTGATTTCAATTACATGGCGCACGCGCCTAATTATACTATGGCAATATAAGAATCTGCTTTTGGCGAGTGACTCGAGCCAATTTCAGATTAAAATTCCACACGGGAATTTCAAGTATATTATAATATATCATACTTGTAACAACGTGGCAGATATTTGTTTTCTTCTCTCCCTTCAATACTCTTATATTTTGCTCTTGCTCTTTCACACACTTTTCCCGTGTCTCTCCAATACACACACACACACACACAGACACTATTTTCGAAGCGATGTGTGTGCATATATCGTGTTAATAATAATAACGTTACGTTATTGTTATTATGAAGTTATCGCCGGTTAAATTTATTAAAGAGCGCCCGCGAAACTGGGCCATCGCCGCCATTACTATTATTATAATAATAATAATATATACTGTCGCCAAGTGCGGACAAGCGCCTTTCCAGTTTAACGCGCCAGATAGATCCTAGATAAATTATTAGTACACTTAGCCGACGATCGTTTATCGCCAATAAAGTCATCCCAGTTTTGTTTATTATTATGCATACAACACCGACTATCCCCTCGCATATAAAAAAAAAATAACTCTCTCTCTCTATATATATATATGCACATATAACAAATTATAATCATCGCGGTACTATAACAAACCGTTGTACATGTGTTTAATAGTACGAACGGTGCCAATATAGTATAGTAACGATAAGTGTAGACCAGATTTTTGGGTTAGCGTACATTTAAAATGTGACATAAAAATGAAAACTTAAAAAAAGTTTCTAGAGGGCCAAAAAATAATTTTAACACATTTTTAACTTTGTTGTTCAGCCGAGAAGGTATATTTACAGATCAGAAATAAGAAGTTAGGTACCAAAGAATATAAAAAAATTCACCTCTTTCCATTAAAAATCTAGAAAGACACCCAACAAATGTACATGTTTTATAACTCAAATTCACGGTGCGCTATAATTTTTTAAAAAATAGTCCAATTAGTTTCAAATCTGTATGGAAAATTCTTTAGATTTCCTGTCAGCCATATACGTTGATAAACCACAAAAAATATATACATCAAACACCCTTCCCCCAAAAGAGATTAATACTTTTCTTTTGTTTCGCTTTTTTTAGCGTAGTTTTGGCACTTAAGATATGACAATTAGGCTGAAGGCAGATATTTTATGGTGGGGCTATATAATATTTATCAAAAATCTGTAATAAAACTTTTCTTTATTATAGAAAACTACTCGAAAAAGTGAATAACTGCACTTTGGCCGTAATACATTTCCAGGTTGCTATTTGTGAATGATTCGACATTCAAAAGGTATCTGTGTAACATTTTTATTTTATGGTCTATTTCGATGTTGTCTACTTGTACAATGACAAAGAATTACTAGCAAAGACAGACCCAAGATCAAATTAAGTTGTATCCATCCAATTACTAATGTTGTCGGGTTTTTAAACATATTATTTGAATTATCTTTTATTCTAATGGTAAACACATCATAAATTAAAACTATTGGATTCTTCGCATAGTTTTTTTTTTTTAAAACACATGTGTTTTAATGGTTATAACTTATAACGCCACATTTGGCAACATTATAATATGCGTTGCACGGCGCTGATGGACGATGGGTTTGGAACAAATTTTATTATGCGTACAATTTGACAGAGTCAAGACGTTACTATCGAACAAGATACACCTCATAAATGCGACTTAACAAGTCGCAAGAAAAAACAGTCGAACAAATTGTCGTCGTATCATCGTCGACAATGGTTAATTCATCGATAAAAAATATTAAATTTCAAATCCTGGATCTTTTTCCGATGAGGCCACCCATGTATGCACGTGGTCATGGCGGACTGGAAATTATGACTTTTTGGTATTTTTTTAAATATTACTTGTATGCGATAAAAATTATAATCTACCTGTCAAACCACCCGTTCAACCATTTTAACCTGTTGTTTCTGTCCGATTAGTGTCAACAACGCTACCGCCAGTAAATAAGGGCCTAGGTTTTACAATTTAGACTAAATTTTTCCAAAAAAACAATCATTGTCAAATTGCCGAAACCTCGACTGAATCGCGTTGTTATTTTTAATATTACCAACGGGCATCGTTTAACGGAGGGCACATTTCGTGTTAACAAACCGAAACGTTTCTTATGAAAATAAAAAACACACGTCCGCGGTTTTGCCATATGGTGGCAAAACGCTGATGTATTATTTTGGTTAACGCGAATTCCATAAGTCGTATACGATGGAATTTGTTTGTAGGCGGTAAGTATGTTTGTATATTGTACAGCGTGACCGGCGTTTCCTTTATATTATTATTATTTGTAAATACCACCGCTGGCGACTTCATTCATTCGGGCGTTTAGCTTTTTATTTAAACAAAAATAAACAGCAACAGTCTAAATGGAAATGTAAATGTCAAGGATAAACAACCAATAATTACATCAATATATTAAATTATTATAGTGAACCTACGCATCTCCAAAGTTTCATATGCTCTAATACAATGAGATCATAAGATTATAATTGATAATAATTTTAGAACGTTTTGATTATTTTGGAACACAAAAACATTTACAATATTTTATGTAATATACTGTAAATCGAGTTGTTAGGCATGTGGTGGAATGTGTGCACCTTTTATTTTTTATTTTATATGTTTGCCGAGGATAATGTGTCAAAATCATATTACGTACTAGCCATTTTTTTTATTGTAATATTTTAATTTATTATTTTTTTGGACTTGTGACAACACTGGAAAAATGTATATACACCGTTAATTGAGATAACATTGGCGAACGCGCGTAGAGAACCGAATATATTTTCATTTACAGCGTACATAATAATTATTATGTATTTCAACGTCTTAATCTTGATAAAAATCTTGATAATATATCATACTCGTCTACGAGACGATAGTTATAATATATGTATATTGTTTTTGTGTAGTCGCCATTGATATTTTTATTGCTCGGACTCGGACTGTACGAAAAACACTAGGAATTATTTTTATCACTATAATTATTATCATAATAATATTACACTATGCGCAACAAGAGAGATAATATATTAAAACAATATTATGTCAAAAGGAAAATTTGATCCGACTCCAACGGAAATTCAATATTTTAAAGCCGAAACAAATATGTGCGGAGAGCCCCGTGAGTATTGAACCCCTGCTGGGCGAGATTTGAATAATATTATGTTAACATAACAATCGCACTGCCATGTATTATAATAATATATTTTGTAATATGCATATGGCGCTGTCGTATTATTGTGATCATTGGAATGTCATTATGGGGAAGACGCCTAGATTGTTTCGTTTAATTCATTCATTGTTTTGCGCATACTTAATTTAATCAGATTGGACCGTGGCTGAATAGACGAGACGAGTCCAGCAGAATGAAGTGTGATCGGACGAGGTGGCAATAAGCAGAGGGTTGTTGTGTGACACCCTCCGTGTGGCCATTTGGGGTGTGAAAGTAAAAAGTAGAAAACTTTGGCCAAACCTGCTGAATTGAATGTGACGATCAAGGGATTGGGCTTGGCGGTTCAGTAGGATAGAAGCCTAAATGCATTACAGGTATTCAGTTAAGTGTTGTGCCAATCGAGTAGAGTAATTGAGATCAGTTATGCAAGAGAACGAAGGAGTTGAAGGAGATGTAGCTTTTGTGTGACAACCTCAGGGCCGATTATTGTAAAAGGAAAATGGAAGTAGCCGAAATGATTATGTTGAGCAAAATTCGAATAGCGGAATGCCTAAAATAAGAGCGGTTGTGATATTAAAAAAGACACGTGTGAAAAACGTAGAGAGAGGAATTAATTGGATGACACCGCTTGTATGATGAAATAAGGCGAGTATTATACATCTGCGGGTACTTTTCATCTCCAAGTTGGATGAGATATAACACTGTAAAAAATAATTTATATAAATTGCGTTTTAGAAAGATTCTAGAACAGGTTGAGAGAAAACAATAAAGTAGTTAAGGATGATAGTGAATATGAATGAAGAAAAAGATAGAAGATCATCCAAAAGTAAAAGATGATGAAAATTTGTATGACTAATGAATTTTGGGGTATTTGTTTTCAGTTCACTCATTCTAAATAACTAGGCATAAGAATGAGTTTAATTGAAAGTAAACCCTTATTTGAGCACTGTGATTGGTCCAACACACGTTTTATGGGACCAACAAAATGTTGTGCAGCTAAGCAAATTTTATAATTTGCTTAGTCTTATGGCTAAATCCTGATTGAATAATGTATCGGCTAAAACCGGCAAAAAAATATTTGTTAACAACTCGGTATATATATCAGTTTTACAAGGACAGGTACTCGTTAACAATAGAAAAACAAAGTATACAAAACGACTTTATTGTATACAAAGTATTTGTTAATGGGGAAAAAATTCACAATTGTTATTTTGTTCACGAACGACCTTTTTTGCACTTGAAAATTTTTCATTTATTTTTTTTTTAGTGCGACTTGAGCTGAACTCATTTCATACTGTTGCAAAAGTCCTTGACGCAGTATAAAAAAAATTATTGATTTATCGTTATTACAGTGAGTATAACCGCACTTTCTTCTTAAGTTTAATAATTTCATCACATGTACAGGCCGTTGCTAAATAGCAGCTTTGGCGACTTTTGCTAACGTCTCTCGAGTCACGTGCCATATACATGCGCCTAACCGTTGGACAGCGAAAAATCCTATTTTTAAGTTTTTTATTAAAATAATGTAATTTTTTACGAGGGCCCTCGTGTTAGTAAAAAAAGGGGGTTGCTACTCTTCGCAGAGTTTTTAATTTAACGTGTACGCCTGAATCGACGATTCTAATTGAATTTTGGATTATCGAGAGAGTGAATAACCCATTCTCGATAGAAATTCGTACGACCATGCCAGAAACCGGCACTGAATCATCTGAAAAACATTTGGCACCAAAGTCCCACACGAGAAAATGTAATGCGTCGTGTGATCGTTGGCTGGCACCAAAGGGAAATAACCGTTCATTGACAAAACATAAAAATAATAATAATAATAAAAATGGTGTACCTAATAGTATTTTATAAGCGTTAGTATTTAGCCCGCATTCTGAGCTGAGATAACAGCTCCATACTTTATTAGGCCATGTTTTCAAAAAATATTCACCCCTTATTCAAGAAAAAAAAACCCAAAACTGACACATTTTTCAATCATAAAATAACAGCGCGTTATATTTTTTTTCAAAAATTGTCAAATCAGTTCCAAATTTGTATGGAATATTCCCGAGATAAAGTAATATCGATAAACGTTAGCAAAACAAAAAATTACCATCAACCCTTTCGCCCTTAAGGTTTTTTTTTTCATATTTATTTTGCATTTTTAGTTGTAGTTTTAAGTCTGAAAATTAGGCTAAAAGTAGATCTAGAGTTGGGCTATGACAAGCTGCGGTCTGCTATTATTAAAGAATACCCCCAATAAAAGAGTCAACCTAACCTAACCTATCAGGTACGATTTGTGATGTATAGAGTTGCTACGTGAAAAATCGGTTCAGCGGCTTAAAAGACATCTTGGACGCAGACACGGAAAACATTTATTTTTTATTTTTAAAAAAACACATCATTGTAAAAACAATACATTCTCAGTTACGCATCGAAGCTAAAATATAACACGCAAGATTAGAAGACCCACTCGGTCTTCCCACGGGTTTACTCAAATCGAAAAACGGTCTCCGACAAAATACTATGAGTCAAATGTAAAAATATCAAACTGTCGGAATCGGGCTAATTCTAGAACAGTTTACAATATGGATATTACGCTAGATGTACACACTCATTAGTCGTTTGAATTTCTTCCACGCCCGTTTTGTAGTGTTGAAAGACACCATTTGTTAAAGTGCGAAAAAAACTGTCCAAAAGTCCGATTAGTTAAGGAAATGTCTCGGTCGCGTCTCAGGCCAAATATAGACGGAAAGAATTCCTTCTCTAAATCAGGAATAATGTAAATTTTCTTAAACTTTACATAATTGTATTTAAACCCCTTCAACTCATTAGGTTGGCGAAAAATCAGGTTGAATAGGTTCGTATCGTAAATGAATTAAGGGTAAAACAAAACTTTTTAATCATATTTGTATCTTCATCCAACCGTTTATCTGTCCCATGCTTTTACTGTAAACCCTTTTAAGCCTCCACCTGATAATCACACTGAGGAAGAACAAGTATTATGAATTACCTTCATCTGGGTAGGTTAAAATAAACCAAACCTAAACTAATTTTTAAAAAATGTTAATGTAGTTTTTTATATGCGCAAAACTGACAAACGCTTCTAAAATGTAATGAATATGTGCCTAGTTATCATCTCATATCTTGTATTTATCTCTTACACTTTTTTTTATCTTGGATATGTTTTACTCGATTTTGTTCGCCTTCCTCCGATTTTCTTCCTCTCCTTCACTGTTTTTATAATAATTTTCTTTCTTGATTGTTATTTATAAAACATTTTTCTCAACAGTTAATGTCTGCAACATTATTTGAACTAATCACAATAATTATCGTACAACGACCGGAACGTTTTTTACGATTTCCATAATCACACAAATAATTTAATTTTGTCAGTTTCTCGAAACTCTCCGAAGTGGTTTCTCAAGCACCGTTGTTGTAAAGAGTGTCAAGCGAGTAGTGAAATTATTATAATATTCCAAACTTTCTTTGCCTTACACTTACGCTTTGATATCTTCCCGAGAATTCCCAAGACCCGGTTTTTCACTATTGCCCAATATCTGCCAATTCAATGAAATCTTAATGGTATCCACTCGAAGGGGACTAAAGTTGGAAAAAAAAAATGTTTTTTCCCTTTATCCGGAACTTCTGGTCCGATAAAAATACAGGCATACCTAATAAAAATGTAATACGATTCGACCAACTGAATATTACTTTACCACCGCGTCCAAAGTTATTCGAAATCAGCGACTTATTTGACCTGATCAAGCATGAATTTAACACGTTATTTGCATACTAACATTATATATTTGACTCCGATCGATCGTCGTGTCACGTTTGATAGTTTTAGCGCAGTCAAAGCCGTCTTTCTTTTTAACACGGATATGTCACTAGAGCCTAGAGGTCAATCTGTCTTATTTATTATAAGCTAATTGTTAAAATTTAAATGTTATAAAATTGTTTGAAAACAATTTCTGTGCCCAGGAACCTGGTTTTATTAGAAGTGGGTAGAGGATCGAGGACCGTAGTAAAGTATTCACGATTCTCATGTTTCCTCTTTCAATTTGTTTTTGCACAGCAAACCCTAAAATCATTATTACACCTTCTAAATGTCTAGCTCGAAATCATAAATTTCTTTTCGGTAAGGAGTAAATACGTAGTAAGGAAGTCTACTAGTTAAATTCGGGCAGGTTCTCCGGACTTTTGCGCACAATTGCCATCTTTGTCGGACGAAGGTCGAGCCTCAAGAACCGGCGTGGTCCAGAAATAGATCATCGCCAACACCAGCAGACGGGATAGGCCCCGCGGACAGGCGCCACATCATTATCATAGGACCATAATGATATCGTCGCGTCGGTTTTATATTGGGATATCATCGGACTTAGGCGGGGGTTGTCGAGTTTGCCGTTGACGATTTTATCGTCTCGGAGGCGGCGAAAATATGAAAAAAAAAATACACTGCTGCCATCTCATTAATCAGAAAATGCAAACTCACATTATTACGTCGGATGAGACGAAATTTGCCGTTTCAGAACGAGTGGAAGAAGATGTCGGAAAACGTGCAGTCCACGTGTTGTACTGCAAAGATACGTCGGAGAAAAACCAACAAAAATTCGGAAAATCACTGACCTACAAACACATTACCGAGACTTGATGAATAAAAAAAAAACATGTCTATTTTATGATAAATTTAAACTTGGAAGTGTGTGCTGGAAAAACAACCGAAATACGCACTCGTTTATTTCTCAAATTAAGTGTTGCTAATTTCAGTGTCCATATTTAACTCTTACCGTATACTTAAACGTATTATGAATAATAATTAATATGCATTCTATGTACCGGATGATTCATTTAACACTAGTTTACTCTTAAGATAATTGCAATTTTGTTGTGTTTCTTTTTGAAAACATTTCCATTTATATTATAGTACAGTATTAGACAATATTAATTTTTTTTTTATCTTTTTCAGTATTTATTCTAATAAATACTGAAAGCTCTAGCTTTATCAACTTTTGAAACTTAAATGGTAACATAATATTATGTTTATTTGAATGTTTTAATTAAGAACAATTTACTGAAAATTTTAACTAGTCGAGAGGTGGAATGTGATTGAGAAATTAGTGCAGATAAAAATTACTCTTCACCCTTCCTTCCGTCCTAAAATATCAACTTTGATAGGTAACTTTAAACATATTTATTCAAAACTAGTTCTTGGTCAATTAAAATGTACAACAAATTATTCTTAATTTAAAAAGTTAATAAAATATAGACGTTACCATTTAAGTTTCTGATAACACTCTAGAAAATATTAAAATTTAAATATTGTGTAATATTGTAATGCGCGCAAACAAAAACGTTTTTAAAAATAAATGTAAATATGAAAAAAATCCGATAATTAAACATGTGAAACAAATTTTTTAATTAGGATTCTTTAAAATGCAATTAAATGTTTTAGTTTGTTCAGCTGTTTTACGGACCAATCAGCAAAAACGTTCAACTACATAAACTTCCAGACCTTAATAATTATAATACAACAAATCAGCAAAAACGTTTAATTACATAAACTTCCAAACCCTAATTATAATACAACACAATACATTGTGATAGTGTTATTAAACTGTTAGTTATACAATGTAGTTATTTAACAATTATTATTTTCATCGCGAAAAATACAAATACAATACAATACGTACACCACTTGAGTGAAATTTAGTAAATAAATCAAATAAATATAAAATATAAATATATATATATATTTATAAAACTATCAAACGTGATAACGATCAATGTGCGAGTTCTAAACACACAAAATAATTATGTTAATCGACACCACAAAACGCTTAAGCCAAAAAACTATGCGATATTTCAGTTGGTATGGTGGTATATAAATAGTAAATCCTGGGGGAAAATAACCAAAAAATTACTGAAGTATGAAATAATTCTTTCCCTTTCAACAGAATAAATCATAAAACAAAATCAAATGTTATAATGTTATGTATTATATTAGTGTCCAGCCGGCTGTGCGTGTACAACAGTTTCTCGTTCAACAAGGCTTTTGTTTGGAATTTATGTTATAATTATATTAATAATATATTATTATACACGTTATAATATCAGTATTTTAACGTTTTTGACAATGTGCATGGTTAGAAGATTATAAAATGATGGATTAAGTACATAAAACAGAGTAGCCAAATTATTAAAGAACATATTTTTTTTCGTGGAAGGTGCATTGCACTCGGTCAAATGAAAACCGCATTTCTTATGATTTTTTTTTTTAATTAAAAAAATTATAATCTCCGAGCAGATACAACACGGCTTGTACGAAATTCGTTAATGCATTCAACGTGTCTAAATAGGATTAAAATAAGTGGCTTTTTATTTAGGTGTAAAACATAGGCAACATTTGTCAAAAATGTATCCACTAGGCATTTTTAATATGCCGACTTATTCAAAGCCAAATTACTACTAATTAAGTTTCGTTTTATTTTTTTAAAATATGTTTTTCCATATCTTATGAAGAAGTATGCATCTTAGTAAGTCGATAAAAAATTACTTGACTAGCAGAATTGATCCATTTCAGATTAACGCCCGTAACTATTTTTTTTTTTACTTTTGAGTCCAAAAAGGGACCGCCGGGCGTTAATAGGTTAAAACATTTCAGATTGATTTTTAATTGGTAAGCTAAAAGACCACGTTTTTAAATGTTTTGTTCATTTTTATGTTTTTACTAAGAAAAATTAGCTATCAATACTATGAAAAACTTTTAAATATCAAAAGGTTTAGGGTTTATAAACAAAACAATTACCTCTTAGCCAGCGTAGAGTATATGAAGTATATAAGGCAGTTATGCCTACCAATAACAACAGTATTTATTAATGATTAATAGAACAACAAACATTATTTAAAAATAAAGTTTAAAAAAAAACATCTTCTGTACTTCGCTGTCTTCTTGTACTGTTTTTTATATTTTTATTACACTCCTGGATCTTATGTACATAAACAGATATTACAAATTTTACTATCCAGGAGATTTATTAAGACTGTTAAAACGCTTCTTGAGTTTTACATAAATTAAATTATTAAAAAATAGCACGTGACATTATTTAAACATTTATATTATGTATACTATATATATCAAGTATGATACTTCTGAGCTCCATTAAAAAAAAAACGTTCCATAAAAATTTGTTCAAGGGTGATAATTGTGTTAACAATCTTGTAAATGCATTACGTTTTGGCTACCGAGTGAAATGGGAGAAATAAAAAGCCAGACCATTGTGGTGGGGGCATAGTGGAGTGAGGGAGGTCACAGGTCTACAGGAATTATTTTAATTAAAAGTGATAAAACGCTTCGGTGCAAATCTGTGTATGATAGTAGCACAAATATCGATAAAAGCATATGCCTAAAATTATAAATGTAATTTTATGGTGATTACTACAATCGTTGATCGTTTGTCTATCTAACGAGGTAGTCGTTTTTACCTTCTATACTGTAATCAAAATATAATTTGGAAATATTTTTCAGATACCTATTTGATGATTGTATTTTGATTCAACAAGTTGTGTTATGTTTCAAATGAAATTAATAGGTGAAATAAATTATTTATGTTCACCAACTGAATACAGAAGTAATTATGAAAGTCTACGAAGATCCATCCCCAATCGCTTAGGATTTTCAAATTAACCAAACGACGCGTGACTTATACGATTTGACGTGGGGAGACGTTCAAATGTATTTTACTCAGATTTAAACGACGGCTCCGTTAGGTAGACGGTCAAGAGGTCTTGAGGTTTTTCAGAGTAGACCCTGACAGTAGGTCTACTCTAAAAAAGAACCATAATAAAAATGTATTGACAATATATGATTTCATTAATTATTGGCAAATAGCTCGAATGAGAAATTATCCATAGACTGAAAATAAATGCTGAAAGAAGATTTAGAAAATTAAGTACACCTTAAATATAAATTTTATTTTAAGACATATTTTTTTATGGGCGTATTTCCATTGGTTCGAAGACCTGTTATATTTTGTAGACAGGATTACTTAGTAGACTTTTTAACAATATAAGTAGGTACATTCTGCTGTAGGCCAAGGTAAGATGGACATTATTATGCACAAACACTGCTTGTTTTGTGGAGAGGACTTTAAAATGATAATGTTTATGTACGAAAGAGAAAAAATACAGATCTAATGTTCAGAAAACGTAGGCGAAAGATACTAATAAAGCCAAAAACCAACACTACACAATTTTTATGCAAAAATAATTAAAAATTTATTCGAGGTATTCTTCAGATATTGTTTTACGGATTTTTATTCAAAAACATAATAAGAGTTTTTCTTTATTTTGGGCAAATTGTTAAACATTTTATTAATAATAACCCGAAAGTAAAAGGTGTAAGGAAAGACAATCATGTACAATCACGTTTTTTAAGTGACAAAAAGTGTTACGATGAGGTAAAACAGTTTTTCAAAGTGACTTGAAATTAAAATTAAAACATGTAACACTTAATTAGTAATATTCTATCTAAGCATTCATTTTCACTGTTTTGGTATCGACTAATGACATATCAATGTCTTTGGAACTAAATGAGTAGCTTGTCTGGCTACATCTATATATACGTAAATACGATCCAACATATTGTAATCAAAACATAATATAAAATGATTTTTTATCTAACTTTAATGGGTAGACCGATTGTTAATGTACCGGAAGAGAACTACAAACGCATTATTTTTTTTTTCGAGTAAATATTGACCAAGTTTTAGGCCACGACCTTCAAATTTTACACACAACCGCTTTCTTTGCCAATAACACATTTGGGATTTCTGATTTAATTATTCAAACTATATGATATGTATATTATGACATTATTTGTTTGTTTGCGTTCGAACTCTTTATTAATATCTGCTAATGTATTCAATGCCACGCGAGCTAATGATTTATATTCATTTCATTAAGTAAAAAAATTAAAAATTAACAGCTGTTACAACATATCAGTTAACATCTCGCGTTAACTTAATTTGAAAAACTTGATGAAAAGTCTTTTATTCAAATATTGTATGTTTAGAAAATCGTTCTTACGTTAATTTTATAACTAAAAAAAATTGGTTTGCAATTAAATTAATTTTAACTAATAAAATACCTAGTGGAGAAAGAATAGAAAATTAATTTAACTTGGCTGTCGATGACTGTTTCAATTGGTAACACGACTTTGTCACTGGGGTTTTAACTTGAAGTAAGTATATTTTAAATGTTTTTGTATAAAATAAAGTGTAACATTTGTTTTGCGTCAACGAGATTGCACCCCCGTTAAAGAAGTTAATGGAAATAACATTTACTTATTTATTTTTTAATATGAAATGTAAGTAGACACTATTTTATCATTAAAAGATTAACACCCGTCTGTGCTCAAAATGTAAGAAAAATATATTGGAGTGTAAGTTTGGTTTGTTTTTTTTACAAACATAATCATTTCGTTTGATTAATGGAAACGTTTAAGTCACGGTTAAAAAATTAAGTACACTGACTTGATAAATTGTTGAGAAAAATAAGTTGAATATTTTTGTTTAAATATTTTATAGACGCCTTCTTTGTTAGTAAAAAAAAAAAAAAACTATACAGTGTCGCTAAAAACTAATTTATTAAATATTACTACCGTATAAAACCATAGTAAAACTTATTGTGAAAAACATAAGAACTTTTTTAATTGTTTACCCTAGTTTGCTGGTAATTAATTTAATTATTGTTGGGATATTGTGTTTCACATTTTGGTGCCATTAACCCCAGATCAGAACAACGTACGTAACACAATATACAATATAGCAACTTTGTGTATCGCAACACGTTCCTTCGTGCATTTTGTTTGTCCGACAAAACTTTATGAAAATTTCATTATTAGATCAAAATATTATCGAACATGGTTTGAGTTGTAGCGTGAACTGATAATAATAAAAAACGCAAAGACAACAATTTAGGTTCAATTACAAGTACTTACATTTACTAAGGTTTGCAACGATTCGACGTAGGAACGTTCCGTGTCGTAAAGCTCGACCACCACATGCGTTCTCGTGTCCTGAAATCAAAATTTAAATTAAAAATATAATTTTTTTGTAAATACAATAAAACAGTTGAAAAAAACAGTACAAAAGTGAGTGCATTTTATGAGGGCAAAACTGCAGACTGTCGAGTGTAAACGATTCGGTTATCATTAAAACGAAGAAATCGATTACACAACACTAAATTATTTTTTTATAAAGTAATTAGTAATTAGTAATCATGATTGCTTTAGTAATCAGTACATTTTAATTGCAGCATTGTAATTATTCAACGACACATAGGATAATCCAAATTATAACATAACAGAAATATTGACCATTTTATATAAATTTTAGTGAGAAATTAAATGTTTATTTTACTTTTCTATTATCTACTTGGAATAATATTTGATTGATATTATAATATCAATTATACTATCAATAAATAATATTATTTATTTTTTTATTTTTAGCTTTTATTTAAAAATACGACGGCAAATAATCTTGTTGTAAGATAATAATTACTCGACGCCAGAGCTACCACTATGTTATTATTAGTTAAAAAGAACTACCATTTTTTAAATTCGAATAAGTCATTTTAACATCATATTATACATTTTCTAATAAACTTTTAACGAAGTTAATTTTTAGCTTCGACGAGGATCAGAGAGGCTATTTTTAAATTTACTTTGCCGAGGTTTGTGTAATTACAATCGGGATTACAAATTTGTAATTGGTAATAGAAAATCATAATCATGACAGTTTTTAATTATATATATATATATATATATATATTATTAAACGATTGCTGTTAAGACCTTTTTTCTTTTTTTCTCGAAGCGTGTACGAAGAACAAAAATTTAATTTACTTTAGCGACGGATAATGATATATTTTTCTTAATATCCTGGTCGCTTAAATGTATTTCTTGGCTTTGTTCCTGGCAAATGGCTTACGTCTGGTGGCGAAAATGACGTCCGTAATAATCATATTGTCGTCACGTATATTCACTCGGTCGGTCCATTTACACCCCGGCCATAGGTAAAATAAAACGTATCTAAAATAAAATAAAGCTCACTGCTGTGTACCTACTCCAAGCACTGACTGACGCTGTTGTCACACTACATATACAATGGCAACGCAATTTATTGAGACTTTCGGTTCGCAGAAAAACAAGCCATTACACGATAATTATATTATATTATACATCATAGTGTGTGTGTGTGTGTGTGTGGAAATAATCCAGAAAAGTCTCCGAGGGCAGCCCGAGGTGTACGAATTGGCGAGGGAGGGCGCAACAAGGTTTGTCTTACCTAGTATTTTCAAAAAATCAAAGTTTGGCTGGTTAACACGGAATTTAAATAATGTATAAATCAACTAGGTTACATTTTTCTTTTTCATATGTTTGACTTTTGAAATGTGAATTTTGTCAAAGTTAAGGAACATTTTTTTTGGAACAAGAACTAAAATCCATTATTTTTCGTTAAAATCTAGCTTCGGATTTTCTCTAACACGTCTAAAATGAATTTAGAAAATAATTAAAATTATAGATTTTTAATACCTTATCATGATTTTCTTGTTGGATTTCAGAACATGTTCAAAAATTACTATAGAATACATTATAATCATTTTAAATAATCAATGGTGTTCTAGTGCTGATCTATTTGGTCAATTGCCCAACACTGCCTAAAGGCAAGTCGAACAGCTCAGCTGATGTGTACACTTGCTATTAATTTAACAACTACCGAATATGTTCACGGCCATGAAAAAAAAAATGTACAGTCTGTACAACAATAATATTGTCATTGTTATTGCTGTTATTATTATTACATTACATTATTATGGCATGGCGGAGACAAAAACCTCAAGGCATTTCTCTGATCCCTGCAAATATGATCTTTCCTTGTGTTATAGCTGTTACATTTCAAAGTGTCTAATAACACTCAGACAATATTACAAAAGGGAAAAATCTAACATCTCTAGTTACTATATAATGTCCTATGTATAAACTGTTATACTATCTTCAATCTTTTAACGGTAATCAATTGGAAATCTCTACTCAAAATATCAATTGTCGATTAAATTATTCACGGTAAAATATCTTTAAATATTATGTGAGTAATTATTCTTTAATTATTGTTAATGTAAAATAACATATACCTATACCTAATAAGTAATGCGTAAGTTAATAATTAAATAAGGAACTAAATAATTACTCATAAAGGTAATATTTACTATATGTTTAATCACGAATAACTTACTAATAATTGAAAATTAATTTTAAAATCACAATGACTAAAATGTCGGGGTTGATAAAAAAAACCTGTTTAAACGTTACTCTATTAACCATAATACATTTTACCCAACTCTGCTTAAAATATTTAGTTATACTTATCAATTACAATATTTTTTGTGCGATTTTTGTTTTAACTTTTTAATAAAATATTTTTAAAACCTTTTTTTCTACTGTTACAAAATTAAATAATATTAAAAACGATAAATTACAAAATATTAAAAGTTTAAAAAATGTTTGAAGTGTATTTTTATGACAAACTTTGTTATACCTCTTTCAAACTAATATATACTTTTAATTGTAAGTTTTGTTTTCAAATATTAAAACAAAATTTGTAGCAAAGTGCTTGTGTACCTAACTCAAACTCACTTTTTAGAAAACTCCTTTACATAACTCCTTATGATCAAGTTTTAAAGTAAATAGATGTATGTACATACTTAATTGACTTATTTCTTTTACATTAAGGTAAAATGTTATGGGAACAACACTCATTTTGGTAACGAGAGAAATAGTTTGAAGTTTTACACAGAAAAATTAATTTTAATAATTTTGTGTCGTAATGAATAACATAATATAATTTTTAACACAAATAGCATAAATAAACTATATATAAGTAAAATTAACGAATAAAAGCTCGCCTACACAAATTCTGATAGGTATTTACTTTGAACGAATTATAAAATGCTAATTAACACGATCAACCCACATGACTCTAACTTATACAGGCATAGCAATACAAATGTATTTGAACAAAATAATTCTTGGAAAATTTCTGAATTTATAATAATTAGGAAATATCATTGAAATATTTATGTTGTTGAAATGTTTGAAAACATCATTTAAGTATTTAAAAAATGTATAATAGCCGTGTAGCCATATTACAAATCTACCTTTTATCTGATTTTCAGACCTTAGTCCGAAAACTACAAATAAATAAGCGAAATAAAGGGAAAAGTTGATGATATTTTTTTGGTTCGTCAATGTTTACCGATAGTGTTTTATCATCTCTCATTTATTTCAGAGATGATATCATACCAGAGATGGCCAGACCTCAGGTTTATCAAACAAGGTTGTGTTCTAATCGGATTTCTTGCTTTTTTTATGTAAAAAAAATTGCTTTTTAACATCAAAAACTTTTAAAATTAAAAAAAAAATTTTTTTTATTTTTGTTTTCAAAAAAATGTTATAAGTATTTATAGTTTTTTTCTAATAAATTTAACTAGTTTTTTAATAGCTAAATGAAAAATCGGCTTTTTAGCCGCCATAGAAAAAATAGTAAGCTTCACATAATATTATTTAAAAAAAAATTGAAATCCGTCCAATATACGATCAGGTACGCGCCAGAAAATGTACCAGACTTGTACGGAAGTCATTTTTTATGAAACTTTCGCTTGAAACTCGGAGAAAAAAAACTTGGAAAGTGTTACAACTAGAAAAAGTTCTTATATTTTTTCACCTTAAATTTAGTCGGCATTTAAAAAACGGGTACAAGATCAATTTTTATAAAATATTGCCTATCCTTTGCCCCTTAATAAATAGCGGCTTACCGTCGAAGCGCCTCTCACGGCCGTCAACAGGTCTTGTGCGTCGTTCGCCGTCGCCTCGTCAACGCCGTTTGCAGACATCACTCACGCCGGACGGCCGGCTCTCGGCGGATTCCCGTCGCCGTGTCCCGAGGGTTCGCCGTCATCCCGGTGGACCTCCCGGCATACGGTGCACGCATAATAATAGGTACTGCTGTTTGTGTGTGTTTGTATCCCGGCCGGGTTTGTACGTGGCCGGCAGCCGAACGATTTGCGTCACGTTAAATGCACACGAGTTATGACGGGATTCTGACGGGCTATTATACATTATCGCGTATGCCGAGGGATTTATATACATATAAAATACACGTACAACGTCGCGACGTTCCACGCGTTACCATGGATACACGGCAGAAAGAATAGCCGGAAAATCACACTCAAGGACTCTCCTTTGCCTGCCCACCCTTAAACCGCCCTGCCCTACCCCCCCCCCCCTCTAAATCACCCCACAGCTACAGCCCCCTCCTCTCGACACTATCGTCTTAAACGTACACCGCGCTCGTCCACCAGTCCCGACCGACCGAACCAACCCGTTGTTGCACAGTCGGTCAGTACGGTCATTATACCTATGCGGTGGTCAGATATAAAATAAAGCAATTTTTAAATATTTACCGCTTACACTATTATCGAAAACCACATACGATGCCCACCGGCCATCGACCATCAAGACGGATAGAGTTGTGCGAATTCTTGTTCGAATAACGCAATTATTTTGAAAAATATTCTAATGAAAAATTATTTAAATAATTATGCTTTGTGAACTTGTTCTAGCGTAGTTTTGGATCTTGAGGTGTAACTGAAGTTGGGCTATAGCATAAACGCTTTTCTTAAACATTTGTAGTCAAACTTTTTTTTATTAAGGAAAATTGCCCTTTGACCGATAAATTGTTCACATATTGAACATTATTGTGCTTGTAATATTAGGGCGTTCTTTATTATAACTTTTTATAAATATTTAGGCCAACTAAATTTTTAGTTAAAGCAACTATACATTTATTAAAAAAACTAAATGTTTAGTTAGGTCAACTATTTTTATAGTTATTCCAGCTATACAATATGTATTGTGTCCCTATATCAACCATAATTTTAGTTGGACCAGCTATGTGTATTTTTTCCCTTGTTGGCTTAGATTATGTTTGACTTAGACTGTGCTTGGTTTATATACTTTATGTTGGTTTTTTTTAAAACAGTTTTTCTCTTAAACATTGTAGCGCGTCTCTTGAAAAGATTTATTAAGTAATACCCGTGTCTTACATTATTTTAATGCGGTGTTTATTCGCAGATTTTTTCAAGATATATGTATTTTTAAGCAGCCTCGCGACGTGTAAAAAGAAATATATTAATCGGCGTTACAAGATAATAGCAAGTAAATGGTCGTTATGAGTTTTTTTTTATATATTGTGGGTCGACAAACGTGTGATGTATTATGACTTGAGCATTCGTCATTCGTTTTTATAATTTCTCACAAGTCATCGTCGGAAATTTATACCGCACTCACGCAAAAAAAGCAAAAACGACTTGGGGCTATGCGATTACACTGGAAGTAGAACCTAGCACACCTCTTATTAAAGACTAATTATTATTTTTGGTGAATTAAAAAAAATGTATAATATAATAAGAGTATATATATTATTTTTCGCCAACAAAATCGCTCGACGTGTAAAAAATAATTTTCAAAAAAAAAATAAATCACCTCAGTTTCAAAGCCAAGACTTTTTCGGTGTTTTGTAAAACCACTTTTATAGTAATTACTCGACGTCCTCACATTTTCATTCCACGTCAGAAATCTAATTAAATTGGTGCCAAATATTATATTATACTAATATCTCGGGGTAAGTCGATTCGTCGGTTAAAGGGCTTCGCGTTCAAACAATATAAAATATAATATTCACTTGGGTGTACCCACTGTTTCCTTTTTGGTTTCAACTTCATAACCGGGGTAAAGGTAACTTTCGATAATGGGAAACCGTATATAAATATAATTATCCCGACAAACACTTCCTCCGAACAACAACCTTTTCAGTTACACGAGTTGAGTCGCATCAAAAACGTTTGATCTCAATTAAACTGAGTTTAAACAGAAT
This sequence comes from Adelges cooleyi, assembly GCF_023614345.1. NCBI lineage: Eukaryota > Metazoa > Arthropoda > Insecta > Hemiptera > Adelgidae > Adelges > Adelges cooleyi. Next base: position 9,770,758 of record NW_026096579.1, on the reverse strand, counting down.
TAATGTTGAAAGACTGCAAAATTTTTACATTAGTTGTGCCAAAAATTGTACACCGTTATGTTGTTTTCCATTTCGAGATAAAGCGTGACGTCCAAGCAAACTACGTCACTCATATATTGTGTATCTGTGTGTAATAACAACAAACTAATATTTTATCATATAATAAATAAAAGACACACACAAGTCGTGCGAAATAAATAATAATTCGTCGTAGTTAAACAGCCATTACGGTAACTATAATGTCATTGTTATTAGACTAGGAGCGACCTGAAATTTTCTTTTTATTATTTCAATTGACCCGAATTTATATGCAATCAACGAGTGTACGAACAAGGACGTTGTTCATTTTTCTTGTACAAATTCTATACCCGTTATGAATTATTAAGACTAGTGGTTACTGAATATTGACAATTGTGCGATAATATATAGTCTACAGTTAAATACTGTTGAGGTCTGAAAATTTGACCGACGATAGTGATCTAGTGGGATCCTATTTCTTGTACAGTCTCTTCGAAAATCTGTAATCAAACTTTAATTGAGCCCACTCCGCCCCCCCCCCAAAAAAATGAAAAAATACACGTGTTGAATCAACAATCAATAGGTATCTGAAAAATGCAATTCATTATATTGCTAATCGCGGTATTGCCCAATGGTAACGACGACAACGGATTATTAGGAAAGGCCGACGATCAACCCTTACAACCGCATCTTACACCCTTATAATGAAATTATGATTATATTCGGTAAATCATTTTTACACACTCATTTATGTAATACATAAATATGATAAATGTTTCAGTGATTTAATTTCTTTCAGTTATAATAATTCCCCAAGACCAGTGACCAAAAAATTAAGCTCTATTTTTTTCTTCAAAATCGTGTTGTACAATGTTCACTACAACAACATGTTTATAATATTATTCTTCTAACGATTTGTCGAATAATATATTGTACTCTACAATAATTATTTAAAGGTCAATGGCGTCGGGTGACTACCTACTTAAGCCCACGTGGCATAACACTGTGTGTGTGGTAATTAAATATTTATCTTTATTATTAATTTTATACAATATTAATTGTATGAACTGTGTTTTAGTGCGGGAGGGGAGGGGAAAGTATACGAATCGCTTATTCAAGATAAGGAATAAATAAAGAAAACCAAAATGTTAGAGAAACAAAAACTCTTTTATTTTTGCATTAGATACAGTTGGTATTTGTTGGTACTTCAGCCGACAGACTTATTTCCTTTTGAAAACGGGTTTGCTTTGCAAATAATATACAAATGCTTAAATCATTAATACTACCCATGTGAGTGATAGTAATTGGGAATCTTTTAGTAGTAACGAATACATTTTTTTAAATAAATACAATACGATAAAAAATAAATGGTGGTTTTTTTTTTAAATGTTATTTTAATCCCTTTCAATAATATTTTAAGTCAACTTTTGTTTGAGAACACTGTGTGACGATCGGTTCGTGGAGGAAACTTTTGATTTAATTGTTTACAACGAGCAATTAGCACACTGGCGTTACGACGTAATGTTTGCTTTGTGAATATATGTTATAATCTATATCTTCTCTTCGTCAAACGACGACCATGTTGCTTTGGCTCTCACACACACACACACCGAGGCTTGTCGGTGTTGCTATTTTTGATGCAATGCCTGGGGACGAGAAATGAAATGATCCGGCTGCGACCATCGAATAATCTCAGGCCGAGAGGATTCTGCGACAATATTTTATCAAAAAAAAAAAAAACCTTTTAAGAAATTGTTTTTTTTTATTAATTTTTTTTTCCATAGTGTGGGTTTTTTTAGATTAAAAAAAAAAAAGTCAGAACAAAATTAACAAAGTACCGCCAGCAATCGCGGTAATGAATCGTTTATTTATGACAAGTGATAAATAACAATTTTTTAGAAAATGACTTTTTTTAAAGAAAAATACAGTACATGTTCTGTAGCTTTGGACGGGTCGTTTACTTTTGAAAGGAGTCGAATTCGTATAATAGCCAAGTTTATAGAGCCATTCAAATGTTTAAAATATTTACGAAAAAATATTATACTCCTAAATTAATGTTTTTTTATATTTTTTGTAAAAATATATGTTAAAATTAAGTCTGGTCTACATTGGTAATGTAGTTTTGCCATACACTTTCCCAGCAGAGATTCGTTTATGTTAAGTGTCAAATTTGTTCAATCAGAACTTTCATTGTTGGTTGAAAAATACATTTTGTAGAATCGATTTTCTCAAATTTAAATAAATATAGTCCATATAAGAATTGAAGAATATTTTTTTAAGTAAAATTGTGCGTAAAAAACCATTACTTGTTCAATTTTTCGGAAGTTTTACTTTTATTGAACTAAACCCTTTTCGTAAATAACCGATTCGAAAACAATTACAACTATTTCCAAAAAAATTAACGTATCCGTCAAAAACATATTAAACATCGATAGGTAAAAATTCTATATGAATTACCTATTGTATTAGAAATCGTTGTTTTAGTTTTTTTTTTTTTGAGTGTTTTAAAAAATTCTACACCTTTGTCACAGGAACTACGTGAATCAAAATTCTATCAAACTTTCTGACCTTGCAACCAAAAGCTACATAATTTTTAAAATTTATAAATTGTTCAAGTGTGTTTTATCGACTTCTCAATGGGAAAGGAGAAGAATTTTATTTTCATTTTTTCACCCCACCGAGAACCTTTTTGGACGGGATTTCCGAACAATAGAAACCGGCTGGATTTTACAAGTTGAAAATCAGGGCATAAAACTTTGTTTACATAAGAACACGTTGATGGTAATAATAATAATTATAAAATACAACAACGGTTATTTTCCATTTTAAAACATCAACTCGACATGACATGGCTCTATCCTATTATGTTGCATAATAATATTGTGTATTTTACTACAACATTGAGAAGAAAGGCTATTTGTGTAGCGGACGAAAATAACTGAAATTGTCAGTTTAACGCGATCAATTTTAATAATGTAATATAATAATAATTATTTTAATGCAAATTACGTCACTCGTCGTTGGAGTATAGTATGGAAAGCGATTAATATCGGTCTACATGGCTCTAAATATAGAAGGGTTAAAAACCCAAGTTCGAACGTTCAAAATATTACATCCTACTATATTATAACGTCTAGGGAGTGTTTTTTTTTGTCTAGTCCGTCTTTTTATACCGAGAATTTTCCTAAAAAAAAAACACCATTTGTTTTATTGGAATATTTTCCCACAGTTATATTTATATCCTGATATCCGTGGAGGACTCGACCTAGAGTTTCAATATATATATATATAACGATAATAATTATTATTAAATTCGCCAATGAGGACACACTCCAGCTGACATACTTAAAAGCTAAAATAACTTAAAATTAGCGCATGTTAGTTGTCGACCTTAGCTGCTGTTGTTTTGCATAATATGTTTTTATTTATCTTTTTTTTTTTTCAAAGACACGCGTTTTCGAACCATCAAATAATAACGTTATAAGAATAACAAAACCAACGAGGCATATGAATAATATAATAATATTTGAGGAAATTTATATTTTATATTATTAAATAATAACGAATAATATGTTGTTTATTGAAACTCGGTCAGTCCTGAGCATCATCACTCACACCGTTAAAACATAATAATTGTTGAAGATTATAATATTTATAATAGTCATTTGTTTGAACTATTGATTTGAAAATAATCAATCTATCCCTTGAATATAGGCCTATTATCTTATCACTCATCTCTTATCAGCTAATAAACGTATAAAAAATTAAAATTAAAGCTTGAGTTGTAATTTTTCCATTAAAATTTATTTATTTTTTGGCATTAATACACTTTATTTTCAAGTAAACAGTGATTTATTATTTCTAAATATGGCGCAGGTACGTTAATTTTGAGGCAATACATTTAATTTAACAATCGAATAAATAATTTTTTAATAAACAAAAACTAACGGTCTCGTTAAATACTTAATTTTATACTTGTTAAAATAAAAAACCCAATCTTTCTCGTTTCTGAAGACATTTGACCGTGAACACGTCTTGTGATCATTTGATTTTCTGTCTGTTAACATAACTTTCTTATCAGCTGATCCTCTTATCAATACACACTTCAGTTATCCAGGAATTTCCGACCCCCCTTACCATCACCACCTCATTCTCTCCCTTCCCCACAAACAAACCAAAAAAAAACTCGAAATAAAAAATTTAATGTTTTAAATTATTGTCAAAAGGTATTATTGCAATTTTTTTGGGGGGTTTTTGTTACAAATATCATTGATGCCCTTAACGTTTTTATTCGTGGCGACATATTATAATATAGTTTAGTGTACACACTAGTCGCTAATGCTTTGATTTAGTACCGGTGTTTTTTTTATTATAAAAAAAAATATAAATAAAACAATTTTATTGCAAGCGGTCACACGTGCGTGCATCAATTCTAGTGTGGATCATAAAACATGCAACTGAGGAAAATATACATTGAAATAAACGCTGGCATTCGATTTATTAGATATGTAAAACGTGTACTTTATAAATAAACACATATTATGTAAGTATGGGAATTATACCTATAAAATCGAAAACGAATAATAGGAATAACATGGCAGTTCATAAAACATGCAAGAATGCATTGTGTTCACACATCTGAAAATAGAACATCCATAGTTTTATTTAAATAATTTTGAGATATTACTCTAATATTTTATAGTAGATTTATTTTTATTTTCCATTAAGCTATTTTGTTTTTATAGTTGAAATATTTTTAAAAAGTTAAAATTAATTTTTCGTCTTTGATTTTTGTCTACTTAACTCATTTTGAATATAGAAAATAGCGAATTAACTTTTTGGGGTTTTTTCCTGAAACATCTCACTTAAATCCAAATTTTCACCGAGCACCAAAGAAATATTGTACATGATTAAAGTATATTTTTACTATTTTAAGTGTTATGACTTCAATTTAGAAAGTAAAAATTAGGTGTTTTTTTTTTTAATGTTAACTTTTACGCTTACAATTAGCATATCTACCTTAAAGAAATTATATTCAAGTATACATTCCAGTTTTTATACAGTGAACTACTTGGTTTTTTTTTTAAACCGAATTAAATCTTAATAGTTTTAAAAGAAAACCCATTTTAACAAGAAAAACAACCCTTTTAAACTCGTAACTCTTATAACAACGTCTTTTATAGTGTCGCTTACAGCAACAATAATAACAAGCCTTATAACTGTTAATTCTCCACTCGAGAAAAACCTTACCTTCATCGGGTTGGCTAGAGGTCCGCCGTAAACTTGTTCTGAACTTCCTTTCAACAGCTGCGCCAACAGCTGTGGACTGGGTTCGGGCGTTTTTTTCATTCTCGCGCAACCCTCGAGCTGACTGGGACTAGAAGTGGTTCTCTGGTGAAACACAATCGGCTCGTTGGCGCCATGCTTCTTGGGAACCGTCGCCGACAGCGGCAAGTTGGCGCTGATCTTTCTCTTGGGCGACGTCCTCAGCCTCAACCGGTCGGCGGCCGGTTGATCGGGCGAAGTGTGACTTCTTCTCAGCAGACAGTCGTCGGCCGACCGGACCGCCGGCTGTTGGGAGAATTCGTCCAGGAACCCGAGGTCGTCTTGCTTCTTGCCACCGTTGACCTCGCCGGGTTTCTTCTTCTCGTTCACTATCATCTCCAGGTACGGACCCCGGAGCGGTCTTTTCGAGTACGGAACGGGCGGCCCGGCGACGGCACACTTTTCCGAGTCGGAATTGTTGTTGTCATTACACGTTGGCGAAGACGTGCGCTCTCGGGTGGCCAGCGACGCGTGGTGACTGCTGCCGTGGTTGCCTTGGTCACTGTCGCCCTCGGAAAACGAGTCGGCTTTGGTCAACAACAGTTGCCGGTAGCTGTTGATTTTCGGCGACGAACATGACCGGTCTGCTTCGTCCTTCTCCTCGGAACTCTGCGCCGACAACTTGGGACGCAACAGCGGTAGCTCCGTCAGCGACGACCATTGAGGCATTTGTGGCCGGTATTCCGGACTGTTGGGCGGTTCCGGTTCCGGGACGGGCGAACCGGGCGCGCTCGGCTCGGACGGCGACGGTTCCTCCGGCGACTCGCGCACTTCCGACCACTCTTCGATGGTAGGCACGTCCGACGACGATTGCCCGGTCGACTGGTCGGACTTGGCGGGCTTGTTTTTCCGCCTGGGCGCCGTGGGCGCGTGGACCGCTTGCACCGCGGTCAGGTCCTGGGAATACGCCCTGGCGGGCCCGGACAGGTGTGGCGGTTTCCGGCCCGGCGACACCGAGTCGCCCGTGCTCCTCTTGCGGCCGTCGGCGATTCTCACGTACTTGCCGTCCGCCGGCGAATAGTACACCTGCGAAAAGGACGCGCTCCTGAACGGCGGCGCCGAACGCTGACCGGCCCCGACGTCGGCACCGGTCGCCGCAATGGCCGCCGCGTCGAACGTGTCCGACGACTCCTCGCCGCCGCTCAGTTCCGCGGCGCCCGTCGAGGGGTGCGCATCGTCGTCGTCGTCGGTGGTTCGCAACGGTCGCGTTTCGCCAGCTGGTGGCTGCTTCAACTTGTCCGTCAACTTGCGCAGCCGGTCCGATTTGTCGGACGTCCTCGGGGCCGCGTTCGGTTTGTTCTTTTTGTTTTGGGCGCCACCCGCCGCTCTGCCGTTGCCGCGACCGCCAAAGCGAAACCTTTGGAACCGGTCCAGAGTAATGGTTTCTCGGTCTTTCGGCGGTGGACTGATACTGCGATTGTCGACGGTCGACGGTGGTACGCCGAAACAACCGGACGACGGTTTTTGTACGCGGTTAGACCAACTCAACGTGCTGCGGTACACTGGCGCCTGTTTACGGGGCAGGCAAGCCGCGCCGCCACCGCCGCCGGTAGTGTGTCTATTATTAGAGCCGGTCGCAAGAGGGATTCGGGATGTTACTCCGCAGCAGCATGACGACTCTATGGTGTCCAGACGATCCTTCGGGAAACCTCCGTTAGATGGCGCCACGGCAACCTGCTGCTCGGTCTTGCCCGTGATCGGCCCGAACCGGACCCGCACCGAACCGATGCTGAAGTACTGAGGTTGTCTGTAACAAAATAACATCAACAATTCAACTATCCAATTGTTCCAATAATGGGATTAATATCGTATATTTCTATTATCATTGGTGTGCAAACGATCGTCTATCTACCTTGGATTTGTTTTCCCCTCTTCGTTTTCAAATACCCGTTGATTCATTCACATAAAGTAACTAGGATATTCAATTCGGTCAATGTGTAATTTTCCTTTTTTTTTAGCTAAAAATAAACGCTTCTCTTTCAAAATTAAAGGTGAACTCTTTTACATTTTTGGCCCTATAAAAAACTTTTTCTGTACGATTTCTCTGTGTACCTATTTGATCAGAACAATAATTATCACTATTTTAACACCTTTCGAGTTCAACTCCGAACTACATGTTAACATAAACACTGTGTCCATTGATACCCGTATTGTTTTTTATACGTTAATTGTATCTTAATTGAATTAACGATACGGGTTACCTATACAATAGCTTCACAATAAACAAACATTGTGTAAAATATCCACCGCATATATAGTAATATAATAGATTTATGTACTAAACAGTCCGTTATAACATGTTAATGAAAACTCAATACGAACGAATCGAGGGCAAAACACTATTATAAATGGACGCCGGGCGTTTCGAAAAAACCCATAAACTCATTATGAAAACAATAGATTAATATTCAAATTTATCAAAAAATGAATAACCCCTTTAAAATATTGTTTTAGTCTTTTTGTGTCGAAACACGACCAATCACTATTTTTTTTTTATTCAGTCAGACTACCTGTTGAAGCCAACTGTTCAAGCGGATTGTTAGGTTTTTGTCTTGCTAAAATTTCCACCGTGAATTTTTTTAGATTTAATTACATATTGGGGCGTGGGAGACTACAGGAATATTATATGTAGGAATATATTATGTGAAATTGATAAAACAACTTTCAAATAAATGCTTCATTCGCACATAGCAACCACAAAAGTTACTATGGTCAAAGTGCAATAACCCTCTTGTTTAGGTTTTACCTTAATAAAATAAAGGTTGAGCGCTGATTTTTAAAAAATATGTTATAGCTTTGTTACAGATCTCCCGTCAGTCAAATTTTCAGATCTTAAGTAGAACTACAACTACACTAAGATAAATAAAGTAAAAACTACGCCTATTTTGGCGGCAAGGGTTTTTGATATTTTTTTGGTTTATCAACGTTTATCGATAATACTTTATCTTACAAACGAAATACTTTTTTGGTGCGATTTTTCATATATTGACTTGCTATATTATGAAGGAATCGATTCAGCAGTTTAGAAGCTATCATGGGCCCAGACAAAAAAACAATTTAAAAAAACCAAAGCCTTTTCAACAACACATTGAAGGTAACAAAAATTGTTTATTTTTTCTTATAGTTTTGTTTTTTTTTTCGCGATTGGCGATCTGAGAATTTGAAAATTATAATATCCTCTTATAGATTCTTAATCGAACGCTTGTAGAAAATAAATTCAAATATAAATTGATTTTCCACGGAGATGGTTTGTGCATTAAGGCGCACACATTACTAGAACTAAAAAGCTACAACTCAAAATGCAGAGACTACACAAAAACGGACTGAAACACCAAGCAACGGTGAGACATTTTTTGGCGAAATGTACGTTTTGTCAATAACACAGAGTTAAGGCCACCTTTAATGTCGCACGACCATTGATTAATTACAAAACTGCTGTCATCGGACATAATATTATTAGCGCTGTGCAATTAATATGAGCTTCGGATAAGACAAAAAGTTAAATTTAATTTGTTCTTAAATTAACTGCGTAAAAAATAGCCGATGATTTGCTTTTAACAAAAATGATTCCGAACAAACATGTTGCCACGTGACAAATGCTAAATGCGTTACTTATTCAAAACGGTCTGTCGTTGTACTGCACTCTCATTGCCGTCAAGATTTCTATTTTCAGTCTATAAAAATGGTGATTTTCTTTTACAAATTACCGTCTCGTGTTAATAAAACACACAATGCAATAAAGCAATGGCGTCTTTTGCAAATAATACAGCAAATATAATATACAAAAACAGGGGTAAAATTAAAGTATAAATATCATAAAACAATTGCCTAACGCTTAGAATGCTAACTTATTACAACCACGATGAAAATGTCGTTCCTATTCATCCCTTCGGTTCAAGTTTGCAACCCTTCCGGGGTTTGTTATTTTCTTTCGTTTTCACTGTATACCGGCAGTACTGTCATTCTCCCGTTTCATTCTAAATCCTAACCCAAACGAGACCGTGGCTTAATTTACCTACTTAAATTAAAAACTTTAGGACCTACCCCTCTGACTCGTCCCACGGCACGGGCTGCTAACTTCGACGGTAAATAAGTTCTCTATTTCCACACATAAATAACCAGATACACCTAAATAAAGAAAATGTTTCCATCCCTTCTGGGAGAAATAATTTTTGCTCTGACAACGTTTATCGATAGCAGTATGTCCAAAGAATATCCCATAAAGATAGAATTCGACTAATTTTGGCCCAACAAAGTACCTATAGCGGCTTAGCAGACATTGTGGGTCCAGACACAACAAAAGAATTTTTTTAAAAACATCATTGTCAGAACAACTCCTTCTCAGCTCCACCCCCGCATCGAAGTTAAACGAACTGAACATACGGTTAGTCATGGTTAATTATAAGCGTTTGGTGGTAAAAACACTATTGTTATTTCGACAGGGGCGCTTACCTGATCCAAGTGGTGGCTTGTTGTCGGCCGCTGCCGTAGTCCGTGTTGGCCAGCAGAGAGGTGTTGCTGTTGTGGGTCATCGTCGCCGCAGATTGACCGTGTGTTGTCCGGCCATTCGTTATCACATGGTGAATTTGTATTATCTCTCTCGACGATGCGCCGAATTAAGATGCACGACGGTCACACGGCGGTCTCTTGAGTTTCGGGCAAAGGTCCAAAATAGAAAAGAAAAAAAAAAAGCTTGTCCACATGCAAGCACACAGACACACAGGTCCGTTCGGCGGGGTGGTGGTAGTATCCAGAGAGGGAGATAGAGCGAGATATGGGAATCTGTCGTGGAATGTGCGAAAAAGAGTGTTTTTAATTTTTTTTCTATTATTATTACAGTTATACAACAATTATTTTTCCCCTCGCTCCCGGACCGACTTGAGACGCGGCATTTTATATTTAGAACGCAGTTTTGTGCGAAACCACTCGAGACCCGATCGGCGGACTTGTGTGTGCGCACATTCCCCACTCGGCGAAGGGCAAATACTTCTGGAACAAAAAAAAAACAAATAATAATTAAAATAGTATATATTTTTTTAGCTTGCTAAGCACATGTACCGTACGGTGCATATCCCGTTTTTTTTTTATTAGGCGGCATTTATTATTAGTTTTTTTTTTAGTACTTACTGTACATAAATATTGTTTTTTTATTATTTTATTTTTCTAACCTGACGGCCGTTTGTACACGACGCCGCCAGAGTCTAGAGTTCATTATTTTTATTGTAATATATAATAATTAATATTATCGTACGCGTGTATTTAATTTATATATGTCTTGCCTCTCTGGCGTGTGTGTGCTTGGAGCAAAGACTAAACGGCTATTTGTTTGCACACGAGTACCAAACGCCAAGACGGTCTAATACACGAAGAAACCCATCCTGTATTCTCTGGGCTCGCTGTATATAAGTAAGCACCCGGTACAAGGTTTTTAAAGATGGAGCCATCAGACGATAGGTCTCAAGGCGTAATAAAGTGACTTGAAATAGAAAACAAGAGATGTCTTACAAATTATTGGTAAGTACGTTATGTAAATGATAATTAATCAAAAACTTTAAACGACTAAGTCGATAGAATTTAGGTAAACTCGTTTTAGTTAAACTATATATCTACTTTTTGTTTTGTATTTATTTATTGTTAAAAAAAAAAATGAAAATACTTAGCTGCATTTTTAACGACTGTTAATTTGATAAAAGAGAAAATAATTTTTATTGCACTTTAAATGGATTTTTTTACTTTGTTTTAAACGGTTTTTTAATACTACAAAATGCAGAACAGACGTTTAGCTAATGTTTAAAGTTTATTTATTATGCTTAAGTTTAGGAAAAGCCGAGGCCAAAGTCCACTATAACAGCAAATTACTTTTTTTATTGACATCTTACCCGATATATTACAAAGAAATCCGCATAGATATTGGCGACAGCAAAATACAACTTATGATAGAATATATAAATGGATACATATAGTATCCATGAGACGGGCAACCGATGAAAATAATAAGAATTGTTATACTTCGAACAATACGACAAACCAGTTGGCAACCTTGCTTTGTGCGTACCTATTCATTGCATTGAATTTCCAAACAATAGTGCCTGAAGGGATTGTTTTTTTTATTAATTTTTTTTTTCCAAGTCCGACAACGTAGGTTTTTGAATCATATTATATTTTGTACCGTAAAGGAAAATACAATTATAATTAATAAAAATCGAAACAAAACGTTATTCGATAAAATTGCAAAAAAAAAAACTCCATCTATATAACAACTCTGACGGGTTAGAGTAAATAATTACTCCGAACAAATTGTTGTAAATGGCAACACTGTAATACAATTAATTAATTACATAATAGTGCAAGTGATTTTTTATTTTTTGTAAATATCCAAATAACTCACTAACCCCTAATTATGGGGTAAGTGCGTCACTTACCCTATAACTTATATTTTTAAAAACGGACTCTTCTAAAAATGTAAAAGAACATTTATATAGAGTATTAGCTAGGCAAGTCAAAACTTACGCGAGCGTTGGTATGGCTCACAATTCAGAAAGATTAGATAAAAACTAATCAGTCCTGGAACCTAATTGAAATGATGAGAAACAAACATGAGATTAGATCAAACAAAGAAGTCCAGGAACTTTAAGGGAAACCAAACATAATAGCTGAAATCCAAAACAAGAAACTGAACTGAACGCCAGGTGGGAAGGTCCTAAGACAAGACGGCAAGAAGACCTAAGCAAAAATGGATGGACAAGAGCATCAAGAAATCGGGACAAGTAGGAATAGTACCATTTCAGTAGTAGAATTCATAGATTAGGATAGAAAAAAGTGGGGGAAAGCATGTTTTGCAGCAACGGACCTCGATGGTCTCTGGAGTGCTGGAAGAAGAAGAAGAAAAAATGTATTGGCAAATTTTGATTATGGAATACGACGAAAAATAGACGGTCCTTGAAAAACTGCCAGGCGCCAGCTATCATTTAAAAAAACGTATTTATGTTTATTAGACCAGAAAAAAAACACACTAACTTCTAGTTCGCGGTGACAACGACTCAAGCCGTATCTACTCTCTCTCTCTCTCTCTCTCTCTCTCTTTCTGTCGACACCTCCTACACGTTAACAACCTCATCTACAGCCTGCCCTTGGTCGTTCGAATCACTTTCATCGCCACGGTTTTGCCTTTTTCGAAATCTTATACCGTTGTACTTGGGGATATGCGAAATACCAACGCGCACCGGTGTGTCCTCTGTTAAACCCCAGGCGTTAGAAAGCAGCCGAGTTCCCGCGCAGGTGGTTTCACGTTACAAAAACGACAGTAAAAAATACATCTTATACTTACAACGCGATTGAAAACAGTATAACTTCCCCGTCCGACTATTATTATCAATCGGACACGTTATGTATGATTAAACTTTGCTTTGTTTTTTCAAAAATGTACACACAACAATATAATATGATCCAAACGACGATGAATAGGTGAAAGTAACAAGCAATAATTGGTCAGGCGCTTATGAATATATATATATAGGTGGACCGTCGGTCAGTGTTGTCTCCTGTATGTGTAGGTTTTGCATTGCTACTTTATAAAATATTATCATAGATTAATTAGTCAACGTCCGTGTTATTATTGGGAAAGTATGCATTGGCGCAACTAGAGGGAATGCTGAGAAAGATCAAATCCTTCTTAATTCGTTCAGACTCTAAAATAATGTCAGCGACCAAACAGACACATCCCCCAAGTAAGGTTTATAATTTTTACTGAAATTCTGAGGGAGCTTTCAGAGTTTTAAAAACGTCTGAACTTCCTCAGCACCCCCTCTAGTTGCGCCAATGAAAGTATGTACAACGCAAAGATTAGTAAAAATTCGGGTCGCTGGGTACGCTCAACGGGGTGGGAAGGCATTAACTAAAAGTACATTTTTTTTAAAATCTTTGTACCTAATTTTTTTTCCGATTGATATTTTGAAAAACGCATTTAAGGTCCACTCGGAAATCTTGTCTTCTATCTTTTTTATGAAAGACGTTCTATCTCCAAAATCACACTTCGAAAGGGACTTTTATGTGTTTTGTCTAAACATGTTTTTCCTATTGAAAATCGTCGAAACGGCGGTGGTTTTTACAGCTGAAATGTTTTCTTGCGGAGCTGAAAAGACATTTTTTTTTTTTACATTGACGATATTTTTAGGACTTGACGTGTGAAAATTTAACTGACGATAGATCTATTAGAGTGGCGAGTATAAGGTTTTTTGTAAAAATCTGTAGTCAGATATTGTTTTGTTAAAAAATAAAAACAAAAGGAAAACTGCACTTGTTGAATAATCAATCAACAGGTATCTGAAAAATATTTCCATACCTTCCCCGCTACAGTATGCTCCGTCTCCTCTAATTGTAAGTCCTGACCTCACTGTATAGGTTTTTTTTTATTATCGTTTTTTTTTTTGAAACGGTGCCAAAAAACTAACGCGACCGTTTTACAACAAATTGCACTTAGCCCGCCGTAGTATTTAGATTAATAATTCCCCCCCCCCTTTTTGTGTTATTGCCACCGTGCCGAGTTTGTGAGTACTATTTTTGTGACCGTCGACATTAAAAGATGTACACGCTTTAGTGCTACAAAGTGTTATATCATGCTGCCTGCACATATACGAGTATTTAACCGTTTAAATCATATTATGATTTGTTAGGGTTGATACGATTAGGGATGATCGTCTGCCCATAATAAAAAAACATCCAAACTATCACTGACATAGTCGAAGGGGTGAGGATGTGTTGTAACTACCCTTTTTAATATTTTTAGCTAAATTCTAATTTGATGAACCCGCAATAAAAAAAAGAGCCTATTAAAACATAAAATGATCCGATCGATTACTTAATGAACTTATTTAATTACAAGGCCATGTTAGATTTTTTTTTAATGATAACTTTGGTAATAGTAAATAATTTTTATTCTAAATAAAAAAAGTGCTGTTTACCGACTTTCAGATTTCTAGTAATTAAAACAAAAACTTCATCTCATAGCAAAGCGTTAGGTTAGTACTGTCATTTAAGTATAATAATTAGATACAACATAATTTAGATACAAAAAAACTGTTACAATTGTTTTGACCATTTTATAAGAAAATCCGTCGAAGGGTTTTCTTGATTATGACATTTTTAACTCTAAACTTAGTAAGTAGTCTTTTTTTATACGATTTTTTTTACCTACCCATTTTAATAAGGTTTAAAAATAAAAAATAAATATTTAACAATAATTATTGTGGGCTTAACTTTTGTGGCTTTTACTTTACTAACATACCGCCCGTTTGACATAAATTATTGTGTTTGTCATTTTGCCTACTGCTGGAAACATTCTCATAACCAAAACAAACGTAAAGTCTAATTTGTAATTAATATAACAGATGTTTGAACTATTACGATGCAATTAATTAATTAATACAACTAGTATATTCAAGATTAAAATAATAAATTAATTAGAAAGCAGTTAGAAAAAATATTATTAGAATGTCCCAATTTAATCAAACGGACAGAGGACTTCGTATTTACAGTGAAATTTAGCACAACTATATAATTCAGAAATCAGCACACTAAGCAGTTTCAACTTATAATGAATAGCAACAGACATAAAAAAAAACGCAGCACGTCATTGCAAAGTCATAATAATATACTTTTTTACCATCACATGGTAGCAAAAATTGTTGAACGCTTATAATATAGTTGTATTATATCTTTCACCTATTATAATACTTAACTACAGTGATAAAACAAGTATTAATGTTTTCTATATTAATATAGTGGAACAATGACGCTTTTTGGTTTCCAAATTTATAATCGGCAAAAAGTCAAAGTAATAAATATTTTACTATAATATTATTGGACTTTAGAAACTCGAGTAAAGTTTGGGTTCTCGTTTAATTATTTAACTACACAGAAGAAGTATAAATGATTAATAGCTAATAATAAAATAATGAAAGTAGAATGGGCTGAAGTAACGATCTGAATGCACACTGTCATTGTATCAATCAACATTGTTTAAAAGTCAACATTATAACTTATATAGAGTATTGCAAGGTTTCGTGATTGAACAGTTTTGGATTTTGAAATAATAGCTTAGAATATACCTATATTATATGTATATAGTTATTAATAATTTTATTTATTGGTATAAATTACATTTTATATACATTTTTGAAAATAAAATCTAATCATATTCAGCAACAACAAACGTATGGTTAAGTTATAACAATGCTACTTTTAATAACACTTTTTTTGTGTGTGTGTGTGTGATTTAGGTATTCGACCAATCATTTTTGTACTTTACAAACAATAATATGAGCGCCATAAAAAAAAGAAACAGATTGCACATTGAATCAAAACAATGAAGATCTGCCACAGCAGCCATTCACTATAACATGTACTGTCGGGTTAACTCTTAAAATTCCTGAAGTAATAAGCGTTCAAATTGCAAATAAATATTGAAAAATGTGAAAACTGCCAATTTTTTCGGGTATTTTACAACCAATCTTGATCCCTTTAATTAATCATTCCCTTAATAGTTGTACATTTAATTTTTTCCCATTCTTATTTACTTTCCACATATGTTTTTTTCTCGGTTTGGGAACTAAATGTGCATTGTACAGTATCCCCGATTTAAAAATAAATTTCTTAATCAACCCTTCTGCTTGATCATTTGCTGCCAAGCGCACTGACATTATTTGTGTTCTTCGTGCATAGACCACAGTAAACTTCTTAGCTGTGTTCCATATCAGTGCTGTGTTATTGTTCATTAGGTCTTATGTGAAAATATGTGCGTTGTTCTCGGGTAGGAGAAATCACAGGTCTTCGGGAATTATTATAAATTAATATGATAAAATCTAAAATAGAATTTTCGAAATTCCGTGTTGCACACGTGTGGTCTTCGTAGCAAGCACAAAAATAGGGTTCTTATTGCTATGTGGCTCATAGCGATGTAGCCTATAATGGAGTTAGTATCACATTACAAAATCGGATAAACTAAGCGTTGCATGGTCAATACAGCCAATGTAATCCACTGTAACGCGATGGCTTATATGTAAAACAAATCGTTTGTTAATGGCGTTGCCATGTTCACATCTATTGTAATCTTATTTTTGTATAATGGCGGCAACAACGAATGTAGTATGACAACCGAATTACTTTCGTAAAAAACCGTTTCAATTAGTTTAATTTAAAATTCTACCCGTATTCGTTTATGCAATGGAAAATATAAAACGTTTAGGGCACCGCATATAACCGAGGACAAAAAAGCGCTCTTATACTCTATGTCGAGCCGTCAAGGAAAACCTTGAACTTTGTCAACGTTTATTGATATTACTTTATCTAAACAATAGTCCATACACGTTTGGAACTCATTCTAATATTTTTTTAAACTTGAATTTCAGGTTGAAAAATATGTACATTTTTCTCGATTTTTGACGTAAAGGGATCGGTTCAGCGGTTTAGGAGATGTGGTCGTGGGTCCAGAAAAAATAAATTATAAATAAAAACACATTTGTGAAAACAATACCGGCTCGGTTATCCGCGTCGGAGCTAGAAAATAATAATTATAATAGGTACTCACTTCGACAACTAGATTTAAATAGGGTACCTAGGCAGGCAGGCAGGTAGGTAGGCATGTGCATGTAGGTAGTTATTAATTACACGTTGGATAGTACAAATTATCCGCACCGTATACGGTATATAATATAACGCATTTACACGTCACAGTATGAACTTATATTATAATAGCAGCATTACCATAACGGTAAACGGCCCGCTTTCTATGAACTTTTCACGGCGACGAAAATGTATGTTAATACCAGCCGACACACAATAATAATCAAAACAAACATGGACAGAGTACGCAAATGCTTTGGCGCTACGTTAGATATTTTTTATTTTTTATTTGAAAACGATATTATTTGTTTTTTGTTTCACAAGAATTGCGAAACACCGTTTCCCGCGGTGCACTAATCCAAATTGAACCACTGCCAAAAAAAAAAAAAAATATCACTAGCAAAATAACCGCGTAGCGAATATCCCATTAGAGCTGTGATGTATTCAGAGTGTCAGCTAAAATGTCAGTTTCCCCGAGTACAGCCAAAATTAACCACTCTCACAACACGGTCGGAAACCTTTGGTGGTAAGATAATTACAAAACAAGAATAATTTTATGTCCGAAATAGTCGGAAAAAATTTAGGTATAGCACCGACATTTGACAAAGTATGTTCACCAGCTCACCAGGTCATGTGAGGTCATCAACGGGGGGAGCGCGTTCATGTGGGTTGAACGCGAATGCAATTTTCTTCAGAGAAAACATAATCGCTGACTTTTACTATATTAACAACGATTCGAAACGTCCAATAAAAAGCCGAAAAATCGGTTTAAAACTGCATTCCTATATTTTGCCGCTTTTGGTTACCTAATCCGAGTACGATACTAAACAATATTTTGGAATTGACATTGAAAAAATCAAACCATTTAACAGAAAACAATTATGTCAGAACTAGAACTAAACGGGTTGGACGGAATTTCATCAAAAATGTATCAACCAACAGATTATAGCACGCACCTGTAATAGGTATAACACAAATTATGCGCTTTTTCCATAAAACAATTTCACAGCTGATCTAGAAAACACAAATTTATTGGAAGGACTTAACGGGACTAGGCGAGTAAAAGAAAAAAGAAAATGGTTTTCTCGCGCGTCTTAAAACCGCATTTTAATTTATAAATCATTATCGATTACACTGTAGCAACATAACCAAAATACATCTACTTTTTGTATTTTTATCGTTGAGTCCAAGAAGTATGTACTATATTTTGGTGGTCGTTTCAAAAAGAAAGATCCAATTTGTTCGTACAGTGTACGAATGGTTGTTATGATATGATCAATGTGAAGATAGGGAAGGAGGCTAAAGCTCCTTAACCGTGACATTAACCTTTTAAATTCGCTTAGGTCCCGGGGCAAAACAATTGTATGAAAGATTTATCCGAATAATTCGGAGATATGTTATTTGCAAAGTGCAAGTTATATTTAATAAAATATTTATAAATAAAATGTTTTACAAAATCAAAATACAAGTAAAATTTGTCGAAAAATTGGCGTACAGTGGTTTTACCCCTTGACCGTTCTAAAAAGTCTACAGCCCATTTGTGCGAAACATGAAAATAAATGACAGTATTTTCTTATGTTTTATTTTACTTGTTGCGACAGAGAGCCAAGCGATCACGTGGGTCGTTTGGCAGTAGAAGCGATTTTTTTTTCTTAAATATATAATATAATATGATCTTCGAGTAACGTTTAATAACTGTATAAATAATTACACGTTTCGCATCTTTGTTTCGCACGGACGACCAGACATTTGTTAATGGTTTTTTTCGATGGAGCGATAGTTAAGACAGAAAAATACTGATTTTTTTTTGTTATATAATTCTTATGAAAATCCATCTTGGTCGCTACTTAACCCGAGTATATAGTTTTTGACACCTAGTGGCCTACCGGTGGCAGTGGCGGCGACGGTCGACAATTATTATTATAAACTGCGCGGGTACTTACTATTTTTTTTTTTTTTACTCGTACTCGGTCGGAAACTGGACGAGGAAAATAAAAACACTATCGACGGTCGTCGGGCGGTTCGCGCGTTTACTAAAAAAAAATACTCGTATAAATGTATTAAAAAAATATTATACTAATAAAAAAAATAATAATAACATTATGATTGTCGACCGGCGGCGGCGGCGGCGGTGGCAACGGGCACCACAACCCGGCGGCACACTTGTAACATAACTGTCCGTGTGTGTTGGTGTGTGCCGTAATGCACTATAGGCAAACACACACATATACATACACACACACACACCATATAATATAGAATCCAGCATGGCGCGGTGCACGCACAAGACGGTGGCCGCCGCCGCCGCCACCACCACTGCGCCGTCTTCGACACCGGTTATAATATTGTACACACACACACACACACACAGATGATGATGCGACGGCGGTGGTAACGTCGTTCTCTGACAGACTTACACACACACACACAGTCGTGCGTCCAGACGTTCTCAACGTTATACCACCGAGTTCGAGTGCACTGGCGGCGGCGGTGGTGGGGTAGCAGGTAGAAGTGGTGGTGGTGGTGTACTTGGAGGAATTTGGCGTGAAGCGACCAGACGAGATAGCTCAACTCTGGGACGGGGGGAAGGAGACTTTGTCAGTTGGACGACTGAAGACCACAAAAGGCTCTTAAGTTTAATCCGCTAACCTAACAGACTGAGAGGGGTGGAATCGACGATAGTCATTTCGCCTTCTTATCCAGCCCGCATCGTTTATTCAAATACAATAGACAATGTTCAAAAAACAAAAATCCACCTTGTCCCCGAGGCTCACAATTAACAAATCTTACCGATAATAACCGACAATATTACAACAAATAATATATGTTATCAGAATCCTAACTACACCGATCCTAACCAAACCTAACGTAGCCTTACCCCTTATCACTGGTATTTAACCGACGGTTCACGGTTAAACTGATTAAGCTGGCAGTTAAAATACACTTCCTTTGACGAATAAACTTGACGGGTATTTCCTCCACCCCTCAGTGGTGTAGTTTCCGCGGGTACAAGGGGGATAGCTGCCCCAAAGTGCATTCTAATTTAGGGCTACGGCTTATACTTTTATAGCGACCCGTTTACGAATGGACCCAAAATGTATAATACAATCTAATATGGCGTCAGGTCTAAAACAGCGCTGCCAAAAAAAATGATACGCTTCGGTCTATCTATTTACGTTTAAAATATGTACAAGTGTCAAGTTTATATAATGTGAAACAAGAGCAATTGAAAAAATACATTTCTGATGAACAGATCCTGTCCATCGTCGAGTATAGAAATAAACAAATTGTTGATAGCCCGAACGTGAAAAATGTTTTAGCTCAACAATAAACTAAACCGTTCTGAAAATAAACGAATCTATATTATATTAAAAATCACAGCATAATAACTTTGGGTTTGCTTATATGTGTACCATTTTCCAAAAGCGTGACACGCAAAGGAAAAAAATACATACAAAATTGAGCCATACTAGTTATAGTACTTACAATTATTAGTTATTAGTAAGTACCTGTTTTTCAATGAAATATAAAACGCGATTAAAGGATCGTCTAAACCTATGATTTTATCATTAAAGGATTATCATAAAACCAATTATTGTTATTATTTTACTTAAACAAAACGCTCTATGCGAATCTGTAGACACTGGACCAAACTTTGCTGGCTTGCAGATTCGCATCGAAACGTTTGGTTGATTCACACTGACATTCAGATTTAATAATTGACATGACCCAACTTTGCTAACTTCTTCCGTACTGATTTATACGGTACTCGGCTTGGTCTGTGCAGTTTTTTTATGACGAATAATGACTACGCAAATTTTGACTAGCCCTCCAGCCATAAATCATACAATATCCATGTCAAAACAAAATATGGTCGT
This sequence comes from Adelges cooleyi, assembly GCF_023614345.1. Classification (NCBI taxonomy): domain Eukaryota; kingdom Metazoa; phylum Arthropoda; class Insecta; order Hemiptera; family Adelgidae; genus Adelges; species Adelges cooleyi. The sequence continues at coordinate 9,749,918 of NW_026096579.1, read as the reverse complement.
GGAGTCTGCAAATCTTTACAGCACACTCTACCCTATAAATAGTATGAGGAATGTATGTATGTATAGGCGTTATTAGATAAGTGTACCTATCTCGATTGTGCATCGAAGCCTGCACTCGGGGGAACGACAACGACAAATAAAAACAAAAACAAAAACGAAATAAATAATAGCCGCAGGCCGTGATCATCTACGCCCACTCGCGATGCAATATTGTTGTATGGTCTCCGTGTGGCGGCTTACACACTAAACCGGAGCTGAGAGCTCTATAGACCATACAGTAAACAGAGAGATAGTTTTTCTACAGCTTCAATTACAAACTTACAAGCGCGGTCGGACATGTTTTGATAAAAATCAAACCGAGAATTCCACGACGAACAGTGTTGTTGTAACGCTGCGAGACAATAGCCCACACGAGTGGCAAGTGGCAACGGTTAACCTCGAACGGTTCAAATTCGTTTACAAATACAGTAAGACCAACAGAGTGGAGACAAATTTGCCACACATTTATTTTGACTAGAAAATTGCCAATAGTTGGTGGCTCTATTTACCGGTAAAAAAAATGTTTATTTGTTTCATTTTCCGGAAATGTTGAATACAAAACAAAAAAATGTTTTTTGAAAGATTTTACTATTGTATCTATCTATTTGTTAAATGGTGAATGGAGAAAAATGTACATTAGCAATGTAAATTAAAAAATACATTTCAAAGAATAATTCAAGATTATAGCGCTCGCTATTTTTTTTTACTTAGCTCCACGCCACTACCGTGTCGCTGGATTTATATATGTATATATATTTTAAATTTAAATCTGGTTTCTCCTAGAAAAAAAAAAGTTGTTATGCATGTGTAAGGTGCCATGACATCGAATCGTTATTTTTTTAATTTTATTGGTTCGGCTTTCGAGTATTAAATTATTGTAGTTTAAAAATCATTAAAACTATACGTTTTACAGGTAGACTGGTAATAAAATTGAATTTTCGAAGATTCAGGATTGTTTAAAAAATATTCAAAACTCAGGCCGTGAGACTGAAAGAGTGTTTTAGCATACAAGTTTTTATAATGTATAGTTTAATTGCGCAATAAAAATTCTATAGGTCATACTAAATAACCATAGTTTTTGTCCTTTCTGAAATGCTTTCAAAAATTTAAGCCTTAAGCCCAAAATTAATTTTTCTTTGTTCATTTCCATAATTATGAAATCGTTCCTCTTTTTGTAAAAAAAAAACCCCTAATGGAAAAAAACTAGAAGATATTACAAGTACTTTGGCTATGGGAATTCAGAAGGCGTATTAAGAACTTGACAGGACATATTACATAGCCTAACATGAAATTGTTCAACAAATTTAATTCGCTTATATAATTATGATAATAATATTACCAAGAAAATATTGTCATAAGCTTTTTAACATATGCAAGAAGTACATTTAAAGCTTAGCCAAATCTACGTACAAATTCAAACAAGAATTAAATAACAGGTGGCCTTTTGGCCTTTTGAACATGGAAATCTCAAATCCCTATGCCAATGACTTTATAGACCTTTAAGCCCGTAGTGTGAACTTGGAGAAAATGATCAAAAAAGCCGTACTTACTTATAAACATTTATAATATTATGTACTTATTATGCTGTAAATAATTCGTTTTTCTTATCCGTCCACGATCGCTATTCCTTAGTTCAGCATAATATATTGTTACATCATGTATGTAAGTTACATGTATGTATACTTAGAGTGTAATCTTAACTGTGTTGAAAATTCTATCTAAAAGACATTCACCTCGCACATATTCATTTTTCTTTTTATAACTGCCATTAGGTATTTATTTTGTCTTTTGGTAAAGCTTTACTTTGAACGCTTTATTTCCATCTATTAAGGCTACAGTAACAGTCTAAAAATATGAACTACCATAATAGTGCATAATATATAAACTCACAATAAGTTGATTAAAAGTTTAGCAAAAAAAAATAATTTTTTATAAGCCGTCCTATTAATAAACATACATAAAACAATTAAATAAATTACTATAAATACCTACTTTTTTCTAATAGCATTTGAAACACTATTAACTAATGGAACAAAACATACTTACCAATATTTAACAAAAGTTATTTTAAGACTGATTTTAGTATTGTCTTTTTGCTTAAGGGTAAATGGTTAATAATTTGTAGCAGCAATAAAAACGAATAATACATTTGTATGAATAATTCACGATTTTAACGTTCAACATTTTAAATACTTTTATTTATTTTTATTAACTTTTAATTCTGTTTTTTAATTTTGAGTTGCTGTTTTTTTTATTTATTTAATTTTTAAATTATAGTTTAAAAGTCCTTAAAGACGGTTTTTGTGATCTTTAAAAAAAATTAAAAATATATAAACTAATGTCTCGTGTTTATATGTCACTCTTCAAAACAGAGTGGTAGTTTCAAATTGTTGAATTTAACAAATCAAATAGTGAAAAAAAATTAAAAAAAAAAAAACAATTGTACTGATTTTTTAACACATTTAAAGATTTTTGAGTCGATAAGATACATTGATAGGTACAACGTTTTTTATTTCAACTGCTGCATTTTCTTATTTTTAAATGTACTTTGGCCTATCATCAGCTAGACCTTTATGCATTATATATTGAACGAAACTAATTAACTTCTGAAAAATTGGCTGATGAGAAAAATACACATAATATGATTTCCTGCCGATACACTAAACGCTGTTTATGTAAATTATTATAATACCTTCCTGGTAAGTCCTACCGCCAGACGCAAGTAATTGTTGCCACCAAGTATACACATTGTAATTTATACCTACTAGATGGTATTACTTTTCAAAATGCGTTTCCTAGCAAAGTATGCCCTACAACATTTCTAAAACGCAATAACAACATTTTTCAACTGACTTATATTGTTGTATCAAGAGAAAACGTGATGAAAGTCCACACGGCCCTACAAGATTTGACCAGCATTATCAGGTCTGGGTTATTAAGACATTTTTTTTTGTCAAGTATTTTAATAGGTATTGAGTGTCTCACTTATTTAAAAGATTAAAATTAATAGAAAGGGTTAATGATATTTTTTTGTATTCATCAATCGATAGAATTTGGTCTAAAGAATAATCCATACAAATTAGGAATTAATTAGAAAATTTTTAAAAAAATTATTGCACACGGTAATATGTCAACTATTGTAAGGTGTTTTTCTGGATTTTGAAGGGGAGGAGTTAAATTTTTTATTTTGTATTGTTTTTTTTTCCAAACGAGGTAAATAGGTATATATTTTTTTTGTGTTGTTTTTTTCCAATCGACGCCCAAAAACCGTGTCGGAATTCCTTCTCGGATTACTCTCACACCTAATTCATATACAGATGGCTAGATATCGGTCTTAATCGACCGATCGGTTATATACTAACCACTGGCGTGCCCATCACAAACAGGTCCACCCCTGCAGTCGTCCAGGACTTAAGGTAGGTACCCGCCTAAGGCGAGATTACTACACAGAGATTCTTATTCCTTATCGACGAGTGAAATCACCAGAGTACCTTCACATTAAAGTAACATAAAACAAATTAGGCTTACACCTATTCAAGTCTCTTTTGGAAGCGTTTATATTTATTACTTAGTATTTTGATAAAAAAAAAATCTTGCCAACCGTTTTGGTGGTCAGTTAAAATGTCCAAAAACTTACGAAATGTCAAGTTGAAAGATTTCTTTCAATATTTCAACTTATCCAATTTCATTTATTTAGCAAAGGCACATAATATATGGATGGAAGTACTTAAAGCTCTTAAATGTAGTGGATATGTGACATTTAACAAGTGTTATCAAACATATAAAAAAGTTTTTTTAGAACTGTAATAATATACGAATTATAGACTTTTGTATATATTAAAAATATAGCTAATATTTTTGTAAAACTTCAATAACGTTGCAGCCATCCGAGCCTTCCAAATGGGCCCAGACATTTTTTTTTAAAGTGACTAAGAGTGGCTAGTTTCCATTTATGTTATGGACATTTTTAACTTAGAACCATTGTTTTGGTGCAAGATAGATAAAAAATCGTTCAACCCAAATTTCCTTCTCAAAGGTTTAGTATTTTTAAAAACTTTTTTGTCCATACCGAGAAATCTTTTTTTGATGACAAAGTGTCGTAAATAAAAAACACACAATAGAAAACAATGTACATATTAAAAAATAGGTTTTTTATTAGAAAAAAAAAATACTTTTCACATTGACAAAATGTGTAGCGTTACGTCGTTTTATTAATTGTTAATCGCTCGATCTTATTACTTTATTTAAGTGATATATATGTATAAAAAAAAACCATAAATAATATATATAACACCCAAAATGGTAATTTTTTTTAGTGATAATTCACAAAAATAAAATAATAATTCCGAGTCTATCGTTACGTCGACAATCCGATAATAACACAGTCGAATCAAACATTTTGATACTTTTTGTCTTAAACTAAGGCGTCACGTAAATTTAAATATGGCTAAAAAATTGTTTTTAAAAAATAATTATAATAATATAAAAATAAATATATATTCATTACAATACACATAATATGAGGAATCTTATCCTTAATAAAAAAGTTTACATAATTAGGTTTACAATAAATACAAATTATTATAATTCGTCTACGAGCGCTAGTAATGCGCGTTTAATACTGATTCATTAATTAAAATGGACGGAATTAAATCTATTAACTTAGATAAAAAAATAATTAGTTCACGTGCTTACAGGTAATGGCAGTCTTGATAAAAAACGGTTTATCGAACAGAAAATAAATCAACGTCTTGGGACGTTAAAAAAAAAAAATTAAAATTAAGAAAATACAACTACCAGGAAATAAAAAAAAAAACAGAGTAGCGTGCGTAAAAAAACATAATTTGTCTAGAAATAACGGTCGTTTTGTTATTGTTTTTAAAAAATAAGGAGTTCGATATTCGGCGATTGCATCTCATAGATAACTCTGTATTGGGTGTAGACACACAGCCAACAGTAAAACTGTAAAAAAAACGAAATTTTTGTTTTTATAAAAATGAACACAACAAAATTGTTTATTTGTTCATCGATAATGTTTACGTACTTGTGTGGCAGCTACGATCCAATAAATAACTGCGGCACAAATCATATGAATCTAAAAAAATAACCACGTACCATCCATTATTTGTTAATTGTTTCAAATGACGGAATATAAAAAAAAAAAAATTACAGGGTTACCGATAAACCTTTAATAATTCTGTAAATATTTTTTTAAATTTTTAGTTGCTTTTAAAAAAAAGTTTTTAATATTAACTACTTACGTAAATGTAATATCCGTATAAAAGCCAAATGGACCACAGCAACAGGAATATAACGACGAATCCCATACCGATTAACCACGGTAACAAGTACCCTCGTAGATTGCTCTTGAGACCTCTGAGCAACAACAGCGCAGAACCGATCATGTAGGCGAAGAACAGTAGAGTGAACACCACGTAGGTATTTAGTTCTGTAAAATGAGAATAATGCAAGTGTTAGTTTGATATTGACAATATCGTCAAGGAATTTATCAACACCCTCGAGTTATACATTTTCAATTTAACCAAAACTCCTATTAATTCATCAATTAGTCGTCATAGTATAAGTACTACTTGTAGTTTTAGATTTTACATCATAATCTGATTTGTTACTTATCAAATTGTCCAATTTTAGAAACATTAATTATTATTAGCTTTTTGTTTATTATCAAGTTCACCGATTTTTCTGTTTTTGGACGTAAGATCACAATCGATCAGTTGAAAGAATTATCTCATGGTCTTTAATTATATTCACATTATTTGTTATACATTTTTAATCATTTCCGACCAATGAAAAGACAACACTTTTATAAAACAAAAACTCTACTGCTATTAGTTATAATTTGAATTGTATCTAAATGCATTAAATTAAATAATTTAATTAATTTCCATTAGCAATTTTGGACTTGTGTTGATATAGTAAGTTTTAATTTTTCATTAAATATTGTGTGAAAACATATAAATGTCATAGGCATTTTTTAAATACATATAAATTGAAATAAAAATTCAATTATTGTTTTTTTAAATTAATTAAACACTTAATTACCAAATAAAAAAACCACTTTAAAATTTTTTTTATTATTTGAATGGAAATGAAAATAAAAATGTATTTAAATAATAAATCAATGTTTGCATAGCATACAACAAATTTCTACTTAGACAAAATTTCAAATAAACATAATAGGGAAAAATTGCAAATACATCAAGCATTATTGTTTTAAGTAATCTTACGTGAACAAGATTAAAGAATCTAAATATTATAAATAAGGTTCACATATCGTGTTTCCCTTTTTTCCTTCCGCAACACTGTTTATAATACTACTATCAATTGCAATCTCTATACTTCTCATTGTTTTTACAGGATCCAATTTCGTACGTCTAACTTTGATATATTTCTCCGACATTTTAGACAGACTTTCTCTTTCTAAATATTATTCAACATTATTTATTTGAATGCTCTTGATTTAAACTCTCCAAATTGGTCTTCTGAATTGCACAGGTAAAATATCCAATTCAAAATAAGTAAAACTGAATTACATAAACCGGTTAAGCAAGTGTTAACATACTTTTATTCCCAAAGTCAAGAAATTTGTAACGAGCTAAACTGGTTAAGATATCGCTTGTAAACGTAGTATTAGCTGACTTACTACAATAAAATATCATACACTTACCACTTAAATTTGTTTCAAAAAAAGGATTGTACATTTGAGTTGTTTCGCCTCCATTTTGCATATGAACAATTAACGCCATCAAGAAAATGGAAATCGCCTAAAAAAATATTTTATTTTAATCAAATAAATTTATAAAAACTTTATACACTTACAATGGTATAGGCAGCGACGAATTTGCATCCTGTTTTGACGTCAGGATAAACGACGATTGGCGTCCAAAATGTTTTTAAGAGAGTCATATTCTTGAAAAATTTTTACTGAAAAAATTTTAATTGATTCGTAAAATAATATGTTAATAATTAACTAATTTTTAAGTAAAATAGTTTTTTTATTGTCGCATAATAAATTACATAATAAAATAACTATTTAATACTAACTATAAACTATGAAGATATTGTTTTGTGTAATTCGTTTATTAAAAATAAAAATTAAGTGAATACAGTGAATTATTATTGAGAGCCTCTTCACCTGCGTATTATTTTAACAAAATCAACTCATTCTAATTTTAACCTTACTCTGAAACGCGTGGTCCAACAGTAGTTTTAAAAACAGATAGAGATTTTTCAATACTTGCTTGATGTATCAATCAAAGTACATTTTTAATTGTCGTTTTTCATTGTTATTTTGAAAATCATTAAAAATTGCAATAGAAAATTTTACATAAAATTATTCATGAGCTAAAAATAGTTTAAAAATTGCGCTACCGTTGATACCTTGTAAATGTTTGGAAAAATCCAAATGTTTTTTCAAAAAATAAAAAGGACTATTTTTAAGAACTTTCTGTTCGAAGTAGACACAGATGTCTTCATACAAAAATAAAGCCTGTATACATAATAGAAGTTTAAAAAAAAAAAATGTTAATATCAAAACAGATCCCTCTTTTCTGTATTAATTTATAATATGCTTAAAAATTGTAGCTAACCGTTAAGTTTTAGTGATAAATTGCCTACACATAATGCGCCTTAAGAAATACTTGTGTAGAATCCCCTTAAACATTTAAACAACCTATTATACGATATAAGCAAAATATTAACAAATCAAATAACTCGACAGAAATTCAGCACCGAATGGAAAGACGAAAAAGCCATATCATTAAGGCGTGTTGAAAATCTAAAAAAAATGAATAGCTTCTTGCTATTGCATGGAAGTTCAGTGAGCAAAAATATTAGGTATAATAAACAAATCTTGTTGAAGCAATTTTTTTCGGGAACCAAACAAAAAAAAAATACCTCACGTAATAATAGTTTAAAATGACGAAAAAATTAATTTGTTTTTAGTTTTATAGTTAAGTACTTACCTTTTTATTTTTGAAAATTATCTAACGTCGAAGAATCGTTTTTGGTTTTTGGGCGTGTTGTTCAAAACGGGCTGGACACTCGCAGTCGACACTCGACTTGTTTGTGTTTATAACGCGATTCGGGAGAATGGAATTTGGCTCTGTTAAACGTTATCAAACAATGTTGCCAACCGTCGTGCACACACGGTAATCGGGGCAATTGCCAACCTTGTCGCATTCTCCACAAAAGTAAAAAAACCACAACATTTTGAATTTTAACTTTGGAATTGAAAATATTTCCAAATTTGACGAAACGGCGTAAAATACATATTAACTAGAAATTTATAGTGTTTTTTTTTTTTTTTTTACTGAAATTAAACACAACCTAAACGCGTCAAAACGCGCAGTTTGCCGTTATAAATTAATACCGACATCGATATGACGACGCGTAAATCTGCTCCATTGTAACTATTATAATATTTAAGAAAAAAAAAGAAATACTTACGTTTAACGCATATTTCTCTGTAATTTCGGCCGACTGTAAATTTTATATCGTCGTACAATATAAAAGAATAATAATATAATAGTTTGGCGCGATAAAAAAAAAAAGACACGTTCTCGTGTATGGGACATTAAACCCGCGGTTTAATGTCCCATACACATCATAAACCATTGTGCTCTGGGAATATAATAAAAAAAATAATGTCAAACATTATTATTGTTATAGTATAGATGAGTAGCCTATCGACCAAATATCACAGTGTCTTCTAGAACTTTTAGGAATGCTATCACTCAGTGTAACCTATTATTAATAGTAAACAAAAAAAAAACGCTTATAACGGCATACAGCTAAAGTCTAATTCTTTAAGTTGATTTAATCATTTTTAAAAAAATATTTACCATGTAATGTACTATTATATTAACAGGTATGGAAATTAGTCACTTTTTCGATCAGTTAGATTGTAAAAAGATTAGATTTAAAATCGTTTAATAGGACCAATAATTATGAAAACACGAAATGCCTAAATATGTAACAACTAGCAACTCCTCTCACATTTAAAAAAAATTAATAATATCTCCTAAACAAAAAAAAAAAATATTCCGATACAGAAAATAGATTTTTTAACTGCATCTATGCTAATTTCTTCTAAAGGTAAAAAATAGACATTTTATATTTTCCATAAAACAGATTCAAAATTATTTGTTTGCACAATTATATTTTACGGTTTTTTTTACATCTTGACGAGTTAAATTTAAAAAAATATCTTGTCCAAATTTTTATTTTTCAAGGAATGATAACTAAAAAAAGCCAAAATTATTTTGTATATTTTTTTAGGATATTATCGAGGGAAGTATACAATATCGGTTTTTAATTTGTTTTTTAAAGAGACTGGATTCTAAACTATGTCTCATCAAAGAATATATTTTTAATAATTTTAAATTTTGTCGTTATTTGATTTTAAAAAAACTCTCTTGGCAACCTGGTAACTTGATAATTTCATATCAACCAATGTACACATTTTCAGTTGATTATTCTGTAATAAAAACATGTTAATGGTATACGTAAAATGCCATTAAAAAATGTAGCTTAAGTTTATTGGAATGCATGAAAAAAAAATTGAACTATTTCAGTTTAGTTTTATGTACAATAAATGTTGTTTTCATAAAAAAAACTATACAATTGTAATCTTACAATTACAGTGACTATTGATAAGTTACTCGGCATACAATTTTACTTTTTGTGAGTATGGACGGAAACCAGATGGAGATAGGATGATGTGTGGTTGTCACACGACACCGAATAAACAAACACGGGGTTAGAAGATCGCAAAAACTTTTTTTAATTCGTCAGTCCTTTTAGAATTAATACAACGATTTGTCATTTAATAATCTTTGGTACAAAAAACTTGTTTAAAAAAAAAAAAGAAAACAAGAACAAATCTTTTGCGTTTTCATATAGTTTGATATATATCCCATCATTATTATTAAAAAAAAAAAATTAATAATAAAAAATAAACAATTCAACAACATAACTCTAACAGAAAGTAAAAAATAATAAATTAATAAAATAATAATATTATTATCGTTGTCATTCATAAAACACACAAATAATAAAAAATTATAATACACTAGTTTTTTTTAAAAAATTATAGTTTATAATAATAATAATACGTACTCCTTAACAAACAAAAAACTGAAAACTTTATAAGGAACTTATTTTAGAAGCTATCTCTTTATCATTATAATGCACTTGAAACTTATTTATATAATATATTTATAAAAAAAAAAAAAAAGATTCAATTAAGAGTGAAAAATATATTCATGATACATTTAAAAGGCATTTATAGATTAATAAAAAAAATACCTAAAATAAAAAATAATCTGTTATTACGATACTCCGTTATTCACATTAAAAAAAAAAAAAATACAAGAACACACATTAAACTTAGTAATACTTGATATAATAAAAATAATATTTTATAATAATAATTTGCATTGGTTACTTCAATGAATAAAAAGCCTTGCTTTGCTGTAGAGTCTGACTATGCAATTTGCGACAATCGCACACGAGAATGATTCAACACGATGAACTCTTCAGTTCACCCAATTCGGCTAGAAGTCTGTGATTCAAACTCGGGTTCGGACTGGTTGTTTTGACGTTGCCTTGGTATCTTTCTTTGAGCTGGCTAAGAGCGTTCAGCAGCCGATTGTTGGCCGCGTCCAAAGCAGCGATCTGGTGTTCTTGTGCCTCGATCACTCGTTGTTTATGCGTCAGTGTATCGGACATTTTGCGTTGTTCTCGTCTTAGTTCGTCTTCAACAGACATCAACCTACAGACACACAAATGATAATGGTGTTGTGAAATTAAGTACTTGTTTGAAAAAAAAATGAACGATAACTATCAATTGGCGTATTATGTTAAAATTACTGACCTGGCGATAATGTTTTTCATGTTGTCGGGTTCATTGTCGATTACTTCTGGAGAATCCGGTTCACACTCGAGCTGATGTTCTGCCTGTTCCAGTTTCAACTTAAGAATTTGTACGTTTGTCTGAAGACGTTCGATTTCTTTCTGGTACTGTAACGAGAATGCACTGGTACAATATTTATTTAACACAAATAATAAAAATAATAGTAATTACATTAATTTGATCGATATTTCGGTTAGTCTTCAACTTGTTTGTAATATTTTGATTTCTCGAATCTTCGTCTTCTGACGAGTCTTCAGACATGCCGCGGCTGGAATCAATAGACACTCGTCTTCTCAGAGGTTTCTCGGCAGCACAAATTTTTTTAACGTCTAGAGTGTGTTTCAATGATAATAATTATTATTAAATAAGCCACATTAACACAGTTTTGACAATTTTCACTTGTGTTACAAAAATTAATGGAAAAATTACTCAGAGCACGAAAATTTCTTAGGTCTACTTTTATCAGTATAAAAATTAAAAATACAAATGAAAATTGTCATTAATCGTCATTTTATTTGTTGACGTACCAGGCACGCATTTCAAATTGGTACTGGACACGCCGTTGACCTTGTTCGGAGACCATTTCCAAGCCAACGATCTGGCGGTGCCGCCGCCATTGCACTGGGGGTTGGTCCTGGGAGCACGATGCGGCGGCAAGAACCTTGGCGCTACCTGGGCAACTTTCTCATTGGTTGGTAAGGTTTCATCTTCGGACGAACTGCACGATCGCGGCCTCTGTTTTCTCTGGTGATGATGATGATGGTGGTGGTGATGATGGTGTTGGTACACGGGATTGACGAATGCCAACGGGGGTAAGGCAGCGTTGGGGTTAGCCACTGGAGGTTTGTTGTTGTTGTTGTTGGTCAGGTCGACCGGACTCGAACTCTGGCTGTAGGCGGCGAAACTCTGATAACCCGAAGATGCAACGTTTGACAGAGTCGATATGGACATTTGACTGCCTTTCTGTTGTTGGTCCATTTCCACGTCGGAATTATGACCGTTGGTGTTCTGATGGTGATGTGAACCGAAACCGTTGTAAGCTAGGACGGGCTCTTCAGACTTCATCTTGGCACAGAGCTGTAGGTTGGGCGAACCAGGATTGGATGAAAAGAACGCGTTACGGGGCAGAGTGGAAGCACGAGCCGAGCTGGTCGTTGGACGTTTCTCGCACAACAGCGTCGAACTTCCCACCAAGTTGTTAGTGCTGTTCGTCGTTGACCCTTGAATAGAACCATATATATTTTGATGATCTTTTGACGTCGGATCGTTGTACCTAAACAACATTTAAAAACAATAATGGTTTTATTTAAAAAAACTATTTACTCTAAGTACTTGTTTTTTCTGTTAAACCGAGTACCGACCTAAATATATTTTGATGCACCGGTGGCTGGTAAGTATTTTTCTGTTCGATCGGTTGATTCTCGTTGCAGTTCGTCGAAGTCCTTATGCCGGCTGGCTGAGCCAAAGCCGTCTGCACTCTTTCCAGTATTTTATGTAACCTGTCGACCTCTTGCAGACGTACCGGAGATATTTTCTCAATACATTCCAAAAGCAACGTGTGCAGTATGCTCAGCTGTTTGCCGAGATCGATGTGTCCGTCGAACTCGGTCGAGTGATCTTGCGGCGTAGGATAACCATTGGGTACGGGACTCTAAAAAAAGAATGAAAAATTAATATCAAAATAACATATTTGAACTGGATAATAATCACAATTACAGAGATTATTTTCAGGAAAGATTTCATGGAACCAGCTTCACGTTCTAAGAAGTCATTCATAAACTCCATGAAGTTTTCTTTGCCTTGAAACCGCGTGAAGTTGGCTAGCGTTTGTAATGTCTTTGCCACCAACGTCAAGTTCCTGGCCGCTTTTTCGTTCGGATATTCTAAACATGTTTAAAAAATTATTTAGTTTGGTAAAGAAATTTTACAAAAAAAAAATTTAAGTTACAACAAGTTACCATGAGTTATATTGAACAAGCTTGGAGACAGAATGGCCGGACACAAAAATCGCAAGAAAATACAAGCGGATATTAAATTATCACTTATGTCGTGACGACCGGTTTGATTCATGCGTTCTCGGAATCTCGTGAAACATTCTCGGAGTTCACTGGGGAGGGAAAAAAATATATATTTAAATATTAGTATACAATGGTTAAATACTTAAAGAATAACATATTTATCAATAGACACACAATAAGGACGTATCTCAAAAAATATGACCAGAAACTAGTTTGATTCAGTTCTTACAGATGGAGCCTATGTCTTGGGGTAGAGAACAATAAACTGAATATTCAGAGATATACCGAAATGTAAAATACCATTATGTCAAGTATATATTTTTATTTTGAGTTACGGCCTTATAGTGCATTAAACGACTACTTACAACGGAAAAGACGTGTGAGACGACAGTATCCGATTCCAGGTGGTTTCAACAGCGTGCCTCAGATTGGCTTGCTGTTTGGCCAAGTTTGAAGCGCTGCCCGCTTTCAGCGGATCAACTTCGCAGTCAAAGCCGGCCTGAAGTACGTTGGAAACGAGCTCGCCAAGTGTTTCGTGCAAATACTTTTCTCCGGTCAATTTCAAATAGGCCTCCATAGCTTTAGTGGCCAGGGAATTGCCCCTGAACGTCAGCCGATCATCTTCGATCTTCTCGATGTCCATCATGACAATGTCAGACAAAAACTCCTTGGCCAAGTTTTCTTTTTGCATGACGTGCACCAGAGCGGTGGCAATGTCCTCTTTGGCCTTGACCCCGACGACGGGTTCCAAAATTTCACAGATGGTCTTGTAGTCGGTCGTCAAATACTGCAAAAACACAAAATCCAATCGGTTAAAGGGCTTGTTGGAGGCAAAAAATAAAACACTTTTACCTGCAAGAATTCCTGATAGACTTGTACAGGTAAAATATCAACGCTCTGGAACCGGCATTTGACCCTCAACGATGGCGGATCCTTTAGGTTCTTTTCGGTTAGCACCGGATACCACTTTTCGGTGAGAAACCTTGACGTAACGTCGTGCACCGGAATACTGACCGTACCTGTTAAGGATAGTTTTTTTTTTTTTTTAATTGCACATATTATATGACTTAACAGTAAAAACCGCTACAGCCGTTTATTAAAGACTTACCGACTAGGAAGCTCTTGTCCTTTTTCTTTTTTCTCTCTCCTTCTCGGTACAGATGTATGTTGACCACGTTGACTTGCGGCAAACTGCTAAAGTCAAAATGTTCTCCCCAGAAGCACAGTTCGGCCTTCTGTTTGGACGAGGTGCGAGCAAACAGCGTTTTGTCCAAGCACAGCTCGCAGAAGTACCGCTTTTTGTTGACAAGTCCCTTCGCTTCCAGGATCCATATCTTGAGAGCATTCTCTGTGCGGCGTATGTGTTCTTGATCGGGTTGGACGGATTTCCTCAAGCTACACAATTAAAACAAACCGTATATTACAACGTCGGTGGTATTAACCAGCTTAACCTAACAGAATTTGATTTCAATAATCAAATTGCCACAACATAATTTAAAATTAACTCAAATACCTAATTTTAATGCTCTCTTAAAAAATATATGATAACGTAATTTTTATGCTTCTATACCTGTACACCCATTTGTCGCGTTCTTCGGCCGTGCGACACGAGAAGTATCTGGTGTTGCCAGCTGGCAAAGTCACTTGGAAACAGTTTTCCCTACCCAGCACGGACGGGTGCAGTGGCTTAATTTCCACGCCTCCGCTGCTCAAGTCCAACGACTGCATGATGCTCTGCGATTGGCCGGACAATAGGGACTCGTGCGACCGGGAAGTCCTGAGCCGAGGTTCGCCTGGACTGACGTTTCTACAAAAACATAACTGAACTTAAGCATTGTAAATTACAATTTTAAATTTGAAAAATATGTACATTTGTTAAATTTTGGGTTTTTTTCCTCTAGGATTCGAACGAAAAAAAATGATTTATGTTTTACTTTACTTATTAGCATTCCCATTTTTCCTCTACACCTCAAACATTTTACACAAGCTGTACTCACCCTTCGTTTTCCAGAGCTTTCTTCCGTTCCAGTTTGGTCACGCTTTTGGTCCGTTTCAAAGGATTCGACCTGAACGACCGTTTGGAAAAGAAGTTCTGTCGACATGAAAAATAAAAAAAATACACATATAAATACATTAGAAAAAGCAAATACGGATTAACCGCCCGTGCCAACAAATCTAGCCAAGTTGTTTTTTACCACTGTTTTTCACACAAGTGTTACCCAAAGTATAAAAATGATATATACTTTTGTACATACATTAGTTTATAAAAATGCAATACAAATTCAACATCTTCCAAGAGTTGTAATTTAATAAGCATTTTCAATATACACAAATATTGGTGGTATTTTTTTATTTTAGGTACGTTAGAATAAATAATCTCATTTATCGAATTGGAAACATTTGCTCAAACATTCTACACGTACTTAACTACATTTGGGGGAATTTGGGATGGCAAAAAGAAAGGTTGTTTGGGAGGAGATACACATTAATCGATTTTGCTGGTTTAAATTGCTATGGTACAGATAGACCGTTTAAAGTTAATAATTTCTAAAAAAAAAATGATAGAAACAACCTTATTGCAACCTTATAAATACCTTATTTTGACACCAAGTACTACTGTTGATCATAATTTTCATACTTGGCAACATTAATAAAAGGGATAAAAAAAAGAAACTTACTGAACGACTTGACATTTTTATCATTTTTACCAGCGATTTACTACCATCAGTCGCCGCCGCTGCTTTTTTCTCTCTTTCATTACTCATTTGAAAGTGCGATAGTAAAAAAAAAAAACTACGACAAATACTTTTAACTTTTTTATTTTTAAATATGTATAAAAAAAATGTTCAATGAATTTAACACTACCGCAGTGTCAGAACGGTTGTCGCCGAATGTACGTGTCAGTAGAACACACTCCAGTCTTTATCTGCCGACCTGTCAAGTGTAGTTCAGTATACTTAACAACCTAAAATAATTACTCAAGGGTCAACCGAACACGGCCAACGCAATCATCGAAAAAAAAATAAACGGATCGACGGCAATTGCGCGGAGATAAAACAGCAATAGAAAAATATACATAATAATAACAACAACAATAATAATATACCGTCCAAGTAGGAATCTGATTCTGATGCGCAAATATTTTCAATGGCCCCCTCCTTCAAGGAAAAACAAAAAATCTACATAATAGTAGAATCGACGGGCAATCGTCAATGGACTAACGCTGATAAAAAAAATGTAAAAAAAAAAAACAAAAAGCCGGACTCTAATTTTCCAGTCTTCTTATGAATAGCAAGCCGAGTGGTCAGTCTAACATCCACCCGATATTCATTCGTTTCTAGCCAAAATTCCAGTTCAAGCCAGAACCGCCATGTCAAAAAAAAGGTTCATTTTTTACCTTTGATGTGAAGCTGTGAAGATATTTTTTTGTTGAGTAATATTTAACAGAATAATTAGCTTCAGTTAAATGAAATTTGACCATACTTTTCTAGTTGTCATGCACTTGCATTTTTTTTTTAACTAGTTCCAATATGAATAGATGTATATTAACAACTTTAAATCTTCTTTTCTTTTTGTCTCAACATATTCCGTACAAATGGAGTCAGCCGATCTAATCAACCCCTCCATATAAATCTCACCCATCGCCATTCTTTTATCACGTCCTCTATCCATCCACTTATTTTGCTTTTAAGCATTTAAATTTAATCTAAAGATATTTAAAACAAAACGATTACAAAAAAATTGTTTATGAATTGACAAAACTAAACTGTAAAAAAAGCCAACAAAGATTTTGCAACGCCAACAGAAAGATTATAAGATTTCGTAAACAAATTGCCTATACTTTACTCCTTAAAATGAACTGAGTGGCGTCCTCTTTAATAAACAACCTAGTATGCATTTTGTCTAACGAAAATGTTTTTCTTTTTTCCCAATGGGTTCAGTTGGACACTTTAACAATTCTGTGTACATCAATTTGTTCTCAACGAATATCTGCCTAATGGTGGTTAATAGAAAGCTTATGCATACTTTCATTGTAAAAAATATAAATTCGACCTTGTCAATTGCTGTTTGGCCTTGGCGAGACGTTGATTCCAAACGAACTATTTAACGACAATTATTTAATAAACGTCTCTTCTTTTTGAACGCGTCACTATGATAAAATATAGCCTAGCCATAGGCCTAGCCGAGCATTCACAACAACGTTCGAATCGATTAAAAACTTAAAAAAAAAAAAAATAAACAACCTGTTTTACTCAATCGACAGTTTTATAATACTATTTTTCTACGATAATTATTGTATTCTATTTATTGCCATGAACTAATCGTGTAAATTGGGACTCATTTGCAGGATACAGATGAATCATTGTCTGTCCGTTTCAACATATACATGTATGTATAATAATAACGATCGTCGACAGTGCAAACGTCATTCAACGGGTACTCGCAGAAGATTCAACAGGTATTTTTCTAATTTTCTACTTATTAGTCTGTCCGAGTCTGTCCTATTTTTTTAGCTCTAACTTTCTTTTCGCCGACGGTAAAATCGATTAACCGATGCACAGCACAGCGTCTTTATACCGACTGACTGGTTCCGCGACGATTGCATTTTACCATGATGATAAAAGCCTAAACAACTACCTAAAGTGTACACCGTGTACCGGGGCAATAATAATTATCCCAGTGCACACATATGGTGTCAACAGGTTAGTGCAATTAAATTCTAGTAAATTGTTTGAACAAAAGCTTACAAAAACGCGTTGGAAGAGTCGAATTTCTCCGCCGACGAATGTGTGATATTTTTGAAATCGAATAATAAAAAACAACAACGTTTGTTCGAAAGCCATTTAATTTAGACGGTTCACTATGAGACTCGTGCCCGTCAAAAATCATGAAAAGAAATTTTTACCTTCATTACCATAATATTATATTATTATGTGCCTAATGCGCGCGCGTGGACGGGTTTCCATCGAACAGTGTTAATATATTCAACGTTTCGGTTCGTTGCGCAAAGACTATAATATTATTATTAAAATAGTCGATGCCTAAACTTGTATATTTTTTCCATGAACATATAATAATATAACGATGATAAATAGGCCGAGTAGTAGTGATACATTTTTAAAAAAATCATCAGTCACTTTTCTATCGTTTTGTCGACTACATCCGTTCACTTCCGAAAGATAACCGTTTACATAACCGAAGAATCGGTCGAAACCGAAAGCGCGTTAAATAAAAAACGCGAAAGTAAAATTTTGACATAATCAAAAAAAACAAAAATTAATAACGAAGACGTTTTTGATTAATGTGTCTCGTTGACCGTCCATCCTTATTTGCAAGCTGGGCACAAGCAAGAACTTCATTACTTATCAATTATCATACAACACAATTTGGTGAAATTACACAAGCACAGCCTATTAGATAACGTTTGAACGTCATAAAATCATTTATAACGCAATGTGAAGCTTTGTAAATTGTACACCAATGTAGATTAGAGTAACTGGGGGGGGGGGGGGTAAACATCACACGGTATAAGAAAAGGAAAATGTCGAGACGAGGAAAGCTAAGGACACGTGTTAAATATTAGAAATATTTCTGGATGATACATTTTATTTCTTGCTGGATATGATGAATTTCGGATTAATACTAAGTATTTCGGGGTAATATATATTATGTTCAGTTCCAGGATCCATTCGATGAATTTCTCATCAATAAGATAAATTTTTAAAGATGAATTCGACAAGTTTTGCGATACGAAGACCAAACTCTCGCCAAACATCAAAGTTAAAAAAAGAGTTAAATAAAGTTAAAGAGAAGGATTCTATTATGTACAAGAGAAGGACAGTCGAATATAAAATGAGAAAAATCTCCAACAGCTACCTCATCATGGAAATGACAGAAAGGAACGGAATTAAGGGAAAGTTTATAGGCAAAGTAGGGTAAAAGATTATGACCGACTCTGAGACGTGAGAAATTACAGATTCTTAGTCTACATAATAATATTAAAATGTACTGCTCACCACAATTCTGGACGGGGTCAGCTCCAACGATCTGGTGTTGCCCAGCACTGGCGTGGTGGGCGCACTTCCTCGGCGACAGGCTTTTTCGTAAGACGTATCTGCAAACACAAACATTTACACAAAATGGTCAAACGCAATTTTACACTTGAGACAACAATTTTCAAAAAAAAAAAAAAAAGACTCAAAAAAGGCTCTGCCGCTGTCACAGCAATACCGTGCGCGATCGTACCGTATGTATTTATAAATTTAAAAAAAAAAACAACGCTTTCGTATCGGCGACGTAGGCTGGCGAACGGTCGGACGGGCGAAAGCCGAATGATACTCATCGAGAGAGAGATATAGAAAGCGAAGGATGTGCTAAATAAGAAAATCATAAACACTCGGCGACCGATTGATCAACAACGTCGTCGTGATTTCTCCCGCCATAAAAAAAAAAACCCTACACGGACATCAGCAACAGGTGGCCGTGTCCAACAGGTGGCGTTTTCACAAGCTTTTCCGAGACGACGATGTACATTAATAATTATACAATGTGCGCCTACACAATATGTCGACCACGGTGTAGCCTCATAGGCATTGCGGCGACAATACAAAAGCAAACGACTATGGTGATCAATAGGAAACGATAATAATAATAATAATAATAATCATCGACTACTGCACTGAGGAGAGGAGCGTGAACCTATTGTTGTAACGGGACGTCCGGCGACAAACACGGGGGACTCTGTGGCGTCGGCGGGACCCTCGAGGAAACTTATATAAGTTATTATAACATTATTGTTGTATTAGAGCGAAGCACGAGATTTTCATGTGCGCGATTCCTTAGTGTACAGTGCGTGAGTAACAATACCACACAATAATAAGACACTATACTGCAAGACGACGACACCGAAGTGATAATAATATAATGATGACACCGACCGGGCATCGTGATCTCAGCTCGGGCGCTGAGAAATGGTATTTTTTTTTAGTTTACAGTACTTTAAAAAAGGAAGAGGGTTTAGTACTATTTCCTTTGTTTTAGACTACACAACGGTAGTTTGCCATAAATGCAAAAAAATACTCCAACAAAATATACGGAACTATTGAGACAATTTTTTTGGTTAGTAATAAGTTAATTATTAGACAAAGGGGTTATTTTTAAATAGTTTACGAAAATGGTTAGTTGTGTTATTAATGTAATGTTATACATTTATTTTATTTTAGACAAACAAATTGTAATTTGTCACTTTGAATTGACCGGTAAATACTATTTAAATATTTGTAGTAAAGTACATTTAATTTTTGTAAATAATTAGATAGCCAAGGAGCAATATTTATACACCTCACTCTGCTAATTCACACTTTAGCAATAATCCCAAAACTCTTTCATCTAACGCGGAAACCCTTTTAAAATTTGTGATTTCACATACGTTTTTGTCCTCACCTTTCAAATATATAAGTCAAGGACGTCAGAAAATGATTTTTTACATAACACACGTTGTCGTTAATTGACAATATTTTTATAAATTAATTGTTTTCCTTTCTATCTCATTTGGGTTCTTAAATTTGTATAGGTACTACGCTATTTCGTCAGCGTTTTTTTGTAATTGAATAATTACAATAATAATTTTACTTACACCGCTTTGGTGTATATTTTGTACTATTCGTAGCTGTTCGTCTACCGTGTTGTATATAGTTATTGAAAATTTAACACTAAATTTGTAATTTAATTAGATTGTAATGTTGTCTTCCAACTGGAATAGCACACGCAACAGATACGACCAATGGCTATAGTAATCATTCAAGTCATTTATATATTTCGTCATTGCCGGTAAAATATAATATTTTACTTCACTTTATCGCCTTAATAAAATTCCCCCCGCGGTTAGCAATAAATGCAGTGACAGTATAGTTTGACGCCACTGAAAACGTGTCATAATAGCAATTATTTTTAAAAAACTAGACCTTGACACTGGTTTATTAATCGTTATTAAAAAGACACTACTACCGCGGTATGGCGAACACACCGAGTTTAAATAATAATAATTTATATCAACCATCAGATTTGTGTTTTTCAACTTGGACAAGGGCCGAGTTGATTAGTTTGATTAACGCCTTTTAATCTTTTTTTGAACCAACGACAATGTTTTTAAAAGCTTTCAATTTAACAAAAAGGAAATATTCGAACAATACAATTATATTTCATAAACGTTAGTTTGAAGAAAAAAAACATTTATCATATTTTTTACATAATATTTTAATATGTACTTAATTAGACCGGTTAAAAAAGTATGTCCTATCTATGACCGGTCATAGACCGCCCGTTGTCAAGCAAACATGTCTTAACTATTATTTTGGACAACATTTACAATGTGTAATAAATTATACTTGGGTAAAATGTTTTAATACAAAAATATATATAAAGGTTACTGTGTCTACTGTTTAAAAGTATTACTACATACCTACTATTTATTTTTATAACGACAAAAACATATTAATACAATCCCACGTAACAATTTAGAAATGTATTAAAAGTAAAATATTATTTAAACATCAATAATTATGTTAATAGAAATTCTGGTCAAAAACTATTTTAATATTTTTATTTTGAAAAAAGTGAAATTATTTTTAAATGTTTGAATTTTTTCTGTAAATAATATTTTGTACACAAAAACATATAATGTGTAATTAAATATATTTAAAAAAAATGTAAATATAATACAAAAACGTTTACTTTTCAACGTCACACTTTGTATTGTTAAAAATACTATATCGGCGATTCGAAAATAAAATAAGTTTTTTGAGTACTACATATTTTCTTTGTATTAATAAATGGTTTAAAAAATATTATCGTTTTCCAACCGATGTGTTAACCTAACATCGTATGCTGTACATACATTTAAGTTAACTGTTTGGACACGTGTATAATTATTATAATCTAAAGTGTAAAACAAAAACGGAAAATTGCCATTAAACGGTCGTTAAGACCCCACTACAACGACAGTAATATATGACGGATGGACTTATTGTATCGACGACAGAGCTCGGTACCGAGTTAGTTACTCGACAGTTAAAATAAAAAGACTATGTTGTAAAAAAAAATTATCGAAAAAACAGATGCTAATTTTGTAAAGAAAAAAATATACATAATATTAACTGAAGTGTATTAATCATCTATTCGGTAAAAATAATCCTTTTGAGTGGACGTAAACACAAATAGCGATTGCAGCGTTTTGTTTATGGCAGACGCTTTTTTTTTTTTTAATATTACTTTCTATAACGCGTCGTTTTGAGCCGGTTAACGCGATTCACCGGATTCGTTGTTTCGGAACAGGAAATGAGAATTTCCTGGCCAAAAACAAAAAAAAAAATGAAATGAAACGAACACGATCACATCATCGTTGGCCGACCGACCGGGGATGATCCCTGCGCATTGTGCGCGACCACCAAACCGTGTATAATCTACATGCAACCCGCGCAGCAATTGTTGTACAGCGTTATAAAACACTAATTATCCGGTTCGAAGGACCAAAAACCGTTCGGGATCGGAAGAGCAAAGGGAACGAACGGCCGTTGAAAATGGACTGCTGATTCAAATCTGACACCATGGTTGACGTTGAAAAGTAAAAAAAAAAAAAATTAGAAACAAGAGTGTCTGAAACCGGTTTTCTATCCATAATCCTATTCCGTAAGATACGGCAAGCGAGAGGTACACACAAAAACCAGTATCGACCATTACAAACGCAATGTGCATACACACAAACAAACACACACACACAACACAACACAACCGAGACAACAACTACTATACACACGATTAATGAAATAATCTCATTGGCGGTTTGGAAAAAAAAAACTCAAACGAGAGGATAAGTACAAGTAGTAGTGCGCGGTATTATTATTGTGTGTATGTTTATATATAGTACTACGCTTGCGAGGGGCAAAAACTGCACGCGTGCACCGCGCGTTTTCGAAACCAGTCGATACTACTTAAAGCACTGTTTTTCATGATAAATACGGGAAAGTCGTATTAGTACAGCGTTCGTTTAATATTATATATATATATATATATAAATATTGTATAAGTCTAATATACCGGGTCTAGTATGCGGGACGTGTATAAAAAACAAAACAAAACGAAGAAATGGTGAAACTCGACGGAAAGTCACAAAATTCGACAGGAAACCCGTTTGTTGGCATTTTGTATCTTGTTATGAAATGTCCACATCTCTCTGATCGTTAAGTTAACAAGTTTGTAATAGTTTAGCACGCGTAAACAATATTTTTTACAAGACATATGAAAACATGCAATAAGAAATGCTTGTTTAGGAACAACTTTTGTAAACTTTGCAGAATTATAATAATATGAATAATAACGTGTAAATAGCTTTATTTGTACATATTATTACCGACTGATTTACCTACTTCAAATAGAAGATATTTATATTAAAAAAAAAACTGATTTATGAATAGTGTAATTTATGAATGACATAACATTATTCTCCAGTACTCTTTTGTTGAACTCCCTGACCTTTTCAGGTTTACCATGTCTGTGGCAACCCTTAATCTGTACGATGATTCAAATAGAAAACTAACCTAACACAACCTTTTTTTTTAACATTAAAACCTGTTTCGAAACATTTCCCTTTTTGTGTATAGTTAATTCTACTCACTTGATTAATTATCGAAAAATTACAAACTGCTTATTAAAAAAAAATACTACCATTAGATAAAACTTGAATAAACAAGAATTCAAAATGGATTATTTTTTAAAAATGACGTCAAGTAAGTTATTTTATTTATATTTTTACCGGTGAACGACATTTGTTAAAAACTGGTTATATCATTATTAAAATTAGTATGCATATTACATTGTGTTATTATTAGAGAATAGGAAAAAACGCACTTATAAATGCAAAAAGATACAGTACACAAATTATGTCGTGTGTATTTTGTAAGTCGACGAGTCGATTAACGATCAGTATACACTTTTTGACATTTAGATGGAATTTCGATTAATTTTTATCTGGTTTAATAATAACTCCAACCGATGGGTGACCTTTTGACATATTTTGTTAAGTTTTTACGCTGACAACTCTTCTATGGATTTTGTAGTAGTGTCGTTTTGTCAAAATTGCCAACAATTACCGAAAAAATTATTTGCTTAGTGTCTTTTAACCGTTACACACACATATTATTCAGCACGAGCGACCGTTTATGGTAAAAAAAAACAATTGATAGGTACATAAATAATAAAAGAGCTGTCGAGCCAACTGAAGGGTAATTTTTTTTTTCATACAAAATGGGTTGATTTTCAGTGCGAATCAGCAAGTGGTAATCCGACACGTCTTGTTGATGCCTGATGAGCTGTTCGAAAAAACCTTCCGGACGGTTCCGAGAAACGGTAAAAAAAAAAGTCCTGAATAAGTGTAAACACAAATGGCTGCAGATGCACAAAATGTGACGTCACGCCGCCGCACAGGACGACGACGCTTAATAATTATGATTATTATTTGTATTTTGTATAAAAATAACAAAAACATGTTGTACTTGACTTGTCTTTGAATTGAGAACTACAATACGGGTATAACAAAAAGCGGGCAAGACCAGGCCCGAAGGGAGTTGTTATCGGCGTTTCAACAACCCTGTCGACACAAATTATCTTTTGGGCAAACCCTTCTTGTGGTCCTCGCCTCAGCAGACTCATTAGTGGGCATGTACCACACCTTAGTTTGTGTCAACACAATGTTTCCCCTTCGAAAATAACTCCTGACGTCTACAGACGTTGCCGTCTAATCAGACATATTGTGGCCGCAGGTACCACTGATAAGGTACAAACATAAAATACATATGTATACTCTTAAAAAATAAAAATTTTTTTTGTTTAAAGTAGACAATCGAAGTCTCTGAAATGAGGGATTTTTATTTAAGTAAGTCCACCGAACGGTAAAATAATGAAACTGTAGAAAATAACTGTTTATTTTTAGCTTCGTTGCGATAGCTAAGAAGGTATTGTTTTTTTTGTCGATTTAGTTTTATTTGATTTAGACTTGCAAATTAAAACATTTTTTTTTTATTGTAGGTTATTCTAAAATATCTATTGTGGCTCTATTTGCACGTATACATCCTTTCATTCCACATTTCTTCACTATCTACTCTATTAACATCCATGTGTACATATTAATTGGTAATAATTCAATTTTTAACTTCCATCTCGACGTTCTCATAACATTTACACTCATTCTTCTTCTTTCTTTTCTCCCATAAGACGGTCACCAACACTCGCTCACATCATTACTGTCATCGCTAATTTGATAAAAAAAAAAATACACTATTCACTTTAAATAGCACTGTTTTGACAACCGTTTTAAGTGACAACAGGTGTGTAGATATAAACACACCTGTTGTCACCTCTTTCCGCACCTGAACATCTTCGGCACATTCCTCCTCATTCTTTTGTATGCCACTTTACGAATACTCATTTCTTCTATTTATCCTTTTATATACACAAAAGAGAGAGATAATATTTGCTTGCTTTTTTTTTTTTGGTAATAATTGATTGTGTGAAGAATTAGAAGAGTAGTTTTCTGGAAATAGCCGTTTCGGGTTGTACCGACGTCGTTAAAATAATATATTATGCGATAATGATACATAATTACTAATTTATTTCATTCCGGCGCACTTAACGGCTGTAGGTAACTCGTTAATTGACCATTAACGAAATGTACTATAATTCAAGGTCCGGAACACCTAATTATATTTATTTGTAATTTGTCGCCGACAAGTATTCGGTTAAGGCCGCCTAAGAGACACTTGTTGTGTTTTATTAATTTAACGCTGCATTTTAGCTTCGATGATGGCGAACTGAGAAGTAAGCTGAGCTTAGACAATGATGCGTTTATATTATTATCATTTTTTTAATGACCCACGATACCTTTCTTTTAAACCGCCGAACCGATTCCTGTCTGTAGAGATCAGAAATAGTACCTTAAAGCTACTGCATGAGGACAAACAAATTTAAAGCTCCGCTTCTTTTCCTCCAAAATCGTGGAAAAGCACACTAAATATAAAACTATAAATCATTTTTCATTAAGAGAGAGGCTTTGCTTAGCATACCTATATCGTCGATCTAGAACCAGAGGGTAGCTAATTTTTGCAGAGATTTAGGTCCTCCCCCCTAATTGAACCTATGTAATATGTAATACTATTGAGCCAATACTGCCCAACGCAGCCGATTTGCTCGGTTTCGAAATAATATAAAACAGTATTAAGAAAAATAAAAACATATATGTAGGTATAGTCCGAGGCCTCGGGTTACGCAAAAAGACTTTTGTTCATTCGGCTGTACCCGCCGTCGCATGTGTAATATATATTTTTTTTGTTCCTAACAAGACAAACAGCATACATACAAAACAACAATAAAGTGTTAAAAAAAGAGCCGTTCTATTGAGTTTTGTTAATACCGGACGACGACGGTTGGCGGAGAGCACATTGTACTGGCAGTAATAACAATATTATGTTGTTTACAGACTGAACAGGCGCTTTATTATTCTTAAACATAAATACATATTATAACAGTATTATTATGATATTTTTTTTTTAAGGAAACAATATGAGAACGCGACAAGAAGGCGACGGTTGCAAAAGTATAATATTCAACGACGTGAGCCGACACATAAAACTTAACATTAAACATAAACCAGTGTTCAACAATATAAGGCACCCTCCAAATAAGTACACATAAATAATAATATTATTT
The DNA here is from genome assembly GCF_023614345.1 of Adelges cooleyi. Lineage (NCBI taxonomy): Eukaryota > Metazoa > Arthropoda > Insecta > Hemiptera > Adelgidae > Adelges > Adelges cooleyi. The sequence goes on along the minus strand of NW_026096579.1, from coordinate 9,723,167 downwards.
TTATTATTACCTATTCCAAGTCGGAAAAGGACCCACGTTCGAAGATACGATCACACTATGACCTCTCTGTTACCAGTAAAACGGTTTTGGGTTATTGTCGCGTGTATTTACATAAATTACAATAATTATTACTGTTGTCATTTGTCGCACAGACTTCTCCAGCTGGTTTTTACAAATGAGTTGACACGACGAGAGTGTTAGCTTCACAAGAAGGAAACTCGTCGATAATTATGTGACAGTAATAGTTATGGTCGAAATTAAAATATTTAGGAAATAGCGACATTTTCTTGTATTAATAGATAAAGTAATAAGTAAGTATTAATAAATTGACTCGGCTGCGTTTTTTTCATCAAGCCTTTTGATTGTTACTCGAAAACTAAAAATTTAACATTTTTACGGAAACCATAATGTTTTTTAAATTTATTTTTAAGACGTTTGAAGCGAATCTCAGATCAAACTACACCATCGGGAGAGAAGATGATTGCCTGCCATTAAACAGTTGAATAATACAGTGAATATCAATAAGCAACCGATGGACAGGATCATAAAAAAAATATTCAATATCAGTCACACGGTGGGTAAACGACCGCTTTATTATTGGTTAATGCTTAAAGAATTTATTTTTAAGACAATAATCGAATTGGCAAGTTAAATTTTGCGACATAATTATCCGTCATCCCGACTTTGTTGAAGTTTGGTTTGAAACGGGTTAGGTTAGGTTGGACCTAAACAATAGGTACACACACAAATCCATAGAATCCTGCAAAATATTATATTCTGATCCGAGGTCAATTCGTTTTCACGCAGCACAGTAGTTATGACTTTGATCCAATTGCAACCACCCACAACACTTTCTTTTGTAAAAAAAAAAAAAAAAACGGTGGTCACGACCGTGCCGTGACACTTATAACGTTTTTTTAAACCCGTCGGGTACAATAATATTGTAATCGGCCGTGTTATACATTCTCCCTTCCAAGAAAACGTTGGAAGAATATAATATTTTTGTTTTGTTTTTTAAACGGCGTTACATAATATTAGTTTTGCGTGACCATAGTTTATGTGTTTATAATAGTAATAATAATAAAAATCATTGTCACACGATCAGACCGAAAGTGATAAAACCACTTTCAAATAAACGCTTCGATGAGAATCTCTAGATTACAAAAAAATATATACAGCATGATACACCTACGACATCTAGGAAAATAATTGCAGTTTTAACAATTTTTCAGGGTAGACGGTATAAAGACAATTATTACCCAATTTTACTCTTATTTCCGGCGACACTGATCGTTTCCCGACCGGAAAATATGCGAAATCGGTCAGGACCACGTCTATCGATTTCTCATTTCCCCTTCTGGTTATTCTGTGACACGACCGGGAGCGGGACGAAAAAAATTGCTATCGCGGCAACGGCGGACAGGTGTATTTTGAAAACCTGCGGGCGATTACCGACCAACACACACGACAATAACCATAATGATAATGATACACACAATATATTACGTCGTCCGCAGGTATCCGACGCACATCCCCCGACGACACGAGGAGGAGCCGACAGAGAGGCAAGAAAGAGAGAAGAAAGAAACCTTACGGTCGCCGTTTGTTGAATGGAACCACCAGGTGTATAACCAAGGCACAAGCCAGGTACGACATGAATACATACACACAACTCACGAGGCAGCTGAAGAAAACGGGCTAGATTTATTCCCCCTTTGTTAACCGTGGATGGCTTCTCAAAAACACACTCTCGGTCGACCTGGGGCCCAAATCATATTATTATAATACACGGGCGCAGCAACAGCTGATTACCGACGCACAAACCAAGAGAAAACGCCTGTTTCGCGCGACGGCAGACCTAACAACAATAATAAAAATCACAAAAGAGAAAAACAATTTTTTACGCCCAGCAAATATTTGGCATTCATCCAAAAATGAGGATTTTATAGGGCTCGTGCTCACGCACAAACCCAAAAACTAGTTAGGGATTTTTTAAGTAAAACTAAAATAAATCTAATTAGATAACAACAAGAATTGTATGCACTTACATAGAACTTTTATTAAAACGACTTGGAAACTGTTGAGTTTAACCTCGCCCAACTTTAGAGACATACAAGGTACTTTACTAGGGATTTTCATTTAATTGCATTAAGTCCTTTTGTCTCCCGACTTAACCTAATCAAATCGTCTTTACCGCTTCTCGTCACAATATACAACATAACATGACCTATATTCTCCTTATTCCATTGGAGCCAGAGTCGAGCATCATCTTGCGATTTGATGTACACATAAAAAAAGCTTAGTATGAATCGCCTTTATTAGTTGTTAAGTGGTTGTTGTACTTAATTCAATACACTTAAACTATGCGTTTTAATAACAATAATAAAGACTTTTTTTTATGCCCTATATTAATTCGAGAATAACGGCTTGATAGTTCAAACTCAAAAACGTTCACGGTTTTTTTCCACCAGCGGATTGATTTTCTTACATTATAATATAGCGTTTTGGTCAAATGCAGAACACAACAACGGCTTGAATCAATGATCGATCGGCGAGATTAAAAAAAAGAAAATTCTAAAAATATCCATCTGGTTAGGAAGCCGGGCGGAGTCGATCACGATAACCGTACTCGTATACAGCTATTTTTCATTATTTCTTGCATAGGAAATAAGGTTTATTTTGCATAACTGGTCGACAACGAAACTTGTTTTGAATTAGTAAATGATGTAACTCGAAGGAAACAATTTCCCATCAATCGGTTATTAGGTTCGGACAGAAAAGATTTTACTATTTTTCAGGCACAGCGCCAAGATTAAATATTAGACCATAAAAATATAGGTCTGCTATGAATATTAAAAAAAAAATTATAATAATTAGAATCCTAACTTGAAAATAATTTTGATATATCAGAGCCACCGAGTCACCGCCACACTTGTCATATTGATCATTTTGTGAGCACTTTTTTTTTTTTGTATTAAAACGATTTTACTATAGAAAATTCCCAATACATATTATATGTACATAGTCGAGCGACAGTAACTATTTCCGTTTGTGGGGGATTTCAGCGGCTACTGTTATAACCTGCACACGAGCGCATTAGCATACACACATTTCCTTGACCCAAATATATGAAATTTAGTTTTGCGCACACCATTTGAACGTCACGAATTTCCAGACAGCGTACAGGTATATGGGGCGGTATTTTATATACCTAGGTAGTTCCACGCCTAACTAGACACAAGCGGTAATTTTTAACGGTTTTAGACGCCTAATAAAAAATTAATATTACAAATAAACCGACGCGGCTGGCGTTAAAAAACCAACACTGACAGGCGTTAATCACTCATTAACAGACTTGGCCGTGGTAATAAATTAATAAAACATATTTTACGGTCAACAGCGGTCCGGGTTTGAAAACCACCCCCCCCCCCCCCCCCCGATTTAGTTAAATTATTTATCAAATTATTTATTTGTGATTAGTTGCTGGGAAAAACTAAAAACCAAAAAACCCTGCGAGTTAAAAAATGGGTTTGGGGGATGTTACAATTCTATCTAATTTTTGCCAACCCCTCTAGGGTGTATACAGAGTGATAATCTGTATGTCTGTATATATGTATACGAGTTTATACTCTTTACACGATTCGGCCGAGATTAATTGTTGATCACTCTGTACAACGAGAGACAACGTTTTTTAGCGCATACTCATATATTTACCGGATGAGTCACCGACGCGGATTGTGAAATTATTGCATGACAGGCATAAAAAAAATAAAATAATAATAATATTTCAATTTATCACATCCCCGAACCGAGAATACAAAAACAACATGCCAAAAGGGCTTTGGGTATCCTAGAGACTTGTACGAACGTCCACGACATGACCAACTCTTATAGTATGTACACTTTTAGCGGCGCTGAACAAAGTAAGATGATCAAACCTATCCTGACTCATGCACTATGTTTACTGTTTTCCAGGAATCATAAACTAAAACCAAGCAAACCAAAATGAGTAAACACAAGCAGAGAGTTTAGCATTAAAATCCATTTTAGTGATAAAAAATGCTTTCGCCGAGACAAAACAGTGACTTTAAATTTTTATTCTGTAAAAAATAACAATTTGTTGGCCTCTTTACCGGGCTTATGTTGAAAACCGATTTTCGTTTAAAAAATGTAGTTTTAAATGAAATTTGAAAATTTTCAACATTAAAACGAAATTTTGTTTACACTAAAAAAGCAAAAAAATAAACAATCCATTTCCAATAGAACCTAATACAGTAGCCCGCAGAACTAAGTAGTCAACATTTTGGTCTAAAACGTCAAAAAAAAAACAGACCTCTTTTATTCCCTTTACAATAAATTACCAAATACAAATTTAATCTTTCCCTAATGAAGGAAAGACACAGGATCACGGACATATGACCGGCTGATTTTCTGTCTCTAATGAATCATCTCTTATCAGCTGATCTTAATTGTATCAATGATCTCTTATAAGTCATCCAGACTTTTATATACTCCGCCTCGACCACGACTTCTTCGTGTAAAAAAAAAAAAAACGGGTTTTTACGGGTTGAATTTTTAATTAGCAAGCGCACCAACCGTTATTATGTGTTTAGGATTAAATCATGTGTCGGAATGCTATAAAACAATACCGCATACAGCATCCGACGACCAACTACAATGGCAATGGCAACGATGGAGACGAATGACTTTCTCCTGCCCAGCCTCGCTCACAACGGAAATTCCACAGTAGTCTGAATTTCTGGTATGGCGACAAAACCGGGCCGGTATGCGGCATTAGATATTATGTGTAACGTTTAGGAACCGAGTAAAAAAAGTAAATCATTTTTATCAACATTTAGCATTGTTATTTCTCGACCGCAAACCGCCAATACCGTCGCAGCACTGCCAAGGCTTCGGGCAAGAGCCAGGACGTTTGAGGGAAAAAAGGACATTATTAACCAGAGCGAATAGATTGACAAATATGTATATATGTAGTTTCATCAGCATTTTAATGAGTGGTAGAAAAAAAAATAGTAATCAGAACCGAACAACGCGCAATTGATTGATGTAACGTTTGTGTACTAAAAAAAAAAACTGCGTTTGTCTGTCGAAATGACCGAGACGACCAAATGGACCGTATCCGAATCGTATAACGGAAACGGTTAACGCGATTCCGAGGTGATCTACAATAACAACTGATCTAAAATTACCAGAGGGAAGACACGAAGAGTTTGATTGCTAAGGAAAGACTAAATAAGAGGGGGGGGGATTAAGATCAAATTCCAAAAACGCTTAAACCGTATCCCTCTTTGATAGTTTTTCCACCGAATAAAAAAAAAAATGATCCTAAAATGTCACATCTATCGATGACAGAGTTAACACATTTCGAGACGACTAATTTTAATAAATCAATAAAGCTGTACTAAATACATAAAACATATACGGAATAGCAGTTAAAAAAAACAATAATTTATTCATGACCGTAGACTATTTTTTCCAGAGGCATGGAAAATTGCGATTTATAGTTTAAAAGTAAAACACATGTATCTACATCATCAGAAGATAGAACAAAGATAGTGGCTTATAAAGTTTCTCTTTTAATATAAACGAATTTTCATCTCAAAGGCGTTTCAGTCAAATTAATGACTTAAATTAATTGTATAATTAACACTATACGTATATTGCATATTGAACATCGTACATTGTATGGTATTGCGTTGACTGATTTGTGAACTGTGAAAACAAAAAAAATCAATTTTTTTCATTTGGTCGATACGTTCCTCAGATTCTAAAAAGATGATATTATTATACAAATCGTAACCTGTGTTAAATCAGGTAATCTAAAAAACAATTGAGGGAGTAAGGGCTGTGTCTATACGCATTTGGGGAGGCCGAGCTCCCCTCCCCCAAGACCTTAACTTGTTGCGTCTGTGGCACGACCGGAAACCGTGTTATTAACATTAAATGCCCACGTTGCTCATTTGCATTCAAACCGAACACGGGTAGCACCGGCGAGAGGCTCTCTCGTGCATAGGAGTGGCGGGCGGAAAGATTATAGAGAAATAAAAAAAATTAAATTAAAAAAAACAATAGACAGACACTGAAAAAAACGCCCCCACGTTCTGGGGTCTATGAGATATTACTATATACAGTCGCCAGTCGGTGAAACGTTGTCGTTATACATTATTATTATTATTTATTATCAACCGCTTATCGCCTATGACAATGATATCTTTATAGTCAAATATGAAATATGTATACGTATTATATTTTATATCTATCTATACTATAATATAGTACACTCCCACGCGGTCTGGGTATCCGACCACTTCCGGACTGACCTGAATGGTTTCCGGTGTCGTCGTCGTCGTCACAGTCGTCTTCGACGGTCTTGTGCCGCCGGCAATAGTCTTCGGGCGACCCGTCGATGGCTATGATAGGCGGCGACCCGCCGCGTCCGCCGGTGACCGGCGCCATGTCGCCGCTGCCGGCCGACGAGCTGTCGCTGCAGTTGATACGCAGCGGAACGTTTGCGGAAGCGGCCGCGGCCGACGCCTTAGACGACAGCCACCGGCCGCCCGTGATGATCGTGGACGAGCTCCGGGCCAGTTTCCGGGACGACGGCCGCCGGATGAACGCCAGCGGCGAGCTCCTGCGGCCGGACGCCGGCGACGAAGGCGTCGGATCGGCCTGCATCAGGGCCAGAGCCGAAGCCGACAGCGCCCGGCCGCAGGCCATCGACGAAGTCTTCTTCAGCGGCCTTCCTCCGCCGCTGTTGGCAGACGCCGGCGTCTGCTGGAAGTAAGGGTCTGTGATACGAGCGACGGCCAACGCTGGCCGCGCGGCCGCCTGCAACGGTATGTAGAACGTGGACCGTCGCCGTCGCGGGCTGCCCGTCAACGACGCCGTTTGTTCCATCGCGCACTACTGCTTCTATTACTACTACTACAATATCACTATTATTATTATAATATTGCAACAATAATTATTATTATCGAATTATCACGCGATTCCAACGAGACGGCACAATCATCGTTGGCGACAACAGGAAAAACCGCGTGCAAACGCACACACTAAACACACGCGCCACACTATAAAAACAGCTAACGTCGCACAGCCGTCACACACACGTTCGTAGCCACCGTCGTACTACGGACTACGGAGTACGGCCGGTGGACGCGACGTGGTCCGCCACCGCCGCGCGCACCCGGTGGTATCTGGTCTCGAAGGGCGGGTGGCGGGGCGCGGGGATGAGGTTAACGTTTCCCCCGCCGAGGCGGCCGTACGGGTCGCATTCCCGCAGGCCACCGCCGCCGCCGGTGGAGGAAACGCGCGACAACAAAAGGCCTCCTCGCCGGTTGGTCGTCTCGACCGGCCGACCGGTTCGGCAGAAATAATAAATAATAATACAAACCGTACCGGCCGTTTTTCGTCGACAATGATTTTTACAGACTCGCGCGCAGGTAAAAACGAATGCGTATTTTGACGCGTAAACACGTTATATACAGGGTGATTATACACATTTAGGATAAGACAATCATATTATTTTGCAATAATAATTACAATTTCGTAGTGTTTCTTTTTGAAAACTTTGTTGTTTTTGTTATTTTACGATACTACATTTTAACAAAGAATAATTGAGTGGTCGATAACAAGTTTTTTTAGTATTATTTTTTATCTGCGCACATTACTCGGACTCTTGTCCTAATTTTTTTGGGGGTGAACTTTGTACATCATAGCATATGTAAATGTTTTTCTGGTGTGGGCTGGCCTGATAAATGCAATGCTTGCAGCAAATTTCTCGGTACTTGCGTATTTTAATCTCTTCTCCTTTCTGGGCGTTAATTTGACTATAGGAATTTCTGAGTATAACTTGTATTATATTATTATAAACAGCTTCTTCGATTTATATGATTATTTTTTTCATCATAACTGTAGGTAGCATTGGATTAAATCCAAAAAAAAATAAATTGACAAGTGTTCAACCGTCAATACTCGAGACTAATTTATATACATATACGTTTACAAAATTACCTTTGCAAATCCTGTGAACACAAGAATTAAGTATTTTGGAAACATTTTCTAAGCGATGCCTTAACGTTTAAAATTAAAAATACCGATAACAACAGTTATCGTTATTGTGCACACAGGTTAATTTTAAAGAAGAATTATAAATAATTATGAACAGCTGCAAAACTCTGTAGCACGACGACGTCATTTCTAGTGTTTACTATACGTGGTTAGGTTTTTTTTGTACTAATTGTTGGCCACTCGATTGTCGACCTTGAGAAAAAGGTAAGAAGTTAAACGCCATTTCCTTTTTCGACATTGTCATAACGATGGAAAAAAATAAAACCGGGGACATACCATGAAAATTACAACAATCGTAACACTCTCGAGTAAGTTTGATGATAATAAAAATTGTTGTTATATCTACTCCTACCAAAGTGCCGAAACATAAGAGTTTGCAGTAATTATTGTCGTACACTCTTCACATTTCCTGTATTTAATTAGCGTACAACGTTGGAAATAAATGTATATTAATTTGACGTATTATGATAAAAAAAAATAAGATATTACCATAAATCGTAATGCTAAGTAACACAAGCAGTGTTACCACATTTATTCACCAATTACAAGTTATAAATGTGTTTTATCTATGGTGACTGCACTTTAAAAACAAAAGTACTTGTCGTGCCACTTTTGGCGGAAAGGTGATAAAAGAAAATGATTATTTCTGGGTTAAGATATTACTGATAAGAGAATAAGCTGATAAGGGGCTATTAATAAGAGACAGGAAGAGACAGTCGATCATTATACACATGTGTGAAAAGGAAAGATTTTCTTTACTGCAAGTAAGTAATTAAATTAAAACAAACCATTTTACTTGATAATATGATTATATCGGAGCAAAAATATTTGTATTATTAAAAATGTATTTACAAAATTTGTCCATTATGTAAATGTGATGAAAATGAGTAAAATAACAGTAAACGCCATAAAAATTAAATCATCTACATTATGTCAGTCCGGTTGACTTGCACCGCCGCTGTCAGGTTATTTCTTGTGTCGACGAAAAAAAAAACCATTAAATTTTATCATCTCGACTCGTATAAAATATTTTTTTTTAGAAAAAAACTATATAAATAAGCGCCGTTACCGGTTTCTGCCTAGAGGTCAGAGAAATGAGACCTATTGGTTTGATATTTGGAAGGAAAAAATAGGTAATAGATAATAATATGATAATATTGAATAATATATAATTTCACCTGACCGGCTTTAATATTTGTAATGTCTTTTTTTTTTGGAAGTTTGCCAAATAAAATGTTATTACACAACCTAACTTATACGGCGAATAGGAATCATTTTTTAATTTTTTTTTAAGTGTGTTATAAAAATGACATTTTATATTATACACTATTTACGACGGTAGTTATATAAATTAATTTAAAATACATTTTTGCGCTACAAGAATAAACAAATTGTGAATACACAAGATAAGAAATATAAATATTGTTATTTGTACTTTCCTGTTTATAAATTATTAATTATGGAAATTTGCCTTCGGATATTGCGCAAGACGCGAATATTAATATATAATATTATATAATTAGACCATGAATAAGTCATAATTTAAAAACAAACAAAGACCCCGAGACCACATTAGATAGAGTTGAGAAAATGTTCAATTATTTTTTCAATAGAACTTTAATTTTGCCAACCCTGCCCTAACAATGTGTCGATAACCGAATAATTACATGCTCTGGTCTATATAACGTTCCTATGTTTTTTTTTATGGTTCTTAAGTGTTAAAAAAAATGCGTAAATAATATTTTATAATAATAAAAATAAATCGATTGTTATAATAAATAAACCGAAGAATCGTTTTTAAGAATTATTATTAATAAAAATAGGTATAAGTTTTGCGGTCAATTAGAGTTGTTAAAAAAAAAAATTGACCTCGGACTTGGACGCCTGTCAAACATTAACCACTTGCCGCCACACATTAAAATATTATGTTAAATAAAAATCAGTTCCATGTAACGTTTCTCATTAACACGTTGAAAAATAATCGATCATAACAGTTAGTTAAGATACTGTCGAATGTTTATTAAACAAAGAGAAAAAAAAACATTTTCTCGGTACAAAGAAAATACTAATACAATACATCTTCAGGTCTTTAAAAAAAAAAAAAAAACAATAGACCAAAAAATATTATATATTTTTTCCTAACGGAGAAATGTAAAAGTAATTTTTAATTTTGGGTTGTATATGCAACGCGTTGCTTACCCAATGAGGAAAAAATTAAAATAAAAAATACATAGGAACTCACGTTAACCCGTTAATGGACTAGATGAGCGTTATAAAGTAATAATTATTATTCAAAAAAATGGAATGCATACGTTATTATAAGCTATTAAAGCGGAAGACATAAAATCATTATTATATCTTTTTTTTTTTTTGTTATGTAACAATAACTAATTTTGACTAATCGACGGCTAGTAATTCGATAATATCGTGTTGATGGGGGTAATTCTTAATAAAAATTAATTGATTAATAGTTAAACTCGGTAGACGGATAAACGGATCTGAAAGTGCCGAACTTCAAAAAAAAAATTTATTTAGATGACCAAAAAGTGACCTTGTACAATAATAATAAAAAACATATTTTGAACAAAAAATTATAATAATTAACGTTAATTACAAGGATAATCCAAATTGCCCTTACTCAATCCTGTATATTTTATAAATATATGTATTATTATAAAAGACATATAACCAAAATAAAGCGGGCAAACAGTTAGATTACATATCTAGGTTCTAAACCTAACCCTAAAAGGTTGAATTTCTATTTATTTCTTAAACCAACACTTTTTAAACACATAATAATAATATGCACAATGCACATAATATGTTCTTTTTTGTTTCAAACCAAAGCTATACCTAACTTAACCCCAATAACTGGGGTTTCCATCGTTTTTGCGCCTGTTTTTTATTGTACTTTTTAAGTATAAGCTTGTCTTTCTATAATTAATCTCTCAACTCGATGATATATAATTTTTTTTAATTTTACATTCTGAAAAAGCGCCAAAAAATGGGTCAGTTCTTCTCAGATTGGTTTTGATTAATTATCTATATTAATTTGGTTCGGTATACATGTTGGTAATTTCAATCGAAGACGGCCTAATAATAGCGTTGCATCTATTATTATTTATTAAACAGTTGACGTCGTTCGTTGTTGAAGTAATTGTCATCAATTATTGACGAGGAATGTTTCTGGGAATATTAATTTAAAAAATTCAAATACAATCTCTCGCTTGTGACGTTGTTTTAGTTGTTTAGATTGTTTAGATCAGACATCAGAAATAGTGTATATTAAAATCCAAAACAAAATCCCCAAAGATGATGTCCTTTGCCAAAGAAACTGCAATTCCTTACATATCTCACCCCCGAACCTTTTTGCCAATTTAATGTTTGTATGTATGTATGTATATATATATAAAGCCCACCAAGACGACCCCTCGGGGGTGCTAAGGGTGATTTTCCCATAAGGGGTGGGGTTCGACCCTCGTGCGAATCCTTTGGTAGTTTTCGGCAGGAGACCAAAATAGTTCGAATGGACGTGATGAGAATACCGTTCGGTTCCTTCGCACCGACCCCAAATACAAAGGGTGTAGGTATACACGAGAGAGGGATATCCCACACGATTTGTTTCTCCAAGGCGCCTTAGAGGTGGTACTATGTAAAATTCCAAAAAAGTTTCTCGATGCTGTAACGTTATTTTTGAAGCAAAATTTTAAAAAGTAATAAGTTAAAAAAGTAATTACATAAGATTGGCCTTGTAAAAATGAATACTTTAAATCTCGTTTACACAAAGTTGCCAAAATTGACATTATATACCTTTCCAACAATGGAAGAATACTGGAAAAAGATAAAGTTTAACCTGACCTTTGTACCACGTCAGAAGCGACTCAACCTAAACTTTTTTGAAGTTTAAATAAACCTAATCTAATATTTTTTTCCAGATCTCAATCAACCTAACCGAAACTTTTTTCCAAGTTTAAGTCGACTTAATCTAACCTAATCTAAACTTTTTTCGGGTGTAAACCAACCTTATCATTTAACATAAGCTTTTTTAAAGTTTAAATCAACTTAATCAAACCTCCTAACCTATCGCACGAATTGAGACGTTCTTCTTCCATACAAATGTACTTTGAAGTATAAAAATATTTTGACCTAATACAACTAAATCGGTCATTTCAAAAACGCCATAAAAGATGTTTTCACACAAATGCCTTTTTGGCTCAAGTTAGATATTTACATACATACTTAATTACTTACATAATACTTTGTACGTAAAAGCTACATATTTTGTCAAATAAAAATGTAATTAAAACATCTCCCATACAAAATTGGAATCATTGCAAAAACAAGTTTTAAAACATTTTAATAATTGATGAAAACAAACATATTGTAATGTCAAATAAATTAAATTTCAAAAGAGATAATAAGCGGGAAACGGACTTCCGATTTTTGTGGCTTGGTGGTTTTCCTACAATTTTAAAGACTGATAACGGGAAACAATTTTTTTTTATTTTTGTTGCGTTTGTATTCTTGCCACAGTGTTGTAACGTTTAAAAAATCGTCAATTGATGGTGTAATTTATATTTTAAAAAAAGATTTATACAAAAGCTATTAGACGAATGACTGGAGGTGAGGTTAGGGGTAAGGTTGGTCAAAACGGTCATGTTTTTAATGACAAAAATAAAACTAAATTAAATGTAATAAATATAAATTGACTCGTAGTATCATCATGTGTTGTGGCAAAGAGCGTTTCCTGTTATTTTAATTATTTTTTATGGTCATATAAAACCGAACGAGGTCATTACCAAATGAAAATTTAATTCTTAAAAACACAATAGACAAATTTAGTGAATAATACACTCTACTTAGAAAATGGAATTAATTAAAAATGTAAATAATTTACACATTCTATTACAAATAAATCATCTAGCGATTGCCACGAATCTTCTGCCACAAAACATTAAAATATATATAATAATAATATAATTTTGGTATGTTAATAATTGAGTTCGTTAAAGAGTTTCGATTTGTATTGAATTACGCCATTGGAATGCGCGAAAATATTAATAAAAAAACGAATTAATTATTGTTTAAAACGACCGGACCGGTTATAGAATGTAAAAATAAATATATTTAAAAAAAACAGCTAACATTATTAGTTGACCTAATATTTATCATCATGTCGATAACGAGGTGTGCCATCAATATGCATTTAAATTAACCAGAAAGAGTGTGTCGAGTGTAAAAACAGACGAGTATACAACTTTATAATAATAATAATATGAAATATAAACTAGTTTTATTATTTTTACGATTATCGAATATTTATTTAGGACATGCCATGATTTAGATAAAATTTTCATCTATATTTATAACGTTATACCTATTCACCCCAGAAGGACTCGATGGTAATATTAATATGTTTTCAACAACACCCACTTGCATAGGATATTAGGTGACTGCTGGTCTGAGAACTTTCGGGGTTAGATATAAATATATAATATATCCAAACACCGACCAACAGAGGATAACTGCGTTTTCGCCCTACGGCCTGAGTTTAAGAAAACCGAGGGGACCGACCAGCGACGATAGTAATAAACATTGTCGCCAAAAATAAGAGAAAAGGGATCTTTATACCGTCTACCTTGATTCGCTGCCTAAAGGTATAGCAAATTCACACCGTTATAAAGATATCGAGCACTTAAAAAAAAATAAAAACACCTTTTCAGCTCCGCATCGAAGCTAAAATTATTAAATAAAATTTCATTCACGGAATACAAAAGGAAATTCGAGACGATACTTGTTTCTTTATCAGTGTATAGTTCAACGCAGGCACATTATTATGTATGAAAACGGTAAAACAAATATTATTAACTGATATTGTTGCATAGGAAATAGCGGAAAGTGGCCTTGACGAAACCACAGTGTTTGTTGATAAGCCAACTTGTTAGCAGTAGGCGTTTTTTTTTTGCATCTGTTTTCCTTACAGCTTACTGTAAACGATAACAGTTGTTGGCGTCGTTCTAGTTTTGGCGACTGATAACAATAACAACATATTGTCCACCACTAGTCCGTATAGAGTTCAAACGAATTTTACAAATCTGGAGTACAACAGAGATAAATTTAAAAATGTATGAAAACAAATTGTTATTGTCACACGACTCTCATTAAGATGATTACTTTCAGGGGAAAGAACGAACTTTTGCAACTCTCCATCTAGAAGGAGTTGTGGTGAAAAATATGATGTGATTTTTTAGCAAAGTAGAAGTAACTTAAATCTGAACAAGGTCCTGTGGACAAGTATACTATCAACTCATCTGCTAAAAAAACAGAAAACATAATTTTAAAATCTACGCCAGGTCCTGGCTATTAGCTTCGAAGTTTACTTGCGGAATTTATTATAATTTACTAGAGGATAGGGGATGAATACTGCCATTATTTTCAATTACATATTATAGCAATATGCGTTCGGAAATGGCCCACTGCAGAGGGGAAAACGTGACTCATTAAACTCGTTTCCTTCTTTCTGTTTAATTTCCGCAGAAAACGGCTTAGGGTTGCTTTTACAGGGGTAGGTGGGTGTGAATCGTAGGAACACACGTGTGTGTCTAATTAAAAAATCTCCACATCCAGTCCACTGGATATGTGTATAAACATATTATATTAAAGGGAAAATAATTGAATAAATTATTTACGAATCTTTCTCTTGAAAGAATTGGAAGCACTGGATCGTGGATATGCTTTTAGATTTGATAAATGCCCCTCCATTTCGTTCCTTTCAAATAAATGGTGAAATTGCGACTAAAGCGGCGACAATATATATGCTGAATTCGGTTATCCGGCGAAGGTGGTTTTCGACAAATTGTCAGATAGACACGCGATGATGAGATGACGGACAATGTCATTGTACTGTTAATTTGTTCTTCCGGGGGACCGTCAAGCCATGTGTGCTGGTCTGCACGAATACCTCCTACACTAAAATAAATACTAGTGCGACAATAATTTCAACACCGAAAAGCCGTTGCTGAGGAAATAATGTTGTACCATACGAATGGTACTCGTATTTTTTTCAGCAATAATTGATGTCAAGTTTATAAAATAAAAACAACATTACAAAAAAACCTCTGTCCAGTGTACAAAAATAATGTGATCAGAACCAAAAGAGTATAATAAGTGAATTTGTTTTCAAAAATAAGCTTTCAATCATTTTGACAATGATGAATTTGTCTACCCGTGTTGTTAATAAATATATTGTAGAAGGAAACGAATGAACATCGCTAATGAAAATACATTGGAAACATAATTTTAATTTTGTTCTTCTGGAAAATGTTTGATAAGAACCACTTGATTGTCATCATTTCAAGTCGTCTAATAATAAATATAGGTAAATTCTTACATTCTTACGGTTTGCGTGTAGACTCTTTTGTAATATGTTTAAAGTCAACTCACCTGCAAAAAATAAATAAAATGAACATTACAATTTTTTCGATGCTTCAATAATATTTTATAATAATACAATTATCAAGTAATATATTTGTTAACTATCCTAAATCGTATTTTTAAAGCCAATGCTATAAATTCAAGGTTTTTAAATCGTTTTGTTTTATAGTCATTGTCTGAAAGTAAAACGATTGAAAACAATTATCTTGTACCGCGATTCGTGATTTCTTAAGGCGTTTTTTTTAACGAGAAACACATTTCTACAGACGGCATGCGTCATCTATAAATGATTTATTTTTTTCTTAAAAACTTTATCCGTCCCATAACATGTTGTTTTATGAACGGCGCAAAGGGTTTTGTGGTGTTAAAGGCTTCTTAGATATTAGCAAGTAATTCGTGGACCCGGGACACATCACACTTGTACGTTTTTAATGCCGTTAAAAGGTTTGACAATTCACAGTCTTAACACAGCTCTCAAGGGTAACCACGAGCCTCGGGCAGGTCAAAAGTGGAGCAATATTATTTGTTATAGCAACAGCCAATGTTATGTGTTTGTGTGTCCGACGATAAAGTCTTACACAATTGTTACACTACTCTAATAATAATAATAATCCGTTCACTTTTTTGTTTTGTTATATAAAAAGGTCAAAGGTCCGAGGAAAACAGGACCACTACAAGTCACGCCCGTCAATGCGGATTTATGTATGATTTACACGGACGTTGTTTTATTGAGGTTTTGACCGCGGCCAACAAACCTATATATTATAATACATAATAATAATAATATACAGTCGTGTATCCCGTTGGAAATAAAACCACAGCACAACGTTTTCGAAGGTTATATTAGGTGCGTTTATCGATGAGAAAAAATTAAAGGTACTTATCTACAGTTCTTTGTCCGAACGGCGTGAGGACAAGTAAGCCCGAAGAAATTAAAAAGAAAAAAACCAGCACGTTACAAAGAGTTCAGTCTAAACCAAGCATAGTCTAAATTTCAAGTTAGTAAACCCAAATTACATCTTTCAAAATCCACATTTAATAGGTTTTAAGTTTTTCGATATTGGAAAAAAAAAAAGCTGAAAACAGATGTTTGTTTTTTTATACACACACGTTTTGGATATAGATTACATTCAGTCTGATTTCAACTTAAATGCGGATCTGTAGACATGCTATATTAAAGTGAATCAGTTCAGAGGAAAAAAAATATAACAGATATAAAAAAAAAACCAATACTTTCTGTGTTATACCTACACAGAACGCAACGGTTTTGTTTGAAATTTCCTCTATGGCTAGCAAACGGCACCGTTAGAAAATGTACACAGCATGATATATTATTTGACCGCCATCGAATAATATCAATCAACAGAAGGTGAAGGTTTTGAAGTGGAGAGGTGATGGGTCGACCTCTGTTAAGTTTTAAATGATTAATAGCCTTCCGAGTCTAAACTTTGGTAGATATTTTCCAGACAAATGTAAAACATAATTATTAAAACAACTGTACAAAAACTAAAACATATCCATTTTTATCCGCTGAATCTGAACAAGAATCGCTGAATCTGGTTTCAAGAGCACGTCTAATTATTTTTCACCTCCAAAATTGTAAAAAAAAACTACGTTTGTGAAAAAGTCAACGTTTTAATGTACAACTTAATGATTTTTTTTATTCGTTATTATTGCACAGAGGCGAAAATAAAAATTGGATTGGGTATACTTAGACCGCTACTGGTTTTAAAACTAGCACTGTCAAAATGCTGTTTGCGTTCCATTCCTTAAGCAGTATGAAGGGCAGGGGAATATTTTTAAAAATTATTGGTTATTAAGAGTTCTTACTTCGATACAGCAAATTTGCGCTAATTGATTATCAATAACTTAATCCCTTTCCCCTACACTTGAGTTCAAACATTTATTTTATCACCGTTTACTGATAAATCATTTTATATGTGGAAAATTTCCAAATGAAATCGGTTGGATTATAATAATATTATTATTATTTCGAACATCGTCTATAGTAAAATTATATTTAAATAATTTTATTCGACAGGTTTTTTACTGACGCATTTTTTTTTTTAATAGCCTATTTTTCTTGTTTGTCTACAAAGATAATATAATATTTTGCATTAATGTAGTTGTTTTTATCGTTTAAGCCTCAGTGCGGCGGAAGTGTAAAATCGACAATTTTTTTTTTTTAGTAAGTTTCGCATGTCTCGTTATGCGTTTATCATAGATACTGTCGCAGTAGATTAATTACCTATTGTCATAATAGAGGCATTTAGATAGAAAACACGCACAGGCTAAATGTGACCCATCAATAACGTTCCTATTTTGTGAAATACAATTTTTCTGTATTCATTGATTTATGGACAGAAATCACTCAAGATGTAAGATGTTTATTCGCATTGAACGTGATCGTTATTATTCCAGCCAGGGTTCATAATTCTCAATAATAATAATAATGATATTATTTGTAGCAACAATATTTGTATTATTATTATTATTGAGAACAGGTGGTTTGCGTCCACAACAACGTGACCACTTGTTTGAATTTGTCGAGAGTACGGGAAACGCCATCTGGTGACTAAATTGGCAGCTAATAGTATAGTTAAAGCACACATAGAGAGCGCTATGATATACAGGTAAAACATACAAATTAGATATTTTGTAATAATAAGATTAAGCACGGGTTGTGTAATATGAGTCTAGAGGATGCTTGAAGAGATGAACATAATACAAAATTCTGTAAAGGGCTAACAAAAATTAATAATCGTTAAAACAAGAGTGAATACATTACTGTGTATAATATAAATGTAATATTGTATTTATATATTATACATTATATTTATTAAACAACTCATGGACAAAATGTATCCAATTTACACAACACAAATAACCGTAATAGATATATGTAAAGTAGTATTACTACTACTGTAATGTTTTTCTAAATATTATTAATAATTTTTATACATCATTATCGATATTTATTTATTTCAAGGATGACCGAACTGTTTATTAATTAATTAACTTTAGTTAAATGTTCAACTTACCAACTAATTACAAACTGACCCGCCTTGGTTATTTTAATATGTATACAATATTTTGTAATAATTAATTTAAAAACATTACTATGTAGTTTTAATATTTTATTTGAAATATGTTTTCATATATTTGGCTTACAAACCTAAACGTGTTTCCTTCATTTAAGGATAGGTTAATATATTTTTTATGAAATATATCTGTATCTTATGTTTCAGTTTTAATTTTTAATAAAAAGTGAAAAAATATTATATTATTTATTCAGTACACTTTGGTCGTCTTTTATAATATATACGATGATGATGCGTGAAACATCAAGAGAAGATGTTTTATCTGGTATCTTATAAAGGATAAATTAATGTTAAATAAAACGTCATGAGGTTGAAATTGTATTGTTTTGTTTTACTACACTTGTATGCACTTGACAAAATTTAAATTTCAAACAAAAGACAAGTTAGCATTTTCCGTAAAATGATAGAAAAAGTTTCAGATTTGTTTGGCATCAATTTTTTTAAATAATACACTACAGATAACCCAAAAAATATATCATAAGGCCTATTCTTAGAATAGGGTAAAGTTTTCTTCGCTTTTTGGCATTCGGAATCAGGATCAGAATCAGATAGTAAATGTTTTCTGCCTATAAAAGATCTGCGAAAATATTTTGTAGTGGATTTTATCACTTTTAGATAATAATAATTTTCCAAGACCTATGACTTTCCCAACCTCACAGTTTACTGCATTTTTATGTCCAGCATCACTTTGAAATTATATTGAACCACTTCAAAATCGACCTAATTATTAAGTTTTCGAGCAGTTCGGCCAACGGCAACAGTCAATAATCTTTGGGAATTTGCAGCGTGTATATTTTATATTCATTATGACTTATGAAATATTTTTTTCAAAGCTCTTATCGACCGTCAAAACAACATAAGTATTATAAGAATTTTTATTATTAAATTGCGCGAACGTTGATTATAATAACGGCAATGTATAATGGCAATAATGGGGTTTGATAATAATGCTCGCAAATTAATAACATCGAACGTGACTCAGTAAAATATATAAGATTAATAAATACATAAACGACAACTGTCGTCAGTAAAAAAAAAAAAATAGTGAAACATTAATAGAGCATATAATACAAACACCGCAATCAAAATAATTATAATATGCACACATACAGCTGATGTTGTAGTTCGTTAATACACAAATAGATGTACCAAGCAAATACCCCAATTGCACATACTTGTGAACGCATAACAAAAAAATAAAAATTACAACATGTGAATCTCAGTGAAAGTTTTAAATATTGAACAATTGCGCAATGGGAAAAAAAACTAAATTATTTCGTGGGAAATTGTTGTCATGGGTTTCTTTTCGCCTAGCATGTTGCATATTATTATTAAACCGAGTAAAATACACAATTCTTGTTTTCAGACTAACAAAAAAATAAAATAAAGTTATAACATGATAAAACCAAGTCGAAACCAAGTACAGAATAAACCAGCACAATACAAATAAAGTCCAGTCTAAATCCCGGTACAGTTCAGACCCAAACAGTACTAATCAAGCACAATAGGCGAAGGGTTGTCAAAATTTGGATTTGAGGCGATTAGTGGATATACCCCATGGTAAAACCAATACCTCCTCAGCTCTACATCGAAGCTTTTGATAGATTTTATATCATAGGCCATAGGTTTCCAACTATTTTATAAAATGCGAAACGAAATGACTGCTTAAACTGCCCCGTTAAAATAATACATAACCCATTTTTTCTAAAGTCATCAATATAATATAAACGTTTGCACTTGACAAGAAATTGATACCTTCTCCAATAAACGAGAGGGTATCTAAGGAAGAAAAGAAATACTTATTCCCATTATTTTTTTCGGTCTTAAACAATACATTTCATTTTTAATTATATTATTACCTAGAACAGCTTACAACTAAAGTATTTTTTTTAATAATATTCACATTTACACCAATACCAAAATATAATATCATTACCCTTGGGTAGGACCTAGA
The DNA here is from genome assembly GCF_023614345.1 of Adelges cooleyi. Lineage (NCBI taxonomy): Eukaryota > Metazoa > Arthropoda > Insecta > Hemiptera > Adelgidae > Adelges > Adelges cooleyi. The sequence continues at coordinate 9,702,587 of NW_026096579.1, read as the reverse complement.
TGTCCTTGCTTTCTCTACATAATAAAAAATAATAATTTTTATTATATTGTTAATTACGATACATGGGAAACAACGGCAGCGAATTAATTTCGACATACGAAGAATTTTAATGGTATTCTACCTACACTCAAAATACGTTTTTTTTTTTTGATAAACTAATTTTACCATTCGTTCAATAATCTTTGCAAAAAAAGTATAAATGTTTTTTTATAAACGATTAAAATGATTATCTTCGAGCAAATAATTAATAGGGCGTATCGCGAATACACTCGAAAAGGTCTCTTCCTGTGGGTGTAACAAATCGAGTTTAGTTATCCATAAAAAAAAAACTACAGCGATTTAGGGTCATAAAAAAAATTGATTTAAAACGGAACAAGAACGATCAAAACGGATGTTCTAACACTAAAGCGTTAACACGATGAGATAAAAACGTTGACAAATGATTTACAACAAATCGTCGAGCGCCAAATTAACTTCTCGCGACACTTAAGTATACGAGAAAAAATATTAAAAATGTAAGATGCCGACCATAACTAATAGGCCCAAAAGGTTTCTTGACCTCGGGTGATTTAAGTTTCTACAGTTCGAGGACATCGAGATAATGCAGTGTTTTGAAAATCTGTCGGTAGTCGATCCTCATCGAAGTTACCGCTTTAAAATTGTAATTTTTTTAGAAAACAAAAATAATTTATAAATAGGGCTAGAAAGCCGATGACCTGCATGATGGTTGATTAATTGCCTTACCAACAACATGGAAATTAATTTGGCAAGAGTTAAAAGGAAAATTACTTTTTTGGGGGTTTTTAAGCCATTTTTGGATTTTTTTAGCTCATCGTCTTAAATCAAACCTTAAATTAATTAATAATTAACGCCGTCCGAAGAATGTGACAGACAACAACCGCTACCGCCGAAGGTAGTTTTTACCGTACAAACACCACAAGGTCAGTAAGAAGTGATTAATGGTACTGAAAAAGAATTTCGAAAAAAAAACGTACCGACAATAAGATAGAACTTAAAAGTGTAAACACACACGTGGGCTACTGTGAAAAAAAAACTCGCATAAGTATGCCGTCCGTTTCCATCACATAACACACGGGTAATCGACACCGACCGTGTAATGGAGTGCGATGCATACTTTTATACCTATACTTACTTACTTCTGGTACAAAGCTACACAAAAATGTATGGTTTCCGACAAGCAAGTTACAAGGTAGATTATTTTATAATAACCCGGCGGCAGTGGAATGCAATTGAAATCCGAAACGCATTAGACGATGATATTTAATATTATACCGCGCACAAGGTACATTTTGAAACATAAGTATTTTAAAACAAAAATTGATAAAATTACAACAGTATCCGTTTGTTTACCGATTTAAAACTTAAACTAGAGAGACCTAAAAACATCGGTGTCGGATCTCGGATGTGTAAGAAGTAAAACTGTTAAGAAGTTCACAATCGGTGATGAGATTATTATTGATTTAAAAATAATAATATACAAGTAGACAACCAGCCAAAAAGCAGCTATTGTTGTTGTATACCGCAAAAACGATAGGTAGTACATTATTGGAGTTCTTGAAAAAAATGCAATGCTAATAAGTAGATGCCTGAAAATAATATTGTACAAAAAAAATAAATAAATTTGAAAACTACAGAAAAAAAATCGAAGAATTCGAATTATTTGTATTTATTGAATTATATCGATTATAATGTTCATTTTTTAATTCTCAATAAACACTTACAATTTAAATAACTATGATTTGGAAATCCACCCCAAACAAAACATGAAAAACGTGTTTATTTGAAAAATTGTCTTTACCTTTAAATTAGAAAAAAATGTCCATTTGCTAGCGGATACACCTATATTTAACTAGAAAAAGTAATTACATAGAGAAGTTAGTCTGAAAAATAACCAAGTTGAGTTTGCACAATTGCGGTGTTATCTGTTTTGCAGCCTTAAGATATTAGTACTCAATGTACCTACAACAGTTTATAGTTGTTACTATTGGTAATAAAGATTTATGTTTCTCTGACAAGATAACATAATTGTATGAAATATACAAAAAAAAACACGTTAAAAAGTTGCACGACCTAATTGCTGTTAATCGAGTGTTGCAACAATTTTAATTACAAACGCTTTTTAATGTTTGGGTTTTTTATCATAATCTTAAGCCAAGCTCGTTACATAAATGTTAATATATGCTATATCGTGAACGATCGGTAATTGACTTTTAAAATTAATTTATCTAACAAATTAATTTTATTATTTTTACAACTCGAATCGACTAAACAAGTATTACTAAACAAACCCAAAAATTGCACGCATAATATTGGTTTTATCTAAAATAGTAATAATTATCACTCATTATTACTTGTTATAAATCTAATATTCGTTTTACACTATTGTTTGCTCACAATAAAATTAGAGCAATTATTTTGATAAACGATGATCGGTATACATGTGCTGCGTCAAATAATAAGTATAATATTGTAAACAATGTACAGACAGGTATTGATAATAATACATTTTAATTGACTACCGGATAACAAATTATTATTATCATTAAATTCTACAAATACCAAAAAAAACAAATGATTTATTGTCTGAAAGTGGGACCTATTAAGAATATCATATTACTTTTATGAGTTGACTAATAACCGATAAGTATTTATACCGAGACCGTGAAAACATAACAATAGAATAGTTTGTTAAAAAAAAAAAAAAACGTTTATTACTAAAACTATACAAAGTGTATGTGTGCTATGTGGACTTCACTAGATGTTTTATACGATGAACAGCAAATGTTCTGTGTGAACTTTTAAATTCAGGCAGGGTCGTACTTGGGTATTAACATGCTCCGGAGTAACATATTTTAGCCGCCCCTCCATAATTTGTTATATACAATGTTAATCCGCATAAAATTAAATCAACTATCTTATATCAGTTTATTCTATCGTCACTAATATCATTTAGGGAAGTTATACATTTTTTTTTATTATATTAGTGGTATACAGCGTATACAGGTTATTGTTACAAAGTTATTGACTAAAACTGTTTATCAACCAGTAAAAATGTTCTGCAAATTATAATTTATTCAAGAAGATGAGTCAAAAGTTCATAGAGCTCTAGAGAATACCAAAAAAGTAAATATTTAGTAATTTTATAACATCGTAAAATAACTGAAAAAAAAATGTTTTTAAAAAGAAAAACTGTAAAAATTGTTAGTACTTTCAGAGAAAATAAAGGTCTTACTTTAAATTGGTCTCCCTGAAAATAACTATGGTAAAAAAAAACTATTTTTAAAAGTCAATTCTGTAGCAACCGTCTAATTAGATGACCCGGTTATACAGTTGTTTCCCGGATACTGCTTGGGTAATAAAAACGAATTTCGTTTGTTTTTACCGGCTCGCGAGCTAAAAAAAGTCAATAACCTCTCTTTAAAAATAAATAAATAAACTCGAGAATAACAATTAAAAATAACAGATTACACTTTTGGTCACTCGGCCTGTCTTCAGACAAACGACCACCACGTTCAGTGACCGAATTTTCCGCAAACTCAGCCAAAAATACCAGCCGAAAAAACGAACAACTTGACGACATTCTACGATTTATTTGTAGTCTAATTTTTTACTGTACTCGATTTGTTTTTCTACTGGCAACTGTGACTTAGGCCAAACGTTTCGAATTTAAAAACAAAAGCGGTCGTTCAATTTTTCATGGTAACGATACTACGTAGTATAGTATCTGTGAACAGACATAGTAAATTCGTTCACAAACGTTGACACAGAGTATTTGTTTTTTTAACTAATGGCATTCGAAATTCAATTATACGTTTGGACCCGTATCGGTTCGTTTGTCTAATTGACGGGAAAAACTGATACTAATATACGAAAACGACACACCGTGTACACTGTCTAGCCTGGTCGTAAAAAAAAACAATACAGCCCATCCTACCTCCTAACCCGCATAGATTTGCCACTATAATTGAACGGTAGTATTTTTTGAGAATTATAGTAAGTCTTAAAATACAATTTTTGAGAACACGATAAAAACATTCTTTTTGATAACATTTTTATTTATGTTGTTGTACAGTGTACAATATTATAAAACTACCTAATATTAACTTTTATTTAGCGCTGTTCATAGTAACTTTCGGATCATAAATGATATCGTGTATATTTTATTGACATTTTTAACTAAGAATAACTTGGTGAAATTTTCGATTGGTCGATAACCAGTTTTGAGTAATTACTTTTAAACTTTAGTTTTACTTTAATAGTGATTATCCAAAACTGGTTATTGACCAGTCATCATACTCATGTCAGAGCATTATTTAGTGAAATAACTTAATTGAAATTTGTTTTAAAAATATGTAGTTTCTCACATTAAAGGAATCACCCGCATCGATCGGCCACTATACAGTACAAATACAGTCTCTATATTTGGTGCCATAATAAAATATTTGGTACCTTATCCTCATACTCGCCAACTAACAGCTATTCTCGTTACTACTATTATTATAATTTTTTTTTTAGTCCGTGCCTTTCCTTATTCTAACGCACATCTGCTTTCGGTATCTAATTTTAAACTATATATGTATTTTTTTTTTTTTGCTCCCGTCCGGTAGAACAAAGCGAAATCCGGCTGCATCACCCTAACCTATTATAGTCGAGACTGAAATCGTGACGAACACCACAAACGACTTTGGTGGCGCTCGAAAACCAAAAGGGGCGATACGCGTCGAAAGGAAGACACTACCCCAAGTCATACATTGTTCTTCCGGTAAGGCGATGAAAGAGCCCATCAATCTTCTCGAGTAAGAATAAGATTTTTATTATTTTTATAATTAGTTATAAGAAAGGCGGTCCCCATAGCACCAGCAGAGTCGGTTAGGCTGGCCGGAATCCAAAGGAAACGCATACTATAAAACACCGTTTTGTCATGTCCTGGTCCGTTCACAGAACAATTGTCACTTGCGTGAAGGTCACTTGGTTAGCTGTTATTTAAAGTTATTTAAAACGGTATAGAAAATTTGTCTATAATCAAAATGTTTAACAATTTAAATATTTCTAACAATTAGAAAGGTTTCATCATCAGTTGATAACAATGTGGATATTATAATTTATTCTTGCTGGTCGTAATAATTTTAATGTGTTTTTTTTTTTTTTTGCGGCTTCCGTCTGTTAAGTGAAAATCGCAGTTCATCAAATCTGTACAACATCCGTTTACATTTATATTGTATTTGGATCACGGGTACTCATTGTGTTTTTATGGCGAGTACGACATTTCGAACATAATAATTTTAAATTGCTCATATGTGTTTTTTTGCTTAAAATAAAACGTCTGCGCTTAACTTAAAACGCCGATGACCTATTTTTAGCACAAACGAACTTAACTGTTTTATTTTTTTTTTATATATATACTTATCTTCGATCTGCCAAACACAAAGCCAAATTTGGTAAACACCAAACGCACATACACACACGCAAAAGACTCGATGCATACATTTCGCCCATTTTATTTTTTTTTATGAATTCTGCATGACAAATAAAACTGTCATGTACACAAGACGTTAGTCATTATTAATTACGGTGAATGCACACACATTCAGACCCGAGTAAACGATTTCTTTGTTTTTATTACCAAACGTCAACATTATTATTATGCGTTCAGATCCCAAATGGTATTATAAGTTAATAAGTTTTGTTCAACTTGGCGCGATAAAGATAGATATTTGTTACGAGACGCCTTTATTGACAATTTTTTTTTTCTTTTTAACAAATTCAGTCAAATCAATCAATATTTTTAAATTATGTGAAATCTCTTACTAACGCAATTATTAATTAATTTAATCCTCGTCAGTAAATTATATTAAATTATATTTAATTAAACGTGTAGTAGTATTATGTAAAGTTATCGTTGTTGACACCAATTACAAATTAATGAACAAAATAATCGATAAAATTGTTTATTTTTGGTGCACATTTATTTCAATTAAAACGTTTTCCAATAATTTCATTAGCACAATTCAAAATACAATTGGATTGTTTTTCACAAAGATTAGAACGTTTTGATAAATATCACAGTCCAAGCATTGGAGCGGACAGTTCTATCAAACTAAAACTTACCAAAACTTACCCACAGTGTACTACGCAATATTCATTTTCGACAAGTTGTTTTTTAGTAAAGGTAATATTATTTTAATTCTTTTTATTAATTTTTGTTTTTCGACAATATTTGGGATATTTTTACAAGCATTTTACAGTCATACAAAATACATTGCTTAAGGTTCTTTTATGTCATCAACTGTTCTAGTAATTGTTTTTATGCATATGACGTATTGACCGGGAGTGGCTATGGCTAACTTTATGCCAGTTCGGTCGCCGGGTTGCATGGCATTTCAGCCATGCATCCGGGGTTGATAGTGTGGGTCGCCGCTAAAAATCCCGGGTGGTCACCCATCCGGGATCAAGCAGCAACGGACACAGCTTAACCTCAAGTGCCATGCGGCACCTGAGATGTCCACTGCGCCACACCTCCCGGTGTAATTGTTGTGTTTAAATGTGACTAATCGGTATAGTTTGATAACAATTGTTAATACCCGACTAAGATGTGCCTACCGCTTCAATTTATTGTTATCACAATGAGTAATACTTAGATTAATCATAATGATCGAAACACTCGTATTGTTGGCAAGTGAAGCACGACAACTACCAATTGATGACCGTAAGTGATGGTCAATAATTATTTACACTGTTGTTAGCACAATGTATGATTTGGGTGAAACAAAAATTCTTTGTCAATAGCTAAATATAGCACAAAACAAACAATAATAAAACAAATTATACTGAAAAAATATTCCGAGAGAGACTTGTCAAGGACATACACACATTTTTATTAGTTTCTTTTTGTATACTTAAAACGAAAATAATGGTAACCACGTGTGGGGTTCAAAGTTGACAACAGATGGTCGGTCGGCGATGATCGTCTTGTCGTAGCATTTCGATTTGAATTTTTTGTATTGTCGGTTAGGAGGTGCAATGGTAAGTTTTTTTAACCCATAGGCTGCTACCGTATAGTATTTATCAAGCAAGGTGACTCACACACCACACTATTTATTCTCTCCTACCTACCTTGAATGGGGAACACATATGCATTATGCATACACACACACGCACGTGAAAATCGATACGGCGGTAGTATTATGCATTGTGCTTTCCGCGATCGCCCACGCTTGTAAATAACACAATATAATGATAAATACTTAACAGTGTACACTAGATAATATTATGTATATTATTAATCGCCACCTATATGACATACTAATTCCATAACCGAATTTGGAGCCCACACTTCAGTTCTCGAACGATGAAAGCATATTCAAATCCGAGATGGGATGCGTTGACTGGTTTGCTTGACAGCAAATTTTTCGATCGAGAAAATCGTTTTTAAATGAAAACAATTGCTGAAGTATAGTAAGTTGACTTGGTAATAACAGAAAAAAGAAACTTATCAACGCGATGAAAACATTATTGTAATTTAACGGTGTATATTGTGCTAAACACAAGACTTGATACAAAAAATAATAACTATACATAAAAGAACATTGGGTAGTTGAAGAATAATCTTATCTTAAGCGAGGTCACTGTGCTTGAAAAAATAAAAACAAACAACAGTAGTAACGCGACTAGAGTTGTAGTTATTGATAACATATTCTTTTGAAAGCGCTAATTGCTACCAGTGACCCAAATAATAATAGTCATTCAACGTGAAATCATTAGATAGAGTCCGGTCGAATTAACCAACAGTTACCGTATGCTTTCTATTATAGTTAATTATGTTATACACCGAGAGAGTAAACGTTATTATGTTTATTTTTTAAGAATGATAATAATTCATATTATTGATATAACAGAAGAAAAAAACTCGTTTTAGTGAATTGCCGAGTTTATATTTAAAAAAAAAATGTTTGTTTGTATTTTTTCAGGAAAATAATGGATCAGTTTTAACTACAAGTTAATCACTCTGTAAACAGTTTCGGTCGTAAAATTTAACTAATTGACATAACCCCGCCATTGCGGTTCTAATATTTGTTAACCGCTTTGGAAGAATAGAATTTCACGAAAACAATCGCTTTACCCAAACATAGTAGCTGAATACAAAAAAAAAAAAAAACCACCGAGCAACGTTTCAAAAGTAAAAAGAGTTGATCGAACCTCTTATGGAAGTGCTTTCATACACTGTAGGTGCATTATATGTAGGGACAAATGTGCACACATTATAGTTGTACATAATAAATAATATTGAATAACAGGCGAGACCTTACAAAATGTATAGGTTTCGATGGACAGTCATAACCAACAATGAAGCCCAAATTTAGAATAAATTAATTAATGTAAATTCATTTTAAAATCTGAAAAAATCCTACAATTCTTAACAGTTAAAATCGTACGAGATTAAACGGTTTTGAATACATTGTTTATTATTTTTTAAATAATAAAAATTTGTCTTTTTTTGTATGTAAATGTGGTTGTATGAATAATTTCTTCAAATTTTAGCCCTATAACTACTTAACTTGAACCTAACATAAAAAATGTTGGATTATTCATAATTGTGTATCTATATTTGTGTATACTTTTTAAACATTTAACAAAATGTGTTTGAAATATGCATTAAAAACTATTATTTTGCTTAATTTAAAACTGGTTTTAGGACTTAAAAGCGGTGTACAGTTTTTCTATTTTCTTTTACAACTTAAATTTTAAAATTATAATATTTAGGTTAGGTTTAAAAATACTATAAAAACAAAATAGATGTATTTTTTTTCATGAAAGGGGCCGCAACTTTCTAGACTATAAAGAAGCTAATCGTGTAGGTAACTGAAAAATAAATGTACAAGTTTAAAAAACGGCCACGCAATCTTTCTAACCATTTGCCATCGGTCGGACCGGGTTTTTTGTTCACAACAATTTGTTCGTTAAAAAAGTTCATATTTATGTCTCTCTCTCTCTCTCGCTCTCTGACCGGCTGATAGGTGTGGCTGCTGCCTTGCACATGCGACACCAAACACACGACTATAAGAGTAAATTAAATGCACACGCCACTCGTGTATGTGTGTATGCGTCCGTGTAATTAACACGCCTAAACAGTTTTCTCCCAGAAAGCGCCTCATCAAAACGCAACTAGGCACTTGTCACGTATAATAATAATAATAATAATAATACTGTGTCCCCTTCGCCGGTAATAATTAGTATTGTACGCGTGTGTCTTCTACTCCGCTCCCAACCCCAACCATCGAGAAAAAACCTTGGCTTAGGCAAAAAAAAAAACACAACGATATCGATAATATAGTGTGATTATGGTAAAATAAATACGTTTTAAAAATCCTACTTATATGGCAAAACCTTGAACTAGGCGATAGGGCGACTGCGACAAACCCAACCCGGCGATTCACAAACAGCCGGTCGTTGATATATATATAATTATTTATTTTTTCCAAACAATTTCGTTTCCACAAGACAACGATGGTGATGATTATTATTATTATTATTAAAATTATCATTATGAATGTGCATGTATGTAGCAGTGGAGAATCATAGTGTACCCTCCAGGATGGATCGACCGGGTCAGAGACCTTTGCACAAGCCGCTGTGATAGTAATCATAATAATACTAACAATAAAAAAATAATAGCAACCGTGATGATGATAATTCTTATTGTATGTTATTACCTATGCGGCTTTATGTACGTACTACCGCGACGAGGCTGAATAAAACACACAATGTGGCGGATAATGAGTCGCACCTGCTGATGGTATTCATTAGAGAGCCAGGAGGTTTACTGTTCGAGCAGTCGGTACAAATAAATTATTTTTTATCCAAATCCCAAAAACACCACGGTGAGAGGCTAAACCCGGTTGTCCCGTGGGGTGGGAAATTTGTTGGTTTATGTGGTTACACAAAACACCACACTTTACCCAATTCTAAGCCCAAAAGAACACGAAAATACAGCCTAAAAAAGAACATGTACAAAATATATAAGATAGCGTAGTGCACTTATGTCATCTGTGCACTGTGCTATCAATATTGTATTATACTTTGATTATATTACTTATACTACTTTATACATTTAATAAAACATTCGTTAATTTTTTTTTGGTCTTAATTTTTTGTTTTGTTATTGTTTAAGCAATAAATTGCCAACTTCGAAGTCAGCGACCCAAAAATATATTATTTGACGTCTTTGATGATAAAATGTAGAATAAATAACTTTTAAAAAAATATTTCAGCTTCGATGTGGAACTGTGAGGGTTTTAGTTTTACCACAATGTTGTGTTTTCTTTGTGTCTGTAATTTTTTACTTAGCTGGTTTATATTATTACGCTTGTTTTTTTTAATCATTAACCTACGAAGAATGTTTTTGCGCTACTATTGCCTAATGTGAGAAAGCGAAGGGCAATATTTTTATCGTTATCTGTCTGTCGATCAAACCGAACGAGTGCTGCTAGGAAATAAGAAGCTAAACGATTTCTTATTAAACAGAATACATGCAATCCGATTTAAATAAACGCCCAATGGGTTGTAACCGACACGACAAAAAACACACACAATTTATTAGACAACACCGTCGACTTGATAATTAGTTAATATTTTTTTAACACGACAAAATTCATTTTTGTTCAGTATTTTACTTGTGAATGGTTTTAATCAAACTAAACGGAATAAACGAAAGCGCAATAAATGATAAGAGACAGGTACAAAAAATGTACAATTTCTAACTGGCCCATAATATGGTATAATCAACTTTTTTTTTTATTCAACGCGGTTCAAGCTATTTATATCGATAATAGCGAATAATCAAACGAGTTGAGAAGGAGAAAGCTTTGGTAAACATTTTAGTGTTATTTGTACACTGTTATTTCGGAAAACGAAAACCTCGAGTGCATAGCTCGATTTTTGAAAATTCGCTTTTTCCAGTGTAGAGCCAAATCATAATTATAATATTATGTCGGTTGCCCTACCATTTTCTTTTGCATAATATTACAGTAGACACAAGTTGTTGGCAACTGTGCAGAGATGATTATGTTATGACCCACATATAACGAGAACAGAATACTGGAATATATTAATATTATTATTAATTCCCACTCGATGACGGGAAATTGTCCGTTTGGTTTTATCCCGTTTCCTGTACGAAAAAATGATAATGAAATCATCCTGTCAAATGTATTTTGATTTGCCTGTAGTGAAATTCTGAAATAACAAATTTTTCAAAACTGTATTTTTAGTTTATCAGATTTAATAGTAATAACGCGATAAACCTAACCTAACCTAACCGAAATAAACTGAAAATGTTTACAAACGGCAAACCCTAAAACCAAAACTGAAAAATATAAAAACCGTATTCCTACCCGAAATAAAAAAATGTTAATCTATTTTCTTCCCTTTGCAAAATGTACACGCATGAAAATATGTACATGGAAAATTAAGTGACACCAAAATTGTGTAGTGTTACTATACAGTTGATTAAAAATGTAATTCAATTCAGTTACTTAACCTAATGTCAGATGGGGTTATACTATTGAGTGTTTGATCGTCCTTAATACATTCAATTTGTTTGTTAATGCATCCAAATTGTTTAATTGTATTTAATTAGTTAATTCAATTTTTTTAGGAACTGCAAATTAAAGTTTATTAACCATACCTATACGCTTGCATACGCTGTAAACCTAATCGATGACATAATTTCGATGCAGATTCGCCCACATCCGAGTCGTGTGGACAAGTCAGGGAAGTCGAATGAAAAGCTAAAAATAAAACGATTTGCCAACAAGTCACGTACCCTTGTTCTAAAAATAATATTGCTCCGGAAGTATTTTTGACGTTCATTTTTAGATACTCTAAACCATTCCAAATCTAAAACGCTTCTCCGGTCTTCTCGTCGAGACCAACCACTACTTTACCGTTAAATCAACAGTCGACAACGGCCGGTCAGGTTAGGTTTAGATTAGGGCCGTTATTAAAAAAAATACGACCTATGTGACCGACTGGTTCTATGTAAAGCATATTTTTTTAAATAACCAATACATTTGCTACAAGCCAAAGCGCCGACAATAAAAAAAATGTACTGTTTTCCCATAAAGTCCAGTTGGACAAACTTTCCTGTTAACGGTATTTAGCGAATAAAAATTATAATAAAAATATAACTACACCGACAACCGGACCACATGCCGAGATGATCATGCAATATTTGAGTAATATTATAACTATAACAAACAGACAGACATGTGCGTAAAGTGGTGAACGCACTCTGTGATTCATATGAAAATAAAAGGTTGGCCAGATGACAAAAATAATACAAGGAATTGTTGTAGGACGATAGAAGTTAAAACAAAACGGGACTTAAAACGGATTACAAAAGAGAAATAAAAAACTTCATGTTAGTTTAAAATAACGAAAACGTAATCCAAAACGGTTTTGAAATTCAAATTAAAAAAAAATTGTAATCCGTATTAGAAATAGATAAGTTATGTTTTTTCCTTTATACGTTAAATAACTGTATCATAAATTAAAATAAAGTGTATAACAGTACTATAAATCAAAATGAAAAGAATTATAAAACTACATTCTATTGCCAAAGTAGAATCTGTATCTATTTTTTTTCAAAGTCCTAAAACAATGGCCGGCGCCCTACTATCATACAATTTTCGTCGTCCAACAATCGCTAATTTTTTTTGTGATATTACTGTAAAATGTCAATGGTCTGTTAAAAAAAAAAATAATAAATTTGAAAGTTACAGGACGTTTTCTGCGTTTAGAGTCTTTACTCTCTAATAACCCGTATTCACGCCTTCGCGTTTTTTTTCTTTCTCTTATGAGATGATGATAACAATATAATATATAATTATTTTATTCCTGGCGCCGCTCTAATTGTGACGGTTAACCTAAAAAATCACAACACAAAACGCAAGCACCAAACCGTTGTTAGCTATATTGTTAAAAACGCAAAAGAACACCTTTAGTGATCCAGGTTAGCAGAATCAAATACTTAAAATTTGTAATTGATACAGAAAATAATGAGAAGTATTTTCACAACGATTAATAATTAATAACACGTATGTTTCAATAACTTCCTAAGTACATAAATTGTTTTACATTAATGGTAACATTAAAAAAAAAAAAACAATTCATAAAAATGTCATTTAAACATTAACAGTATGCTATTTTTACTCGAAAGCGAGGTAATGGTAATAAATTGTAATTTATTATTAAATAACGGAACCAATAAATAAAAATATACTTATAATATATCTCTACTAAGCTGGTTCCGAGCAGTTGTCAGCAAAGAAACGGTTAACAGTAAAGTGTACAAAGATTGACTTGTTAAGGGACCGGAAGAGGTTCGGCCTGTGGCATATTGTACGGCCATTAAAAGAAATTATTACAGTAACACATGAGAGATTTCAGATTAGAGAATATTATATATATATGTTTTTTTTTTTAATAAAAGAGGGCGGACGTTTCGGATTAAAATATTCTGTAGTCATTTATATTTCTAAGAAACCCCGACGTAGAATAAAGCTTGTTTACATGATAATGACATTTTTCATCAGTTGAGCCATACGTCGACAAGAAAAATGTAAAAAATCTATAATCGAATCTAGTCGTTTTCTAAGGTCGTAAGATACCAGAGTTGTCGGAGATAACCATTCAGTAGTAGGTATATAAAATACATTTTAAAAAGTAAGATTTCTATAGAATACTACTCATACATTCGTTATAGTTACCCAACTAATAATAAAAAAATTAAATATAATAATTAAGAATAATTACATAGGTACAATATAGTAAACAATATTATAGGTAATTAAACCTATATTATATAGGTTGAATATGAGAAATTGAATGCCAATATCGTTTTCTTATATTGTACTGAGCCTAATAATTAATATGTAATATATTTGAAAAAAAAATGTTCCAATATGAAACAAAAAAAGTGACAACAGTGATTAATTATCAAATTAGTGACTAAAAGTGACGAAATGTGACTGGATTACACCCCTGAAGTGAACAACACTTAACCGTGTCAACAAATTGTATATTTTATTTCCTCGGCGAATCCAAAAATGCCTCGATGCCCCAACAAGGCTCAAACCGGCCCACGGTAGTCTTACCGGCTTTCTCAAAGTCCTCGTTTCAATCAGAATGTGCAGCGTCGTTAAACTATCATTAATTGTATCATAATAAAGCAAAACAAAAACGACAATCGTACCTCGATCGACGTACACGTCGAAATCGTCCCGGGTGCCTTTCAGACACGAGTGAAATCCTTTGCTGAACCTCCGGGTTATGGTGCCCGTGCTGTGAGCCGGACTCACGGGCGGTTGTGCGTCCGGCAAATCGTTCATGACCGACATCATGATAATATTGTTATTGAATATTTAAAAAAAAAAAAACAAGTTTAAATTTTTTTGTTTTTTAAAACGTACCATAGAAGAACAAAAAAAATGTTTATAATGAAAAACTACCGGGGGCGGCTGCGACGTCGCAAACGAACATGGCGGTGCGGTTAGCGGCAAGATAACGCGGGAACAGTCAACCTCTTGACGCACCGGTCGCCGCACATACACTGACTGGTGTCTACCGTCTGTGCCGTACAACCCGAACGAACGTTTGCCTTGCCGCCGCGCCATCGCCGCCGTGTGTCTCCATAGCAATAAAAACTAATAATAATAATAATAATAATAAATTACAACGCGAATGACGAAAAAAAAATCCGATGACGACGAGACTAGAAGACTATCCGAGGTAAACAGATAATAATACATTATAAATTATAATATACGATTATCGCCGTCAACGGTATTTACCTATTCTGCGAAACGTTCGCCTCGGTTTGTCCGCCGCCGTTCTAATATCAATTAGCTGGTCAAAATTAAGGGCACAGAAAAAAAAATGCCAAAAACGTTAGTTTAAAAATTGAGCTTCCCCCCCCCCTCAAAAAAAAAAATTTCTCCTACCGGCTACCTCGGTGTCATTGCCCGATGTGTAAGCTATGACGTATAGTTACTAAGTTACAAGCAAGTTATACCATATTTTGTGATTTGAAGATAATAATGTATGGGTGGCTGAGTGCCTACGACATCCTGACGCTATAACTTTAGTCACTTACCAATGTTGTCCATCGGCCATTCCCATTGATATTACATAAATATTGTATGTAGGTATGCCTATTTCCATTATGTTCGAGTAGGATTTTTATCAATGGAAATCCAACACAAAGTATGTCATCAAACCAAAAACGTGGGTTAATACTGTATTGGGTTTATGTATACCCTAAAAACCTAATAGAGGAGTGCTTTTTCCAACTCTGTTCAGGATAGATAACAATGCTGATCATAAAAAAACACTTTAGCGTTTTAAAAGTTACCGCGCGAACAGAATAAAAAATTAAGCCATAAAATACAATTGAGCAATATTAATTAAAACGCTAAATGGAAAATGAGTGAAAATATGTAAAATGTAAAGCGGCAAAATTATGCAATAAACGTTTTTGCAGGCAATTATTATAATTATAACTACTCGTTTGGCAATAAATATTTAAATTCGTACAACTGTACCCTAAAATTAAGCATTTAAACTACTCTCAACCACTTATGAAGTCGACGTTTTTGGGAATATAATTATTATTCGAGTTCAACGTATGTAGGTGTTTTTAATAATGAAAAATTACACCGGTGGTACATCATCTGTGTGTGGTACACAATTCACAGCATTATCACTCAACCACAGTGCATTTTATTTAAGTAAACGGCAAACATATTTCATTATGCCCGTCAGGACCCTCTAAATATTTCCTATTACTCATTGTTGGCCAGTTTAATTATTGAAAAAAAAAACGTAAACCGAGAAGATAATAATTGTTGTTTTTATTTTTTGGCGCACGAATAATAATTATAATTATTATTATACAAATGAATGATTAATGAATCATTCATTTTTCAACAAGTATTTTTTCACAACAATTGTATTCAGTTATACCCGACTGAGCCGATAAACAATGCTTCCAGGGAACATATTCATTTATTATGCAATTATTCGATCTGGCGATGCTTATAATTTCGTTTTAAATATATTTTTTCTCGTGGAAATTCGCATACAGAGTGATCAATTAATGCTACAATAATTTTTTCTTAAAATAATGACAATTTTGCAGTTTTTCTGTTTGGAGACACTTTAATTTATGTTATTTTACAACACTATTCAGAATGTTATCTTTTTTCAGATATCTATCCACTTTTAAAACTCAAATTGAATTCTCAAGTTGAGACAAATTTACCGAACATTTTTAGTGGTCAATAACCTGTTTCGGATAATTATAATTCCTCCCGTCCTAAATTTGAAACTTTAATAACTATGGATTGAGATGAAATAAAAACGAAAAATTAAAATCGCTGGCTTTATCGTGATCATTAGTAGATTAGTAGATAGATTTTCGTCTGGAAAATAGAAACGTATCATCCAGCTGTTTAAGATCCAACCGACGATCGACACGCAGAGACATTTGTCAACATTATGTGTGCACTATAATGCTATTTTTAAACCTCAACTAGACAACGCACCCCGTTTGTTAAAACGCCAACGTTGTCAAGCTTATTAAACAGCCATCACGCCAATTGGTTCAGCATGTGTGTAATAAATGCGATCATCTCATACAGATTATGTTTAGTACACTTGTATCGTTAAATCCAATAAGATATTCATTTCAAATGTAATTCGAATCAATCACGTAAAGCTAGTTGTATGCCGTATGCAAATTATTATACTGTTGTGTATTATAAAATCATATTTTGAGCTTCGGAATGATTAATCCACCAGATGAATCGGTTATTTCAAAAACGACATGTCATTGTTTTTTATTAAATTACTTTTTGTTAATATTTATACTATATACGTAGTTACATGTTCTATGTAAAAGCCATATATTTTGTCTAACTCAAATTTATTACAAATATCGACCATGAGAAGTTGGAATCACTGCAAAAACAGCGAAGTCATTGTGTATTATTATTAATTTTTGTTTGTTAAAACAATTTACTGTGTAAAAGATAGTACGTTTGTTAATTTCTTTTTTAATTTGTCAACATAAATTTAATTGATTATTTTGCCAAGTATTCTATTCTGCAGTTCTGGTATTTACCAATAATAAACGCATTTTTTAAATTATAATTTTGTAAAAAAAAAAAAAAATACCTACACAATTTTGTGGAATAGTATTAATAATATGTCTGTGTTATGTTTACCTTATTATACATGAAAGTAATTGATAATTTAAATTGGCATTTAAAAATACCAACTCAATCAAGTTAAAAAAAAAAAAATATATTAACCGACGGATTTCCAAAAATTCCCTATCAAACCAGTGTAATAAATTATGTGAGACTTACCTAAGGGAGATAGTGCACATATTTGTCTGGAACTAGGGGTCTCTTGCAACGACACGCTATCGGTCACGTCGTCTTCTTCTTCGCCTTCGTCTTCCTCCAACAAAACTGGATGTTGATTGATCAGTTCATAGCCCCATCGTTGTCGGAATTTCTTTGCTCCTCCGTCCAATCTGACCCGTGGCAAATCCACAAACAAAGAATCGCCAATCTTCACATGGTAAAACAAACACACGACAAATTAAAACACGTTTGCACCAATATTTATGTAGGTAAACTTAGGGTAACTAACAAAGCATAGGTATACTTAGTCAAGTTCGTTGTATAATCGAAAGCAAAAAGCTTGCATAAGCATGTTAACAAAAGTGCATCTATCCGTGACACAAATAAAAATGTAATACATATATATTTTGGTTCTTGTTCCAAAATCGTGCAGTACAGTGAAATAAGAATTGTCTGAAAGGTACTATCAGCTGATACTAGATTTTTGAATAGGTATAAGTTTTTTTCAGTGGCTTCAAAAAAAAAACCTTACAATAGCCTTACAATATTGGGTTATGTTAAAGTATATAATAGTTGTCGCCCAATAAGTACTCTTATAACTAATATCGTCACTTAGGAGACTGTGGACGTCATTGACGATTTTTTATTTTTGGTAGCTCTTAGGTGTATTAAGTGCGTGTAAACTCAAGCAGTAGATGAGACCTAAGCCTACTCAACTTGACCCGTAGTTTCATCTATAGTACATTTTTAATGCTGAATATAGTAATCAAGTGTTCTATAATATTCAATATTTTTTTAAATTAATACTCTATAAAATATATAATTTATTAAGGGGCAGGCGATTAGGTAACTAAATCGACATTATATCATTTTTTCTATTTTAGAATGAGTTATTTAGGTATTTTTGCACCATTCAGCCTAAAAAGCCTTTTTAGAGAAAAGATTGACTTAAGATTCTCAAAAATTCAACTTTCTATTCCAACGCTGTAACGAGTGTTTGAGTATTACACATTTTTGGTGTTTATTTTCAAAAACGGTTATAGATTTAACAATTAATAAATATAAATACTGTATACTATATACACGTGAAAAATGATACTCCAAAACCATCATAAATTAAATTTAAAAAAAAGTTTATATGATTACACAAACTGTAGATGTAAACAAATCTTGGTCTTGCCAGTTGTTTACAAATTACAATAAATACAAATGTTCAATAGTATAATTTAGTAAACCTGTTTACAACGATTGAATGGCGTTATTTTTACATCACTTTTAGCATAAGCTTCATACTAATATTTACATAAAATATAATTGCATACACGTTTGAATGGTTAGCACCAGCGTACTATTTACCATATTCGGGTAAGTCCAAATAGGCTTGATAAGTGTTTTTATTGACAGGTCTTTGGAATCTGGCATTTTAGAACAATTTGTGTATTTTTTGAGAGAGAAAAAAAAAAAGAGTTAAAAAACAGTTTTTACTAGAAAAATTACAGTTTTAATTAAATTTTTGAAAATGATAGTTACATAATAAAAATATATTATTAAATTTTATATATATATATAATTTTAAATAATACTTGAACAATTTTGTTTACATATTGTTCTACTCCACAAATCAAATATTTTTTTTTTTTTAACTTAAACCTAATTTAACGTTGAACATCAGAGTAATATAGTTCTTGGATCAAAATGCGTTAAAGTTGCCGCCATACGTTTCGAAAGGTGAATCCATTAGTGGAGAATCCGAAAAAATTTCGGTTGAACTTAAAAACGGTAACTCAGTCTCAGTAATGTTTTCTATCGACTGCTCGGTTGTCACAACTTCAACATCGTTCTCGCTTACTGTTGTATCGTTCTCGCTCACAGTCGGGTCGTTCTCGGTAACTGTTGTGTCGTTCTCGGTAACTGTTGTGTCATCGTCGCTGACTCTAGTAACATTATCGCCGACTTCAGACTCTTGGCCAATGACTGCTGTGGTCTCGTTTTCACTGACTTTGGTGTCATGCTCGCCGACTTTGGTTTCCCCCACGCTGCCATTAGCCTTATCCTCGGACACTTTGATTTGTGGTTCATGGACTACGATCATGGGTATGTTCAATTTGTAAACGATGGTGGAATTGAGAGTGTCTGGAGTTCGGGTCAGCATTGGATAGTAGTGGAACACGTTGACGTCGCCCACCACTTGTACGGCAACATTGTTTTGGGGTGGTGTCAGCTGTTGCTGGTCCTGTTGCTGTTGCTGCTCTAACAAACGTTTATACTGGGTTTCCCGAATGGATGCCATGCGAGCAGCTAGAAGTTTGCTCAGGTTGTTTTCCGGTGTCAACCGATGAGACGCGTCCGTGGCATACACCCCGGTGTCAAAAGCTCCGGGATTTTCATTGAAGTTGCTCTGGAACGATTTAAGATTTGGCTGCCTAAATCCCCACAGAGGATGCCGGTACGCGTCCACGTGGGAATCGGGCACGTGAGCCTGTATTCCTTCGTTCCACGGCTCGATCGGGCTCTACGCAATAGAAACGAGTAAGTGATTTAATAGCCACACTCAAGTCAATCATATGAATGCGTTCAAACTTTCGTGGAATGAACTTTTAGCTTGATCTTTTTCGGAGCTATCCATATTGTCATTGGTTAGCTGACGTTTCGGATCCATTGCAGGGTCCATCTTTAGAGCAACAGTCACAGTTTTACTATCGCTATACTATACTAAACATAGTCACAAAAGTTGAAGGGGACTTTCGCTTTAGTGATAGACCCTGCAATTGGTTCGAAATGTCAGCTAACAAATAACAAAATGCATACATCCAAAAATGATCAAGCTGACAAGTCCATCGATCAAAGCACACTACAGCACAGGGAATCCAAGGGCATTTCCATGAAGTCACTATTGAGGTTATCGTACTCTCCTACTGCATTCCGAGTAACCTACCCGAGGAGCTCCGATTAGGAACGTCAGCAATTACAATTTAGGATCACTACAGAAACTCCATAATCAGATGATCTATTTGGTCTTTCGAGCATTGAATAGGATCTACATAATCCCGTTTGAAAATATAATAAGAACCGTATTGTATTAACGTGGTTGCCTTGTAGTAGAGTTTATGAATTCCAAATTGTACTCCTGTCAGATGTCTTTACGTAAGTGTAACTCATTAAAAATCTACTCCTTTGGTATTCACACGGATTTCAATTTGTACGATTGTTTTATATCTGTATAATCCAGTACTTCTAAGAAATACCTGTGCCCCTGGACATCCTGTGCTGTTAGGGCAAAGTTTTACTCAATCTGGCCTTACCTGGTTAATACCAAAAGACATTGCGCCTAACGATCTTCGCCAGTGTGACTTTAGCTGTAAATAAAATATGACACTGTTTATAAAAAACACGTTTACACCAGATATTAGGTAATTATTGATTTACCAAAGGTTCTGGACTCAATAACACATTGGTCGGTTGCATAATATCTTCATTGATCGCGTGAACGACCGCACACAGGACCACCAACAGACTTAAGACGGTGACTCCGTGCATTTTCAGATTATTTATTTTAATACTATACAACACATTAAAAACAAATAAGTCAAAAACTAACAAAAAAAAAACAAATTATACTAATAATCATTATTACTAAATTCTAACTAAAGCATTGTCTCCCGCTTTTGCTTACGTTATTTATACTCTAATCTTGTTAATAGTAACGACGATTTAATTTGTTCAACATAATCTATAATCAATGTATGAATTATTAATTTGTCGGTTTCGTCATACAATAGGTTTACCTACGCGTTATGTGTAATTCGACCAATACATAATAATTAACATATTATCTATTAAAAAAAAAAGCCTATGACGCTACGAATATTTCCGATAATACGCGTTGTGTGTGAAAAAATGAATTTCTAGTAATAAAATGACCAACGAAAAATTAAAGTTCTATTTGCGAACCGATAACCTATCAGCTACAAAAGTATAATCCCATAGGAAATAGCCAATGTTCCTCTTCTACCTGTTACCGATAATAATTATTATTATTGTACACAGTGTGATGTCCGTATCAAATGGAAGGTCAAACAATGTCTATTATTTTATCCGGCGTTTGCAATTTTAGAAACCCTATAATTCATGTTGTTTGTACTGTTTTTACATCATCTTAACTTTTATTGTTCTTTTAGTCGTTAGTTCCGATATTACATTATCAGATTCAGATACTTATGAAACGTTTATTATCTAGCGGGAATCATAATATTTAAGTTACAATTAAAACGTGATCGGTAGTTATTATATATGTACATTAAATTTATTTGTCAAAATCGGAATTTTTGGAGAAATAGAACAGTTATTGCTTAGCGTGATTGGATGGAGTCCAAGAATCAGTGGGTAGTTGACAATAATCCTAACTATAGAATTGATAATATCAGTAAAACATATTTCTCATCATCCGTATTGTTTTTACGAGATTAAAAAATAGAAAAAAAACATTTTTGGGACGTAAAAAATAAGTTGGTTATTGTGTCGGTTAGAATCTATATCATTCGGGGGAGTAAATTATTTTGATTTTTGAGAACTAAAATAAAAACCATTAGAAACCGTTGTCTTTATGTGCTATTTTATTGTACTTTTTTATTTAAAAAAAATCATTAGGGGGAAAGTTATAAATATATCTTTGAATGAGACAAATTTGAAGAGTTAGTAGAGGATTAGGTACTTATTGTGTTATTTGCATTGGAAAAATACATTTATTTTTGTCCCAACCCTAGTGCGTACCCGAGACTAGATAAATTTCAGTTTCAACCGCAATACTTAAATATTTACTTAATAATTTAAATTATCAAAACAATGTATGACTAATTAATTAACGAACGTACCTTATAAACAAACGAGCCAACACTATATTGAACCGCTTCGAGGCTTGAACTCAGTTCGGGGTTTGAGTTGAACCGGTGCAATGGAAGAGTATTAATCGACTGATTGCTTTTTATAAGTATTTTACACACTTATAACACAATGAAAACAACGTGCAAATGATAAACAAAAATTGTATTAATTATACAATAACCTTTAGACAGTCTCTAGGAATTCACTCGCCGCAATCTCCACTGCTAATCAACAAATATTGAATGGTACATACTATATTTATATTATAATGATATAATAATTAGGGTTAAAAATAGCACGTTTTTACTACTCACTTGTGGATATAATTTGCATTATCACGACCCATGTGTGATTTTATGCTAAACCATAGGAAATTATAAAAAACCGATTATACTGTATACACTCCACCCTCCCCCCTCCAAATTTGGCCAGTCCAATTATTAATTGAAAACGTTTGTGATCGTGTTCGGTATTTAACTAATTTATTATACTGCCAGTGTACATGTAAAAGGGATGCATTTATCAGAAGGCAACCACATGAAACTTGATCCTAGGAACCTGAAGTCAAAGTTAAATCGTTACCGCTAATCTAAGTAACATCGATTTTTTTTTTATCACAAACTTAAACAAATTTCACATATTTTTCCTCCTGAAATATATTCGGCCCAAAAATGCTCAGCATAACATAAAACAAATGTTTCTTTTTATAACCGTTTTAATAGTTATACATTTTTTTATTGATTAAAACATATCTTGAACGTAATATCATAATAATTAACATTAATCAATTATAGTACTTATTTATTGCGTAGGAACTTAAATATATATATTTCATAACATGACAAATTCCAATCCTTGCTCAGAACTTGTTATAACAAAAATAACCTGTGCCGAGTTGAAGCAGGCAACCTTAAGAACAACCATTTGTATTTTCATTGGATTTCTCCAAGAATACACGACTTATAACATTGAGAGTCGTAGTCGAACAATACTGCTAATTAGTTACAAGAAATTTGCCAACTGAAAATTTAGCTATTTTTTGTTTTTTGAAAAATAATAATGATAACTAGAGCTGTGTTTGGGGGGCATGTTTGTATGTTAAAAATATATTGAGCTAAAATGCAATTTTTGTTCTAATTTGAAATACAAAAATGACTGCCCCCTCCTTTCTCCAGATGGGGAATTGTAAACAAATATAAATGGAAATTAAATAATTGACATTTTTCAGTTTTAATCGAAAGATTTTAATTATTAGCAGTTAACGTAATACCCAATATAAAAACCACCATATTCTTTAATGTTTTTTTTATAAATCAATCGCTGAATTTCTATTTGTTTTAAGAATTCGTTTTCTACTTAATTTAAACTTTAAAACCAAGATCTTTCACAAAAAACATTTGGTTTGGACTTTAGCTTGAGATTTAGCAAAAATAAACACCTATACCGAACCTCTTAAATAAATGGTATATATGTTACAATAAAATAACATTATACATGTATTATACATTCGACACTTCCGTTAATTTGTTTTTAATAAATTAGTAAACGGGCGAATTAAATATTTACTTTGCTACCTGACAATCAAAAAGTCGATAGCATTAAACAATAAATTCTTAAGCAATCATCGATTTGATAGGAAAATCATATTGTAATAAAAAGTTATTAAAATACTGAAAATTTACTTTGTAATGCGTGTTATCAGTGTACAACAAAATAAACGTAAGATTACAATTGTTTGTGTCTATTATTATTAAATAGCATAATATATATGTAGATATAATATATTATGTAGATACAATGGGTGATTCGGAATTAAAGTGAATCGTAATAAGAAGACCCGTGGATTAAATTTATTGCAATGTCATTAACGAGCATTCTGCATTTTATCATATTATTTATCAATAATACAACTAAATAAGTTCAAAGTTTTGATAGTCTGAAAGTAATGTCAAAACTAATTAATACACGATATTTAAAACAACTAACAAAGTGCACTATTACTTAATATTGCGATAACCATGAGCTAATAAAAAAAAAGCAAAACCGCATAAATCAGCCATTTTGCGCGGTTAATTAGAAAATAACACAATGATGTGTACCTAAGAACATCATTTTAAATAGTTTCTAATTATATTATATAGCTTTGTATTTTTTATTTGACACAATTATTATTTATCAAGTGGAAAAGCACTTTCTATTTATGGCCACTGCATAGTTATAAAATATTTTGAACATTTTTTTCTCTCGAGATTATATAAAACGTAAAAGATTAAATTATCATTAGTTAATACAATTAGGTTTTAATTGTACAGTATTATTATAAAAAACAATTGGGTGTATAAAAGCATGGCAATATTATTATCTTAGTATGATAATAAAAAACAAAAATAACCATACGCGTCTGCCTTATATTAGACTGACAGCACTGGTTTGCGAATTTTCAATACCAGATCATCCTTTTTTTTTACATATATCTATATATATAATTGTATATTTTGGACTCGAGTCATTAAACTATTAAGATTGCTGAAAATACTCGTATAGCACGTCCATCGCACATGCCCTATAGCAGTTATAAACGATTATATAACTTCTAAGAATACTAATAAAAAAACACATCACACATAAAAACCATATCACTGAAAGAAGTCCTTTACACGGTCTAAATCTAGAGCAAAATAATAATATTAAATCTGTTTTGTCGATAAAATTAAGTACTACTAAACAAAAAAAAAAACAAAAACTCTTTAGCCCGACATTCTACGGTGGGATGCATGCACGTCCATTAAGTTTGTATGACCATTAAATGTATCTTTTATTATGTTTGCGTAACCCGTCATTAGTCATGAAAAAGATTAAAATAGTATAAACTAATTCATACAGAATTGTTGAAAACCGTGCAAGTGTAAAAATTACTATAACAAAAAATATTATTAATTTAAAAAATCCAGTTGAATTTAGAAATTATTTTAACCGGGTCAGAATAAAATCACTCTTAAAAATAAGCTAATCTAACCAAATAGCATCTTTGCGAATCTAAATATGGTTAAAAATATAAAATTTTGATTAAAACTACTAAACTTATATGGTGTTTTTTTTGGTTTTTATCTCGATACAAAAAAAATAAGTATAGATTATTTTTTATGTACACTCTAGATTCAAACACATAGTCAAAAAATAACAAATAAAAATAAAGGTAGTCGTGAAGATCCTATTAAACAACATTCTGGTAATTTCTCACTATGCTGGTATGGACTGTACTGGATTTTTTTATGTTACGGATAAGGTTAGACCTACCTTCAGTCTAATTTTCAATTCTTAAGACCTAAAATTGTGCCTAATGAACAAAAAACTTTCAACCTCTTTCGGGTCGATTTCGCCAATTATCAAGTAAAAAAAAAAAACAAATGTGTAGCTCAATGGAGTACTATTTTTTTTTTTTTTTGATGATAACACTTAATAATAACAGTTTTAACAGTGTAACTATAAACCATACGTAAGACATGGTTTACATAGAAACGTATATTATGTATAAATGCACATGCGACAAGCGAAAAACGTTACAAGACAGGACACATGCTGTAAGACAAAAGCAGGGGGGTAAATCATGACAGATATAATACAAATGAGTTATTAATTATTATTATTTACACCAACACAATACAGGAAAACTGATACTACAGTACAGCTAGTCGGGGATAAGTTGTTGATATTTTATTTTATTTAAAAAATTAATAACAATAATTAGAAATTAAAAACATGAAAATGTGATACTTTTCCCCCAAGTTAATGTGCGATAAAAGAAATAATAACGGACTCTTAAATTGTTCCATCTTGAGAAATGATATCCTTTCAAACTAGTCGCACTGTAGTGTACACACAGACGATTAAATAATAATAATATAGTATACATTTTATAATATTTCCGTAAAACAAGCACCAACCTTAAAAGCGTGCGTTATTGTCCTTAGCGCGGTCCCGGGAAATATCTATGAAATAAAATTTGACAAATTAGTACAGTATATGCACTGTCGTTATGCCGTATAGTTAGTTTAGAAAGAGATTAACACGAAAGGGGTTCCATTAAAATAACGCATACGTATAATAGTAGCTCTTTAGTTCACAAGTGGCCCACGAGTCGCTTAAGTTCGACTTTGAGAAAACAAAGGTTAACATAGTTGTAATACATAACAATGCACGTAAGTAATACATATATAGGAATTAAGATAATACTCAAATACTTGTACACATGGCTAATAACCAAGTTGTTTAAGCCTTAACTCGCCTAGAGCTAATAAAAGTTATTTGACATGTTCGAAATTGGTTGAAAACTATTTTTTTGTCAATTTTTTTCAATTACCTATATTTCGCTATAAACGAAACAATTCACTTAGACAATAAAAAAAAAATGTCGAATTACTGTATTAGAATATATGACAGTTTATACAAAGTTTGCGTGTGTTTACCGTTATTATTATGCATGTAAAAATGTTAATTTTTTCCTCCAACGATTGACCCAGACCACTTGTTTATCAAGAAATTGGATGATAATAGTAAAATAGATGATAATGGAAAAAAATATATATATTTACAGATAACTCTTCGCTCCTGTAGGCGGTCAGCGTTTGTTCGTCTTGCAGCAGGACACAAAAATAAGGTTCCCAAGTGACAAAATTCAATGACTTGTCTTTGACCACGTTGCCCGGCCGATGACCAATGTCCAGGTCTCGATCTGCAGTAAAAAAAAAAATGATTGACGGATGAATATTTAAAATAAATTTAAAAGGTATTATAAAATTAAAAGCCAGCAAAGTGAGGACGGATTACATCGTCGGGGAGGTTATGGGGAGGTCACTAAGCGCTTTGATGTGTAGATGGTAGAAATATCGAAAAACTATTGTAATTTGTAAAGGCAAAAATGTGTTCAAAACTATAATTATAGATAAATATTCCATACACATTTAGAATTAATAAGGGGCGTATCTAGGAATGAATGCGGGGGCTAGAAAAAAATATCACTTCAAATAGATAGAAACAATAGACATTGAGTTAAAGTTTGTATAGTAAATAATAAATACTTATCTACTATATTATAATAAAAAAATAACATAAAAATACACTTTTAATGCACAAAATAGGTATAATGTCGTACAATTATAATATTCTGAAAAAAATACATAGTATAATAGTTAAATTACTCGGACCAAGATAAATCTTCATATTCTTAAATGTTCTATAATACATGTTAATCGCTTCATCAGTACTTACAGGAATATTTTGAGCGTTTTAATAACGAGAATATTTTTTCAGCACCAACAGTGTGGTGACTGGTATGTGGTGTCATATATTTGCAACGTTGGGAATAACTAAATAATATAGCTGGTGCTCGTAGCTTTAGATCGAAACCAAGATTTAAGGTGATATTAATTGACAAACCCGTAAAATATTATTACCTAAAATAGCCCACCTTTGTGTCTGCCTCAGATTCGACTATATTTAAAAAGTAATACACAAAGTAGAAAGATATGTAAACTTTTTTTGGGGTTTTGGGGTGGAGGACTTTTGAAACGTTTGTCCTATATGGTACCTTTCGGGTACGATTTCTGATATATAGACTTGTTTCACGAAAAAAATCGGCTCAGCGGTTTAGAAGCAAGTCCAGACACAAAAATATAAAAACACATCATGGTAAAAACAATACCTTCTCAACACCGCATAATAATACCTAATACTCCAAATAATAATACCGGTGTGTGTTTTTTTTTCTTTGCTTGTTTAACAATTCTGATGCGAAGGGCTGTTAAAATAATACTGCCATGAAGGTTTTTTTTTTTGTACCACTTAAGCACGTGCAAACATGGTGAGTACATACATTTAGGGTCGATTTTGGCGTCATTTGTTTCTATGCCGTCGACTGCGAATATCCACCTCAATGGTGGTTGGATCTTCAAATACATACACTACGCGTCGTCAGTGTTCGGCACTTGGATAACAGTCGGACAACCCAATCCACACAAGGTGAATACAAATCCATTTAACGTTAATTGTGAGAGTTTGTACATCGAATATAGTTTTTGGTCGATAGTTAAAAGCTAAATATTGTGATAAACGCACGAGTGACTCATATTAATCAATGCCGGATAAGAGTTAAGGTTACCTTGTTGATTAAAAACGGAACGACCCGATAAACTTTCTTGTTATTTGGTGTTGTTAATAAAAAAAAATAGTCAACGCGTATTTTTCAGTTGTTTATTTAAATGATGCGAAACAAATTGAACGAGGATTAATTTTTTAATTATTATTATTATTAATTATACCCACAGCATTCGTGGCTATTGGGTAACATTAAAGGTTAATTACACGATAAGTAATAAATATTTACATTACAAACACAGAAGTATACAATACAATAAACAGGTTGGGTTTGAATTCAATTAGGTTTGAAATTTCAGTGATGTAGAATTGAATAAATGTTTGATCACGATGGGGGCAAAGTGTTTGTGCCAGGTGATCGCTGATGTGCAGTCAATTAAGAGTGACGATTAATTATCATGACAGATAAATTACATTTATAGAGTTATACATTTATAGAGGATATGTCGGCCAAAATGTATTCTGATTAACAATTAATTAACTATTCAATAGTAATCGTTGATTACACGACATTAAAAAAACAAACCATTATGTCATGCCATGCGCATGTGTCGATTAATTAAAAAAAAAAAACATATTTCAACAACAATAATAACGGACTCGTAAAAAACCCGAATAGATTGCACAACGCTTGCTAAACAATAATATGCCTCATGCCATTGATTTTTGAATATACAGATAAGCGGTGCTAAACACAAGAACGGGTTTATGTCGCTGCTTATCTGTATGATGTTTCAAAAAAAATCAACGCTTATGCCAAAGGTGTGCGCATGCAGTGTGTTCGCGCGGAGATAAGCTTTTGCACGAGTGTGTGTTTGTTTTTGTTGTTGCAATGTGCTCGTACAATGTTATTAGACATTTCCCGTTCAACATAGTAATAATAATAATTAATACAATATTATTGTATCGTGTAAAACGTGCGCAGGTTAGAACGTACGCCGTTTCGTTGACATGGTGTCTGGCCGTTGTCGCGAACCAAGTAAATTACACGATGAAAACTTGGACCGAAGATCCGATTGAGGTAAAATAACGTGCAAGAGTAAACAATTTTTCAACAAAAAATATTCAAAGGTCGACATTTTTAAGTTTCGATACGTATAGCTGAGAAAGTATTGTTTTTACGATGATGAATGTTTTTGTGACTGGGACGGCCAGAAATCATACCCAAATCTATATTGGGTAAAGTTCACCCCTTCTCTCTTAAAAATCCAGAAAAACATTTAAAAAAATGTATACATATCTTTCAGCCAGATTTAGTTCCAAATTTGTAGACATTTTTTTTTTTATATGTAATAATATTTATGCTGTCGTTCAGTTCAAATGCTTCCCGAAAAACCTGCGACCTCTTCGATTCCACTGTCTTCTTTTGGTTTTTATTTTTAGAACGCCGAACGGGATGTGGCCTTTGAGAAAATCGCCCGGCTGGACTTTTGGACGTTTAACACGATATCCCTCGTCAGTTGTCTCATGCCTCTCGTCAATAGGAAAACGATTCCCATACAATTGAACACAATATGCGAATCGCCCAAAGGTAAAAAGAAAATCAACCGAAGATGCTATTTGCTTTTTTAAATTGACCGCCCATATGCAGGATCAGCGTGGAGAACTTTGAAGTTCGTTATCGTCATCGTCATATTGCTGTTGGGAAACTTAACGCCGACGTTGCTTGGGTTATTATTGAGAAAAGCCGATCACAAAGCGTCGTACAACTTACTTTTTCAGGTAACAAATCAGGGAGTAAAGGAGCAAACGGTAAGTGGGTGGTCGGTTTAGGTTTGGACAAGGCGGAAAAAGGATGTGTGTGACAGAAGGAGTCAAAGACAAGAAGGCATTAAATCATTGAAAAATTATAAAACAAACGCAGGCAGGAAATAAGGTGTTCATGATCAAGAGAACTTGTTTTTGAAAACAAACGTCATTTGTACGATTTTATTAACCAAATGGAAGTGTACATCAAAACGAAAAGCACAAGGCAATAAAACATCAGTCTCGCAATTTTTTTTCAAGTGAAAATATCGATTACAACGACTGTAATAAATGATTAATTTTCCTAAAATGTACTCAATATCAGTAGTCTGTCCCGCGACCCAACCCAACCTATTAACAGTTGATTTATGCGTTCCAAAAAGTGATTTGATTTGATTTCACTGCGAACGCGCGCATTTTCGATTAAACTTTTCAAATTTCAATCACAATAACAATAATAATATAAAATAAACTTGTTTTAATTTCGAAGATGTGAATTCCTCGTTCGAATTTGTAAACGAGTTATACTTCTACCGTCTATAGATTCGCGCAGGAAGCGTTTAATGCAAAGTTAGGGCAAAGTGACAACTAAGCGTTATGACAATTCCTGAAAACCTGTGACCTGTCCTGTCTATTTTTTTTTTATCAAAATATAATAGTTGGTACAAATAACAAATTTAGAACGCAACGTGATCGGTAATTTATTATAAAAAAATGTTTCAATACATTTTTTATTATTTTACTAATATTGATTACCGTATTGGCTGGCCCACCTCTCCACCTTGAAAAAATTAATCACCGCAGTTTTTTTTTTTTTTTTGTTAAGGACATTTGCAAATTGGGAACGCTAACGGTCGATCTGCAATTCTCGTGGTTTTGCTACAGCCTCCGAAACGGGTTTGAATGTTTAAACGATTCGCTTATAGCGATTTCCGACCATTCACTTCGTAATTTCGCATGGGGCAAAGAGACTCTGCCCAAGAAAAACGTGGAAGGTGAGATTTTTTATAACGGACTAGCAACGCCCCCCTAGGACCTTCGCAAAAGAGCTATGACTAGTGTAATAGTATGTACAAAAATATGATGTGTGCCAACTAGGCGAAAATGTATTCTCATTAACGATCAATAGAATAAAACGATTAATCACAGGCGTAACGTTAATACATGTTTTAGGTAACTTTATTTTCTAAAAATCGGTTAACTGTTTCATTGCTCTTGATTAATTACTCGATTTTACTTAAAAACGATTAATTATTATTACACTTATTACACCAATTTTAAATCAATCAAGATTGCTTTTCTTTTTATCGTTTTTTATTTAATCAATAGTATGTTCTCATAAACTAGAGTTTTCAACATTTTCATTTATATAGAAAATACACCGGACAATACAAAATGCAGGCGTCGGCAAACATGTATTCTGATTAACGATTAATGTTGAATCGTTGAATGATGATTACAATGCTCGCGATTAACTATTGTACCTTTTTAGATTAATCAAATTAAAGATTATTGATTAAAAAGCAAATTACACGGCGATCGACGATTTATCAGTACAATTAGTATTCATTATTTTTAATCGGTGTTTATTTAATCAATAATTTGTTCCAGCACGTTTTACAATTGTATAATTTAATCAATATACTCTCGATAATTTTCTATTGTTTATTGATGAATAATGAACAGTAAATTTAGTAGTTATGTAATTTTTATTAATTAATATTTAATTAATTATATGTTAAACATGTTGTAGATTATTTTAGTTAAAAAGTAATCGTTAACAAATGTGGCAAATTTCCATTTGGAAATTTATTTTTCAACAGTTTTTGTTGAATTCAATTGTACGAATACGTTAATTAATCGACGTCTACCAAAGCCTTTGATTACAGCTAAAAATTGTGGATTATTATTTAAATATTTAATTTACAAATGCCGTAGCTCTGTTTTTCTAAGATAAACAAAAAAAAAACTGTTAAGCTCTTTTCAGTATATTTTTCCAAGTTTTTCCCTAGAGGCCTTACTACCTTTTAGGCTTTTTTTTCTGTTTATACCCTGTTCATTGGTCCATTGATAAATTGATTTCCTGCTCTAAGTGATATACAAATATGTATGATAGAGTATTTCTTGTTTTTTTAACCAACCCAGGAGAAATACACCAGGCCCATTTGTGCTACCGGACGTTAACGGAAACCGCAAAGACCGTCAACGGGCTATACGAAGAGCGCATACTGGTCAACATGTTGTGTTACATGTTCAACACGGTCTGCGGTCTGTTCAACTTGTTGTCGGCTTATAAACAACAGAATGGGTCGCGGCTACTGGTGGTCATCTTGATGTTGTCGGTTATACACTGCATTTCCAGGATAACTCTGGTGTGCTACGCGGCCTCGGCGGTCGTTAAGCAGGTACAAAAATGCATAGGTTAGAGGTAGGGTTTGTAATGCTTAAGCGCAGCAGGCCTTGTAACAATGGCAATTGCACCAATGGCAGGACGAACAAGAGAGAATTTAAGAAATTTGAAGGAAATTGGTAGAAAGTTGTGCGGAGTAATGTATTTGTAGTTTGTTTACAACTTTCAGGACGAGCGGGTGCACGATTTGGCATTGGCGGCCGAAGAGGCTTTGGTCACCAAGCATAGCGATACCAATTTAGAGGTAC
Source organism: Adelges cooleyi (assembly GCF_023614345.1). Lineage (NCBI taxonomy): Eukaryota > Metazoa > Arthropoda > Insecta > Hemiptera > Adelgidae > Adelges > Adelges cooleyi. The sequence goes on along the minus strand of NW_026096579.1, from coordinate 9,669,702 downwards.
TTAATATGTGCATGGACACACGGCCGGTGTTTAGGTCGTTTGCACGCGCTAGTGATTAAGAACGTATTGTGTTTCAGATGAAACGATTTTTGAGGCGTTTGGCCTACACCAAAGTCAAATTCGACGTTTGCGGCATGATGACGGTGGACAAGTCTCTTTTGTCTACGGTAAACGCATACCGTGTAATTGTATGGTTAAAAATGGAAATTTACAAAATATACCTAACTGGAACCGTCATTATTTCCAGACATTTGTAGGGGTCATTTCATATTTGGTGCTGGTGTTGCAGTACAACTACACTTGAATCATATTATCTAACCGGGTTATTTTATTTTTCAAACTAAGTGTGTGTTAACGATCCCTGTTATAGTTTTCATCGGATTTCTTCGCAGGAAATCGTTACTTAGGCGTAGCATTTAATATTTATTTTAGATTGATTCTAAGGTTGTAAAAACATGCTGGATTCGAGAGGCTAACAATAAACTACTAAGAAAAGCAAAGGATTTCATTAAGTATGCAAATATTTATGTTAGTCCGACTAGTGAAAACTAATCGAGCTTAAAACGTTCGCAAATAACAATTAGACAACAATGTAACGTGTTATTTATTTACTTAAACAATAAAAACAATATATATTATTTTTTAATTATATTTATTATTGTACGAGAAAATATCAAAAAACTAAAAAAACGGCGCACTCCGTCGATTGGTTTTTGTATTATTTTAGACATCGATTCGATTGAACGGGTAAATAGCATATACCTTAAGGTTTTGGCTTTTATTGCAACACTACTCGTCCAGGGTATTCCTAAAGTTACATGTACAGACGACCTCGACCGTTTACTGTATTCTAAAACTGCAAACATGATGAAAGCCAAGACGCATCCGATGTTCAACATTTTCTCAGTTCCTTATTATTACTCGATTATATTTGGATGGATGCCAATACGAATACCCAAAAACGACGTGGAAAAGGTAAGTCCGGTTAGGTTAGAGGTAAAAAAAGAAACTCTTAAAAAAACCTACAAAAACTTTGGTCTTAATCCGACTGGGGTGATTTTTTTTTTGGGGGGTAATTTTTTTCCACAGAAAAACAAGAGCTCGTGGTGCATACCGGGTATACTGTCTTCGATCAGCTTCTTCGTTTTACTCGTGGTATCGGGCAAGACCACCAACAGTTTAAGAGAAATAACCAAATTCCAAGGCAACATGTCTTCGAGCAACGTAACTAAAATATGTCAATATTATTCAGTAAACAACTGTAGTACACCATATCATTATACAAACTATATCTAATTAATATTCCGTTAAATAATAACCTGTGTATAATGTTATTTTATTGTCTGTTGAGCGCCGGGGGATAAAATATTATAACAATGAAAAACAAAAAAAATTGTAACTGATAAGTATAATATTATTGTAGAAACGTTTCTCGCCAATAATAATCAAAGTACTTTGTAGGCGTTAAAACTTGATGTTTATTTCAAACTAGGCTTGTCAATGTGTACAATGTTATTACTTGGATAAGTATGATTTTGACAACTCTATTACAGTATACCGTGTGTTCTAGCTAACTGTGCACGACCGTATACAAATCATAGTCGGACCGATGTTCATCAACTCGTTGTCGATAAATCAATTGTTCATCATTATAACGTTCATATCGATGCCGATTCATTTGCTGGAGCTGAGGAGAGTATTTGATCGTTTCAATTACTTTTTTAAACGTCACGGCGCTACAATAGGTAAGTTGAAATGGCGGCTTCAGGCCAGAGTTAATTTGTTGCTATTGGTTAGGTTGGGGTTCAATTGGAGCTGGTTATGTTAGGACATTTGTCTTGTTGTCGATTGTTATAATTAAAGTCTTTACAACTTTGAATATGAAACAATAATTTAAATTAAAGTTTTCAAATTACCCCAATGAATTCCCAAATCCTAAAACCAAAATAACTTGGATAATTGGCCACAGAATTTTTTCTTAACCTTTTATACTAGCCACTTAAATTGCCTTGTCTTAGAATCTATTGCGTGGTCAAGACTGGGTACAAGATTAGGTCAGTTTAGAGGTAGTTCAGCACTTCACTGCCCATAATTATTATTGTCATTTATGAGACATGCTCCGGTTTGTTTAATGTGAAATACAAACCGCTAAACTATTGATATTGTACTATAACCTTAGGGACCGAAGCCAAAATGAACACCATCGTTAAAGTAGTTAATATGGAATCGACATTGTTGATATTAATGAACACTCTTATGTCAGTGGTGTCGGCCATGTCGAGTTTTAACCGTATGAGACTGTCTTTTGCTTGGAGACTCTTCATAATGGTGGTAAGTACCGATGGGAATTTTTTTATATGTGCCATTTAAAAATCGATACCACAACGTCTTTTTTTTTCAGGACAACGTTCTCAAGAAAATGGAAGCTTTTTCGTTGTGCATTCAATTTTGGTGTATTAGTTCGACGATGGCAAAATGTTTCAAATGTCTAAACCTGTCGTTGGTCAGGGTTCAAATAAGAAGAAACCAAGGTAAAACTCGGATAATGAGAAACAAAACGCTAAGAGCGTCGAGACATTCGCAGTATCTTCGAGTTAACAAAGACAATTAATTTTCAACTATAAACATGTTTGTCACTCGTTTCTCAATTGTGAACGAGTTGCTGAATTTTTTTTTTTCAGTAGTGGGGACCAAACCTTTAGGATTGTTTCTTCTGCCTGATCCTTGCACGTCGCCGGCCAACATAGTCATGTTCTTGCAACGGTTGAATAGTGCCCACGCGGATTTGTGTTCCATCCTCGACCACGTCAACAACGTTTATCAGGTAATTCTTAGCGAGAGGATTAAGAGAGACTCGGGGGTCAATCTTAACCTAACCCGTGGGGATGGAGGTAACAATCAGGAATATTGAAATCCACTAGTGATAATGGAATAATGTACAATAATTATTACTGCACATGACTGCAGGTGCTGAATTATCTGAGCATCGTCATTAGTCTACTGAGCATGTTGCCTCACATGTTTGTGTTCGCCATTACGTTGGCGTTTTCCAACTTCAGGATCACACCGCACGTGTCGCTGATCCTGTGGCCCACCCAGTATCTTATGCGAGTGTTCATAGTGTGTAAAATCGCGTCCATAGCCACCGCCGAAGTATGTGAGACAACAAATACGTTTATACTTAGAATACCGACGAGATTACCACCTAATGAAAACAATAATCGCGACCATCGTGTTCACAGGCCAATCGGACGAAATCACTTCTGAACGCAGTGATCCACAAACGTCTTACGAAACAAGAGAAATGCGAAGTTAGTAAACCAGTACTACTAGTACTACTAGTTGCGTAAAATAATAAACACATCTTGCAGTAGGTGAACAAAAAAAAAACTAGAGCACTATTTATGCGAATAACAGAAATATAATAACTGTTGCCCGGATTTTTTTGTTATAACATTTTTGAATTTTCACTGTGCATTCAGTATTCTATATATCTAAGGAATGTGTCCCACGCAATTTGACGACAGTATATTCATGGCCACGGCAAAAAAATAAATAACGATATTTTGTTGTAGATAAAACGTTTCTTGGAAAGGATAAACAGTAAAAAAATTAGCTTTTCGCTGTGCGGATTCAGCGATTTGGACGACAAGTATTTTTTATCAGTAAGTACACACACTACTGTGTAGTGTCAAGGCGCTATTCCACACTGCTACCGTGTTAATTATTATTGTATTATCACTTCAGTGGCATTCCAGGTCTGCCAACCGTTCATTGATGAATTGATATTAACGAAAAATAATATTATACATAATAAAATAAAATATCATACATCTATTTCCAAAAAACATTTATTATAAATCCGATGAAATACATATATTATTATACAATGAATGATGTATAATATTATACTATATCTATTATCTACAATCCTAACAAAATAGATCGTATCTTACTTTTTGCAATTTTTCTGAAATTATTTTTAATTCAGAGGTTTTTCTGAAATTTTCCAGATACCTTTTTATATATTATGCACATATCATATATCGAAATTTTAACAAGGGGATTAAGCCCCTCCTTCGAGATTCTTTCTATTCGCTCCACTAAATGTTAAAATTTTTTTTTTAATCTCCTTTCCAACATTGACAAATTAATTTCCCCTGTCGTCTGCCACCCTGTAAAACTTAAGGTTAACCGAAACCGTCTCTATACAGCAATACACACGTTGAACCCTCCCTTTTTTTTGGGTTTTTACAGACTCTGGTGGCCGTCGGCGGATACTTGGCCATCATCGTGCAATCCTGTATGACCGTTATCGAAGAACAGTATTCGATTCACGAAAGACCCACGGCCGACACGTTCGACGAATAGACTATATCAGCAATTACACGCAATGCCGTTTTAAGTGGATTGGAAAACAGTCAATCAAAAATCGACCTAGTTGTTTTAGTAAAAAAAAAACAAAAAAAAACAAATTTTCGTCAATCGTAGTAGCACTTAAGTGGACGAGTAATTCTGTTTTAAGAAAACAAAACGAATAAACAATGTTAAAAAAAAAAAAAAAATCAAATAATATAATAGTAAGTTATTGTAAAAAGCGATTTCATTTGCCTTGCAGCTATGCAACTTAATATACACCCGAGTATACCGTGTGGCTTCCCGACAGGAGCAATAAATATTGTGCACAATGTTTTGTTGTTCGACACCGTCCAAACCCGAAGACCGGAAATCGCACTCAAAAGTATTTCTTAACTATAATATGGTATATTATTAGTTTTAATAAGACCGGTTATTTGTTCAGGAATATTTTTAAGTATATTATTATTTTGCTATAATCATGTTAGGTATAAATTGGTCGAGTATTTTATTTTATTTTTGGATCTATTAGGGTTAGTCAGGTTATAAAATTATAATAATATATTCCAACGTGTTACCGTTGTAGCAAAGTTGGATAACGGTAATTCGGTATAATATTATTTACCTAAAGCGAATTCGGTAATTATTAAATAAACGTTAACTAACCTAGAAAAAGATGGTAAACGGTAATTTGCCGTGCGTTTAAACTGTCAGTTTTGGCATAAATCATTTTATTTAAAACAAACAACGAACTAAATCTACTAAAAATCAACAAAATAATATCTCATTTCTGCCGTTTTCAGGCTAAACCAGAATTAAAACATTGTTAATTTAACAAATTGAATGATAAAATCCTGTGTCGATTTTATAGCGTCAATGTTGTAAATAAACCATATTAAATCGTAGACGACCGTTTGAGGATTTATTTAAACGAACAATAAAATGTCATTATTTTATTTGACAATATTATATTAATGTACATTAGTCTTCGTCGTTTGTTATTTGAGCAGATGAAAACCGTCAATTTTCAACTATAATATTTATAAATTTAATAAGATTGTTTAACAACATATTTTGACATTTTTTTTTTTATCCCGCTCTACTTTTCAGGGAAAATTCTACTTATTGTTATGTAACGGAACGTGTACTGTAATTGTGTGGATTCTTATAGTCAGAGACTTGGCCGACTACCATTCGTCTGGTCAGGAAATGGCGTTTCAAATAATACCTCTGTACTTGCAAACACTGACCGTGCTTGTCGGCAGCGCTTTGCTAGGGCGATCAACGTTCTCATCTTGTTGTGGCGACGGTGAGATAATATTTTGTATACTTGACAGGATTTTTGTGTCTGAGCCCCCACTTGATCTCCTAAGCCGCTGGCTGATTTCTACAAGTAGCAAATCTATATTCTAGAAATCGTACCTATAAGGTACTTAATTGGGAAAAAACAAAACACCCCTTTCCTGTCGACACCGAGAAAAACGCCAAAAACCTTAACATAATATTTTTAAACTTACATTATTAGAGCTTAAGATCTGAAAATTAGACTGCGGATAAATGTGGAGTGGAGCCATAACATAAAATTGGAAACAATGGCAACCAATTCTTATAGAACGATGGGACGATCAACCCCAATCGCAACCATCCTAACACTATCAATACAACTTTAAGCACACAATATTGTCATTACAAGGCTTTTATCAATATCAGTTATTTAATTATCATCTAAAAACATTCACATCGAAAAGTCTATTTGAAAGGGATTTTATCAATTTCAAGTATAATAGTTCCTGTAGACCTGTGACCTCATATATTCCACTGGATACATACTGAATTGTTTTATTTAAAAAAAACCTTGTTGTATATTATACAGTCAGAGGAGATATGGATATCACGCAGAGTGTGTGCTGGACTTTGGTGTTGACTTGTTTGATAGGAAGCAACTGCGTACTCTACTCGAACGGCAATCTTCAACGACCGGAAGCTCTTATGAGGGTAAAGTAAAATTAAATATAATATACAAACATCTAGGGAGATGCAGAGAAGAACACTTAATCGCACTTGAGATTAGCTGTCAAAACCCGATTTTAAATATATCAACATTTATATCTCAGTTTGTTAATGAATAATGACAATGTGTAATTTTGTAGACATTTTTAGTGGCAATACCGTTGATTTTCGAGTTGCACTACAATCGAATCTATGTCAAGTACAAAAAAAAATATCAAACCCTTAACAGACGGATCGCAGACAGATGTCGTTCCACTTTAGGTGAGCACGTTTGAAACAATAATAATTGTCGAGAAACAAAAGACACTTATTTTGTATAACAATTAAAGACAAGCCTTAAACGCTGAACAATAAAAATTCAGCTAATTCAAAATGGTTAATGAACGGGCACGACGGTATGTACAGTGTTAAATGATAATGTACGTACTGAAAGCTTAAGCTAAGCGAGGACGTTATTGAGCAACAGTTATTTGAAAAAAAAAAAATTGTAACAAGGTAACCACAGAGTACACATTTTGCTACATTAGGAAATACACGAGGAAACGCAGGGTCAAATGTTTTTGTAATTCGATATAGATATCATAAAAAAAAAATACAGCAAAGATTGAAAAAATATTTACTTTATTATTTTTTATGTCGTTTTCGCATAAAACAACAACTAATAATATTATACTATTACCAACAAGTGATCACAGAAATTCACCTCATGTATTGTAAAACCGCGGTTAGGGTAACCCTAAATATGTATAGAATATAAAAATATATGAAAAATATTTGAGTGGGTCAATTAAAAACAATAGATTAGTTATGGTTTTCGGTTGTAATTTAATAATACTATTTGTCGCGTTTTTATTCAAACAAAAATCCGATGTTTTATTGAAATCGACTATTATTATTATATAAATATATATTAACATATTATATAAAACAATCGTTACAAATTAAATAGTCCTCAAACGCGCTGACTATATAGAATAATTATTACTTTGTTTAAATAAAAAAATTATATGATTTTAACACAGAACGTATTACTGTTGCAGTAGTTAGTTAATAAATGTTAATTAACAGGAAAAAACTGGTACGTTTACACTGTCGTTTTCGGCATAAACCAGAAATAAAACGTTGTTAGTTTAACCAATTAAACAACAAAATCCCGTGTTGATTTCCTTAATGCCAATTGTAAATTGTTTACATTATATCGCACACAACCGTCTAGGGATTTATACTATTAAACAATTATTATTTCATTTATTTGACAATAATAATCATCGTTGGTTATTTACGCAAATGAAAAATGTCACTCTTTAAGTAGATAGAAAGAAAGATACATAGAAAGTAAATAATATTATTTAACAAAAGCGATGTCGTCAATTAATTTTTTTGCGGCTAAACTCATTTTTTCCTATAACGACATTGTACAATGTCCGTTTTTTATTGCAAACATTTCATTTTTGCCCATAACACGATTGAATGCAACAATTATTTCAGATTAAAATAGTACATTCTTTTCAAACGTTTGACAAGTGAAATAAATCAAACACTCGAACCCTTGCCCGCAGAGTCTTTCGTCATTTCAACTCAAAAAGCGTCTCTCCCTCGATCCCGCAGCATTTGGCCCGTCCTCGCCTTTCCTGACCCACCAGAAATGCTTTTTTGGTCGGTAAAAATGAATGATAATGTGTATTATAAGTGACGAGTCCGCAGGAAACTGACTGACGAAACCGATGAAACGTTTGCAGAATTGCTGTCGATCAGAGTGGAAAGGAAAACGCTGAACGATCGGCTAAGGAAATCGACTCGAGCCTTCGGAGCTCAGGCAATGGCCGTAATAGCCATGGCTGCCATAACGACCGTGTTTAAGATTCACCGCACGCTTCGATCCGCCGATCCTTTCACCGTTACCTCGGCGGACTTGTTGGACACTTTGCAGTGCGTTGTACGGTTGTTTTTGTTGTGCAAGGTCTCCAGAGACGTCGCCAAAGAGGTAGGTTATATCAGAGTTGAACACAGCCGTTTCGCTTACTTCATAATATTTTACAAAAACACAACAACAAAATACTTAACTGGCGCAGACGAGTAAAGAGTAAAATTAAAATAAGTAAACAAAAATGGGCATTGTTGAATAAATTAAACAATAATTGTTTTATAAAAACAATTCTCAGACGGTGTCTACGATTTAATATAAACAATTGACAATTGCCAATAGGAAATCAACAAGGGATTCTATTATTTAATAGGTTATACTAAGTAACAATGTTTTATTTTTGGTTTACACCGAAAACGCACATCCAATTATCATTTGCCAGTTCTTGCCGATTACCTTACGGTTATTAACCAACTACCAGAACGGTAAAACGTTAGAATTCCGAATACCAAATTTAATTACCTAACCAACTTATTAGATACACAAATATAATAGAGCCAAAACTCTACCAATGACATTTTTTATCCTTTGTTGATTCCACAAGCATCCGTTGTACATTTTTTATATGTATAACTGAATCAATTATCAATCGGTGATTAAGTATGTGTTCGAGTATAAACTTATAATAATAATTCAATTTAAACGAGAGAACTGAAATAATAAATAAAAATGTATTTCAATCGGAGACTGTAACGTTTTTATCGATTTAAATATTTTAAAATTAGGTTCCAGTAAATACCGGATCGTACATTTTTTTTGTACCTCTCGTAAGGTCGGGGAACTTGAGTTAGGTTTTGTTAGAACTCGCATGACTATATAATATTTATATATATATATAATTCGCAGTATAATTAAGTCTAAATTGTCCAAAAAAAGCGTCGTATCACGAATGTCAATATGACAGAATATGTAAATTATGGGCGTAAAGTAAAATCAAAGATGCAAAACAACATAATGAATAATTGGAAAACAAATCCTAACTTTATTACCTTCCTATTGCCGTCGTCAAATATTACACATAAAACCTAAAAAATTCTTTTCTATTAGCATAAATTTAGACAGATGAGCAAAAAATACTGATAAAGAGGTGTGTCATTTAGATATTTATTGTTAACAGTGTATACCCGTTTTTATTAGATAACGTCACATGGCGTGTATGTATGAATAATTAATTAATTCAATTATTAGCCTATACCTACCTAAAATAGGCCGTATCGCGTGTACCGTTGTAATTAATAGTTCATATTATACCGAAAAGAACCCAAAATAACCGAAAAAAATCGAACTTAAAATGAAGGTTACGGTTTTGATAACGATTTTTGTTTTATATTTATAAGTGTTCTTTTCGGTTCCGGTTCCAATCCGATTTCAATATCTATATTAAAATAACGAACACAACGAATGTAATTTGATTTAAATAAATATTTATTTGAATGAACTTAAATAACATAAAAAAAAACTTTTTTTCAATCAATGACATATTTTTGATGTAAGTATATTTTTAATTACTGAATATAACTGAAATAACATTTAAAAATAAAAATATATTTTCTACATAATAAATAGGATCACATAGTTTTATAGCTTTTGATGTAATAAATACTACATCGGAAAAGGTATACTCACATTTGTATACATTATCATTGGATAAATATTTTAAACAACAAATTGCTGCAAACAATTTGTTAGTTCAGCAGTTAATGGCAAAATATGATTTTTTATTTGAATAACAAATTTTCGGTCCGATTTCAAACGGTATAGTCAGTTCAGTGTGACACACGTCACGTCCGGATGTTATCGATAGTAGTTTTCATTTTTATTTCTTTGTTTGTAATTTATTAACGTTATAAATGTTATTTTACCATACACAACCCATTCGATATCTGAAATATCCGAACGTTTACACGCAAAGTAATATGTTTTATGATGTAAACGTTTTTCGGACGTGCTTTGGTCCAGATCGAACTGCGAGCACGGATTTCACATTAACTGCATTTTTTATGTATTACACACTGAATTATGATTGGCACAACCCGAACGTTTTATTGTTTGCCCCTTTTTGCTGAAACTTAATCTGCGGTTCTTATCGCTTTTAAAAAATACCTCTACAAGTTACACGAGTGGTAGTTGGTACTTACAAGTACTCTTGTTGCCTTATACTTGATGACACGGTGTATTTTCTTGTGTGTTGCAGGCCAGCCATACCGAGACCAGACTGTTGAACCTGAACACGGGAGTGGACGAACATTTCGAAAACGAAGTAATAACACTCGAGAACTTTTATTATTATCAAATTCACAAGGCTGAAACCCATATTATACCTAGGTTTATACTGAATAGAATATAGCTTAATTTACAAATCGCGCAAAGCTGTTTATGGCCAACAGCGGTCAGAGCGTGCCTACTAAAAGCGAACAAGAACTATATTCTGGGAAATTTTGTATTGTCTAGAATTAAAAAATACTGGATATTTTTTTTCATCTATTTTTCTAACTCTCTGAAACTACTCGATCGTTTCAGTCAATAGAAACAACAATACTTTGTGTGTACCCTTTTAATGATGATGCTGTGATAATGATTCACCGCGGGTGCCGTTACCTTGTGCATAGGATAATTAATAACCGTTGACTATACCAGATATCTACATCATAGATATATTTTATATCATAACGCGGTAATATGATTATTGTTTGTTCTACAATAAAACACACACGCGTGCTTGGAATCAAACCTCAGTTGTCGAGTTGACATCCTTGTACGAAATCGATACAATATCGAGCAAACGGAATTAAAACGTACTACGCTGTGAAGGTTTTCAGTCTAACAATACTCGGTTGCACGACGTCAGGGTCACTGGGATTCAATTGACAATATATCATTTCAACTTTTCTGTGCTTCAGTTAACGGTGGAAATCCGAGAAATTAAATTTTCAATAATTAATAAAATGGAATTCGCAAAACCGAGATGGAATCGAGATGATAAAGATAATTTGTTTATATCTTGAAATCTTACCTTAATATACTTTGAAATTTAGGTTAGCGCCGCTACGTTTAAATTACTATCGTTTAGCAATCCTAATTCAAACTCACCGTGTTTTATTTCATCTCAAGAGGTGTCAAGTAGAAACTGGTGATAAAAAAAGTAGTCGCCTTACAACTCGATTATGCCACACAACAGCAGGGTTCGGGAGTTATATCGTTTGCTTATTTGTTCTGCTTGATATGACCCTGATCGACATTGTACATGAGTTGTGTAAATAATAAAAAATTATACTATAATTGACTTGACCCGGCCTTAACTCAATTATTATTGTTGTTGTGATCGCAGGTGTCGTTTTTTCTGTGGGAAGTCAATAATCCACCGGTGGAAGTACGATCGTACGGTTTGTTTGCGCTTGACCTGAGGCTATTCGTATCCGTAAGTACACGACCAAAGACTTAATGGTGGCGTTGCCTCTGCCACTATTCACGACAACAAGCCGTGCAAGAAACCCCGTTTGACGGCCCGTATGTTTGCAGGTGTTGTCCTGGTGTATCGGCTTCATCTTGATACTGTTGCAGTTCCGATGGCCGAGAACGCACTAGTCCGACGCCAATTAATCCAAGATCTATCCTATAAATCCACCCTAAACCAACCCAAAATCTACCCCTACAAAGAGGGTGGATAATTAACAGCCTCCCCTCCAAAATAAACACTTATGAAACCCATACTTTTGGCGAATATTAAACGTTTGACGCTGTTCTAGAACACTGCTAGCTCGGAGTATTTGAGAATAAGTTGTCTCTATAACTAAACTGAACTAATACTATGATGGCTAGGTTAGAGCTTTAAACTTTTAATTCGTCGTATCTACAGTTCTGTTTAATTTTTCAAAAAAAGTGTTCTTATTTAGAAAATATTAATTTTTTGTCATAGGGCTTAATAGCTAGTAGGGCCAATAGTTAAAATTTTACTAAATATAAGACAACTTCTTAATGATATTTTTTTTAAGAACTAGTCGTATTAGATGTTTATTTTGTTAGTCTATCTAATTAATTCAAAATATTTGCATCATATTTTAATTATGTTTTCGCCACAAATATTTTAATGGATAAAAAAGTTTATACATACAGATATATTGATTTTAAAATCGTGTTTTTGTCAATTGTATTTCCTTATTATTATTTTTTTTTTAATATAAATGTTTTAAAAACATTTTCTCGTTTTTTATGATTACTGCGTATTTTCCGGGCTGCTTACCATAATTATAAAGTTAAAATCATCGAATAATTATTATTATACTAAATAAATATATTCTTACTGTTTCTGCGTTTTCTCTTATGTGCCATATTCAAAGTCAACTTACCTGCAAAAACAAAAAACAAATTAATACTTTTCTTATTATATAATATTAACAAACATTTAAGAGGAGGAGGAGGGGCTCTTCGCAACAGCAAGAACGACATAGTAGGTATACATTTCCTAAGAGTATAATAAAACAAATAAAGTCAAACATCAATAGAACATATTTTGAAAATATTGAAAACAATTCTATATATTTTGCTAGATACACATTAAATTATTAGTTCAAAAATTTGTCGTGGCAACTTTAAAAACACAAACACCCTTCTGGTCTGTTTAAAAGTCAATGAAACCGTTACTCGATTTACACCGGTTACCGTTTGACTGTGGATAGAATAATATAATATTCATTCTTTTTCTCGGTTTGAGTTCGTCCGAGTGGAACGGTCAGGCCGAGATAGGAATGCGTTGTGTCATTCTTTTACCGACTACACGACAACAGTCATACCAAACGGCAATGTTAAATCTACACACACATTATTTTCCACCACACACCGCACTACCATATTATTCAGCAAAATATTACTACTTTTAAATGAAAAATATAATATAAATACGAAAAATAAAAATGGTCGCTTGAAAGATCTTCAGAGATCATGTCGACGGATTTAGACTTGCGTATCGCGAATACTATGAACAACTTCACTACTTTACCTTTGAGAAAACTATTTCAAAAAATATATGAAACCTAACTTAGTCAACTTAATCATGTCTACCTACTTGACCTAACCTATGTCCTATCTACTTAATTACCTAAATTTTTTTTTTTTTAACTTTCATGACACCTAATTTGGGTGGGGTGGTGTACCACCCCACCCAGCCTGTAGGCTTCCATCATTTCAGTATAGGTTAGGTTTAGTTTTTTAGTTAAATTTGATATGTGTGCATTAGCAATGTTTTTAGTACATCCTAAATTATTATATTTGAAAGCAAGATAAATAGAAAACGAAGTCTTTCGATGTAAAACAAAAGTCATAAAATAAACATTACAAAGTTGACAAAAAGAAAAACCAACCCCAAAACACCTCAGCGACAAATTGTAAGGGAATATAAAAAATAACCAATAAATGTTTTTATTTTATAATAAACGAATAAAAAAAAACATTTATTCGTTTATCAATATTAAAATAGAATACCTACTGTGGTTATAAAAACATATTAATATTTAAACTACTGTGTAATTCGTATAATATATTTTTAATCATCATTATCATCATGTAGCTTAACGGGCCATGAAGGCCCAACGCTGCCATCGTGAGATGGTTGATATTTTTAATCATTCGACTTATAACGGATAAAGAATAAATGATTTTTAAGTATTGAATAACCCGAAAAAAATGTAACTGGTTTAGGTAAGGTTAGATTAGGATAGGTTTTATGATATATTTTTAACGGGGAGTTTTCCATCTGCGATATAAACAAAATTATAACTTGCAGAACTAAAAGAAAAAATGTCACTATTTAAATTTCCATAACTCTGTCTAACTTCTATAAAGTTTACACTTTTCCACTAGACACATCTCACTCGCAGTGTCCAAAAAAGTTACTGTATACATAATTTGTTTATCGGTTTAATGTCTTTTCCTTGAGGCGTTTCCATTTTTTTTTTTTGTAATCATAATACAACGTGTACAGTGTACACACTGTATATATGAGTATAGCAGCTAGTACATTATATAATAAAACAATGGCCTACTAGGTAAAGCCCGAAGCCACTACAACAACACTCGTTCGGTGTACGGATAATAATAATAATTATTATACCTACTAGTTGTTTACCATCGTCAATTAGGTATGTCTTTTTATCAGAATGTGAAAAAAAACAATGTCTTGTATTTTCGGGTAAAAACAATAAAATGTCAAAACAGAGATTACATCTTGATCGTTTGATACAATGAAAAAGAATTCTTGAAACATTAACACCCTAAAAAAATATTTCCCGGTTATATGACAAAATAAAATAATTTAAAAGTTATGTAAGGAGGTAGTAGATTTGATTTTACAGATCAGAGATTAAATTACACTTTGATTTAAAAATACAAATTTCTGTTAGATTAAAACAAACTTATACTTAAATTTTTATTTTATTGATAATAGAAAATATAAAGAAAAAATACAATCAATTTTTGTTTATAAACAAATTATTATTTGTACAAAAAACAATTAAAATTTATTTGTTGGCTATTTGTTCATTAAAGTTCAGTTTATTATTTTTTTTTTTAAATATAGTTTTACCAAATTAATCAATTTAATTTCTATATAAATATTAATTTCTTAGAATATAATTTCCAAAGCGTCATAAGTATTAAAGCTATAGGTATATTATACACTATTAATCCATTTTTTTTTCAATATTGCTCCGAGGAATAGTGAAAAATCGTATTTTACTTTATTTTAATTGTTAAAGGTATATATTTTATTTCGTACACTCGAGTCCGACAGTCGGACGAACGACACTACACTTCCTGGCTGGGAACCATGGAAACGTACAAAAATGTAATCGTCCAAAAGATCAGCTGATGATAATATCGCATCTTCTCGAGTCGTACAAACAATACAACCACAACGTTCGCCTTGTAATTAACTGCAACGCCATTCATCATATTGTTTGTCCGAATAATAATCTCACGCGTGTCACAATAATAATACTACACAAAGGACCGCATGCCTGCACACACTATTAACTACATAATATGAGAATAAGGCACTTTTATAAGAGATACATCGGTAAAACGGCGGTGGTGTCCCCTTTCTCCTGCGCGATTGTCTAATAATAATAATAATATTTCCGTTGCAGATCGTGACCGTCAGATAAACTCCGTCACAACTCCCAAAGCCATTATGACTGTGCGGTGTTATCAAGCTGTTAAAGAAAAGCGATGGAAATTTTCCTCTTTTAAAATGGGGAAATACATAAATCATGAATTTATTCTTTATGGTACCCACCCCCATGGCTTAACCTTTAGTGAGCATTTCACAAGACTCACCTGATCCGTTCTGAAGAAATAAGAAAGGGTGATAAAGAGTAATTAGAGATAAGAAGGGATGATAAGATATAAGGGGACACATATTCTAGCCAAAACGTTGGTCAACGATTGGATAGATTCATTGATCTTTTAGAAAAGTGTTAAGCAAATTTTGAACACAATTTAAAAAAAATGTTTTTTTCTTGAAGGAGAAACATTATGAATATGTCTTATGGCACCCTCCCTCTCCTAAGCTAAACTGAACATTGCAAAAGATTCACATGAAAGATTTTAATCAGGATGAGTGCTAAGAGGTAAGGAAGTGTTATAAAAGATGATAAAGAGCGATAATGAGACAGATTTTAATTTTTCTTTATAGTGTTTGTAGTAACTTTGAACGGGCTCTCAGCCATAAAACATTCATATTAAACCAAATCTTTCTCTTGAAAGAAAGAAATTGGATTATGAAAACTATGTCTTATGATCAGCTGATTTTTTGTCTAACAATTCATCTATTATAACTTATCCAGGAATTATCGGTTTTTCTTAATCACCATATTATTCTCACTTACTTCTAACCGCTCTACTCACTCTACCACTATCATTCCCTTAATAAAGTTTGATAATTTCTAATGATGATCTTTGGTGAACTACCGACGAGAACGGTACAACAATGTTCGATTATTTCGAATATTTATTGTGAAAATGTATTAATAAAAAAGAAAAGTTTTTTCTTATCACAAACATGTTAGACTTGTCACACTGTGAAGTTTTATCAGCTCGTTATCAATATTGTGTTATCACGATCTTGCAAATATTTTGAAAATTTACAATTGCTTGCCAATTTTATTTATATGATATTATTTTATTGTTATTTACATTTCATAATGATTCAAACAAAGATTGTCTACTTAAAAAAATGTATCAAATACAAGGTACCTACCTAATTACTTAATTAGTTAGAGAAACATTTTAATCGCTTTAGGCTACATTCGTTGCACTCATTAATTCACTTTTATAAATCTGAAATATGTTTTTAATAATTAATTATATGTAGGTCCGAAGGAAACTGTTTAAAATTAAACCGATGACATCATTATCGACCGTCTACTACAAATATATCTTTGCTTATTGAATAAAACCTTTTTCAGTTAATTTTATACATTTTAACAACGCTAAAACTCGACTAACAGTAAATAAATAACTAGATCTAATCCGTCCACGGTAAAAAGAATTTCAATAATTGTTCAATAAAATATCGTCTATGACAAATTTAACGATTCCTTCATTTAGATGGGGTAATTAATTTTTATTGAACTACTAAAAAATACATTTTTATGGACCGCCGACCTAGATAACCGACTTTGGAGAATCTATACTTAACTCTAAATTAAAAACTATCAATCAAAACATTTCCATAACTGGATCGATAGTCCAGTCGTTCAGTTTAGGTTAAGCTAAAAATGTAGGTATAATTAATCAATAAATTTTAATTAAAACGGTTTTTAAATTAAACATAAACATGTCAAAATGGTTGTTAACATCGTAAGCATATCAATAGAATAATTTTCTTGTAAAATTTATTACCGTTCAGCGAAAATGTAAAAATTTTCTAAATTTTTTTGATACGGTTTTATGGAAAATATTTTAATATTTTTTTCATGTTTTTAATACATATATAATTATTATTAAAGGATATCATCAAAGTAGAAAATTTTATTCAAATAATCTTTTAGTAACTATTAAAAAAAAAATTTCTTTTAACATAAACATGTCATCTGGCTTGGGTGAAACACGTTAACGCTTTTTCTACAACAACGGACGACGTCATCCGTTGCTTATGTATAGCTGTTTTTTTATTTCCCACTGAACTGAACTAAAAAGTCCACTAGTGGGAGGCTGGAGCATACATGTTAGAAAATTATGGAAATATTTTTTTGTTTTTTTAAATTGCGTTTTATTCACAAGTACGAAAAAAGATTGTTGTAGAAAAGATGTAGTAACGGTAGATTTCGCATAAACCACATCACAGTGTTTGTGTTTAACGTTAATGTTTGCGGTTTGATTCCGAGACGAGTTCTGGGTATGTTAACTACATTATATTTTGGAATCAAATTACTTCACGTTTTCGGTCGTCCGTAAGACATTGCCGGAAACGTTCGACCGGGTTACATTATTAGCCGGGCCAGACCTTGTGCGGTTGTTATTATACCTACACAACTGCACTTGGACGACGGCAGGAATCTAATAACGACGTTATTCAGATCTCAATCTCGGACGAGCTACGTGTCTTATAAGAAGAAAAAAAATTGCTCATATTTTATATTACACATGCGTACGGGAAAGACTTCTTGCTGTTATGATTAGTATGTGGTAAACGAGTGTGTGTGCACCACACCCCGTCGGTTCGCAAATACTAGGTCAAGCAGGACGGATATGGAGGTCGAATCGAGTATAATAACAATACACGGTAACGCCATCCGAAATGTAATAGATAGCTGTAACCAGAATCGGAAATCGAGGCTCCAAAGCCTATAATATTATGATGAACGACGACCACGGTTTTATTTTTTAGCCAGACCTCGCGTAG
The DNA here is from genome assembly GCF_023614345.1 of Adelges cooleyi. NCBI lineage: Eukaryota > Metazoa > Arthropoda > Insecta > Hemiptera > Adelgidae > Adelges > Adelges cooleyi. The sequence continues at coordinate 9,651,514 of NW_026096579.1, read as the reverse complement.
GTAGTCGAGCACATGCATAAATTTACCATACACACACACACACAAATGAGGATATGTATCTTACGAAACGATGAAGTACACTTATACTTACAAATGGAAAAAAGTGGCCATAGAGGGTGCAAAATTGTGTGTTCTGTCTATTATACATTTTGTGACTGGTCGAATGGTAAATTTATAATATTCTATACAAAAAATAACAAAAACGAGAAATTAAAGAAAAAAAATTACCATTATATTCTCGTCTTACGAATAAATTAACCACCTGAGTAAATGTAAAAAAAAAAAATCAGAAAGATCGGCGCAAAAAAAAACTATGTTATATGTTGTAATATTGTGCTTAAAGTTCTATGTTAACTATAAATAATACAAATAAAGACCTGTAGATAAAAAGAGATATTTTCCAGGCATTTTTTTATTTTTATACAAGAGGTATACGCCTATTAGATCTGGCAAAAGTATCAATAACTGTGTTTTTATTTATTAGTGTTGTTAAATCTTTTTCTATGTACAGTATTGCTAAATCGTTTAGCCTCTCCTGCCCCATTGACACCCTTAGCTAAGTTTTCATTTTTCTCAAAGTAGAAAATGAACGCTCACATGTTACTGAGGTAATTGGAATTGTGAGAGCTACCTGAAATTGATATAGTTTATCGCATTAATTTTACATGAATTTTTGTAACTCATTAATTAGTTATCATGTAGTAAAAAAGAACAGTAAATAATTTAAAAAGTCCATAAATTACTAGTAATAGCTTGTAAATATTCGGAAATACGTTTTTCTCAATTGCACTTTTTAAATGTGTTAAGTCGAATTAATTTTTTTAAAACTATTTTTTGCTATTATCATCTCCGCTAAATATGAAAAAAAAACTGTATTTATACTTACCGGAAGTTATAATGGCATCACGGTTATTTTTTTTTATATTTATTAAAAATTGAAAACATCTTTATTCATAAATAATAATAATTAATAATTAATATTAGAGACTAGTCACTAGAATATTCTGTAAGTATTCCAATTTTATTCCGTGTTGTCTACAGTGCATAGTAACGGACGATAGTGGTCAGTAGATAATAAAATATTGTTATTCATAATCGCGTCGTGTCCGAATATAATAAAGAGGCGACATGTTGTTTTCGCGGTAAAAGGTCGATTTTAATACATAAACACGGAAAATATTAAAGGGTGCTAATTTTAAAATTTGGGGTGCTAGTACCCCCTAAGCCTTCCCTCCCTAAATTGCGCCTATGGTGCTTAACTAAAATACGGATGACAATATTTCGCGATTAGGTCGACGGCGGAGAACGTTTTTAATAGTTTAACAAACTCAATTGGAGGTCGATTTTCCTTGGACCTATACAGCGCAGTATGACCTACAGAGAAATGCATTGGCGAGTGATCAGGGTTAAATACAATCAATACCATTAAAACTACTTGTGTTACTATTTGAAAACGCCTTGAACTTGATACCACGCACGTGGGATGTATTTTAATTATTGAAAATCATAACCGTCCCACTTTTAGAGGAATAGTACTGTCACTGACAGATTCGGAATAGAGAATTCGATCCAATTAATAAAACTACAATATGCGACCGGCGAAATGTATTGCTGTTTAGTCCACTTTCACACAATATCTTGTTCGCGGTAGGTATTAGGTTAAGTATCCTAACCTAAGGAGTAACGAAACAACAACTGTAGAAGAAAAAAGACATAATCGAAACATAGTGTAAAGATGTGTTTTTTTTGTTTAAATGTGTTAGACAAGCTTCTTTTTTAAATATTATTTGAAATACTTGTGTTACTCGCGATGCCTAAGACCGGAATCTGAGTTGCACGAAAAACCTGATGTCTGTAGTTTGTTGTTGACGCAAAACTACTTATTGTATAAAATAATTAGACGTATCGAGCTAATCCGATTCGCTAATTTGTTTTTCTCGTTGGTTTTATTATTTTTCAAGTCGACAAGATCTCATTGCAATCGTTACTAATGAGAAACGAACGGTTATTTTTATGAATTTATAGAAGAAAACGAAATCTAGCCGTGTAAAGAAAACAGCCCCGGCTCTGCCCCAGTTGTACTCACGACGCCCATGCTGTTATTATTATTATTATTGGATATTTATTTGCGCAATGACCCACAATTATTCAACTATGACCGCGCGCTTAACGGTTACGGGACAATTTCTAAGAAGTGTTCAATTAAAAATAAGACACGCTAGCATAATATTATATACCGCTCGACTCCCAAGTACAAACTCATCCGTCAAACCTATAATAATAAATTTATAATGGGTACTACATAGTGTAGGCAGTAAGGCTACCACACTATTGGTACTACTACTATTTATGAAGACTTCAACGCCAACTGGTCACATACTCCGTCTAAACAGGTGGCCGGTGTCGTGTCGAATCGGTTGTAAACAAAATACTTAAGTACCTACTGTTTTTTTGAAAGCTATTGTACCGGTAAATTCAGACTCGACACTATATGTCGCGTTACTCGATTAGGATTTTTTTTTTAATTGAGATCATTAACTAAACCACCGATAGTCGTTTGAAACCAGAACCACGCAGACTCGGAGTGAAGCCACGTCAACGCGTGATCCGCCAAGGCCGAAAAAACTGACATCGTCTTCATAAATAATAAACTACATTCGGTTTGATGTTTACGATCGCCGTTTATGTGTGTCGTAATGACCGACAGCTGCAACGCCGTGGCTCACTTGTCGACAAGTGTGAATATCTGCTTAAGCATTTACAGGCACAGAGTAGTCTATGAATAAAGACGGGCAAGGGGAAGAATTCTGGATAATACTAAATATCTAGTAGTGAAACTAGACCGTGCACACCGCGAGGAAACCGGGAAAAAAGTTTTACTTGAAAAAATAACAGGAACAGACGGGGGTGATTGTCTAAAGATGCTACGAATATCCGGTCTAGCTCTTTGATACGCCCCTATAAGAAAAGAATGGTCAAGAAAGAAAAAAACAGGCGATTGAATCCAGAAAACTTGTGTGCCCTATTCAAAGAATTGCAAGCACTAACAAGAACAAACAATGTCATCGATAGGGATAAAAATACATGATGTAATGGGACATCCAACAAAATCCGTCCACCAATCTACGATCGGAAGTAGGAAGAGAACCGGGCCAGAATGTGATTTAGGCCTGTGCTGCTCTGGTCTACGGTGGACTTGAATAAGGCAGAGAGAAAGAGAGGACAATAGCGCTACTGTTCTCTCTCCGTACGAAACCAGATCATCGGTGTTGCAGTGCAAAAACCGGTTGACAGACGTTGGCAATTCGTATGTACGATTCCCGTAGCGGGATTCTTGCATAATTGTTCTTCTGCACACCAGAGCCCATTGTGCTGCAAGCTCACGACTATGTGCGTGCTACCTAATCATAATAAACTACATTTACCTCTCCTCGCCGACCCGTTTTCATCATACACCGGCTGCCGCTTGGTATCCAAACGGCATCCACTCAACGGTATACAAAAACGTTTACAGCGGACAGTACTTTGTAGAAGACCTTTCGGCAAAGGGGTTATTGTTAGCAGCTGCACTGTCAACGTCATCACCGTGAACTCGAAGGGCGAGCCAAAGGCGTGGGAAGTGCTGGCCCTTCAATGGTCTTAAGGTCTCGGGGTTGACCGGCCAGCTCAAAAGTCCAAGTCTAACGCTACGCCAGTAGGGTTGCAGGGGCATATTCTGAGGGTCTTGTATTGAACTTTAAAGAGTCTACACTTTCCAAGCTCCGTTCCCAAAGCCAAGCCACACTCAAGGTATCCAATAGTAACAATGCTCTTTGTGTGATCTTTTTAAGGCCTCTGACGACTTCCAAAAGACAGATTCGGTGTTAAAAAACATTTTCTATCAAATCATCGCTGCATGTTTGCTACAAGCCCAACGCCTGATTGTTTACAGGCAATATAAAAATAATATATCTATAGGACTCTCATCCGCGTGAAACGAGCAAAAGGCAAACGAGTCGAGTCCACCCTTAGGACTTTCCTCGGGTCTATAATTATTAGCGTTTCAATAGAATTTCCTTAAACAGCGATGATGTCCGTCACGATACCCGTGAAAACTTGTTCGGTCGTTGAAATAAATATAACACTACACTTATTAGCATATTGGAAACCAGACTATCCGTGTTAATTATTTTCGTTCGGATAATGGTACGGTTGTTGTTGTTATTACATTGAAAATGTTAATGCATCGTGAAGGCAACATCGTGAAGCGGTCGGATGTAGGTATATAAATTGTTACTTATCGAGCGTTTTGTTGGTGGATAACATGAAAAGCAGCAACGCGGAAACTAAATTAATGATCGTCAAAAAACAAACACCACAACATTAATTATAATAAATGTTTTTATTTTAGATTTGTTTTTTGTCAAACATATTTTTTAAAGCTAGTTTTGACAGTTTCCACACGTTCCCGAGGCCAACTAATAAACTGATGGCCGAGACATTTTCACATCGAATGATTGTTAATGGTATTTTAACTATTATCTATTATCATATTTTATTCAAACGATTCAATGGTGTCATTTTCGGGTAAAGACAAATGTTGAACGTTCAACGTTCAAACGTTGCATTTTAACCATCACAAGTGCAGCTTACGAATCGTACGGACAAGACTAGATCGATCAAGTGATCGAAAATTTAATTGATGATGTTTTATTAGTAGGTCGAATGAAAGTCTAATTATATACAAACGATTAACGATGGTCGGCCAACCTATCGTCGGACCCATCGTTAATCTTTATGCAAATTATCTTGTTTGTTGACTATTAAAATGGTAATAATTATCGGCAAAATTTACCCAATGTTCAATTTTCATGAAAAATCTGTTACAGGTTTAACTACTTATACCGCTGAAACAATGTAAACGTACCTAGTATTTTTTTTAACAATCCACAAAAAAACGTGTTATTTTTAGACAAGCCAAACCGTATAAAAAAAAAATAACGAATAATGACAATACAAATTGTTAAGACAATATTTTTTTTGTTCTTTAATCAACTGCATAAAAAACTTTAGTATATTCGAAAGAAAAAAATAAGAAATCAATCCCTTTTAATTGATTTTCATCGAATAATATTAAGTATTTCAAGGACATTTCTTTTATCTTTAGTAAACAATGCTAATCATACTATGATGATCATAAAAACTGCCTTTTTTTTTATTACCTAAATAAGAAAATAATCATTTTTGTTTGAAAAGATGTTAATAACTTTGAAGTGTATTTAAAAATCAACTGGAGGTCCCTAAGAGACTATCTGACACCAGACTCAATGGAATTTTTTTTTTTATAAAATGTATAAAATATTATACAGATTTAAAACAAAAAACTTGACAGAATTTCGTCTACTTAGGATGGTCCGATTTCATTCCTATATAAAGATGTACAAATTCTTTGGCTACTTTTCTGGGTTATGTAGGAAACAGATTTTTATATTTAGCTTTTTGATGTAGAAAAAAAAGTTTTACATTTAATTATTTTAATTACAAAAAAATGCATTTTTTTAATGAAAATCGGTTTCTAACATAACCCAGTAAAGAGGCCAAAAAATTCTTATGTTATTACAGACTTTAAATTGGAGAAGTCAGTCTTACAATGTTGTTGCAGAAAAATAATTTTTTTCCTTTTTTTTACATTTTTATCTTAGCAGATGAGGTGTGGATATATATATATGATAATATATATTTATTAATTCATATATGAACTAAATGAAGTATTTAAGCATTTTTTTTTTCGAGGGTGGACTTTACCGTGGATGTAGTCGTCGACGATTTTGCATCCGGTTTCGTCGATCATGTACACGTTGGGCGAGGGTATGCCCCGACGGAAGTCGGTGCCCCGGAAGAAGTCCAGCGAGTACCGGCGCTTCTGGCACCGGACGCACCGGCACGACCCGCGCATGGACGGTTCAAATACCGGCGACAGGGACGGCGGCGGCGGTGGCGTGTACCGGCGTCGTCGGCGGCGGCCACCGGACGACGAGCACAGCGAACAGCACGACCCGTCATCGTCGTCGTCGTCGTAGTCGCTTCGGTACAACGAAAATCGGTCGTCGTCGTCGTCCGAAACGCAACAGTCGGTGTCCGTGTCGGTACAACAAGCGGCATCGTCGTCTTCGTCGTCGTCCAGCGGCGGCGGGTCGAAATAATCGCGCCACGAACCGCGGACGCGCAGGGCGTACGGCTGAGGCGAACCGGGTACGCGCAGTTCTTCGGCGGCGGCGGCTACGGTGGTGGCCATCGTTTTTGGCGAGTACAACAGAACCAAACGTCGTCGGGTTCGCGCGCGCGGTAGTGGACGTAACGGAATCGGCGATACGACTGCGGTGGATCGCCCCGCGTGCGCGTTATCGTCGGCGGCGGCCGCGGTGCTATCGCCTATGATATCTTGAGGTCACGGCGAAAACCGGTCGGCGGCGGCTGCGGCGGCGGCGGCGGACGTTCGACTCGAGGGCGCCGCTCGTCTACCGTGGCCGTTCGGAAATTGGGAATGCGAAAAACATAATAATAACACTCGACGTCACAGGTCACAGGAACGCGAGCGGTCACAGGTCACCGGACAATAATTAACAAATCCGAAAAATTCTCCCCTCACCTAGTCGTACACTTAAATAATTACGTTTGATTTAAAACATACTTGATTTAAAAAAAAATTACGCAACGCTTGTTGTGTTAATGTGTATAGTTAACAAATAAAATATTGTAAACTTAACGGATGCGTTACTGTAATAATTTGTCTTGTCGTTTTATTTGGTAACAGAAATGCCAAACAAAAGAAATAATGGTCACGCATTTAGTTTTTGCAATGCAACTCTTTTTTCCTAAATATCCTATTCTATTATTTACTACAAAATAAATGACAAAAAGAAATATTGTAATATTTCCAATACTTGTGTGTACATATCTGTATACCTATTTTCATAGTGGGGAGGGCGCCTCTCCCTATGAGTAAAACCGCAGGGGAGGAGTAATGGGGCAGTATCCCCCCCCCACGGACACCCCGAGTACTCAACGTTCCCCCTAAGAGAACGCCGCCACACCTGTTGATTTTCAAAGAGTTAATAGTTTTTTTCGATACACACACAAGAATTTTTGTATCAAATATGGAAAATTTGTTTACAGTTTAATGCAAAAACTATATTATAATTTTCTGATGCATTCTTACGCTTTTCGTGTTTCCTTTTTTTGTACCAAAACAATAGTCAACTCACCTGCAAACACAAAAAAAAAAACAAATTAATAATTGATTAATATTGTTTGCTGTCAATCCTGTTTTTGATACTATACAGCAGGGGTGGTCACAATACAGTACACGTAAATCGTATTTGTTAATATTAGAGTTTTTAAAACGACACACAATGTTACAACTCGATAAGTCTGTATAACCATGTTGAATAAAGGAAAACCCAAGATATACGGCCAAATATATAGCGTTGGTCAATTATTGGATTTACACACAATTATCATTAAGTGACCTAATTGTTATGTGCTATACGGCTAAACCGCACGGTTTTCAAACGAAGGAAAAGTAAAAACAAAAATAATAATAATAAAAAGCGAGCATGGTTTTTTTAAAGATAGTAACAATAATAATAATTGTGGAAACTACATCATATTATACGGTTTAGTATACATTGACAACTGGAGCATTATCCACGGGCTTTCACTGGGCATTAAAAAGCAATTGTCAATTAAAAAAAAACAAAAAATAAAAAAACGTATACATTTCCCAAACGAAATTATTATAGTGTGTAGGTATGATAAAAAAATGAAAACTCATAAAGAAATATCATATGTACGAATATATTATACTTGTATTACTTGTTTCCTACTGTTAATATTCGTGTATTATATTTATGACCAGTTCTGGGCAGTTGAGCTTAACAATCAAGTGGGTACAGTTTAACAATACGCTAAAAATGATTTTAAGATCGACTCGAACTCACAAAACAAACCCTTTACTTCCCCTCAAGCGTTTCCCCTGTAAATTAAAAAAATTGTCATGTATTTTCTGCGTATAAAAAAAAGATACACATAACACATATTTATATACAATTTCATAAACTTGTTATTTTTTTTTTTCAACAAAATTAATTGGTCATCAGTAAATGTCATTACTATAGACACAGAATGTATAATTGTACAAACTTGTGAATTTTTTTTGTAATGACAAAATTAACAAAATGACAATAAAAAATGCGTTTGTTTTTTTTTTTGTAAACACCAGAACTGCAGACTAGTGTCCATACTAGTTTTATTACTTGACAAAAAGTAATAAAACTAAATTACTATTAAACATGACGTAGTACAGAACACAATTAACGATGAACAGTCGTAGATACTGTATTTAACGTATTAAATATTTTTTATTTAACATACAAAAATGAATAATGGTATTATTCATTATAATTAAAATGAATTCCACCAAGTTTTTGTCTAGCTAGCAAGGAGCTCATACGATAAGAACTAACCTCACTTCAACATGACATTATCGCAAACCTAGGATAGAACTTTAAATAATCTACATATTGTTAGAACAAAAAGATGTTCTGTGTATTGAAAAAACAAAATACAATTAGGTAGTATTATAAAATAAAATGGTTTGAGTGTTTCTATGGGATCAATACATTGCTTTGTATGTTAGGTTGTATTATTGCTAAATATAACTTGTGATATTATTTTTAATTTTTTTGATAATTTTTGGAAATGCACTTAAATTATAGCTTTTAAAAAATTACATGTTTTCACATACGTAGAACCTTTTGGATACAAGCCCGCAAATTAGCACTTAGGACCTTCAGTGTTAAAATCATTTTTGTTATGGTTACACTGCGCCATCTGTTGGTCGAATGCCGCACCTGTTGAACGCGTCCAGTCTTCATTCACGAGATAGCGCGACGAGTATAGTCTTAAAAAAATATATATAGTACTTGAGTAAGTATGAAAACCGGAAGTCAAAGTTCTAAATCGGTATTTATTGTAGGGATTTTTTCCAACTGTACATACAAAAGTGTAAATATATTTTTGAAATATTATTTTATAACAACATTAATTACATTTTATTTATTTAATATATTTCTTAGGTACACAACACTTAACACATAAAAAAAAAAAAAGATAAAACCATAAATGTTTCGCCCACCTTTAACTAGGGCAGACTTGTCTTGATATAATCAACAATTTTCTTTTAAACACTTTTTGGAGACGATTAAAATATAATTATTCATACTGAACGAAAAAAGTTCTTAAAGGTATTAAATAAAAAGGAAAAAATACTTTAAAATTAATAATTAAATGCTAAGTACTTAAAATTGAAATAATTTGATAAAAAAAGTCAAACGGTATACCATTTGTGTGTAACAATATAAATTGTTGGCAAAAATCGGACAGACTACTTTAATGTAAATTAGCAATGTGATTGAAATCCGGAATTGATATTATCCGGATCTTTTTTTTTTTTTAAATAAAACCTCCTTTAGGTTAGGTTATGTGTATGATTAGGTATGTGCTTACATATTTTATGACTTGTATCGAAAGTAGTAATTTTATTATTTATATGATAAAAAAAAAATTAAAAATCTAATACTCATTACTCAGGATTATAAGTCTATTTGACGGATGGTAAACTTGGTAAACCCAAGTATAGTCAACACTTATATCTGTAACACTTTAAATTAAATTAAATAATTCCATTGTTGTATTTCAAGCAGTACGACAAAAAATATGGTTTTTTAAAAAAAAAAATCTTATGTTATGTCTTAAAGTTCATATAAAAAAAATTGTGTTGAATTGTAAGTTAGCTTAGGTTAAGTTAAGTTTAAACTAACCTAACTAGATTTAAACTTTAAATATTTTTCCAGATTTAACGAGACAAAAATTATGATTATGCCTAATTTTATATTATAATATCTTATTTGTACAATATTATACTTATTTCTCAAGTACACATTTTAAATTTCCTAGTGCGCGACTAGTGTCTTACTGAAAAATAATGCCTGCTTGAGATGACAATATAATAGAAATAATAATTGACAAACTCAACATAACGTGTTTTATAATTATATTAGAAATAACACAATTCGTTCGTTTTCGTGACCAAACGAATTTTTAGAGTTCAATTTTTTTTTTTGACACCTTCGGGTCATGTTTAATGAGAGCCGAGCGTGTGCCTTCTTCAAGGTCGACTGTTGCTTATAATAATATGCTAATGAATTTTTCAGTGTAAAACGTTAGATCATCACATGAGTATATTTAAATTCTAAACAAATATATAATTGAATTTTAGCTTGTCCGATGGCCGTTCGGTTAGAACCCATCAACTGCTCATAAAACCCTTGAGAAGTGTAGGTATAGTAATATTTTCTAAACGTTATTTTTTAGGTTTGGTGGGAAATATATTTGTTTTATTTATTAATACATTTAATATGTTGCTTTACCATTATTGTAAAAATATTCATATTTTTGCGGGAAATCAAATATTGTATAACATAAAAATAGTATCCTTATTAAATAAGTTAAAAAAAAAATTAGTCAAATAGTTTATTGCAGTTAAAACAAATTCAATAACAATGATATGTCGAGCTAAAACATTATCAACACCTGAATATTAATGTAAAAAAATATTTAACAGTTCACCATGAATATTCAAATTTAATTTGAATACATTTCATAATTATCTAAATAACATCTATTTTATTAACTGTACTCGAGATGACCTAAATCTGGATAAACTTAAACGCACAAGTTTTCAAAACAGCAGTTAAAAATAACATAACCCTTTTACAAAAATGCACTATAAAATTCATATTTGTATGCCAATTTGTTTAGATTTGCAGAAATAAGGTTAAATAAAAATAAATACATTTTGTTTGTCTGGCGAACTTGTATTTATTATTTTAATATATTTTTTTTAAACTTAATAATCAATTATCAATTTAAATAAATAATGCTACCACCTCTTATACATAATAAAAGTCCTAAACACCTATTAATTAAATACATTTTTTATTTAATACTTGTTAGGTTATTTTTGTCACGGTCAATTGTTAGGTCATTCTCGATGGTGGTTATATAATGCATAATTATACATTTATTGTGATTTATTTAGGGCGTTTTTTTGCTATAAATAAAGAAAATATGAAAAAAAAAAATAAAATCGACTCCTATCATAAAACTTGACGAAATTTAAAATCAAGTCTTAAGGTTAACATATTGGCATATATATACATTATATCATATTTATATGACTCGAAATAAAAATCCACAATTTTTTTTTTTAATTTCCAAGCCAGTATGAGTTTTTTACCGTAATAAAATCCAACGGTCTCCACGACATCAAGTTAGGACAGTTTCAATCAAGTTTGCATTGATGTGTGGGATATGATAATATTATGGAGACTTATGAGCGGAGCACCTGTTGCACACGATAGCAAAAACAATAACATCATAATTTGCATATCACTATATAGATTATAGATATAGAAATACAAAATCGTGTTATATTATCTTAAAGGTTGATAGGATTAATACGTTTACCGGCGAAATTACAATATCGATTATAATTAAACTAAGCAATATAAGCGACGTATTTAAATTGAAGTTTAATTAAAACGATGCTGCCATAGGACTTGTTCATGACTAAAATCTACTTTGACAGTGAACGTCAGGAAATCGACGATGACATCATTATATATTTTGTACAGGGTCATTCTATTTTTCATTTTACGGTAATTTTATTAGCTTGGTCGCGTAGCTGAGAAGGTATTGTTTCTTCAATGTTTGTATTTATTTTTGCGTCCGGACCCACGGTAACTTCTAAACCGCCGAACCGATTTCTACATGTAGCAAAATAGTAAATTCAACCGATCAACTAATAAAATAACTTGTCGATTTTATAGTATCAGTTGTAATAATAATGAATCGTAGACACCCGTTTGAGGGTTTATTTAAATGAACGGCCATTGATTAATTTATTTCACAATAGTATATTCGATTATTTGTTTAACAATAACAATTATAATAGTAATCATGGTTTGTTATTTGAGCAAATAAAAACTATCACTATTTAAGTACAATATTTACGAATTCAATAACAAAACCGATGTTCTTAATTGCATAAATTAATTTTGTTGCGACCGAAATTGTATTATTTTCAAAAATGTACAATTCCCATTTTTTATTCCAAACAATTGATCTTTTAACTAATGCTGTTTTTTAATTAATTTAAATAATTTAGTTCTTATTTTAATAAATACACTGTGATTTTCTTTTGTATTTAATCATTTGTATTGATTTTAAGATGATTAAAAGCGGGAAGTTTTTAGTTACTGCAGTCAGTAACATTATTTTATTGAGGAAAACTAGGAAAAAAGGATAAAAATTACACTTTGTCTGATTAGTAACTTTTATCTGTGCGGGTGAATCATCATTCAACAAGTATTTAAAAATATTTTCATTATATTGTTAGTTGCGATAATGTATGGGTATTGAAAGATTCGCTTCGAAGCGTTTATTTGAAAGTGATATGAGCACTTTCAGTCGCAATGATTCCTAAAAACGCTGACCAAAATGTATTGGCTTTTTCGGAGGGTTTTCTACCTGCAATATAACTTTCAAACTTCGAGTCCTAAAACTACGTGCGAAAAAGTGAAATCAAGAACACGTTTCCACTCCTTTTCGGGGAAAGAGTTTTTGATATTTTTTTTGGTTTGTTGACACTCATGCCATACAGCTGATGTGATCAGAATAAACTACAATGAAACTTTTTTGTATATGAGGAGACCCCCCTCCCCCAAAAAAAAAGGTTAGGTTACAAATAGAGTAAATAAATTGGCAAAAAATCTCACGAATTTTCTAGGTTGACCTCAGCCTAAAAACATTGCCATGCTAATAATGATTGCATTGAAAAAAAAAATAATAATAATCACTGTAACGTGAAATATGGATAAACCTGTACATTGTTGTCAGGCTGCCACGGGCCATCAATAATAATAATATGCACTACTGCTATTTTTTTTTTAACCATAATTCATGTAACACACTCACGTCGTCGTGTTGTGAGTCATTCCAACCGATCACTAACCACATAAGTACACGCCTGTTTGCTTGCAATATAATAAACTCACACGCGGTTTGTTATTGTGGTCAAGGCAATGACTGGTTGTTGTAGTATCTGTATGATCATAACCCAAGACGTGTAATCACAACATACATCCAAAGACACTACATTAATCTGGTGTACACAAAACATTTAACGACCGGTTTCCATGTTTTGCTGCCGACGGACAATATTAGCGTTGATCAAAGTAACGGTATAGATCACCACCGAAAACTGTGTAACAATAATTTATCGTTTGATAATGTAGTACTAGAAATAATTGGTCAATTAACCGTTGCACGGACGACCTACACACGTTTCTTCGGTAGACTACAATTTATTTTTATTGTCTCGTTTGAGAAATTGTTGGACAATCGTTTAAGGCGTGCATATATACTGCAACATCACAAACGGTAACAACGTGTAGTTAACGACTAGAGAACAGAGTTAAACACTACAAAACAAAATATGACCTTTATTTTATTTTTTGGCGTGGAGGAGCAGAGAGACATCTGTTTTTAGCTTCAAAAATTAGATTCCACTCGAAGAAATTCATTTTTATGATAATGTAAAAATTAAAAACTCAATTCTAAACAAGACCAAATTACATAAATTTGTTTTTTTATTTTTCTCCTTGAATCCGAATCTGGTGTCGGAATACTATAGCACGATAAGTTATTTTTTCAAATCACTTCTAAAATTGTAAAAAACATTATTTTGCCACTTTTTCCACGTGTTCTGTACGTTAAAATGCCTACCTTTAAAAAGAGGTGCTTAAATAAAAAAATGTTTATAAGCTATATTTTTCTTTTTATAAACTTAGAAATTGTCTCGGAATTAAATGTTAAATTTGTAGATTTTTTTAAACATAAAAGAAAATCAGTAATCTTGATTGTTTTGTTTTGTAAGTGGTTTACAATTTTGGAGGCAATTTGGATTCAAAAACCTGACTAAGTTTTTGTTAGACTTAAAAAGTACTTATTCCGTCGTACTTGAATTTATAGTAAATTAAATATAATAAATCAACGTCGTGTCAAACAGTCAATATGTACTATAAATAACAACAAAACATTAAAACTTTTATTTTTTTAACTTAAAACTATTGCCTCAATGATCAAACTTATTAAACATTAACGTGCATTTTCTTTTATTCAGTTTATACTAGTAAAATGAAAACTCTAAAGTATATTTAGAATGGACCAATGCATTAAAGATCAGTTTCAAGAAATTGCAATAACTTCGTTTGCATTAAAATGTGGACCAAGGCCAATTTTGCGTAAAAAACAAAAAACCTATATAATATAAAATAAAGTACTGTATTTTACATACTTAACGAAAAATAAATACTATATAATTTCTAAAAACCATTTTAAATTAATATATCAATCGAAAATTGAAATTATCGAAGCTAAAATCAATTTTTTTTTTTTTATATTATAAATAAATAGTCAATTATAAAAATAGTGAATTCAATCCAACCGAAACTTCAATCCTGATAATATTAACAAATAAGCATTTTAGATTTACCATGATAAATACAACTCCCAAAACTGATCAATAATTACATCTGTAACACGCAAACTATGACAAATCTGAAAGCGATAACTACTACAAAAATGGTATTAAAACTGACCACATTTTGTACCGAAAATCCAAACTTCCAAAACAAATTAGCAAACGTTGTATAAAGTCTTAGTTTCGACGATTTTATATGTTTAAGAGCGCAAATTTGTCGTTTTTTGTACATTTTATATTTTGTTAAAGAAATTAAATACATAATACATTGTTTTCAACAAATTCAAAACAACGTTGGGTTTGACCTTTTATGCGACAAACGAGTAGGTTTTGCTTATCAAAACACAAAAAAAAAACGCGCATAGTAATTATTGCGATTATTTTATTATATTTTCTGTTTATAATAATATTTTAGATTAATTGAATGACGTTGTGCAAAAGCGTTCATCCCGCAAAAACACAAAAATATGAGATTTCGATACAAGATAGATAAGAAGCGCATAGTATCGAAATCTCATGTTTTTGTGTTTTTGTGGGATGGATGCTTTTTGCATAACGCCATTCAATTTTCGATTGCGAGTTACATTTACATTGCGCATTACAATTATTTGCGATGTGGGTTTTTCACGTGTGATACGCACATCACATCAACAAACATGAGGGACAAAATATAAAAACGGATGACGTTCGAATAAAAACGGAAGTTTACATTTTTGTTTGCATATTATTACGATTAGCTGTTTGTTATTACAATATTATCGTACCGAAAAAACGTTTGTTTTTTTTTTTGCAAAATAAAAAATTCCCGTTTAGGATTTTCTATTATTTTGACTCGCCTCCTCCCCATCCTGTCTCCCTCGGTTTCCACACACTGTCGTTTAGGGTCCAGACACGACGTTTCCATGGCGACGCGGACAAGTGCAACATACACATTGGGTCTCTCACCCTTTGCATCATCATCATCATCATCCCTTCGGAAGCGAATCGATATCAGACTACTCTCCGTGTAAACTTCACCCTCCGCATACGAACGGGGTCGCGAGACGCCAACGAGGGGGTTAAGGTCATTACGATTAATATTATGATCGGATGCAGTGCTTGTTTTTATAGTCTGAGTAAAAGCCAACTTGTAGACTTTGTACTATATTTTATTACACGGGCCTATTAAGTGGAGAGTGAACCGATAATGTCGATATGTTCCAAGTCTATGTGCGATTAAACGCAATAAAAAATGCAGCAAGAAGGGAGGGGTATAGTGGAAGGGGGGGGGGTGGAGCATATCGATAAAGGTCACGGGTCTGCGGTAATTTTCATAACGGAAAGTGAGATCACATCACTTTCAAATAAACGTTTCGACGCGAATCTGTAGATGGTGGCGATAAACGTCATATCGATAAAAGTATTGTAATGACAATTATGTGTGCTTAAAATTGTATTTTCAATATCAGGGTGGATGCCGTATTGGGGTTGGTCTATCGTTTGTCCGTGATGATTTGTTGCCGTTCTGTACCCATATTATATATTATAAATATATTTTAATTCGTGGTTAACCACATAAATACACATAGTTTTCTAAAAACCTGTTGACTGTTCAATCACTATCAAATAAAAGTACGGTCAAAATGTAATTTTCCCCCCTTTTTTTTTGGTTTTTTTCTTAATAAAAAAGACTACACGTTTTTGAAAAAATTATCTAAGTTAATTTAGTTTAAATTTAATTTTAATTTTAAACTGAAAATATAAACATAATCAAATTTAAGCGTCATTATTGGGTGACTTCTTCATCAAATAAACCACAGTACTATTATATTACATTATCACAGACACTTCTTGTGCTTTATATTATACCAACTGTATATTCTTCTTAATAAAAAATAAAAAGTTAAAATGCATGTAATCTTTTTGGGCGTTTTGCTTGATTTCGAAGGGGAGGAAATTACATTTTGCCACAATAAAATACCTTTCAGCTAAAATTTCTCTGAAGGTAGTTTTTTTTATTCAATTTTTAATTCGTTTTTTACGTTCGACCTGTTTGTTATTAAAATAAAAAAAGAACGATCTCGATTAAATAAATAACAAACCGATCACAATTATTACTAATTGGGGTCAAATGTGTAATGTATTGTAAAAAAGTAGGATAAAAAATTTTAATGTACAAATAATAAACTTTTTTTTTTATCGTCGAATACTTTTTATTGTAAAATATTTTTTGCATTAACCGATTAAATAAAAGCAAATTTTAGTTTTATTGTTATTTTTTTTCCTATAAAAAAAATAAATACATTTACATTGACCCTGTACTTTATACCTATTTTTTTTAATTTTATAAAAACAAACTAATTTAACCATCAACTGTAAAAATCAAATGTAAATTTTATTTCTTTTGCACAACAAGTTTACAGAGCGGTTAATTAATATTATTCCCAACCGTGTCGCCGTGTTGTAATAACACAATCCTTTAAAACGTTCTCTATTTTCAGAATAAACATTGGGTACTTAATTATGTACACTCATTATATTTTTTTTTTTATTTCAAGTTAAAAACTAAAATCACGGCACACCACTCGGTTAAAAATCCCACTCACATAATATTTGATACAGGAAAATCATAAAAAAACGGGTTGACTTACTGCTTACGAGTAAATATACTTTTTTTTTTTTGCTAATAACTAATGAAATTTGTGTGTTGAAACAGGTTTTTTTGTGTGTCAATATGGATGTCATTTATTGCTTTTAACGTAATAAATAATAATAGTTTCCGCTGTTTTGCGTAATGACGCGCGTTAAGATATTTTGAATAAAATTAAAGTGTAATTTGAGCTTCTGTAAAAGAGCGGATTTTAAGGTAGAATTATAATTTTATTATGTTCTTATCGTGTAAACGAGAACAATGTACAACAAGATTTTTGTCTAAAGGGGATTGAAAACGGTCTGTTTTGTAATTTTTTAACGTTTTAAATGAAAAAGCCTGACAGCATTTTGACTACAGCCTAGAACGGGCGGATCTCAATCTATTAAAGATAAACGACTTACCTTGACTGCTTTAATGGGTTTTGTTAGTTTTTTATTTTGTGATAAAAAACAATTGTGTTTTAATATTGAAACATTTTTTAATTTAATTTATTTAATTATAAAAAACTGAATTTCTTAATAAAGAGCGGTTCCTGATGTAACACATCAGTTAAGAGGCCAACAAAGTCTTATCTGTTAACTGAGTTGAAATCGGACCGGCTTTTGCTCATAGAAAAAAATTGTAAACGTTAAAACAACTACAACGACAAAATTAAATGTAGACATTTTTTCAGGCTATAATAATTATTATTATCGTAACTTATAGGTTATATTTCAGTGAAACTCATACGGAAATTCATAAGTTTGATGAAGTTAAACGATAATGCACAGCTATAAAACACCTTGTGATTACCCATTACATTATAATAACTTACCAACAACGTGTAGATAAAAATATTCATATCTCACGTTTACTGCACGGACGGTATTTTTTTTTTTTTTAAAGATGATATCTTATTACTACGTTTTAACTATAAGTTGTGATAGGCGGTGCTAAAATCATAATACCTACTATTCGACTAGTTGTTAAGAAAAAAACAATTTGTTTACCAATAAATTCCTATTCGAATTTTCGAAAACTATTATTATTATTATCACGTCCTACAATTAATTGTAAATCGATATTTATTTTGTCTATGGAATAAAAAAAATACAGTTAGTTCCATGCCTAAAAGATGTATCGTGTGGAAAATATAATTATAAATTATTTTTTTTTATCGGACACGCGCAAAACATGATAAAAATCGCATCCCATTTTTTTTAATTGCACGCCGAGTGAGTTAGGTCAGAGTTCATATTATTATTTTTATAATCTAATACACACAAGCAATCCTGTGACGTTAAATGTTTAGAAATAAAGAGGGAACTAAAAAAAACCAACTATAAAAATTACAAACAGAAAACAAAGTCAATAATAATTTAATCCGTGAAATCCAACACAAAAATCATAATATTATTGTATTACAAAGTATTTTTTTTTTAAATAATTAGATTGTATATTGGACGATAAACAAACATAGGATTAAAAACAGAAAAGAGCGTTAATATGTTTATACTTTGATCGCAATACATGAATTTTAAAAACCTTGAAAACGCTAAATAAACAATCGACTTAAGGAAAAAAAAAATTGATATTAATTATATATTGAACAAATATCGCTTTCGGATAATCGGATATAAACGGTTCATTAGGCTTTTTTTTTCTCAAAATCCTAAACGTCTTGAAATACACTGGTTGGAAAAATGTGCTGACCAATCGAATTTAAATGATCACCATAATATGTATTGTGAACTTGAATAGGTCCTTTTTAAATCCAAGCGAATTATTTATTCTTTATTCTTTTTAACTTTTTTAGAAAAAAATCCAGGTAAACATGAAAAAATATAAATACAAATCTGAAAGCCAGCTCAAAATTGGATGTTTAGATGGTCATCATTTCTTTAAATTGTGTTTTTTTAAATTTAAATTTAAACGATAATAGCACTTTACGGTCAAAAATTAAAGTCAACCGGTTGATCGGAATTACAACAAACCATGTACGATTATTTTGAATAACAGCTGTGAGTCATATTGTATGTATATTATATTATACAATTTAAATTTCGTTGTCATCATAAAAAATTAACTATGCGCATACACAAATAAATTGTCTGAGTGATAAATATGGTAATTTATTTTTTATCTAATGGTATAATAGGGAAATTCGCATTATATTGTATAACAATTATTTTAAGTAGATCTGAAGGGTTTGGGGGAATATGTTTTTTCTTGGTAAGGCGAGTGGATGACGTTGCTAGGCTTCCCTAATTGGACCTATATATTATATGCCAAATAATATACGGGTTTGAACTTTAAACCTAATATTTTTTCCATTTTAACTAATAGGCAAACTTGCTCATTGACCAAACAACAATTTTGGAATAAGAGTAATTACTTTATTATCAAATTAGCGACTAAAAGTAGCCAATTTTAAAATAAGTAAATAAAAGTGATAAAAATGACTAGTTTCCAGCCCTAAGTATAGGGAGGGGGGAATTATAAAAACTTGGAATTAATAATATGTTTGCTAAATTTTTTTTGAAAATCACATCGGAACAGACTATTGTAAGCCAATTTTTGTATATTCCTAATTCAACGTTACTTAAGCTAATCCCAAATCATTACTTTTAATGTTATAAAACTTTTGACACAGGAAAAAGCAAACATCACACTATGACCGTATTTAATTACCAGGTTAACAGCAGTCAGCCGGATACGATAAGTATTTTCATAAATTTGTTGATTTGCCTAATGTTATGGAATTTGTTTAGAAAGTGCAGAGAACAACCTTTATCGTATAGCTCTATGCGCTTACTCAACCGCACTCCACCTCCCAACCAACCCTTTAACCTCTAGTAACTTAAAAAATAATTATCCAAATCTGGTTATTGAACAGTCGCCATTTTCAGCAAATTTTCCTTGATAGAATGGCTATCTTGAATATAAAAAAGAAAAAAAACAGTATTTAAAAAAGTAAAATAGTTAAGTGCAATAAAAAGCGGTGATGCTTATAGCACAAATGAGTATTAATTAATTTAAAAAAAAAAACTTTAAAACATTCACTAGAACAAAAGTTATTTCATTTGTCGAATCATTGTGGAACACCCTGTATATATATATATGTATGCATACATATAAATATGTTTAAGTACAGATCACGAAAAGGACAAATTAACCAAAGGTTATTATTATTGACATTGTAATTTTATAGTTTTTGCAAATCGGTCTAAGCAGTAATTCTATATAGTCGAGTTTATTATTATTGCAATCAAAAGAACCCCCCCCCCCTCGGCCGTGGACAAAACTACCCTCGTCTATTATGACGACAACGGAGACTGTCGTCAGACTTTTACATTGACGAGTCCACTAAACCTATACAGGGTGGTCCATTTAACGTTAAGACATTTATTTTCTCTGAAAATAATTACAACTATGTAGTTTTTCTCTTTGAAAACATTTCGTTATTGTGATTTTACAATATTGCACCATATTGAAATTGTTACATTTGTTTGGTAGAGTTTTGTTAACTTCTGTTTCTCAAACGGTAACGTTAATATTTTGAAAACCTTTTAAATTAACAATAGTTTACCGAACTATAGTTTTGGATAATTATTTTCAACATTTTCTTAATTAAATATATTATTTAAACATATACTATACAAGAGTCGGTAAAACTCTGGAAAATAATAAAAAGCACATAAATATTTATCAATTTTATAATATAGTAAAAATAACATGGGCACACATTTTTTTCAAAAAGAAAAACTAGAAAATTACGAACTATTTTTAAACAAATTGAGTGATGTTAAATGGATCGTCCTGTATATGTCATGCTTTGATTTAATGACCGTATAAAAAAAAATATGTGTATTATGTAATTCAACGAGTGTTTTTTTTAAATAATATTATTTGCTCAGGGCATTGTTGTAATATAACAAAAAAAAAATATATATATACATTTTGTAAGTGGGCTACGGTTTTAAACTGAGTTTGCATTAAAACATACACTTTAATTTTACAAGTCTATTGTTTGAAGTATAAGCATAATATTGTATTATCGCACACGCATTGCAAAACAGTTAAAAATAAGTTTCACCGTGACAGAATTTTTTATATTTAGTACATACAATTAATCTGCAAAAGTATATATATATAAATGATAAATAATATTTATCAAAGAACGTTAAATATATATTTTTTTAAGACAATAGTCATTTTAAAATTACTTTTATGGTTTTTTTTTTTTGTTGAAACGCTATTGTTACAGACGAAGGGCGATAATACATGCGATACTATAATATTTTTATGGTATTTAAACGGCAAATCAAACATAAATTCATTCTCGGTTATTACTAAGCACAGAGTTGAGCATATTCGTGTTTGAATTGCACAACTGAGATTCACAATTTATTATTATTCGAATGAAAATACTTTTTTTTAATAATTTTCATATCAAACCATTCAGAAAAAATGAATTTACATACAAAAGGATTCGAAGTATTTGAATCATTATTACTCTAATATATTTTGAACAATATTGAGATAAATGCAAATTTTAATTATTCGTATAATTTCATTTATAACACTGCAACAGTTTGAATTTTTTTGAAAGAACTTAAAAATTCTTCTTTTTTAATTGAGTACTTGATAAAAAACCATAATATTTTCTTTTATCATAAGTGTTTAAATTTGTGTTTGATCTAGAAATTACTTTGATTCGCCATTATGGATCGTAATAATACAGTCAATACAGTACAATAACTGATTTTAGTTTTTAATAACTTAATAATAATTGTTGTAAATTTAATGTTGCCCTTTGGAACTATACTCGTAAACGTTACATAATAATATAATGACTAATTTCACAATTATTTGTAATTTCTTTGTCGGGAATGATTTTTGTAAATAAATGAATATAAATTAAACGATATTTCAAAATGATTGATGTTAATTATTGTTTTAATCTATATTTTTAAAGGTTTTATTTACACTTTTACATTTCAGTTATGATATTAAAACAATGCTAAAATTAATTTAAACTTTTTATATTTTGAATTGATTAATTAGCAGTTACTTTTAAATATAATATATGAACCCGCAGGGTTTCAAAACCCAATTACCATTAAAACGAAAGTACCGGTTTAACCTTTAAAGGAAATTGTATTATCGAATGACCTTTTAAAGTGACGCCATTTCGTTTGGCGTGTCCAATTTCCTAAATGGCAAACAATGAACAATGTAAGGGAAGTATCATATCATGCTACTGAGAAGCAAACGCCATTGGTTTTGTACTTCAGCTTTAGAAACAACAATATGGATTGATTTTGCAATGCCAATAACACGGTTTGTGCCATTATTTACTAGCCTAAAAAAATTCCACAAAACCCAATTTACAATAATAAAAATGCATTAATATTTTGCTAGTCCAAAACTACAATAATCAGTTTAGTTAAGCCAGTTTCAAATCTTTTTAATGGATTATAATTTAAATTTTGAATTATTATCATTCTACAGGTTCAAACTTAATATTTCAAGTAGGCACTTATCCAGGTAACTTTTGTTTGGGTGAAAAATACACTTTTCAGGTTGCAACACAATTTTTAAACATTGTATATCAAGTCAAGTAGTTTCAAAGTTTTTAAAAATGTATCGTTATTTATTCTCCACTAATTGGATAACCAAACGAGTAACTTGGCATGAGTACAATCCGTTTTATCAAGTTTATGTACGGACTATAAATTAACAAGTAAGCTATGGTTTTGTTGGTTCCAATTAATATAATAATGGTCGTTTAATTAATTTGTACAGTGAAGAAAAAATGCGGTCTTTAACACGCGCAAATGCTATTTAGGACCCAAATAGGTCAAACGGGCTTGACATGTATGCCAACTATTAGTGTTATTGGCAAGACTATAATCAGTGTATAAAGTTTCAAAAACCATTTATTACCACCGCAAATGCATTTAAACAAGTCGTTTTTTATTAGATACAATTTTGTTCGCATACTTAGATTAATATAGTTTTAACTAGTATAAGACAATATTTGGGACAATTTTAGGTGTTATTCAATTGTTTTTAATATCGTTATTTATAAGATTTTCGAGGTCACCGACTTCCCATCCGTGTTGTATTTCTTTCTGTTTGCATCGAAACAGATATTGTTCGATATTTGTACAGCCGAGTATTCGATCAAAAATTGTCTATACTTAATACATTTGCAATGGATTATAAATCGATTGTACCGACTACTTTAATTAATACCGTTTGTTTGGGTTAGGCTGGGTCGACTAAAAAAGAACTAAGAGGACCTATAACTCACACACGACGTTGAAGCCATATTTTTCACCAAAAGTTCGTGAAATGTAAAAAAAATAAAGCTTTTGTTTTAATCGAATTGGGATTTTATTGTGGTTTGTGTAAAATCGTATACAATGTAAAAAAAATGTGAAACTTTTAAAGAAAATTTGAATTTTTTAGACTTTTTGAAGGAATATTTTGAAAATCTAGTATTCTTAAAAATATTACAATGACCAAACGTGTAACAAAAAAACCTTATACATATATTGATTAAAAAAAAAGTGTTTTATACTACTCGTCTCAGTTTTCACAAATTAGGATTTGTTGATGATTTTACAAGTAAAATTCGTTTAAGACCAGACGGTTCACAATAATGTTTTACGCCGACAAATGGTTATTTTACTGCAAACGCTAGTAGAAATTAAAATTGGTTTCATTGTCAGTGATTCTCGTTATTTGACGAGGGCAGTGGCATCATATCTTCTTATTAGTTTTTTGTGTGTGTGTGTGAAAGAGAATTGACAAAATATATAATACCTATAATAGTATGTCCTTGCGCGATGCGACGGCCGGTGACAATATCAAGGTGACAATAATAATGTCTAGAAAGAATATTGTTACCTATTTGTACTTATTGTGTTACTACTACATTATTTGCGCACAAGACACCACCTTTTTTTGTTATTGACAACATTAATAATTCACAAAAAGACAGTTTTTTTTTATTCGAGAACGTCAACGACACGATTGTAAGCTCGATAATTGTTTCTTTTGCACGTTTTTTTTTTATACATTTTATAATAAAAACAATTAACACATAAAACGCGTTTATTGTCTTTAGATCGAATAAATAAATAAATAAGAGAAAAAACATGTTTTTTCATTTAATTTCAATAATATAATTTATAAACTATAATAATTGGAGCAATAATATAATACTTAAACATTGGGTTAGGTTAGTTTGGCGTCGTCACGTTTATAGCAATAAACCGACAAGTTTTGCTTATTTCCGAGTGCAATGACTAGGATTTGAACTCGAAATACATTTAAAAAAAAAAAATTAAATTAAATATCCAAACAAAAGCAAAATCTTTATTGCTATTTTATGCTATTGTCGTTTGATATATTAACTGTGTTTTTTTTTTTTTTTACAAATATTTGTTCATTAAATATCGAGTAGAAGAGAAAGCTCGATCGACTCGGACAGTCTTCGGTTACACTCGTTCGAGTGTATATTATTGAAAGTAAAAAGAAGAAATCACGTTCAGTACAAGTAGATAATATATTATGATGACGACCGTTCTTAGTCATGCACGTTAATGTGCATATGAGTAAACCCGAATAATCATTTTAACCGTTGAAGGAGTTCAAAGACAACAGGAGACATTTGAGATTAGTCATTGTGGCCAGAACTGTCTTTCCTCTACAAAATCGAGAAAAACACCTCAAAAACGTACAAATTCAAATAATCCAACGAATTTAAAACTTGTGAAGAATTGTCTTTAGAAATAGTACTACCGACTTACGGTTAAAGCCCAAGAAAATTACATAAACCCTTGCCCCTAAAAGGGGTGAAAACTTATATTATTTTCAGCTTTTTTTGGTGTAGCTTTAGGTCTGAAAATTATACTGAAGGTAAATCATTGGGAATTTGGCAATTTCACAAGGACCTAATTAGATTTGATAATTAATAAAAAATAGCAATACAGAATTTTTTTTTTATGTAACAAAATAAAACAATTATTGACACGGTCGAGTAAACCGGTAACGGCTAATGTCATTTAGTGAATGTTTATCATTGTCTTGGTATGTGGGTGTATAATTAAACAGCTGATATTAATACCATGACATTATAAAAGTACTAGTAATTAATAATATATAAGGTCTATGGTGGCAGTACAAAGTTCCAATTCAATTATCATAAGACTGTTGGGTTACCGGTTTTTTTTATTTTTAAATTTTACACTAACAATAATATTCTAGTTAATCGTGATTACTTTATTTGCCTAAAACCGTATTAGCATATTTAACAATTGTTAATTGACTTTTAAGCGCCGATACAGTGAGGTTTTTTGTTTTAATATTCGCATATAATTAAAGTCATTTGGTAATTTAATACATACAAGTTTTATCGACACACATAATACTGTATAACATCAACGACAATATTGAACAATAAAAAAGATAACCCGGGTCAATACTGATTAATAATTACAGATAAAGATAAACAATAAAACACTACATTACCACTACTGAAAATCTTTAATGTACATTATCCGACTGCTAACAGCTAATCTGTGCTGGCTACACACAATAATAAACGTTCAATGTTTTTATCGTTTTTAATTACAATTTTTTTTTTAACGGAATAAATAAAAGAAAGACCATGTTAGCACATTGGAGGCGTTCGTTATTCAACTATTGGCTAACATTTTCGTAACCCTATTCAATTATTAACGATCGAATCATCGAAAAATGTAAATTGACACTAACGCATTAAAATTTAAGTGCTTGAGAATTAAAAAATATGACAAAAACGTATTTGTGTATAGGACTCACATTAGCATGCTTACATTGGCTAATTGAAGATTAGCAATTGGCATTGAAGATTTTAATATTCCCGTCAGGTTATATTTAAGTGATCGGAGTGCTAATGCGTTCTTGAGAAATATTTTAACTTAACCCTAAGTTAACCTAACCTAAAATAATTTAAAATTAATAAGTATATATTTCCGTGAACGCGTGGCAATTGTTTTTATATGTATGTACATTTTATTCATGGGAAGATGTCATAAAAAAGAATGTTGAACAGATGAGGTGGTTCCAATTGGAGAAATCTGTAAGCTTTGGACAGAGAAGGATGGAGGCTTGGTTGTAAGACGGTATGGTCTTAAAGGCTCAATAAACCCAAGAAGACGACATTTATTTCATTGATAAGGATTTATAGGACTATAATATAAGGGATGGCCCATAAATAAAAGATAAAACATAATACAACTAATTCAACGGAAATTGCTTATTAAAGTTATTATTTCAACATGTTTCGAACAAACTTATAATATTGTTTCACCGAAAATCATTATTCAACCATTTATAACAAATTCAATAATTAATTATTATCAAATTAGTATAATGCGCAGTTTTCGATTTAATCCTGTAAAGTTTTTATTGGTTTCAGTTGCGTTTCCGTCTGAACGCAAAGATTAAACTAATCTAAACTATACATATAATAATATAGTATTGATAAAATAATAATGACGGTAATCTCGTTTTTATATGAAAAACTCATATTTTTTATTACCTTCATGAGAACGATGAATGTAATTATACCCGTTGTGTGTACAGCTGTAGCCATAGTTTAAGAATGCAAATTGTAATGGAATGATATTAACATCATAAATAGTAGGTATTATTATGTAAAACCATTTATATTAGATTTTGTGAGTTAATTAAAACAAATTGCATTGGTTATAGTAAAATTCGAACAGCTTTGTAAAATATTAAAATACATTTAAAATTGCATTTAAATACTAAATAAATATAAAAAAGGCTAATGACCTAGTAGTCGTAGCCATATTTAAATAAAAAAAAAAAAAATATATATAAAAAAAAACTTAAGATTTTTGCCCCTTCCCCGACTTGAGCTGACTTATTTAGGATGTGTGAAATTGAAATTTTATTTCAAATAACCAATTATACTAACTCTATTTTAAACTGAACAATCAGAAGTTTGTACATACAACAGGGTATTTAATCGTCTATGTGACTGAAGAGGAATAAAATTCATTTCGATAGGGGAAACGTGTACAATTTCAACGAGTGTCACGATTTCTCTTGAAGTTCTTCTTCCGTTATCATCGATTAAATTCTGTACAAGCAATAATAGTATCAACGGATTGAAAAGGTTTTTTATTTTAAATAAACAACTTATTTTTGTTTAACGACCTACTTAATCGATTTTATTGGCATTAGTCTTGTGCCAATATGGAGAAAAAAACAAACAAAATTACATTTTTTTATCGTTAACGGCCGTGTGATAACGCTAAAATTACACAACATGGCGCCGTCCACGATTAGTGATAAAACGTCTGTATACTTTTTTTGATCTGATTACTGGTTTACAAAATGTTATCTAAAAATTCAATATTAGTCTGGTAATTTTCAAATTGGGTATTTATCCGTCAAAGTTATATTAAACCACGTTGTTGCGTTTCGTTATAACGGGCGAAATTGCACATATATTCTCACCCATTGTTATATATTTTACTGGCTTTAAAGAACATTTTTATAAATAATTTGTACAAATATATGAAAGAATATAAACAAAAATCATCAACAACACCGTGTCGAAGATACATTTTCTACCTGTAGGCTGCAATAATATAATACTAGTATAATAACAACAATAATAAAATAAAATGCGCTGATAAACGGTGTAAAGAAAACGTTATCGTATATTTTTTCCTATTCCGATTCCCGGGAACAGAAGACCTTTAAAAAATTCCAATCATATTATTATGAAACATCAAACACAATAAACTATAATTTACAGCCAACAAGTTAAACATTGCACCAGTAGTAATAATTGCTTACTTGATTGTTGTATGAGGTACACATAGGTACACATACGATTATATTATTATATAGTGAACAAATTATAATATATATATATATATATATAACAACAATAATTAATATACATACTACAATTTTGACCCGTGTCTTTATTTAATTTTAATTTTTATCGTGTTCGACTCTACCAAGGACTTCTAACAATCGGTAGTAAAGGTGTTAACTTTTAAGTTTTTTTAAAGCCCTCATGTGAATTTACTTGAAATCCTTAAAATAATTTTTACATTTTTGTTCATTTTTTGGTAATACAAAAACTATCAATGACAGACTGTAAAATTAAATACATTATATTATATTTATGATGAAAAAAAATTGAGCTACTTTTTATTATTATAAATCATACAGTTATTTTATAAAACTCTGCAGCGTAGTAAAGTTTTCAAATAAGAACCTATCTGGAAAACTTTTCTTTTTATCATACGGAAAAAACTACAAAAAAAATGAAACCAAAAACATATAAAGAAACAGGATATTGAAAACAAAAAAAAAGTATTAGATTTCTTGCAACCGAAAATAATAAATTTAGATAATAATAATTTAAGACTTTAGAATTTATCTTTTATTACTAAAAAAATATATTTTATACATGTATTTTAGACTTTTTCAAATAACCTGTTATTTTGAATAAAAATATATTGTATTATATGATTTACACTATTATTTAAATAATAGAGGTACGATGGTAGTCAGTACCAACTTCACCATAAGGTGAGAACATACGTTTAACGTGTCAAACCCAATACTTGTGTAACTCTAATTGTGAAATCACTCTACTAAGTATAATGTAATGTCATACGATAAACCAGTACATTTGTTATTTGAACTATTGTTTTAATTTTTGTCTAAAAAATTATTTAGACAAAAATGATAATTTCATTTTAATTTTTTGGTTATTTGAAATTGTCCAGGAAAAACGTATTTAAAATTAAAATTAAAATGTATTGATTATTTGAGTTTTAATTTTAATTTATTTTGATTTAAAAAAATTAATTAAATAATGTCCAGGTCTTATGAAACGGGGTATACCAATTACAGCAACACCAGATGAATATATTATACATAATATATTCATATATTATATTAAATTTGAATAAATTATATATTATTATTAATATTATATTATATTATATCATCTCTTATCGTCTGTTACAATTATGTAATTACAATTTTAACGCAAATGTGAATTGTGAACTGCCAAGTGTCCCAGAAATCGCGCCAAACCACTATTTCTGGACAGTCGGTCATAATACAATTTTTTAAGAAATACCTTACGTCAGGTTTACGTACCTATATTAAAAAACATATTATAAAAACCTAGAATTTTCCATATTCAATACGAGAGAGATGATTTTAATGTTTACCAGGTTAATTAAATAATCATTTAAACAATTATATATTATAAAAATACGTTCAACTTTTAACAAGTTATAAAATATGAAATAAAAATATATCATTAGTACAGTTGATAAAAAGTGAAAACAATAAAAAATATAATATGAATCACTGCAAAAATGGAACAAGTCTACTTTTATCTACATTTTTTTTTAGTAATAGTATGTTCGTGAGTTCATCATTTACTACAGGAATGAGTAAAGTAAATCCATTGTTCTAAACATAATATAGAGCCATAGACTTTATTTTTTATTTATTTTTCTAAAATCGGTTATTTTTGTTTAAATGACAAAAAGTTGTTTAATAAATGTTGTTTTTAATTTTTATCTATACTTTTGTTAAATTTTAGTATAGCAAACACTAAAAAAATAATAAATTTAAAAAAAGTTGTATTGAACCCTTGTAATAAAAAAGTACATAAACAAATTTGAAAACAATTTTGGTTTGGCAGACTTTTATACTAAATAAAAGGAATGTGTACACAATGTTGACTGCTGAACAGGATAATACTATTATTATGCCAATCAAATAAAATTATATTTAGTTCAAAAAAAGACTTAATAAAAGGTTCATCATCTAATTTTAAATACTTTTAAAAAAATGGACCACCTTTTCCTAGTACAAATATTCAAATACTGTTTTTTAATAGCTATTTGATATTACTGTAACGTTGAAACAGCAACGTAATGTCTGTTGTCTAATTTCGAATTTTTTTTATATTATTAATTATAGATTTTTTTTCAATTAATACATAAATCATAATACTTAAATATACATACATTATTATTATTAATATAACATTATTTGTATTATAGTGATTGCCGTTGACTTTAGCGGAGTTCAAACGAAGGGGGGGGGAAGGAGGATTCGCCGGTGTAACTGTAAAATAACATAACTTTAATCGATTGCCTAGGGCTATTTTTTTCGGATTTCCTATCGCAATTATTATTATTACTTAAGTCGGCCATTTACCCGTAATAATATTATAGTAGGTACAACATACACATTATACACGGGTCGCCGACAGCCGCATTAACATAAGTAATAATAACGCCGGATTTGTACAGTTGCGCTATTATTACAATGCTAGGCCGTCCGTCGACGACCGTGCCCACGTTTCCGAGGTACCGAAGATCTTTAGATTTTTTAGATTTTTTTTTACATAATATTGTGTAGGAAGTAAAAATGTTTCAAAAGTCAAACTTTCAGTTGTACCTCAATAGTATTTCTAGATGGCCTTTTATTGTTACTAATCTGTTTGCTTACCGTAAACGTTCAGCCATCCTTCGACCCGGCACGGATACACCAGCTTGTTCCGACGTCTCCTACAGCTGCCGACGGCGGCTGTCGGCATTTTGTTGCTGTTGTCGTTCATCTTGGCCGATCACGGACGCACCCGAACGCACATAACACCCGACAAACAAGTAAGTAAGTAAGTAAGTAAATAAGTAAACGAAAAAACGATAATTTTATTCTATTCAAAAAACCTATTAGAAACGTGATCGAATAAAATTTTAAACGGCGACGGCACACGACCGGTGACGGGCTTGCGATGAACGTGACGCGCGGACGCCGGTAACGCGTGAACTGGCTTGCCTGGAAGGCCACTGGGCGCGCGAGGCGGTAGGGCGGCCGCGACGACGCACCTTGCACTTTGTCGCGTCCCATGCGGCGGCGGCGGCCGTGCATTGCGGCCTCTCCCGCCTTCGACGGCACGGCGACCGTTAGGAAAAAAATTCAAAACCGCGCCGCGCCGTGCCGTTTTTTATTATTCCGTTTCCCGTCCGAGTAATATCCGGCGTCCGCTCGTGCCACCCTCCCGCCTCTACGTATGTAGGTCCGGCTGGCCGACGGCTGTTGTTGTACATCCGGACAACCAGACACCCGTGCCGTAACGGACAAATATCAGCTGTGATCGTAGCCGCAATTTAATGAGGGGGGGGGGGTAACTCATGTAAAGTTTCGTCTCTCTACACTCTCCTTTTTAATATTTTAAAATCGATATTTTTTTTTTATTTATTCAATACAATATTTCTTAGGTATTTGACATTAAAAAAAATATATTGATAGTATTGTTTGGCCGCCATTAGACTAGGAGATACGTTTTGTCTTGAAATTATCAACAATTTTCCTTAAGCACTTTACGAAGACGAACAGATGTACACGACCAAAAATATTCCTATCAATTTTTAAGTATAAAAAAACCCAGCAAAGTGGGTTCGAGGCATATTGTGGACTGGGGTGGGAGGAGATCACGGATCTTCAGGAATTATTATAACCGAATGTGATAAAATCACATTCATGATGGTAGAAATAATAAAATCGATAAAAACATGGCTAAGGCGAAAATGTGTTTAAAATTGTTGTTTAAGTATTAAGTGGATACGATTAGGGTTGATTGGGAATTCACCAAAACATAATGAATAATTTCATAGACGATAGACCTGTTGATTGTCGATTCACTGTTAACAGAACGGGTGATAATAAGTACTTAACAGAAAAAAAAACTAAATTCTTGCTAAATTATGATTGTTTTAACTGATTCTTCAGCTTAATCCGTATGAGCTAAAGAGTATATTTTTTTAACGTACATAATAAAGTTGTTTTTAATTTAGCAATTTCGGAGGTGCTGACAAGATTAATAACAACGTTGACAAAAAAAAAAGTGAATCTTGTACTCAAGGGACACTTGCATATTTTTGGTCGGAAACAGCTCATTCTAATTTTAACCGTACTTTGAAAACAGCTGATGTAGATTTTGCAATACTTGCTTAGTGCATCGATTAAAGTGAATTTTGTAATTATAATTTTTAATATTACTAATATTAAACTATATTATTAATATTATTATATTAAAAATATTAAACTCTATTATTAATATTGTTATATTAAAAATAAGTTAAAAATTGTGTCACAATCGTGTTGTGTAAATGTTATGAAGAATTCAAATGTTTCTTTTTAAAACCACAATCTTAGAGTATTCTCAGAAACGTACTGTTAGAAGTTGAAACATATGTTTTTGAACAAAAATAGGGCCTCCTCTGTACGCGTTACATTATTTGAAAAATAGACACAAACCTACCGCTTTGTCGTGTTTACACATTTTAGCTTAACGTTAAGTTTTATTGAAAATCGCCTACACGATACGCGTTAATCATTGATAGTGTTGAGGTTGCTAAGTACAAAAAATATTATACTCTTTAAAATCAATGGCGATAGCAATAAATAATAAACGGTATGTACGCTGGACGTGGGCCAGACTTTGGTTTCCTGAGTGTTTAAAAATGTAGACCTCCGCCGTGGCCTGCATTGCTATTCGGGTCGAGATCTATAAATATGCTTAAATCGAAATCGGGAAAGGTGTGAAAAATAAAAACCAATGAATCCTCCCCCCCCTCCGCTCGGAGCCACCACGATGGATCTGTTTATTCGTTTTACCAATACTAAAAAAAAAACCATTTTTTTTTTTTTTTTAAAAATCACTCCTTGTTCGAAAATTATACGATTAATCGCAGTTACTTATTGTTATAAATGTTATTTACCATATTTTTTAATCATGACCTTTTTTAAGAGAGATTAGAATTAGGGCATTGTAGTTGATCATGTAAACGTTTACACTGGTGATTCGCCTATTCGTGCACTTTAGTCTAATGGGCTATTAGATTTTTTTCCCATATCTATGATCTAATAATCTATGAGTTTACAGTGTACCTTCAGTAGAGTGAGATGCTCGAAACCCGAATTGGTAGTCGGGTAGAATATTGATATTAGATAAAAACGTTTTAATATTAGTTTCTATAATATTTTTGCAAAAAAACGTAATAGCGTACTTTAGTTCTGAAGGATGTGATTAAATCAGAAGGTTTGATTAGATTGGGTTTGATTGGTTTTGGAACTAGAATAATTGTGGAAAACTTTCAAGTTAATGGGAAGCAGGATTGTCTTTTTAATTGGAAAATTGTAAACACACATATTAACACGGCAAACAGGTATGGATTTATTTTTTTATTTTTTATTCAACTTTTATAACGCGTTCAGACGCTTCTTATTTACAAAATATATATGTTTCTACTTCTAAGAGTACGTTTCTAAGAATACCAACTCTTAAGGTTTAAGTTTTGAAGAAAAAAAAACATTTCAATTCTTCATAACATTTACATCACACATAGTACGTACGACCGTGGCACGATTTTAAAATTATACTTAGTTAATTATTTTTATTTGAAAAAACGCAGTTTATTTAAAGATTATTTAATTATTTTGACAACAAACAATGTACTCCGATCAACTGAAAAATATAATTTATCTGTATTCTGTTGTTTATTTCGCTTAAAAAAAAATACCCTAAAGCTAATACTGGTTAAACTTAAAAACCATTTGACACAATCAAGATTTAGTGAAAACATTATTATTTTTTTTACTAAATATAGCCTATATTCTGCCCTAGAATAGTTAGTAATTACTAATTAACATGTGTAGTAGAAACTAGAAACTCATCGTGTATGTATAGGTGTAATGTATACAATTATATTCTTGTTCATCTCACATTTTAGTATTTTAACACTCAGTTTTAATTTTGATTTTACATTTTGTATGGGTGCTTACGATGACTAGTATTATATTATATCATCTAGCACGCGATAAGTCAAGTTAGGTTGAAAGACAATATTCGTTTATGACTATTCTCATCAGTTTGGCACCAGTTAGCGTTGAATTATAACTTATAACTAAGCAAATCGAATGGGGCATAATATGTTTTAAATTTCATAGGAAATTCAAGTAATCCTTATAATTATTTTTTTTTTTTTTAGATAAGACGGGAGGCAGTTTAGGTGTATCAATATAGTCCATTATGATATTATCTAATAACAAGAGAAAATAGGAAGCTATTATACAATTTCCTTTTTTTTGTCGCCTAAATGAACGCTAAAAAAATTTACTTTAAGTTATTGGGTTGAAATAAAATAATGATTGTCAACATGATTTTAGGTACACCATTTCGTTTGAGAGGACTCTAACCATCCATTTAAAGGAGTAAACTATAGGCAATTTTCGCAAAATTGCAACAGTAATGAGGGTTTTTTATTGGTTTTATTTAGTTTTCTGACTATCGCTTAAAAAATTTAATTATTAAAATTGATTAGTCATATTGTATGAAAGTATCTGTATTTTGATTTATTTGATTTGATCTGATTTTTTTTAAAACATTTTCATTGTCTTGGCTGATCAAAAAGTTCATTTTTTTTTCCAGTGATCTGATCACCTAGACATTTATCTTGCTCTCATTCAGAGTTATGCATACGCCTAATAAAAATACATGTTTAAATATTTACATGAAAAAAAAACAGTGCCTATAGACAAGTGATACAATAATTAATGATAACACAGGAAGCGAGGACAAGTATCCTCCGGGTAAACTTTGAATGCAATAAAAAATAGAATGTAAGACTATTGAATGACCGCCTTAAATTGTATGGACGTCTCGAAGGGGCCGTTAATGTTGATCGATATACATTATACTTACTTCTAAGTGTTTTGTGTGCATTCCACAAATCCGGTCCTCAAATCGTGTAGCTGATTAAAAATAAAATATTCTTAAACGTAAAATATTTTATAGAAACAATTCTAAAGAGTAAAGACAATGTTGGTATATTTTCGAAAAAATACTTACATATATTTTGTATATTATATTAGTTTATAAATTGTACAAAACTCGAATAAATTAATAGTAAAAAAAAAAAAATAACGATAGCTATATAATATGACTAGGTGTTGTCGTAAAAGATTATTGTTTTTGCAATTTCCATTCGTTCTTTACTTAAAGCATTCTTCGATTTCTTGTAGAGTTTTGTTTTCGGTTTCTGGTAAATACAAATAGAAATACACACAACCGAACAGGCCCATAGTTCCAAAAACGAGGAACCCGTTGTAAAAACCAACCAGGTCCTCTAAATCTGGATAAAATTTGATTAAAACGAACGAAATGATGTACGAAAGAGAAGAACAGATGCTGCAAGTTATATTTCTAGTTCTGTTAAAAAAAAAATACATTTATCAGATGTACAACAGAGCAAATATTTAAAAATCCCCCTGTCCAATATTACTAAAAATAAATAAAAACACAGAGAGGAGTACGACAAGGAGTCAAGATGCATTTTATCAAAGCGTAGATGATGACATTAAAATGAACGGAAAGAGATATGTATTAAGGGGCAGAGAATAGGCAATATTTGACAAAAATTCATCTTGTAGTGATTTTGAACATACCGACTAATTTTTAGGAGAAAAGTATTAAGGTTTTCTGGTTAGAAAACTTTAAAAGTTATTTTACTCCGAGTTATGGCCAAAGTTCAATAAAAATGACTTTCGTAGAAGTTCTTTCCGGCGAATCTATTGGACGGATTTAATTTTAATTTTTTTATGAGAAGCTTACTATTTTTTCTATGAGGGCTAAAGGCTGATTTTTTATTTAACTATTAGGAAAATAGTTAGATTTTTAGAAAAAAAATGACAAATGATAAATATAAATGTTTATAGTAAAATTTTGAAAACTAAAATAAAAGTCTTCAATGCAGAGAAAGTATTGAACTTAATAACAAAAAACATTTTTTTTTTAAATCGATTCGGTTGACACTTCAGAAAGGGTTCTCGTTTTAAACTTTATTTGTATAAATGTTGTCACTTTCCGTTTCCCTTAAAATAAATGGAGTCTATCATAATAATAACATTTGCTAGGCTGATGATACCGTTCAATATACATATCAATTAAATTGTACAATATAGTCAAGAAGCGTCGCAAATTCTTCTAGATATAATTGTAAATGTTTGTGATCAACGTTGTTTAACAAAGGAAGACATAGGACAACTTGGATGGACAATCCGAAACACAAGGTAACACAACGGAACCAGGGATGCTGTTGACAGGTAGGAGTCGATTGCCAACATGATTGTTCATGTTCGCTGAGCGGAAAACAAACTGGAAGAAAAGGAATAAGAAAAACAATCTTACTATAAAAAGTGTTGCAAGACACATATCGTTGTACGACGATACTTACTGAATGGGAAATATTTCACCGAGAATCACCCAAGCTAACGGACTCATACCGAATGACGATACGAAAATGGTGACTAGGAACAGTACTAGAATGGTCCAGGACTTGGCCGGTTCCAACGTGGGGTTGGACGTACCGATGAACCCAATAGCTGTGTAACAGACCGAGCCCACCAACAACGTAGACAAGGTCATCATCCGCTTTCCGCATCTGTTCACGGCGAAAATCGTCAGTATACCACCGGTTGTGGACAACGCCACGTAAATGGTCTGTGTGAAGTGAATACTTTTAGGTAATGCGGCACACGAGTAGGTGTAAACGATACACTGTACAATAAACGTTTGACCGAAGGTAATATTATTGTAAACTTACTATGGTCCATTCCACGTTCTGAACGCCGAATTTGGTGAACACTTCCACCAGATACGGCGTGTATTGCGCTCCAGAAAGTATGTTGGTAAATAAAAAATAAAATATTAGCAGGCGAAAAGGCCTGAGCACGTTTGGCTGTAGTAGTAACTTCCAAATACTAGTCGGTTTCATCTTGTCGCCTGGGTTGTTTACGTTTTATAAAACAAAACAAAAAAAAATTCTTTCATAGTTAGTATTTTTTACATACATTTTTTAGGTAGGACATATTTTGCGCGTTACTACGTTAAAAATTTAAAGGAATGACAACAAGGTATTTTTTAAATATTTCAAGAAAAAGTAATGTTTTTGGAGATGGCCATAAAAGTTTATCTAAGCAAGTTTAAATGCTTTTTAACTCCTCAAGTGTCCAAAAAGTGTCGGCAACCCCACTTAAAAGCTTCCGAGTAAGAATTTTCGCAAACCTAAATGTTGTGAGAGTTTAAAAGGTTTTGATTGGTGTTAACTTCCTAAGCATCAAGAACACATCTGATTTTATGGATAATATACTAGTGTGCTAACTGCTATAGTAAAGTAGTCGGGCGAATTGAATGAAGCTACTTTTTGCAAACTTGGTTGTGAACTTCAGGCAAGTTATATGTTGGCGTTGTTGGATTTCCTTGTTTAATGTTATGTCAGAGGCGGACTTGCCAGAGGACTTAGAGATCCTTATCACTCTAGGCATAATAGTTATAAGATTACGAACTGGCGTTGCATATGAGGAAATTTATCTTTAGTTCGGTATCCTACAGCATAATTACTAGTTGTCATTATTAAATGGAAAATCTACAAGAAAAAAATCGTTTTATTGAAGGACTTGGATCATCAGTGAGTCTTATGATCAACTGATTCTCCAGGAATTCTCCTCATGACCATCCCATTTAAACTTATCTTTATCACATCCTCTCCGTACGAGTAATACTCACTGGTTTCCACTGTTGTGTAAACGACCATTTCATGAAATTCGTTGACGCACTTCTCGTTTGGCACCCAACCGCGTAATTTGCTAAGCATGTGGTGAGCTTTTTCCGACTTGTCTCTGGTCAACAGCCATATAGGAGAGTCTGGCGTCTAAATCAAACGTTGCAAACGACATCTAACTATAGTACACTTAAAGTAGAATACCAAGCGTTTAATAATTACCATCAAGAGGATCGCTATGGTTATGATCGGAATTATTGACGTTATGATCATCGTCAGTCGCCAGTCTTTGGTGTAAGCATACAGCGTGCTGGGGAACAGCGAACCGAAGTAGAAGAAAACATTTTGCACCGACGTCAGCGCACCTCTTAGCTTAGGCTCGCACACCTCGGTTATGTAAGCCGTACAAGGACCACCGGCGTATCCCATGCTTAGTCCCATTAACACCGAACAAGCGTACAAGGTCTCGATGTTTTTTGAATAATAAAACATCAACAACGCAATAATGAAAGGTATATTTGTAAGAATCATGCATTTTTTGTGTCCCAACCGAGTCAGCGTCACCGACGACATCATGCTTCCCAGAGGTGTGCTCAAGTACAATAGACTACCTGCGGATACCACACATTCCAAAAGATAAATAGGTGATTACTAGGTGATCCGTAATCATCGATCATCAACTTCATAAAAAAAACTATTAAGCCGGAGTTACTACACGGTTCACTCTGGATGATCATTTTGGATGAATTCATTAAAAATGAACTGTGTTAACATCAAAATCATCCAGAGTAAACGATTTACAAAGTTGAGTCACGTTTAACTTTGGTTAATTTCAGAAGATTCACCCAAAGTGATCATCCGATTAAATGGTGTAATATTGGCTTTACAAACCTAGCCACGACGCTTGATCGCTAGTGATGACCATCGATTCCTGCTGGACGTGCTTCGTGCTGTTTATTAGAGCGCCAATAATTATGGTGGGTGATATCCATTCGGCGCCAAATCCGGCTTGCACAAAACATGCTCCGGATATAGCGAAGCACTGCAATGCAAAACGTTTTAATTTACAAATAATATGTTGTGTGGCATGCAGAAGAAAGCTTGCTGGAGACGTAGTTTTGAGTGGAAGACCTAGAGGACGAGCACGACGAAGATGGATGGATATGATGTCATAAAAAAATTACTGGAAATTGCGCAAGACCGATATGTGGATTGGACAAAAGTTGCTCTCCCATAATAGGAGTAGACAAGAAATATCTTAGTTTTGGTAACTTATCTTAAATGGCTCATAAAGCTAAAATAAATTGAGCCTAGACTCTAGAGTATGTTTTACAATAACGGTCATAAGTAATGTCCAACATTTTGTTCAAGATCCTTAACGTTTGCTGTACGCACTTTGAGCGTGGTAAGTTCCTAGACATTCATATGTGGGATATTGTTTCAATGACAAATCATGGAGTTATTATCATATTTTTTAGCATGTCTCAAAAATTATCCATTGATTTATATTCAGATCAACAAAATGTATCATTAATATGCTTCACAGAGGTAAAAGAAATCAATTAATAGCCACTTCTTCACATCCCTAGCTTGTTCCTAGGTTATGGCTAATGGGAATCACATTTCCTGGTTGTCTCAACATTGGTACCTTACTCCCCTGTCAAGTTTTGAATTTGTTGGAAATTTGGCTTATAGATTTATTGGGTAAATGAAAAACAAAACGTTTCGGTGATGACCTTTTTTGGTTTTTGACCTTTAAAGAGGATAGTTTAATACGTGTTCAAAAAAATTCATTTTGCTTTTGTAAAATTTCAGTACTTAAATAACCATTTTTCTCGAAAAGCCCTATTTAGGTCAGGTTACTTAGGTCCCCTTAGTTTTTAGTAATTCACTTTGAGATTTAATCGGTAACAAGATTGTAAGACGTATTCCGCAGTAATAATTATAAATCTATTCGATTTTAAGTGTTTAATAATTATTTCAATAAAACACAACACTGTCTAATCTTGCCACTTGCAACGGCCTTAGTACGATTTGAAAAGGATTTTATATTATATTATGCGTAAAAATGTATAAACCCCAGAATACGGTTATCTTTAATAGTCATTAATTAACAATAATTTGTGTAACTGTAACAATTATTTTTTGTCTAATTTTAAACCTATAATGGCTGGTAAGATTTACTTTGTCAGTCCAGGTACTCGTGTTAAGTGATGACCCTCCGATAAGATAAAACGGAGTTTTTTTACAACAATATTATTATAATTAGAACATTGCCGCATTAACATACATTGTATTATCTTACTTGTGCAAATGTGGATCTGACGTTATTGGCGTTTTCCATTCCGTCATGATTCATGACTTTTCTCTTGGCTGTAAAGAATGCAAAATACTCAGTAAAATTAACAAAATCAATAAACAAGATGACTTATTATTATTATTTTTAAGGATTATATTGTTTTGTGTATATAAGTGTCACGTGTATTATGTACCTATGTCGAATGGGATTTTTAAA
Source organism: Adelges cooleyi (assembly GCF_023614345.1). Lineage (NCBI taxonomy): Eukaryota > Metazoa > Arthropoda > Insecta > Hemiptera > Adelgidae > Adelges > Adelges cooleyi. The sequence goes on along the minus strand of NW_026096579.1, from coordinate 9,611,042 downwards.
ATACACAAAAACAGAATTATTATTATTATTATTAGTATGCTACGTAACATAGAAGTTGCGATATAAACTAACTGTAAATATTTGTATTGACTAAATTTTACAAGATAATATTATTACCAGACCAATAAATACGTCCTTTATAATCCAAGAAAGTCCTTGGCGGCAATTTTTGTACTGACAAATTTTGACTGAAATTTTAATATGTCAAAGTTTGGCTTTAAATTAATGGCATTGGAAGAGGTTTTTTAGTTTTACACCAAAAAGCTTGACGATTTTTTGACTGTTTTACGAAGTTGTGCTGGAATGGGATTTTTCATAAATTTGATAGATAATAAATTAAATTTTTGAAAATCGGTTATGTACAGAACCAAAAAATTATTATCTTTTTATAGAACTGAAAATGGATCACACCAAGTCTGACAGTTTTGTCACAAGTGTTTTTTAACTCCAAAATGGATCTTACTCATAGACAAATTATGGTCGTTAAAAACGATAGATAACATCTTAAATTAATATAAATTAACCCGAATAACCTAATTTACCTAACCGGTAATAAATTGTAAGTTTTCCGAGCCGAATATTATGAAGGTATATTTAGTAAATATAGTTTTTATATATTTCAACAACCCTTTTAAGGTTTGTCAGAGGAACATGTCCTTGACAAAGCATTGCTATTGTTTTGTCAAAACAAACGTAAAAAAATATATATATAGAAATATATATTAGTCAGTGGCGTAATTAGGGAAGTGACTTGAGCGTTGAAACCTCTCCCGGTTTGAGGAGTTACATTAGGTATGGTTGTATAGTTTATGTAAGAATTCGGCGGCTGTAAGGGCGTTGATCTGACTTATGTTTTAAGGTTTTTTAGAACAAACTAAATGTTGAAATTATATTTTCTTACTTCGAATAAATAACAGCACTGTTAAACATAGGTATACCTAGTCAGCTTCACTCAGGTAACACAAAAGTATGAAATAATACCGTTAGTTTTATTATGAAAAAAAATGCGTAGGTACAATGACAAAGTATAAATTTCAAAAATATCTTGAAATATTTTTTTAAAAATGTCGATTCAATAAAAGTATTTATTTATTATATTATTTTTAAAAAACATTTTGTTTCGTTTGAATATATATATTTTTTTTTATTTGCATTTAAATTTGCTGTTATACCGTTTTTAGGATAGATTTATTTGGAAAAATGTGCGTTTTTATTTGATTAATTTTGTCAAGAGCAAACGAATGTATGTACTTACCGGATCGTCCGTTTCCAAAAATATGCGATCAGTTCGACGATTTCTATTGCGTTTTATCTCACTCGTCGATGTTAGAACATTTTCGAAAACACTTGCTCAGTTAGGTTTCTTTGGTTCGGAACACATCGGTATTAATTGACAATTTTCACACGCTGATCGATCTAACGACAAAAAGTGGTATCAAAAGTTTTGTTAACTTTAGAATAATAAAATTTTTTGGAAAAGGTAAATTTTCGACTTAATATTTTTCCATTAAACAAAATTATTTTATCGCGTTGTACAAATTTGACATTTGTTCATGAGCGATTAACAGACAGCTCAGACCGTTGAAATGCAGCTACTAATTAATTAATACACACTTCAATTGCAATGTTTTATTACTTTTTTGAAATATTATACGTTTGATTTCTCCTACTCTCGGTTCCGACGAAGTAGGATGATATCTAACGCAGATAGTAGTACTATTATTATAAAAAAAATATAAATAAATAATGAAAATAAATAGGTAAACAGATTATTGGAATGAATACAAACTCGGTTGTTGTTATCGTCTTTCCGCCTATCTTGTATAATATTTTATTATGATTTGTAAACAGGTGTAATCGGTCCGTTTGGTGGACTCTGTTGTTATTATCACAATCAATTATTGCGAGGTTTAAACCATTTTGAAAAAAAAAATTAGAAAAATAACATAATAAAATTATCGAATCAAACCAAATAATTACATATACCATATATACACTATTTTTTGATGATATACTACAATTTAAAAAAACAACCTAATATGTTGAACAATTATTTTTATTTTTATCGAACAACAATAATGTGTTTTTTTTTTTTTTAGTCAGGGGCTAAGTAAGAATTTGCTGAAAATGTCGATTGTGTGTCAATACTATTAAAGTTATTGGAGTTTAAAATTTAGGACGGGAGGAAGGGTGCAGTGAAGACTTATAGCTTAGGGCTAGTTAAAAAGTTGCTCAAAAAGTGAAGATTGGTATTAGTCGAGTGCCATAAAACATTAATTTCGTATGTTTCACTTTGAAAAAAGGGGAAATTGTATTTTGTGATTTCCAGCTAGAGTCTATCTCTGAACCAATAACCGACGTTAATCCAACATAGGTATTAGCCAGTAATTGGTGTTTAATTACTCTTTTTATTTGTAATTTGTAACTGAAAATTACATTTCATTATAGGAGAATCTGATACCAATATTTTTTTTATTGTTTTCTCATTTGTTGTATTTTGTATAGTATTGAGAGGGAAAAGAAGGAACGGATTATCGGGAAAATTGTATTTCTTTAAAAAAAAAACATTTTAACATGATATTTTTGTTAAGGATTATAAATGTATGCGACCATATTTTTTGTTTGGCCGAATCGCACGCATTGACCTTAAGACTAATTTTCCTTATTCAGCATTTTAAACGTATTTTTTGTTGTAATAAAAGTCCAAATAGATTTACTATCACGTGACCTACAGAGTGGTAAAATGTATTGTTCAAAACCTTCGGTTTGGTAGAATTCCATTCGTTTCAGGGGGAAATATTATAATAATAAAAAAAAAAACTATTACACCGACACAAAAATGATCTTTGAAATACACAACATAATAATCGCAATGAACTAGAATTTAAATTTAAAAATAGAAATACTATGATTTGCTCTTTTTTCTATTGCATAGAAAATACACTTCCGAGTCAGAAAAACTTGCAACGTGCATATTATATTTTATTCAAATAAAATAAATAAAATTCATACAAAAGACTTATCAATCAAGGTAGTAAGGGCAGGCAATTAAAATGCAATTTTTTTTTCACTAAAATTAACCAACAGTTGTAGTTATTTCAACTGAGACATTTAATTTGAATTCGTTACAAAATATATTTTATAAACGTATCGTACCTAAATAAATAATATTATTTATACAATGTTGCGTGTAACTAATTAAATAATCTTATAAAACCAACAAATGTGTGGTTAATCCTCTAACTAGAAACAAATCAGTGCTTGGAATTGTTTCATTTGATTTTTTTATCTTTAAAGTTTTTTCGTTCCTTTCTTTATTAATTTTTTTTGTTAAGCTAGTTTGCCAGATCTTTTTTTTATACATCGGTTATGATGACTGGTAAATACAAGATTATCAATGACTTTTACTTTCAGTAGATTTACCTACTACTTCGAAAAATAAAAAAACGGAGTTTTGAGTAGATTTTTAAAAATGTGTAGATAAATTGCCTATGCCGAAATCCTTGACGAACGTGTCGCGTGGTGTCACTTTTAAATTGGATTGAATAAATTTAAAAAAAAACAAAATATGATTTTTACCTTCCTGAACAATAAGACCGCTTGGATAATATGGAAAAGCCGTCGAAAAATCCTCGTCCATAAATATTCAATAGGAGACGACGTTATATAATAACGGTCAGTTAAACATTAATATTTATTATATTTTATCCGTTTACATTCTACCCGAAGGTATAATATAAACGTACACGCCTAGCATACAAAACTATACGGTTATATCCGCACAAATATCATCAATTCAGACGGTTTGACAAGTTGAAAAAAATCATATTATAGCAAATAACGTCATCGCCAAAATATTATTCGTTATAAGTCTAGATAAAGCCTATATTATTTACCTTTTTTTTGTTTTGTCTTCGTTGCGGATCTGAGAAGGTTTTGGTGTTACAATGATGTGTTTTTATTGATTAATTTATTTTTTTCAGCGCGAACGATATTTTCTAAGCTGCTGAATCGATTTCTTCATGGGTAGAAAGTCAGTGGTGTATTTTTGAATATTCTGCTAACGGAATAATAATATAATACTTTGGCTTAATTTGTATGTATACTATTTTGGACTTTTTTCTCTGAATCTTAGTCTGGCCTAGAATTTTTGATTTACAAAATTTTTATAGAAAACAAATTTGTGAGGGTCACTTCGCATTTTTATGACCAATTTTGCTGTGTAAATTCCTCCACTGGTATTTATGTTCATTTGCTACACTTTTAATATCATAATATATCTATTATAAAAGTGGGAGTAATTGTAAGCAAATTAACAAAATATGTAACTGCGATTCCTGAGTATGAAATCTAATAGTTAACAATTTACCATATCGTTGAAAAATAATTCAAAGTCAAATTAATGATAAGCATAAAATGTGATCAAGTTTTAACGTTTCACTTCATATATTTCTGTTGTCAACTTTTTTTGGCAATTTTTTTTTGCGATGGTATAAAATGTGTCATTACTTAACTCTTTTGGTTTATCTAGCGCACATATTTAATTAGCTTTTAAATTCGCAATCCACTATTATTGTCCGTTTTCTAGTATTTTTATTCTCAAATAATCTGTTTCAGGTTTAAAAAAAGTGTTACATTTTCATAACACGTAATTTGTACTATAAAACTGAAATATTGATACTAATTAATATTCCTTTGAAATTTCTCCTTTTTTTTTTAATTTGTTACTTGACTACTTACCATCGTTTAACCATAAATTAAAAATTACACGAAGTATACACAATTAAATCAAATACTCGAGTAAGATTATTAAACTCTTTTTTTTTTATATATAAATTACTTAAATATAATGTACATAAAGAATATTATTAAATTGTGTATTTTTCATATATTAATATCTAGGTATCATGTTAATCGGTAATCTCGTTTATGCTACTAGTTATTCCATTAACGTTTTAATACTTCGAGTTTTTAATTTCTTGTTAAATAGACAAAAAGATAAATTATGAAGCCAAATTTTTTTTTTATTTAAGGTATACTTAAAGGATTTTTTTTTTTTTTGTAACATTAAATATTTGAATTACCTAATTGATGTAAAATCTTATAGAAACTGGTTTAGATTTTAATTTTTCATCGGGTTGAGTTGTTTTTTTAGTCAAAACGGGTAGGTAGGAAAAGAGTTATATGCATTTTATTTATGACCACATTCGCGACCGTCCGCCGTCGTAACCGGTTACCAGTTACCAGCGGCCGTACACGGTAATTCGGTTTACCATTATTATGTTACATAATAACCGGCGCGGCCGATTGATAACACTGTGGGCGGGTAGAGGCGAGCAGTGGTGCCACCACCCGGGACGACGGCCGGACCGGAGTCGGAGACGGATTGTGCGTGCATTGTGTTGTCAGTTGTGCAGTTGGCCGATCAGCCAGGGCCCGTGTACACAGCCATTGAGCGCGGTCCTTACCGTCCAGTCGACAATGTAATCGGGAGGCCGTCGACAAGTTGCTTGAATCCGTCAACGTCGTACACCGCCGCTGCGTTGTAAAGCACACGCGTTATATAGTACATACATGGTAAGTCGTCGACTGACAACACAACAACAACAATGTTATGCCTAGGGTCCTCCTCCTCGCCGCCGGACGGTGTAGATAGCCGATCGACTTTGTTGTGGGTGTCGTGCCGCCTCCACTGAGTCTGACGGAAAACATCATGGCTGACGTCGGCGAGCCCTTCGGTGGACGACAATACCACCGGTTGTGGACGCCGTCCACTGTGCGGTTGAGGCCGCACGCGCGATGTGGACACCTGTCCCGCGCGCTAAAATCACTCGGCACCGACAAAGACAGAAACTGTCATTTTGTAAAAACTTACCCCTAGTTTTTTGGAAAAACTTCCCCGAGTTTTCTAAAGCTACTTCCACAAGGAAGTTTTGCCACAAAGTAAAAATATTGAGTACGGTGTCGGTATTTGCATCGGCCAGGTAATTTATTGTTTACGCTATCTGCAGTATTTTGATAATGTGTCGAGAGTTTTTGCATTTATCGGCAACGAGTACAACACTTCTTAATTTAAATTTTGTTCAAGGGTTATAAGAAAACGCCAGGTTGGTTAAATGAACTCTTGTCAAATGTCTCTTTTTATTGTCGAAAATACACATTAATCAGCTGTCCAGTTACGAGATTACAAATTATGTTGTTCTCACCTCCGATCCATTTGAAACTGAGTTGAATCGTACTCACTTTAAATCTGTTTTATATGTTATGATCCTGAGTTATACCTGTGACATCATCCATGCTTAGGTAAAACCCAATTTGTAGCCTAAATTTCACAACTATGTCTTTAATTGATCTTGTCGTTCATGTTCATTTTTTTTCTCTGCAAGTTCTAGCAATGAAATACCACGTTTTATTTGTTTGTTAAACAATATTTATTCAATGTGAAAAACATTCTAGTCTACGGGGTAGAAGTTAGTTAGATTATCCATTATCAACGCCCTCACACATTTTCATTATAAAATATGTTGTATGTTACGTGGTCACAATAGTATAACAAATGTGATACTGTCGAGGTCTTATATTATTTAGATTTAAAAAGTGTTTTGTATTTTTCACAGGATAAATTGAAAATGAATAGCTGACACAATGTTGCAGTTGAAAAAGGAAATGGTAAGCAGTTTTTATTTATTATTTATTAATAGTTCACCAGATAAAAATTGAAATGGCTAATAAAAAAGTTTTCGTTAGTTATGTTAAACAATTTAATGGAACAATACAATCTTTATTTAAATAAACAAGAATATATTAATAAAACACATGTCTATATTATAATTTAGCCGTCGTTTTATTAAATTATACTGTCTTGCTCTGTCCGTACTTTTGTTATATTTCATACTTTTCGTTCTTCTATCTGTAATTTTCTTAAAGATTACCTCCAATCAGCAGCCTTTTAATGACGACTGCAAATTTCAGGTTATTTTTCTGTTTATAAAGAAATTGACCAAATATTGTACTTAAAAAAAAAAACAAAAAAAAAAATTGGCAAATCATTTCTCACAATTAAATTTTAAAATAATTGACTTGCAACTTTTCACTTATGACAAAGTACAAATCAGTTATAAATTTGTGAGTTACTTACTTAGTGTTTCTATTAAATATTGTTATTATTTTTCCAGAAGAAGAGGGATAACCTCGAGGCACCCGCTCCGGACAGTACGACTGCTGAAAGCAAGAGTTATGTTTGCGGAGAAGAAGTCTTGGTGCATCTAAAAGACGATAGATTTTATCTCGGGTTTATAGCCAAAGTATGTGTTTATTTTTTTGGTTATAATTTCATTGATGTGATTATCAAAATATATGTATATATATTTTATTTTCAGTTGAGATTAAAAGAGTCAAAGTGCTTGATAAAATTTGGTGATAACACTGTGAAATGGGTGTTGTTGAAAAGTGTCACTCGTATGTCGTGCACTAGCGTGAATACCCAGTTTTGCAATTTGTGCAATATGGAACCGTCAGTAGACGAACTTTGTGTATGCGACAAATGTGCTAACGTATATCATCGGAAATGTCACAAGGTAATTGACACGGTCAAAAGCAAATTTTTAGAAGTATTAAAATGTGTATAGGATGTTGTCAAATCGCTAAAACAAATAGTTAATTTAAAATATTAAATACAAAATAAAAATTGTGTCTACGAGTTCCTGTTAAGACTTAAGTCATAAAATGTTTATCAATTAAATCGAACAAGTGAAAAAAAAAACGACCATATTATTTTGATTACAAAATTTCATAACTCCTGTTATATAATTGAAATTTTGTTTTCAGCCCGAAGTGGTCATGGTGGACGTTTCCGTATGGATGTGTTATGTGTGCAAAGAAAAACAACAAATCAATAGACTGCAAGGGATCAACTCTGTGTCGAGTACAATAGTTCCGAAAGCCGTACAACTACCGTACGACGTAAGACACTTGTTGTTAGTTGGCTAATGGGTTTTTGTTGTTTCAATATTTTTTTTTTCATTTCGTCCACAGTTAAACTCTCTCCAGTGGGACATACACCATCGTATCAACAATTTGGGGACATATTGTTACTGCGGTGGGCCGGGCGATTGGTTTATTAAAATGTTGCAGTGCGCCAAGTGCTTGCAATGGTTTCACGAAAAGTGTCTGTCCTCATTAACATATCCTTTGTATCTTGGTGACAGGTGAGCGTAACAGATAATTAGCTTGACATTTAATCGAGTTCAATTTCGTTAAATGTTTAAAAAAAAAATTCATTTTTGTATAATTTTTTTATTTTTTGATCAATTATTTGTTTCAGGTTTTACGTGTTTTTATGTTCAGTCTGCAATCAGGGTACAGAATTTGTGCGTCGTATTGAAATGGAATGGGCCGATCTGGTGCACCTTGCTCTGTTCAATATGACAGCATATAAACCACAAAAATATTACGACGTAGACGTCAGTATACTTCCTTACTTAGAAAACCATTGGAATTCAATGTATCTACCTCCTAAGGTAAGCGAAGTGGTCGGTGTGATAATCGACAATCGTCGGGCGTTGTATAACGAATCGGCTGTGTATCATTGCATTTAACTGTTGTTTCCAGATTGTCAATGTTCCTGTCGACGATAGGAAGGTGTACATTGTCAATGCGCTGCTCAAAGATACAAATCAGTAAGCGTTAATTTTTATGTTTATTATTTATCTGCTTTCTATAATATTTCTTAATATTGAAATTTTATTAATTTTGTTCTTGTCCATCGTAGTAGGTTCGAATTCCAAGGTAAGAAACCCGCCAACATGTGGGGACTTCGACTGAAACTGCCGCCAAAGCCCCCTCGGTATTCGTTACCCACGCAAGTTCCGTTCAACGACAACCTTTTGCACCATCAACTCCGAAACAAACTAAACCTCAACATACTACCACCCCCAAAAAAGTGAGTGACATTGTTGACGATGACAGACGACAGGCTTATTTTTTGTCTTTCATTCTGATGCTCATCTTGACATAAATTTAATTCACCTAAAGCAAAATGAGTCATTTTTATTTTGTAATAATTTGGACCATTGAAATTTTGTTTAGTAATTTACTGCATTCATTAATAATTTTTAATATATTCTTATTAGCTTCATTTATACATATTTTTCATCATCATATAAATACAAAAATATTTCAACTTTATTTCGATTCTGCATCAAAGTTAAAATAATAAATTTAATCTGTCAAACATTTATCAACGTAGAGGGAACAAATTATTGAGCTTATTTGATTGGGTCAAAAATAAATATTAAAAAGAAATAAAATGATCATGCTATCAATTAAAATATTTCTCAAATCAGTTCTTTGTATAGTAAATGTGTTTGAATAATTGGTCATAACGTTTTTTAAAACCGAAAAAATTGTATTTATAAACTAAATTATAGCTTTAACTTTTAGAAGCGGTGTTTGCCATAAACAAATGTGGCGTTATTAAAATTGGTTATGAACTATAAATTATATAAGATATTATTTCTATTCATATGAATTTCAACATGTTAAATATTATTAAAATAATAATTTAAATTAAAAAAATTATTTTAAATTGTCAATAATATTAGGTGAAATAAAAATTTATATAAAGAAAGGCTTTCTTTACTTTTTTTACTTTTTCTGATTGCGTATAACTAAAAAAGTTACAATAATTTTAACATACAATAGAAAAACAAAAATGTTGGTTTCAATGCGTATTTTTTTTAAAATAAAATGTTCAAATTTTTCTATTGTCTTTACGAGTGTGAACATTTTATGAAACAAAAATAATATATTTTGACTTTTTTTAAGGACTGATTTTGTAGTAAACAAACAATCGACCGAGTCTATGTATTCAGTGGAAGGTTTGAAGTTCTTGCATCAAGATTCACCCGTCGTCATGTTACCAAAAGGCCTGCCATCCATTGGACACAATGTGAGTGTACTTTTGTCAATAAAACAAATAGGTATTTTTCACCTAATATTTATCGACAAATTACTGTAGGTTTGTATCAAAAGCGCCACTCCAGTGATACCGGCGCCGAGATCTGTAATTGAAAGACGAATTAGACAACAGCAGGTAGACACCAACAAACGGACTTCGCGAAGTTCTAGCATGGTGGCGACTAAAGTAAAAGTAAGTTATAAAAACATGTAATTATCGAATTGTCGTCGCCTCACTTGTAACATTTTTTTAAATTTAAACTTACTTAAAGAAACCAATTAAAAAAGAAAAAGTTCCTGAAAGCCGGTCGCCGTCTAGGTCAACCGAGAGCACGCCGGAAAAATCCATATCGGCGTCCGAAGAAGAACTGACCAGTGAGGATGACGCTGATGATGAGGAGTTGGACGACGAGGAAGATGCTGATTTATTGCACACAACTGATCTACAAAGTCGCCGTAGTGAAAGATTGAACGTGAATCGGCTGTTGAACGGAAGGTCTATCAACAGTGTTGTTCCTCCCCCCGTCAATCCTCCCGAAACACGTGTAGCCTCATCGATTACGTTGCCGCTATCGTTGGCGCCAGTCATCACTCGAGGGCCTCAGGTGCGTACGACCAAGCGGCGCCTCAGTGAAAAAGATTTACGAGTCGACCGCAATGGCCAGTGCCTGGTGAAACGCAAACGGCTGCGGCGCAACGGTTTGACCAACGGCAATTTGACGCCAACCAAAAGGCGGTCGAAAAACAACACTGACGGCCGAATAATGTACAGGTCTTACTCGGAGTTTTTTGCCAACCACAGTCATTCGGTCAACAGGCCATATTCGCCTGAAAACACCGTAGATTCGTCAACCGATCTTAAAACTCTCGTACATTCATATTTCGGAGCCAGCAACAGAATAGCCAACGGTGAAGAGTACACCATACTTTGCAAAAGGACCAATCCGGACGGGTCGGAGGAGTTTCTAATCAGATGGGATTGAATTTGGAAATTTAGGGGAATTCTAAATAGAAAAAAAGACTTACGACGAAATTCTGTTGTTTCGTTCGGTTTTGGTGATTTATTTTAATCTTCAAATCTCGGCTCACTTTTTAGAGATTTTTTTTTAAATTATCGTTCTGACATAAAAAAGTTTATTTATCAAGGCTTTATGTTAAAACATTACGATTCGAATAAGAAGAAATAGTAATTTTATATTCTTTCGGTCGTAATCTTTGCACATTCTCAGCTGTAAACTATAGTCACTCCAACGAAAAAGAAGATTTTGTACGGATATTGTAAGGGTGTACGTGTATAAAAAAAGTTATATGTATATATATAACTTGTAAATTATTTTCAAAAAAAACCTGCAAATTTGTGTTCATTTTTTTGTAATAGGGACTTCTTGGAGTATTAAATAAGTTATTTATTGTTATAATTTTTTTTATTGAAATACCGAGTCTTGTAGGGGTCTCTCGAACTGTCTGCTTTTGATTGTATTTTTTTTTTCCATTCAATATAACCTAAATTTATTATTATTATCCACTCTTTGGTCGTCTTCTGTACGTACAATACTCAAAAAATATTATTTCATTTTTTTTATTATTTATATACATATGTATATAAAATCGGCATACGTAATAATAATAATAGCTTTATTATGGTATTAGAGTATAGTTTTTATGTTATAGGAACCAAATTGTGAATTAAAAAAAAATTGTTTAATAGACTGCTCGGGTTTTGCGTAGTGTGTTTGTTCAAGTAGATAATTTTTTAAAGTAATTTCTCTAAACAAATTGTAGTCGTAATTGAATTGAGATTAATAATTTATTTTAATTAAATTATTTATTCACAAAACACAAAGAATTTTCTACGGTAAGACTGACTGATAACTTTTTTTTTTGTCCGTGAAACAAAATGTACTATTTAAAAAAAAAAACAATGCACCATGGGAGGGGGCTTGATTAATGATTAGTGCATTTTTAAATCTATTGTAGATCTCGGTAAAATAAATAATAATATTTCGTAATTTGTTTCAAAATTTTCCAAATGCTGAATTTTTAACAGCCTGTTGAACAACAATAACAATTGTCGCGTAATTCTCTTTCGTCAGTAAATTATAAGCAAATAACCGATTCAGTAAAAAAGTTTTGTACCTATTTATTAATAAATGAATTAAATATTGTTCGTTTGTGCTCAGTGTGTATTTTACATAATATAAACATAATTTATTTTTTATGATCGATTTTTTAAATAAAATTTAAGCATCAGATGGGTTTTTTATAATTATGATATTGATAATGTAGTTTCAAACAAAACAATTTTTATGTAACAACATTCAACGATAACGTTAACTTATCACTGCCATTAAAATGACTGTTTATTGTGTAAAACAATTAGCGTTTTAATATTGAGTTAAGATTATTTTTTTTTAAAACTATTTTGGGTTTTGTGTTGCGTGTCGTGTACGTGTGTAATAAAAATGGTAATGTTTTATTCCGACTTTGAATAAGAATATTATATGTTTCTTTTTATGTTCCTACAAATGATTTTTTTTTTTAATGAGTTACAATTGTTAATAAAATGACTCTTGTTTTTTGTCAACAGTTCAATAATATATAATTTAAATATATCACCTGCTGCCGCCCGAAATAGCGTTTAAACTTATATTTTGCATGTAAATCCTTTTTTCTTTTGTGGTCTGTCGACAATAATTATTATAATAGAACAAAATATTTTGAACTTGAAACACGAGCTCTTACGTTTCATCATAATGCCAGTTTTTTTTTCAAATTTGTGTTTTTTTTTTTTACGCTTTGTTATTATAAAACGAGTACTATAGATATGAATTTATCGATTTAAAGCGGCATGTTATGAATTGTTCCATTTTTTCCTCCCAATTTAAACTATTAGATAATAATTATTATTATATGTTTTAAGGAAGTACAGTTGTCAAAAAGGATATTGATAAATATGTTTTATCTTTAATTAGTATAATTACTAGAACCTTAATCGTAGGCCATAAGTATATTGTAAGAAAATGTAATGTTTTTGGCGGTTTTTTTTCTTCCGGCAGAACACTTTTATTTAATTTTTTTAAATATTGAATTTTCTATAAATTTAAACTCGGAAGTTTAATGTATTTTTTTTTTGCGGGGGGAAGGGGATTGAACGAAAGTGATTTGAAATATGTATTTATAAATTTGACTTAATTGTGTTAATTTGCAAAGACTTGTATTAGGAGTCGTCATTTACTGTTTTTTTTTTTTTTGTATGTATGTAATAAATGTAACGGTGACTTATTACCATATATTATATATATTAATGAAATTTTATTTATTTCTTATTATTATTTTTTTTTATTTGTAATTAAAAAATTACAATTGTCAAATGTTATACAGTTTTGTGTTTGGCTGAAAATTAAAAAAAAACTTTATTGCTGTATGATCACATCAGTGTTGAACTAAACAATTAAAGTGATTAAATCACTTTTAAATAAACGCTTAAATGTGAATCACTATATCATATATTACGATAAAATTAGACAATATTCAAATTTTAATCATATTTATATTTTTCCAGATATCTATTAGCTTTTAAAATTTTAATGATAACGTATGTATTTGATTAACTTTTTAAAAGAAGAATAATTTGCTAAAAATTTCGGGTAGGAAGTGGGGTCATCAACTTGTACTTAATTTTAAAAGTTAATAAAACATATTATTATGTTATCATAAGTTTTGAAATTTGATAGAGCTCATAAAAGGCTAAAAATGAGAATTTTGTTTAATGTCGTAAAATAACATGAATTGCAGTTTCTTCATAAAGAAAAACTACAAAATAGCAATTATTTCTAAAGAAAACCAGTCTCTTGTCCGTATTATACTATCATCCAGAATAATTGTGTACACATCTGAATTATAGAAGCATTCTCGGTATATAGTAATGGATTTTTTTTGTTTTCGGCTAGCAGACTCAATTTGCATTGTTTGTTATTTGATAATTAAAATTAAAAAAAAAAATGAATTGTTAATAATTTCAAAAATGATTTATTATTTGTCGACGCGATTTTCTTATAACTTACGAATATTTATTTTCTAATTCGTTATATTTTTTCTATCCAAGACACAATGAAAATGTTTATTTTATTATTATTTTAACTCTTAATTTTTTTTAAATATGTTTTTTAACTGGAAATTCCACTAGTTATACGGTGCGTACCGATGTAGTGAACTCAAAGAAATTCTATTATAATTAGTTTATTTGGTATTTTCCGAAAATACAACCGAGTTTGATTGTATATTTTCTATAAAAGCGTTCGACTAACGTCAGCAAAAAAAAAATCAATCGTCTCCAATTACAATATTTAATACTAGAATAAAATATTTTAATTATTGTTGGGACGAACATGGAAAAAATGACATTTTTAAATACGTTTTTTGGTCTTGGCCGCACTTTACCTAGTATACCTTTTTTGACTTTTCGATTAACACTACTTCGTTTTTGTAATAAACAATTACAATAATAATGAAAACATTTTTAAATTATCAAAGTTTAGATAACGTTTTTTATAAAATGTTTACTTTATCAATTTTGTACAGAACTCGGTTGGAATTAAGTGCATAATTAACATGGCGATAATATTACAATTATTATACTCGTATGCCATAGACTTGAGTAAAAAAAATTGACCATACCTAACAGTGTGACCACAAAATAAGGCAGAACACAATATTTTTTCCAAAAGTTGGTATTGGTACCATGCCATGAAAACTTTACTTTAAATATTGTAATATTATATTATTGCTTTTTTATGAGTATTATGCAATTTATTTAAATTCAACCGTTTTTTTTTAATTTAAAATTTAGTCTAAAAGTAATCTATTTTCTAAGTAAGCCTAATTTTTTTACATTTTTTTTTACGTTTTCTTGTTACTTGTTTTTTACTAACGATAAGATTCGTTGTTTAGTTTTGCAATCGGTAGAAAAATATACACTTATTAAATATAGTACACTATATTTCCGTGCAATGATTTTTCCAAAATTAATAATTATAGAAGCTTCAATAAAATTGTCTACTATATTTAAAATGAACACAAAATAACATAAAAAAACACACGTTAGTGATTGTATTATTGTCTTATGGCAGTGTATAGACATTGTTATTGATATTATGATTAAATTATTACATAGTTTAAAAATACACGCAAATTTGAACAGAATATCGGTTTGACTATAGTACAAAAAATTTAATCGATATTAATGTATAGTCTTAAATTTAAGTTTAAAAGACCAAAGTTAAATATGCTCTCCTAAACTCAATGGATTTTATTAAGTAAAAAACTTGTGCAAAAAAACACTTTTCTGAAACCTTTTAATATAGTCTCATCAAGTAATTTAAGTACTTTTCTTGAATACATTTTTTTAAAATATTACAACTAAGCTTAAACACTTTAAACAAAGGTATAAAAAATAATAGACTACTCGACTTAACGTGACGCCACACGTAGCAATTTTTAACGAAAAAGTCGCGTTTAGTCAATTTTCCTTTCAAAATAAATTTAAAATTAAACATATGACGTATTTTGGTTATTGTTCCAAAAACAAGGTTAAATGTTGTTGTATAACGTTACCATTCCAATAGTAACATTGTAATAATTTCCATATTTTTTTTTTTTACATTTTCACAAGTTGCTTTTTTGCATTCTAAATCCTTTTTTTTTGCTTTTCGAGTCCACGACCAGTTGTGCCTGTTTTTTAATCAGGTACCTATTGGGTACGGGTTTTTCTTCTTCTTCTTCTAGTTTGTTCGCCGATTCCACCACGTTCTCGCCCAACGTCCACAGAGGAGCTATGATCTGAAATAAAAAAAACAAAATAATCATATACATAACTATCGACCCTTAGCTAATATAGAACCATGCTAATAATAAAACCTTTTGTTCTGTGCTGCCGTCGGTTTCTGTGTACTTGATCTCGCCAGTTTTCACTACACTCTCGTATTTGGTCTGCAACAAACATATCAACCAATCTCCTTTGTCCATACCAGGACACTTGTCCGGGACGGGCGCACTGTCGGCTTCTCTCAGCAACAAGCACATGTCGTACAATCTGACCAAGATTCGGTTTATCTGTTCGCACAGTCTGGATCCGTCTTTTTGCAAACAAGTCAGTCGGTTTTGCTGTTCGAGGATTTGTTGCTTTAGCAATTCGGTTTCCTCTTGGTTCCTTCGGGATTCACAGCAAAAACCACATGTCCACGTTATAGTAAACGATAAACAACAGATTTAGCGATTCGGATGAGAAACGGGTTGATATCAATGGCCGAGATTCGAGATAAGTGTACAAAGAGATAGAGAGAGAGAGAGAGAGATGTGATTAAATCAGAGCATTGGGAAATAATTAGGTTAGAGCAAGAGGTATAGCGAATAGAATGCATTATGCTGGGTAAAACGTGAGAGGTGATAAACGACAGAAAGGAAAGGCCAGCAATGTTGCTGCCAGTGTGTTTGCCATGAAAGATGATACAAGAGGTAGAACTAGCTGACATGAGACTATTGAGATGCTAACTGAGGAATGACTGCAATACAAAATTAGGATTGAATAGAAAAGAGCCAAGAGGTAGAATGAGATTTGCGCCAAACAGAAGGTAAGGTTTCAATGGTTTGAGTAGGTTGTTTGAAAAAAAACGTTCATCTTTCCCTTGAGGTCGAGACAACCAAGATACGAATATGTCTTAGATGAGCATTAATCTCTTGTCATTTTCTTAGGGGTTATAGATTTCCCCTATCACAAATATATCCCCATTCCATTTCCAACCCATACCTTTTCCCTCTCTCATCTTATCTATCCCATCTTGAACCCCTCTACTTCACTCTTCATTGTTTATGGGAAAAGATAATATAGGATTCTAGGGTGACCAATTATAATTTCATGAAAGAATCAAAAATTGAAGAAGAATTGAATAGTTTTAACTCTTTATTATATGCTGTTCAATTATTTGAAAACCAGGTAGAAAAAGTGTTTATTAATTGTTTAGTTAATTCCCCCAAAAAGTATTGCATTTACATATTTTAACACATTTGCTTCGAACTACTTCACCTGTGACTCATGAACCAACTCCAACATTTATTTTGTCCAAGACTGTTGGATTATGTTTGGTTTTAAATTACAAGTATTTATTTGAATATTTCAATACTTATTAACCGTATCCAATAAAATATGATGTAATTAATGTTAACACGGATTACTCACTGTTCTTTTTCTTGTGCATCAGAAAACCGGCACTGTTCGAACTCGTCATTTAGCTGTTGGAATTTCATTTGCAAAGAATTTTTTTCCTTCTCGGTGTTCGTCTTCAAGGCGGTAAGTCTGTCCTTGGTTTCTTTTTGCGATACGAATTTCCTTCTGACATCCTCGCAGTCAATCGAACCTGTAACGTCAAAATGTCCATATTTAGTTTTGAAATTTGATCGCTAAGAAATTAATGTTTATCATGGGGAAAATATCTAAGATAACAGCTGTTATGGGGTTAAACCTTCCTCCACCCTTCTGGACATTAAATTATTTACTCATTACATAACTAGACTATTGAAATTTGAAAAGTATTGTAAACATTTTAAACCCATCCAACCCAATCAAGTGAATGATATAATTAAATACACTAGTTCGTCATTACGAAAATAGCAGTTATTTAAAATAATTACTAAGTACTTAACATAAATAAAAAGTAGGTTGGGACAAAATGGGAACGGAGCATATTGAGGCGGGTTTAAAGTTATTAAAGTTAACATTTAAGACGGAGAAGGGTGGAGTGTAGAGTTATTTTTATCTGCTCGCAATTCGAGAAGACATTTGAAAGTTTTCTAATATTGAAATATAACATAAACAAATAAGTGTTCAAAAAGAATAATTTAAAATTGTAATTATTTTGAAAGTAAGCTAGTGCAGGGCGTAAAATAGTCACAGGGTAGTACTTTGTCGATAGTACTTTATCTAAAGAAATAAGAATATTCCATAAAATGTAGTACTAATTTGGCTAATATAAAATAAATAAAAACACATCTCATTGTAAAAAAATGTACCTTCTCGGCTCAACATGGAATCTAAAAACGAAACTGAAAACAATTGTTTGCCATTGAATCAAAAAATTATACTAACGCAGTTTGGTGGGTACCTGTTGTAAGATATTTAACGTTGTGTTTTCCCGACCTTTTTGATCACCAAGCCCTCCCCCTCGCGTCACGGAGTGATTTACTCAATAATTAAAACGGTATCCAGATTAATGATACTCTGTTACACTGGCGTTGTTTTCCTTACCGGTTACTTGTTTTAATTTCATGTACGCCGTGTCGGATACCTCTTGGCTGTCGGTAGATGCATTGTCTCCCAGCCGCTGTTCGTCCGACGAACTAGGAACCGAATCCTGTTGGACCACCCTCTGGCCCGGGGGGAATATTTTTCTTTCCAGCTTCTCCAGCTCCAATTTCCTCTCTTCCACCTGAGCTCTGCGTCGTGCAGTCGAGATAATATCGTCCACGGTCAAATCATTTTCAAGTTAAAAACAACTGTGTGCACTCCCCCCATTTACCATTCATTTTAAAGTACACAGACAACCGGTGCTACACACAACAACGACGACCGATTTTGTGCGAGATTCCCGCCGTCAACAGAGGTACCCATGTCTTAGTTTATGGACGGGCGGTTGGTGAACTAAAATCTGTTACCGTTTTTGTGTGTAGCGCCACTTATATTGTGGGCTTATTTTAAAATCAATGCATACACTAACCTGATGTGTTCCACTTGTCTCATACGGAATTTCGCTATGTTCGCCGCGTTCACCTCTTTCTTGTGCAACACTTGCCTGGTCTTGTCTCTCGATTTGACCGCTTCTTCGTTTATTTTCTGAACGAATTACATAATAATCTATTTATTTATTTATTGTCAGTTTACTCGCGCGGCATTTTAACATAATATACTAATTTATAATAGATTTAGGTATAATAACTCAAATGAACAATACTTTAATTTGGTTTTGTCATCATTAAGAAAAAAGCACAAAACAAAAGTTTTTAAGCTCGTTGCAGTCATTTGAACTGCGATGAATCAACACATCAATCAAACCTATCTCTTTCCCTTCTCTCTTCTCCTTCTCTTTCCTTTCACTTACAAATCTCTTATCAAATGATTATCTTATCCATTCATAATCGATTTCCCTTTTACTACCATTTCATCCCTGTCAGCTCATCCTAACTATTCTCTTCCCTTCCCATTTGTGTCTCAGGCCCAAGTTCAAAGACATGTTATTATTGCACTTGTGACACCCGTGCACTATGTCTTCGGTATAATATAGTGTGTGTCTTAAACCATCACAACCACACTACACGACCATATTATGTACCTGGAGTCTTTGAATTTCTCGTTGTTGCTCGTCCAAGGATTTTTCTAGCTTGTCCAGTGTAGAATCGAACACTACCGAGTCCTGCAACAGTTGGTTCTTTATAGACCTGTATTTGCGAGTGACGTGCGACGCTTCCATTCTGCTCATGTCGACTTGATGAGATCGGTTTTCTAGCGCCGACAACGACTGTAATACAACACAGCACAGACGAAAGTTATTTGCGGTATTAGGTCGTTAAATTATTATTGATTTAGACGTGAAACCACCGTTGGCCGGCCGGTCGATCTCACCTTGGCGGTATCTGTATCCCTGCTCACGACCGAGTTGATCTTTGACCGCACGTCACTCCATCTCTCGAACAAGTCGTTCAGCTTGGTTCTTTTCTACATACACACGGCCGCCGCCCAGTGGAAACCGCGGGTAAAACAATATATTATAAAATATATATTATCTGGGTTACAGGCGCAGCTATTCCGCCGAATCTTAGGTGCACCACCGACGCTGCCGCTTACCTGTTTGATATCGTGTCTAATTAGGTCGGTTTTTTTCTTCACGTCGATCAACTTGCCGTCCAAAATATCCAACGCCTCGTGATATTTCTTCCTCTTCAAAATCACCACGCTATCGTGGCTTTTCGCCGACGCGTCTGGAAGGGCGTCTACACACTGTAATAATGTGCGCACATAGAATAATAATTATCACTTTAAACAATATGTTTTTTTTTTTTTTGATCGCAGTGTCATACTTTCGTGGTCATTGCTAGACCGCTGCACCTACCGTGGAATTTTCTCTTTTTATTTCGTACATTCTTTTGATGTCTTTTTTCAACGTTTGAATTTTCTCGTTGTTCTTCTTCTTTTCTTCCTCGCACTCTTCATACTGCGCTTTCTTCTGGCCCTCTGTAAAACGTTAGCACTGCTGTTAACACATTATCGTCCTAATTGTATCTATTCGGGGTTGGAAACGTTATTCTCAGTCTGTTATTAAAGTAATCATATTTTTTTTAGTATCGATGTGCAGCTGAGAACGTATCGGTCATATATAATGATATACACTTTGTTGGACCATAAATTTACAAAGTTCACCCCATCTCCCAAAAAACTTGAGAAAAACTACTATGTAGATATAGAGTACAATAGTGCTATTCATAAACATTGACAAACCAAATAAATATCAAAAACCCTTTCCGCCCAGAAAGGATGGAAAGTTTTTCTTTGTTTATCTTTTTTAGGGCTTCAGGTCTGAAAATTAAACTCAAGGTGTAGATGCTATATTATATGCCAGCTATAACATGTACGATTTTCTCAAAAGTCTGTAGTCAATCTGTACCAACTATTACACTAAATAACTGGTATTAAACATATCCAATAGTGTAAATTCATCAGTGAACGGATGGAATTTATTCAAATTAAATTTAAAAGTAAATATTTTACTTCACTACAGTGTAATAAGTCATGATATCTAAATACAAATAAATAAAAAAAAAGAATTATTTTACTCATTTAGGTTCTTGTAAATGGTTTTCGTGATTTTTAATTTTCTTTATAATGGCTACGTTAAAACGGTAGGAATATATTTGTTAATAAGTTACTTAAAAATTATATAATATTATAATTCGTTATTAATTTAATTTTTAATCTAGGCTATTCCTAAGAAAACTAATACTTATATTGTTCAAAAATAAAATCAAATACCTTTAAAACAAAATATATTAAGTAGATACTTGAAGAATATAGTTACTGCAATGAGTGTCTTATATTTTACATATTGGGACTTGGGACCTATTCTAAAATTTTGAAAACGAAAAATCGTTTTATATGGTAATAATATTGGTTAGACACTCGCATTCGGTTACAACAATTGGATATTGTGTGTCTAGAGAGCTAATATAGGCTATATTACCTATACTTCCTTTCAGTTTACATGGACAAACTACGGTGTGTACTAATAAAGGAAAATAATGAATGTTTGACAAACACCCTCTTATTTTAGGTTTACCATAGTAATAATACCGTAATTTAGGTATTGTGATTTGTGTATAATTATTAGGTACCTGTTATGTACATAATAATAATATAATACAATATTATTATACGGTGTACTGTTTACGAATAACGTATGTTTAACGATATAAAATACACAAACAGAAGTAGAAAACTAATTATGAATAACTATACAGTATGATAGTTTGTTTCGTAGGGAAATTTCATATTATAATGTTATGAATGCTAAAAGGATAATGTATAGGATCGAAAAATGCCGTTGATGCTATCAATTTCTACCTCAGTTGAATCGTTTGTAAATTATTTATGAATGGTCTATAAAAACCTGTGGGAAAGCAAAACAAACTAATTAAATTCACACATAAAACATGGCTTTAAATATTATTGAAAACTATTTCTCAGACTCACAGCAGTTTCATCATACAATTAATATCAAGAAAAAAAATGTATTATGAAGGTTGCAGCAGTATAATTCACCCCTTTCATAAATAAATATCATAAACAAAATATGTAGAAAAACGAACATTGTAAGGGATATACGTTTAAAACTTCCAATTATTATAAAAAATAACGATTTTAATTTTTTTAGTTTAAGGTCAGATGATTTATTCAATCAATTTACTGTTTGTCCACTTTACTTAGTTTTCTATAAAAGTCCACCCTAGACGAATGACTACAGCGTTTATCACAAATATTAAAATTAATTTAAAAACAAATGGTTTAAATCAATTTTTTTTAATTCATTGAATTTTTTTTTTTTACCCAATTTGGTCATGATTTCGATTTAGTCCGTTTGTGTAATACAAAAAAAAAAAAATTCAGTCATTAATGCTAAACCGAAAACAACTTTTCGTTTAAAACATTAATTTAAACGGTCTTAATTGACGTCCGTTGAGAATGAAAGATTGTAAATACAAATAAAGAAATTACTAATTGTTTTTTAAATAAATTCAAATTTTATAACACATTAAAACATTGCAAAATCGAAAACATCTAATAATAATATTACAAAAGGTTGAAGGTAACTCACAAAATCGTTAACTTATAATATTGTGATTGCTGTACCGGAAATTGTTGAAATTCAGAATGAAAAAAAAAATCCAACTTAAGTAAATAAGAACTTATAGTTTCAAAATGGAAATGTTCTATTAAACTGAATTACAATATGTATCGTTTAGGTGTGTTTGATAGATTTTTTCCATGACTTTCTTCTGACTCAACGAATAGAATCGCGACAGAACAATATAATAATTATTATTTATAATAATTGAGATTACCAGACAACTGTATTTTCTTTTTCAATGCGTGTATGCGGTTAACGAGCTCTTCGGCGGGAATCGAGGTTTTCTCACGTCTTCCAGGCATTGTGTGGGATATCAGCCATGGACCTTTTGTATCTATAGACTATAGTATAAAAAAAATGTTAGCATAATACTGTGTGTATGTTTAGTATGTTACACTGTTATCGGTGTACAGCCCAGACCGAACCGTTTGCCGAATTACTGTTCGAACAACAGCCAGTGTTTAATATGCCTGCACATGTAATAATATGATGTTATTGTGCACACCAGTTTGATCAATAAACCAGAATACGGTTAGCGCAAACAGTACCGCAGCAATGCGTAGTCGCCCGATATCCAAATGTATTTTAATAATTGTATAGCCTAATATAAAGTTATTTTATTTTATTTTTTAGATTTCGGTACGGAGCTGAGAAGGTATTGGTTTATACCTCCCAAACAACCGAACCGATTTCTTCATGTGTAGCAAGTCTATAGTTTGGAAATCGCAGCGGTAAGGTATTATATAGGGTCAACAATTTTGAAAAAGTTCACCCCTTCTCCTTCGAAATAGAGTTAAACACCTGAAAAATGTATACGGAATGGAAACGTTTTCTTCATTTTGCTTTTTTAGTAAGGGTAAAAAAAAAATTCTAAAAAAATTATTTGAAATAAACCTTTTAAAATTATTTCATTAAACAATTCGATTTTCAACAACAGTGGATTTCCTAGACTAGTTGTAAACCTATGTAAGCCTGTGTAACATTAGGCTTAACAGCTTGTAAGTACCCTTAACATTGCATAATGTTTCAGCTTCCTCAAGAGAAAAAACTTCACCGTTCATCGACGTAAACAACTAATTGGAGACCGAAATATAACTATTATTCCAATACCTCTATTCACATACCGATACACGATGAGTGGGTACGATAAAGAAAATATGTAAAACAAAAATTGGACAGGAGAAATCCGAGGAGATTTATTTCCATATTGCCGGGGGTCGGTATAAATACAAATCGACTGCATGTAATATTATTATCCAATTGGTTTTGGACAGTTTTCACGGACGACGAAATGTTTTTTACTTTACCCGTGTATAAACATGTGGTAATGTAATATTCGATCATGGGCAAACCGTTATGCCAATATAATGCGGTTCCCATCGTCTAATGGCGCATTACGTCTGGGCAATTGAACCAAAATCTAATCATTTCCTACCATAGTGATACCTCTCATTATACATGTCTTGCGTCGTGCCTCCTATTTAAGTGTATGGGACTAGAGATGTTGTTTGTCGGTTTAAGAGGCCAGATGAAAATTTTCCAATCCAGAGTAGTTAGGCTTGCACATGTACATGGTATGTATTAACAGTGCGCCAAGATGGAATCGCCATTGGAATAAAATATTATAATTATCTGGAAACCGGTCTGTTTCGATTAATCAATATAGTAAAAAAAACCACGTACATTGACCTAATTATTTTTTATTGTATGTTATTTAAATGGAAAATGAAGGATACCTTTGCGACCACCCAAAAAAACAAAGGAAATTTTTTTTCTTTTACCAGACACTTTTTTTTACAGAGATATACCCATTATTCGCTGTGGAAGTGACAGCAAATTTAATTAATTTTTTAACCAGTCAATATTCATATGGACAAAATTGAAATAGAATATTAATATTACTATTATTTCGCAAATACATTACGTTTAATAAATCGTTTAACTCGAGCGTCATTTAAGACGCTCGAGTTAAAAAAAATTATAAATGATAATTAACGAATTATTTGTATTGAAGAAAAAACAGGTCGTTACCATTTAAACCGTATAAACGTCCTTAGCATACAAAAAGTAAGTATTATTTGACTTTATAAAAAAACGTTTTTGCATTACTTATATAATATATATATTTATATATATAACATAAATAAATGTTTTCCTTACATAGTGTTTTTATGCATGTGATCTCAATTTTTCACCATTTTTTCTGTTTTTACCCCCTCCCAACTAAGTTTTTTTTATAGAAACTTTTGAAACGGTAACGCATATATTTCATTAAACTTTAAAACTGAGAATAATGTACTTAACATTTTGACTGGTCGATAACCAGTTTTGGATAACTATTTTTGAAGTTATTGAAGTTTCAAGTTTAAGGCAGGAGGAAAGGTGGATACGTCTGTCCCGTGCAGCTACGATTGAAATATTATTTGAGATTTGTGTTCTTAAATGAAAGCGTAGTAAATATAGAAAAACCGAAATTCTTCAAAAACTTAAAAAATATTTTTAGTAAAACAAAACTTCAAAAACTAAAATTATTCCAAACACTTTATTATTTACAGGATGATTGGTTAAACTGTGACCCAAACAATTTCCTAAACAATATTAGACTTTTTAAGCATATTTTTTAATAGTTAAAGCTAGCCTAAATTGACAAAAAAAAATCAGAATGACACGAATAACTTTGTATATCAAAAGAAATAAGTCGACGTTCTAAAGTCTGTTATATAACCTTTCTAAAATCTTGTTTAATTAGATTTTAGCCATAACTTAGTATGTTAATTAATACGTTTTTTACAATCAATGTTTTTATTTGTTCAACTTGTTTTTTTTTTTGTTCAAGTGTGTATTATTTGACCGTTTACACATTGCAAATAGTTATTACTTTTTTAATAACTTATTCTAAATAATACATTTATAGCGTACAAAATATATTAAATATTGTGGAATAAATAAAAATCATGATTAGATTTAAAAGAGCAGGATTTTCTGGAAATTATGACTATTCGATAACAAATGTTTTAATTTTTAAAAATGTAGACAAATAAACTAACATGGCTGTATATATATATTTTTTTTTATTATAAAAATGGAAAGTCATAAATTATAATTTATAATTTTGCTATTGTTTTTGCTTGTATTATTAAAAAAAACGTTAAACATGACGCAAACTAATAAATTGTTTAAGAAATACTGAATTTTATCATTTCTAGGATTTCCCTAGGAAGTATTACAATGGTTTTAATATGTAAAATAGTATACATATGTATAGTTTCTTACCTATTCCTTTGTAATGTGAGATTCTCACATTTCTCACAAATGTGATATTATATTATATTTTGGTATTACATCTTTAAAGGTGATTTAAAACGAACTGGAGTTCTCGTAATCATTTTTAAAACATTATATATTTGGAATGTGTATAGGACAGAAATTCAAATTAGGGTTTGTTCAAAATATTTAGATTGCCGGATTTTTAGACAGCTAAAAAGTTATGGTTGGACAGATTTTTTTTTCAAAGTACATCGTCATAAAATCAATATTTTTTCAACTCGGCGACGAAGCTAAAATAAATTATTTTTAAATCCATCACAACCACAAACTTTCTGAGTAGTAATTTCGCTTTTTTTTTATTTGCATTACATTTCGCTTTGTCCGATCCCCTTAATAGATTGTTTTCAATTTCTTTATGATCTGCATATTATAATATTGGCTTTGTTTTGTGCTAGGTAACAATAATTATTATTCGTTACTCGATTGTTGTGTACTTGTCGCCAGCAGCGCCTCGATCGGATTAGATGAAAGGCATTGGCACCGGGATATTAATATTTATGAGCCTCGGAGACGGACAATAAGCAATGTATACCTATAGTGTAATATTATATACATATACGTATTTATATATTAACCGACTGTCTATACTGACTTTCGTATTTCTCTATAATATACAATCGCGGGCGTTTTATAATTTCCCAAGCGTTTCCATTAATGGAAAAAGATATTAAAAAAAAAAAATAGTATACCAATTATTTTATGGTTTTATACAATATACCAGCTAGGGCAGCTGCCGCCGCCGCTACCGGTCATTAAAAATACCTGGCTGTTGAAAATAACTACCTATAATCCTCATAGCTTTTATTTTAATATTTTTTGACTAGATTACACAGTTTATTATTTTTTAAATTTTAAAATCGTGTAGTGTCCTTTACGACTCATACGGGGTACAATATAACTGATACTTTTTTTTTTTTAATTCTCCATCCAACCAAATATAGACATTTAAAGTTCGTATTTTATTTGAAATTAACGTAAAGATCATCAAAAACTACAGTAGTAACGATCAACCAGTGTCAAGTAACCACTAAACATGTTAATTTGTCACAAATTAGTCTGTTTGAAAAAGTGTTTTAGACCTCTTCGGGGTTTCCAAATAAAAAAAGCCAGTACAGTGGGGTCGGGGCTGGGGGCATAGTGGGGATGGAGAGGTCACAGGTCTACAGATTTTATTATAGCTGAAAGAGATAAAGTCACTTTTAAATAAACGCCCGATGCGAATCTGTGGATAGTATGTTCAAACTAGTTATAGTGGTTTAAAAGATATCGTGGGACCAGCAATAATGTACTTGAAATATAATATTTAGTCTTGTGCAGGGTGGATACGATAAGGGTTGATCGTCT